>NW_017728906.1:90302505-90336798 GCF_001723895.1 Crocodylus porosus | reverse complement strand
CTATGAAATCTATGAAATCTATATCTCACATACCTATGACATCACAGGGGGTAGGAGAAGTTGTTGGAAGGGAACCTCCAGAGCAGGTGGCACATGGAGGCCCTGGGATGGCAGAACAACTGGGTGCCCAAGAGCAGGTGTTGGATCTCTTCCTTGCCCCAGGTGGCAATGGGATCCCTAACCTCCCCATACTCTGAGTTGTGTTCCTGGGTTTGGCTGGAAACCAGGCTGGGTCTGTGGTAGTGCCCCTCAGGTCTTGGTGTCTCAGGTCAATGAGGGTCTGGCTGTGAGGGAGTGGATGGAAGGCTGGAAGGGTAGATGGCTGGAAGAAGCAGAGGACGTATGAAGGTGTGGGTCCCAGTACATGCCTTTGCCTCTCACTTCAGCTGGGTGTGGCCCCTACTCCTGCATGACTGGGGATCCCTTCGTCATGCCACTCCCACCACCTAGACCTTTCCAGACCCTTGCAGCAGACACTGTGTGTTCTGACAACATCCTTCACCCCTCGGTGGAAACTTCCATAATTCTCTAGCTGCTACATAGAGGGAGCTGGCCATGCCAGACCTGGTCCTGAAGTCTCCAGGGGCATCCACCTGCTTGCCCTGGCCTAGATACTCAGTTCCCTCCCCCGCAGTCCTAAACCTCTGGGACCCTGCAGCTGCAGGCCAAAAAAGCCTTGCAGTATGCCAGTTGCTCATGGGTTGGGTACCTGTCAGCAGTGCCTGAGCCACAGAGGCCATAGGCCCAGTCCCAATGTTTTGTCCCCTGCCCCCCTGACCCAGAAGAGGCAAGCCACTCCCAGTAGCTCCTGCTTTGGGTGGGGAGCATGCTGGGGTCTGGGTGGCAAGGTGCTTGGCTCTGGCCATTGAAATGTGGTGTGTGGGAGCCAGAGTTGGGTTCCTGTGAGGCTGTGCCTACATACTATATGCATCCGGGTATATCTTATGTGGGATCCACCATAAAGTTCTATATGTGCAGTGAACTTCTGGTCAGTTATGGCTCTAGAGCAGTTTCTGAACACTTAGTGCACAATAAGTATAACATCTATACCTAGCCTAAAATATCACCACTACTTCTCCTAGTATTCTAAATCAATGAACGTTCTGTACTTCACAGTATATTAGAAAAGTCGTCTTACTCTGTTAGCTCCTAACACTAACCCAGTTGTCATTAATGGACAAGGAGAGCCACAGGCTGCATGAAATTAGTAACCTAAAAGCTTGTGGTAACAATATGCACTGTGCATATTTTAACATGGGGGAGGTGAGAAAATGAGAGGGAAACAAAATTCAGTGGAATAACAAGGTAAGGCAAACAAGGATAGGACCTGAAGAGCTAAGCTTGAAAGCAGAGGAAGCAGAGATTAATGAGAATGGACAGAGTATAAACCAAGAGAGAAAAAAGTAGTGAGAGAAATTGTCTTACCAACTCAGACCTGCTGTCCACCCTGCTCCATATTTTGTTCCTGACAACAACCAGCAGTACATGGTTGTACAACAAAACTTTGTAACAGGCAGCTGTGGTATAACCAGAGCACACGAGAAGTTTCTATTTTTTAAAATTTTTTTTAAAGTTTAGTTTGTGTCCTGAAACATAAGGTATGGATGACAACTGAGATAAAAAAAGAAAATAAATAAGTAAATAAGCTGAGCAGGACATTGAGAGAAAAATAAAAATGGGAAAAAAGAGAAGTTAGGAGGATCAGGATTAGTTTCTCTTGTGCATCCTTTCGGGTAGTCGAAATAGTTCAAAGCCTTCAGGTTTTGCCTGTGTAAATCACATGAGGAAACAAGTCATCCGTGAACATCATGCGCTCTGTCGCTTTATGTGACACTTGCTCAAGCCCCAGGACTTCTGAGTTCCTGACACTGTTACCCAGTGTTACCCTTAATAAAAATTTCTGCACACATATGTGGACCTTTCCAAAAATGGTGTCTGTCAGATTTTATTAAACCTTAACAGTATTATATTGTTTTTAGAGTTAAGAACATTATTTTACCATTGATGTAATGCAGTTTAACTTAACAGTGGCAAACAAAGTTCCTGACACATGAGCAGCCCAGAATACATCTTTACTCAGCAAAGCATTTAGGTTGTAAAGCTCCGAGCTTAAGTCTATATACTTTTATGATTAAAATGGAAGCTAGTCTCTCGTATGTGCTTTCAGGCCAAGGAGCATTTTTAAAAATAAGTATAAATATCTATCAAGAAATGTTATTTCCTCTCTTTGGGCTCTGTTGTGCCCACCTTACACTGAAGTACTGCAGAGCAACCACTGTCCTCAGGGGGAGCTCCAGGAGGAAATCTGTCTCAGACTAGCACACTATGCCACTTAAGCTCTTGCTATGATGCAGAAGGAACATAAGCAATGCTACTCCTCTTCAAGGGCACAGCATGCTTCCTACTTCAGGCTTAGCCAGCTCCGAAGTTGGTACATAAAGGACAGCACAGGGAGCACAGATGGCTTCTTCCCTGAGTCTTTTGGGTCTTGTTGCTCACCTGTTTCTAGATCTTTCCTGCTTCTGCATCTTTTGTAATTGTGTCTCTATTGTGACAAGAACTAAACGTAGCCTTCCAGGATGAATAATTTCACAGATGTTTGTATTACTTTCCATCGTAGTTTTTAATGCAACTTCATATTTTTGTTCAGTTGCATTTCTGATTGCCACTGCCCAAGGAGCAGATGGTTTTCATGAATGAGTTTATAATAATACCAAGCTTTATTTTCCCTCAGTAGCTGCAGTGTATACAGAACCCAGAAATGAGTATGAATGAGTCCAATTATTCCTTCAAATAAACTCTTCTCATGATGTCCCATAATGGTTGCAAAAATACATTAAATAGGAACAATAGCCAGAGAAGGGCTTATGTGCCTCTGCGTGTCCAAGTTCTTGGAGACTGGATGTAAAGGTACACACTTAGCCATGTTAGCTCAGATGTCAGCTCCTGCCAGGACATGTAGACAGGTCAGTAGCACTTTGTGATCAAAAGTATCCAAGTTGGCTTATATATCAAAAGACATAAGCTGGCAGGTGAGAATACTTTCGTATTGTCTACAGGTGTTATTTCATTCACAGTTTAAGTGTGAGAATTATTAACCCTACTTTTGCAGTATTTTTACCCCTACCATATATGCATATGCTTTTAGCAGTCTCTCTAAAAAAATGTATTAATTCATAAGACAGGAGTGTTTATACCAAATCCCCAACCACGCCTACCACAAAACACACTATTTTGTATTTCTTCAATTTGCTTATTCAGTTATAGAAATTGTATTTGAATGGATCTTTTAGGAGAATAATTTAAGTGATATTTTACCATATCCCTCTTCCTCCCACCTTGTCCTCCTCCTCATCTCATGAGAAATAAAAGACTATCAAATATGCAGTAGTTTAATGGGAGTAGCTGGCATAAATTCCCCATGAGCCAATGGTAGAAAAGACCCTTTACAATGTGGATTTAAATGGCAATCATCTCTTCATTTTACCTTAGTGTTTAATCTTCTGCTTCCATTTAAGTTTTGCTCTTGGGATTTTGGAATTTTTATTTCAGTGCTTGCTTTTTTGGCCATGTTCTGACAACAGTGTCCTACCCAGTAAAACTAGATAACCGTCTTGCTCTGACAAATTTCCTCATGGTTAGTAGGGTAAAAAAGGCTGACAGAGGAACGATAAAAACATAACGCGCCAAGACTTGGACAAAATTTCACCTGAAGCACAGATAAGTCAGCTCTAGACTTCATCTTTCTTTATGGTATAACTTCTGTTGTTAGTGCTGTGAGTAAAGGGAGGGGTGCTAAAAGCTGTACTGGAGGAATTTGAGTATACCATACAGCACACACTTGTTTGCCATGGGACTTGTTAGTTTTTCTCATCACACAAATGTCTGTGTAACAGATCGCTTAAGTTCTGACATTCATATTGAAATGCTCGGCAGCGAAATAAAAGAAAGAATGCCTTCTAAAAATAGTTGGTCTGTAATCTGGGTCTGTGACAAAGACAAATGTGAATACAAATCAATAAAAATCTACATTTTGCATTTTCAATTCTGAGTGACACGTGTATGTCATCCAATTTATATCTGTATTCCCAGGATAAAAAAAAGAACAAGAGTAGCACTTAGAGAGAGATGCTGGATACAAGTTTTTCACCTTGAGTAACGTTGCAGTAAAAATTACCTCTGGTTTAAAGCAAAAGTAGCCAGATATTTATTAGCCTCCAACTTATGAACTGGAAAAGAAGGATGCACCTATGGATTACAAACTGAACTGGAACTCGGGAGGAAAAAGCTCAATATTCAACTCTGTTACAGGCTTCCCATGCAATATTGAGGAAGTCTTTAGGGTGCAAATACATTTCTATCAATAGAATCATATTTAGCCCAGTGTAGGCATGCAAGCATTCACAACTCTTAGTCTAATCTGAAAATGGTGCATGTGTTAGAAATGTAAACGTTTTCCAGGGTAAGGACCCTTGGCAGGGTGAGGGCAGATCAACTAACAAGAGAGGGGCCACACTCAGGGTCTGTCTCTGGGTACCTCAGAGAAGCGAAGAGTTACTGTGCCCAGGAGGTCCCCAAGGGGATGGTTCCCAGGGAGAGCCAGTCAGTCAGGGCTGCCCTGTGTGCTCAGCTGTTCTCAGCAATCTCTGGCACCCCAGGAAGCCTGCAAGTCATGGTAGGATTTGGGCACAGGGGCCATTGCCAGTGCAAGTTCATAGAATCATAGAACCATAGAAAATTAGGACTGGAAGGGACCTCAGGAGGTCATCTAGTCCAACACCCTGCTTAAACCATGACCATCTCCAACTAGATCATCCCAGCCAAAGCTTTGTCTAGCCAGGTCTTAAAAACCTCCAAGGATGGAGCATCTACTACCTCACTGGGTAACCTGTTCCAGTGTTTTACTACCCTCCTAGTGAGAAAATTCTTCCTAATATCTACCTAAACTTTACTTGCTGAAATGTGAGATCATTGCTTCTTGTTCTGTCACCTGCCACCACTGAGAACAGTCTGGCTCCATCCTCTTTTGAATTTCCCTTCAGATAGTTGAAGGTTGCTATTAAATCCCCTTTCAGTCTTCTTTTCTCCAAACTAAAAAAGCCTAGTTCTCTCTTCAAAAGTCATGTGCCCCAGCCTCCTCACCATTTTTGTTGCTCTCCACTGGACTCTCCTTTATTTGTCCACATCCTTTCTGTAGTGGGGGGCTCAAAACTGGACACAGCACTCCACATGTGGCCTCACCAGTGCTGAATAGAGGGGAAGAATCACTTCCCTTGACATGCTGGCAATACACCTAGCAATGTAGCCCAGTATGCCATTAATCTTCTTGGCAACAAGGGCACCTTGCTGGCTCATGTTCAGCTTATTGTACACTGTAACCCCCAGGTCCTTTTCTGCAGAGCTACTGCCCAGCCAGTCAGCCCCCAGCCTGTACTGGTGCATGGTATTTTTCCATCCTATGTGCAGGGCTTTGTACTTGTCCTTGTTGAACTTCATGAGATCTTTTTTGGCCCAGTCCTCCAATTTGTCTAGGTCACTCTGAATCCTAGCCCTACCCCACAATGTATCTACTACTCCCTTCAGGTTGGTGTCATCTGCAAACTTGCTGAGGGTGCACTCTATGCCATCTTCCAGGTCATTGATGAAGACATTGAAAAAAACAGCCCCAGAACTTAGCCCTGGGGCACTTCACTTGATATCAGCTACCAACTAGACATCAAGCCATTGATTACTACCCTCTGAGCATGATGCTCCAGCCAGTTTTCTATCAATCTTACAGTTCATTCACCCAGCCCATACTTCCTTAGCTTGCCTGCAAGAATGTTGTGGGAGACCATATCTGTATGCCTTCTTCCCCAAAAGCAGACTGTTTGCATGGTGCTCTGTCAGTAGGGGTCTTGGGCACTGAATCTAAACCAAACAAACTGGACTGGTTTATCTGAACACTTGCACACATCACTAGTCTTCCTGTGCCTCAGTTCCCATCTGTGAGATGAGTATAATTGTATTCCTTCCCCATTTTCCTATTTTGTTTATTTAGACTGTAAGCTCTTCAGGTTTTGTCTCTTATTATGTGTTTATATAGTGCATAGCACAATGGGGCTCTGATTTCCATGAAGTCTGTGAGCTGTTTCTATAATACAAATAAATAATAGCAGCAAATAGTTGCCCTAAGCTTGACAAATTTTGTGTTTTAAAGCTAAAACTGCCTTGATTCAACTTGGCTACAAAGCATGAAAAATAATTTTAAACAGGGAATCCTCTATTTTTCATGTTTTGATTTGTATAAGTTTTGTTGGACTTTAAGACATCCAACAAGAATAAAATATGAAGATTTTGCCCCACACAATGAATTAGACACTGCCCTGTGACATTATTTACTTTTTGCTGTGTGAAGCCTTGTGGGATGCATCAGGACCCATAGTGTTTTTATAATTTGGGTTTAGTTGCTCCTCTATTGATCCTGATGGTGACCTAGAAAATACCCCCATGGCACTATGCTTCTGAAAACACCAGGAGGGCTATCAGGAATTGATTGACTGTGCTAAGAAAATCCTGTGTTAATAGCTTAATTCAGCAGAAGTGTATATGTGTGGTAAATAGTTTCTTCTGCTCCAGAATAATGTACAGCTTTGCCTAATAGGTATTTAATTTATAGAAGAAGGATGACATTGAATCTAAGGCAGTGTATTGGCAACCGCAGTTCAGTCTCTGTCACTTGGTTCTTCCACAGGCCTCCTGCGTGTCCTGGGACAACTTATTTGGCATCTCTAGGCACAGACAGAAGTGACAGTTTTTGCCCAATCTGGACCCTGAAAGCACTCTACAGCCATCATTTAACACAAGTGCATGGATGTAAAGCACTTTTAAAGGGCCTGATCCCACAACCATCTGAAGCTTTATTACATGAGGATTCAGATGAATGTGCTCCAAAGTGGAACACCTTTATTAACTTGTGTCTGTGCACACTGGGAGCAGGGCTGGGCTGATGCAGCCCAACCATGCTCCTGTCGTTTGCAGAATCAGAGGGAGGGAAGGAGAGAGAGGAGGGAGCTTATTTGAGGGGTTTCCAATCTGGTGGGGGGCTCCAATCCATTCTTTCATCTCTGCAGCACCAGCTGGGCAGCCCCTGGAATTAGCTTCCCCCGCTCCCTTTCCCTCCTCCCATTCTGAAGACATTACAAAGGCTAGGAGCGGGGAACAGCAGGGCTAAGGGAAAATGGCTGCAGCTGCACTAAACTACAGCTCAATCCCTTAGAATTCCAGTGAACATCTGTTGGGTCCAGGGGAATCGCTGTAACTCATGGTGTTTTCTGCAAAGTGCCATGAGTTACAGTGGGGAGCTACATGTCTGTCAGTGCCTTCTGTGCCTGATTCCCCTGTCTGTGGGTAAGGAGACCAACATTTTTTCCCCTTCCATGTCTGTGTTTTTTCCACTGAGATATCAGGAACCTTGGGGAAAGATTTTCTTCCTCCTGTTCTTAAAAAACTAGAAATAATAAATTATTATTGATAATCATCAATGTCTTTTTGAGAGTTCAATGGTAGCCAGGGTTAGGTTCACAGTGATCCCATCCTTGACAGTTGGTACAACTGATAGAAGCTAATTTGGAGACCTGAACATTAAATAAAGCAACCCTGGAATACAGTGGGCCAATGCTGAAAGGCTTCTTTTCAAGTGTGATACAGGTTTCAAAAACAGTGACTTTGGTAGTCTCTATAATCCCTCATAGACTCCCATCTCAAGAAGGTCAAAGAGAATATTCTTTGGCACTAACTATATTAATGGTACTCAATGCTTAGAAAATTCATAGTACAGAAATAGCAATAGCTTTTCAGATGAGACTACACTGGCAGAATACTGAGGGGAATTTTGCTGTCCTTATCTACACTACACTATGTCTGATTCCAGTTCATCTTATCAGTCCTTCAAAAACAAAATGAAGAGAAATAAATAGGGCAGAACAAGAGAAGTTTTTGCATCCATTCTATTTAAAAAATCATGTTCTGTTCGTATTGAAAACCTGGTCTTGAAATGTCCCATTCCTTCTCAGTGAGTTGACATTTACCCCAATTTTTGGCATCCATTTTTTTGAGAAATTAAATTTTATAGAAATAAAAGAAGCACATTAAGAATGGATGCACGTTTCATTTACTCTAATTATGCACAGTGAAAAGTTTCCATTTCAACAAGCCTCATTGATATTCTGCTGTGAACTTAACTGGGAAAAAAAGAACACAAAAGGAGATTTTATCAGTCAATTGACTTTACCTAAAGAAAGCTTTTGTGGGTTTAAGAATATTACATGTTTAATTTTTTTCTCCCCCACCCCTTTATGAGTATTATAATGTCAAAACATCTGGAACAGTTAAAGTTCCATAATATTCTGGTAGAGAGTTAATTCCAAATAGCAGTATACAGTGTGTCAATATGGCATAGGACTTTGAGTTGTATGTGAATATGCCAACTCTTAGGTTTCTGGGAGAAATACTTATTTATCTCCTAGATGTGGTTAAGTCTTTCCTTATTTTATGCCTCCTGTCACTAACACAGTTAGATTCTACAGGATCTTTACAAACAGTGTTCATAAAACATACATATGCAGGGATTTAATAGATCTGGGAGGAAGCCTGAGAATCATAATGTGCACTATTGAATAATTTACCTGAAAATACAGAAAACTGCAAAGAGACAGAAAAAGAGATGTGAATCTTCTGTACATTTGAATACTGGGAATATTATTCTCAGTTAGATGGACTAAGTTAAATTCTGCTGGTTGTGGGAGATTTTCTTTATCACGAGAAATAAAACATGAACTTAAAAATGTAAGAGTACTGGTAAATCTCCAAAGCTTCCTCCTGAAGCCAAAAAAAAAGAAAGAAATCTGAGTTAAACCTTGTGATAATTCATCACATTGTGCCAGATGCGGTACTCACCTGAAAAATATCACTCTAACTAATTTAAATATATATTCTCAGGGAAAAAAAGATCAGGCTTGGGGTGAGGTTGTTAATATTTATCAGCAGTTTAAGGAGAACAAAAGTTAATAACAATTCATAATTCAGTTTAAATCCAAGGAAATACAAGATTAAGATTACATTTAAGATGCCTCACATGTTGTAAAATATGGAAACAGAATTAAAGTAACCCGAACCACCTAAATTGTTCCCTTGTATCCACACCCTTCCTTTATTAACATTTTGAACCTACACCTTTAATTTGCTACACATAAGGGTCTGAGTAAAGAAATTCACAGCAAGAAACCATGTCTGCTGAATATGGTCCTGCTTTACGGGGTGGCCTCCCCTTTCATGAAGTAGGATATTCTCGGGATTTAGCATTATCCTCTTGTACGGGTGCAGTCCATTACAGTGATATTTAAGACATAACTCCATCAGCTTGGGTCTCTGTGCTCAGCCTCTGTGTTCTTATGACTCTCAGACTTAGGAAAGTGTGAGGCTCTAGTTATGCTCTCTGACCAGCCATTAGAACATAATGCTATTATTTTTTTTTTTGCAAGACGGTGGCACGTGTGGCTTCCCACTTACACTAATAAAAGAGATCTCAGTTAAATGAAGTAACACATTCCCTGAGAGCCAGCTTTAAGGCATTGAGGGCTGGTCCCTTACCCCTCCAAGTGGCTGCAGTGTTCTTAAGAATTGATTGTGCACTAGCTCTTCCTCTTTTTCATAGTTTCATAGATGTTAGGGGCTGGAAGGGACCTCACAAGATCATTGGGTCCAGTCCCCTGCACTTGGGCAGGGAAGGCTTCTTCTCGCGAAAAAGAAGGAAGGCTATCCATTGGGCCTTTAGGAAGCAGCCTGCACAGCTTCCTTGTTACCTAAGGACTCCCCTTACCAACCTCAGTGCCCCACCCTTAGAAATCAGCTGAAGAAATGCTTCCTTAGATTCCTTTATCAGGTCCATAGCTCCACAGCTGTACACTTCCTTCTAGCTGCAATCATACAGTGGAGCCAAGAGACAGACATATGAGGTTAACTTTAAGCTGCTGCAGATATCCAGGGGTGGAGTTTTTACTTTTTTAGCCTTTTTTTTAAAGTCTGATTTTTCCACTCTTTCCTGTGCTAGGTTATAATTGTACGTGGCCCTAATATAAAATGACATAGTTATGAGTGCAGCCTCAGAAATTTCTAAGACTGTAATGGATCCCTTGAATCAAACCCAGTGGGAACCCACTAAATGTACGGCAAAAGTCTGTGGAAACTGACTGTCTGCATTTGACATAGCTGAGGGCTGGAAACTGCTTTTAATTTAATATTTCCTAATACCTCCATCCAGCCTCCTGATCATGGAGAATATTTCATGAGAACAAAAGGCTGTTCTTAAATGTTCACTGTATAAAAACAAATAAAGCTGTGCTATTTCAAACTCAAAACAGCCTTTCGGAATAGCTCTGCTAAGGTAAAAGCAAGTAGAGGAAGGGCCTGTTTCAGAACTCATTAAAGTCTTTCCATCTACTTCAGTGGGTTTTATATCAGGTCTTCAGTGAAAAGAAACGATAGAAGAGGAAGGAATGTTTAAGCAGATGGGTGTATAAACATTAGAAACAAGCAGGAAACGAAAATTAAATTTGTTCAATAGGCATTAGTTCTTACAGAATAGCATAGATAAGAGGTTTGAGAAAGTTTTAAGTCAGAGGGCACTATCCTCTTAGCTATCAAATAATTTATAAAATATAAAAGAATATAGGTTAAAAATTGCATAGAAGTGTAAAATATGCAGCAGAACTAGTGATCAGCTGGGTGAAACATTTCAATTGAAGTGTCTTTTGGAAATGAAAACAAAGATCTGATGACACCAGGGATAAGTGCAGATATTCGGGAGGGTCAGGGGGAAGCTAGTTCACATTAAAATGGCCATCTGATCTAAGTTAGTTCACCCAGATCCAGACCTTACACTTAGACCTGATCTCAGTGATCAGAAATCAGTCTAAACCTGTAACAGTACAGAAGTTCCGTACACACAGACCAGTCTAAAAATGGTAGGAACCTGGCCTAAGATAGACCTGGATCAACATACATAATTGATCTAGGTTAGGCCAGTGAATCAAACTTCAGTACAGTTTCCTGCCCCCCTGGACTGTTTCTTCAGATCCTGTCTGATCCCTGTTCCCCCCACAGATCCTTCCTGCCTCCCTTAATCACTTTTATGGATCCTGTTTGCCTGCTGAGCTCTTCACAAATGCTACCTGCAACTCTGATCCCCCCAATTGCTTCCACAGACCCTGCCTGCCCCCCCAGTTACTCTTGCAGATCCTGCCTGCCCCACTGATGCCTATAATACCTCCCATGGATGCTGCCAGCACCCCTGATCCCCCCAGGTATTCCCATGGATCCCGACTGCCCCCCATAACTCACGCAGATCCTGTTTTTCCTGAATCCCCCCAGTCACTTCTGTGGTTCCCGCATGCCCCCCTATCCCTCCTGCAGATCATATCTTCCTCCCCAATTCACCCATGGATGCTTCCTGCCCTCTATTTCCCCAGTCTCCCCATGGACACCCTATCCTCCTCCTGAGCATGCTTGCCCCGCCAAACCCCCTCCCTGCTAGCTCCCCCCATCCCAACTTGCCTTAAATCAGACAGTCATTTAAAATGTAACCTAACCTCCCCCCTAACATCCCCAGTGTCTTCACTTAGCCAAGAATTTTTCAGGAAACAATTAGTTTCACTGAATTGTTCATTTCCAAAATAAAAAGAGTTCACAAAAACTTGCAGAAAGCTTTGTTTTGCCATTTTCAACAATTTTTACTTCAAAGCACCTTTTCATTTTGAATTTCACTTTCTTTGATTCTTTTGGGAAAATGGCGTCAGTTCAAAATAGCTGAAGTAAAAATCAAATGTTTTGGTTTGGTTTGACTAACAGCACAGTTTCACCTGAGCTGAAACTATTTATTCATCTATTTGCTACTTTTCAATTGATGGAAAATGTTGTTTTCACTTTGACCCCAAATAATTTTTATTTGGTTTTTTTTTCTTGGAATTGCCAGCAACCATTCCCCCATGTTCAACAACATGCAACATATGTCCATTGGTAAGGGCTTCCCAGTATGTCATGTGAGTGCTGTATGAGACACAGACATGTAGGAATCAATACCATGGCAATGCCATTACCCTAAGACAGCTGTGACTGCGGAGATTGTCTGTATAACATTGTTTCGACCATGAGCAGCCCCAAAACTAGAAGCCACATAAACACCTCTGCTTACTTGTTCTAATGAGTAGCCAGGCAAAACGCTTCCAGATCCAGCTCCCGCATCTCAATATACGGAACCTATGCTTCTGTATTTTGAAAAGAGCAAAATGTGCCCTTGCATTACATCTATTTACTTTTCCCAACCAAGAAATATAATTTTACAACTATGACCATGAAGAATATTCTGCCTCACACTATTCAAAGGGGAAAACTTGCCAAGTTTGATACACAAGAGCAGTCATCCAAATGATACTTTAAGTGCTGAATATGAGCAAAGAATAATTATAGCAGCACAGTGCACACTGTGAGAGTTAAGGATATGTCAGCAATTCCATTAAAAGTCTTTGGACCAAATCCTGATGCCCTTACTGGGTAATTCAGACCTTCCTTGCTCAGACAAAACTATCACTACAATTAGACTTTGAGGATTCAACAGAACCTGAGAAAGAATGCCAGGAATTGACATTTTATGTTTAATAGTTCAGAACTTGTCTTTAATAATTTGCTTTGGAATGTCCTTAGGCATGAGTAAATTCACTTTTACACACCTTTAAATAGGTAGGAGCATTTGTTTTAAGGCTTGTAAAAATGCAAGAAATTTTGGAAGGGAGCTGTTAGCCAAACAAATATTTTTAAATTAATATTCATTTTGGTTTGGGGATGTTCGTTATGGTTGCCCTTATTAACAACAACAATGCATATTGTCCTGAGTCTCTTCCTTACTGCACAACCAGAACATCTGGAATCTATCCTGGCAATTTCTTTCTGAACTGGGGAAAGAGATCTTGCCCTGCAGCTCTACTGATCTGCATACTGCTATCAAACTGATTTCTTTTGGCCTGAGTCTCTCGTGCCTCCTATATTTTCCTCCATAAAAACAAATGGTTGAGGCAAATCTATCCAATGCACCTCCAACACCCTACTAGTAGCAGGAAACAGATTCCAAAACAGCAAGTCTCTGTAACATGCTTGGGCTGTGTCTTACCCATATAGACTTCCTATTTTACCCGACTACAGTCATCATGCAACAGTACCACTTCTGATGTCCATAGGACCTTTCACATATATGGGATGGTTGAGTTCAGGAGAAAACCAATGACAGGCTTTGTCCTATAACGCTGACCAATAGAAAAATGATGGGTAAAAATTAACATTGAAAGTAACTCATAGCTCTAGGGTAGTTTCACAGGAAAAAGAAGTAGCCCAGATAGGAAGATTTATAATGCAATTTCTTTTTTGTATGCAGTAGTTACTTTTCAGAATGACTGTAATACACATTTGCTTAGATAATTCTATGCACCCTGCAACAACCTTCATACAGAGTATCTTCCAGTGTCTTACAGAGGTAGAATACTATAATAGGTAACACAGCATGGGCCTGAGTGCAATGTCTTCACACAGCAAAATAAATGAAAAGAAAACAAATTATGGGGTTAGATCCTTAGCTCATGTAACTTGGTGTCACTCTATTGCAGTCAACCAAACTATGCAAATTTACCCACATCCCTTAGAGTCTGTGCTTTTGCAAATGAGGTGCAACCCAGTGACAGCACAAAAATACATACTGATGACAAGCAGAGCTGCTGAGCACCTGCTGGAACCATAGACTCTCTTTGGAGTTGTGAGTGCTCAGAACCTCAGAAATGTTAGGTTTGTGGTTACTTTGGAAAATTCCTGTTGCTTGATCTCTGCTTGAATTTTGTATGAGTTCACTGCAGACATATGTTCTGAATAAATTATTAACAACAATACAGAAAATGCAGCCAAATCCTAATAGGACCATTGACATTTGGGTTACAGAAACAATAGACCCAAGTGGTATCAATGGTTCCATTACCAAGGTAACATTTTTATTCTCTCTTTAGTGCTATTGGAAAAACAAAAAAAAGGAATAGAGGGAAAATAGAAAAAGAATCTGTTCACCTTATACCCACAACAGCCAATATATTCAGAGATGAGCTTAGATGTCCTTTCATAAGACATCCTATTTCCCTCAGAATTTCAGGCAGCTTCTCAAAAGTGATAGCCGATTTTGCATTTACTGCCTTGTTTTTCAATCAAATAGGTTAACATGGCACATTATTATTATTTCTAACTATGGATCAGCTGGCTTTTTCAGACTTGAAGGCCAGTCCTGACTAGTACTTACACATAGGTTTTCAGTGTTTCTGAGAGGTATTAATTACTGTGTTTAGACAAACTATGAACAGTAGTATTAATATTCATCCCTTTAAGGCTTGGGGAATCAAAATAAAAAGGGTTATTTTTTTACTCAGTATAGTTGCCCTTGATTTTTAGGACTAGAAAACTTGGAACTCTCTGAATCTGTAGTTTTCAGTTTGGAGTTTATGGTCTATTCCATTATTGTACCTGGATTTAGACTTGAGCAGAACCCTGGCTGTTAGTGGGTTAATATTATCAGGTTAACATTAAAGCAGAAATCACAGATAAATGAATCTCACTGTCTGTAAATGCTTCAGTTTTCCCCAAACTACTTTCCTGTGCTCTCTGTTGGGATCTGACCTGCTTTTCAAAACAGTAAGCTGTTCATAAAGTAGGAGAGAATGCAATTACCAGAGCAATGACTTACTAGTAAGTGTTTCTCTGGTGACTACACATGTCCCCAAGACAAGAGCTGGGTTAATTGTCACTAGGCCAAAATTTTAAAATTTTCAGAGGACTCTTAATGACTCAAGGTGTTTGTTTTTGTATGTATGTGCTATGTATGGGTTTTGTTTTTATTGTATTTAGTAGTGTGCTGTATAACTGAAAGTACTGTCAGGCTGCAACAGTATTAAAGAGCAGTACTTTATCTAAAAGCTATAGGACATTTTCATATGCTGCATGCACAGATTTTTCGCAGTCATCTAAATCTTGATTTGCATGGAAATCTCAACTGAGATGATTTTGTTTCCATGCCAGCTATGATTTATACTTCTTTGCAATAGGTGAAATACCATTCTACCAAATTGAAGTTATATTATGAAAGTTTCCACTTAGTTAGACAAGCCCTGGGAGACCCCCAGGGAAAGCAATTGAAAAAGAGGACTATGATGTGGTTTCAAGGCTAAAGGTTTTTTTAAATGCCTAAGTGATTTAGAAGAACATTTTTAAATATAATATATTACCAATGGTCTCATTTTTAAGCTTTTTGTTTTGTTGGCTTTTTACTCCGGAATTCAGTACACATTCAGGATGCAACTATTTTCTTGGAAGAGGCCAAGAGCCATCTAATCACAGAGGGTCACTGCAAAGATAAAAGACAATGACATGAGTAGGGAAAAAGGACACAAAGTTACACATATATGATTATGGAGGTATGAGAAAGGATGAGTGAAGAGAGAGTTGGAGGAGAAGGTGAAGATAGAAGAAGAAAAGTTCACAGTGAAAGTAGAGAAGTCTAGCTAAAACCAAAAGTTGAGAGCAGAAGGAAAAGAGGAGGGTGAAGAGGAGGGCTAGAAAAGGTCATGAAATAAAATGAAAACCCAGAGTGGAACAGTAGGAGAATGAAGGTACTAAAGGAGTTTATGTCTGAGATAACAGTGTATGATGAGAGCTAGTGAGTTTGAAGGACTCTACTAAAGCCTACTAAAAAGGCAAATCATTTGCACTTTTGTTTTAAAAAAAAATCTGTTCAATATTCGATTTTATTTCAGAAATTGTATCTAGTTATTTTATTCCCAAATTGAAACTGCGGAATCTTATTTTACAAACCATTCATATCCCTAACAACAAAATAAAATGTATCCATGGAGCTTTTCAGGACCAATAACTGTAGATGGAACAATCTAATGATCGATAGTGGCTTGCTTTGCTGATCTCTTGCTTACACAGATTGAAATCAGCTGTTCATGAGAAACCATTCTGCTAATCAAATTGTAGATGTGTTCACTGCCACAGTTAGTAAGTAAGTTACTCATATTTATATATATTTTTATATATGCAAGCACTCAAATGGCATTTAGTGACATAGCATGGTATTCAGTTTGTACCTGTTATTTTAGCCTTCTCTGTATCAGAGTAACAAAAAATTGATCTGCAAGGTAGACTGTAATAGATGGTGAAACAACACTCTTTTGTTAAGCAAGGATTTATCCAGTTCTGTTAGCTAATTAATGTTCCAACCCAGGCCAAGCAACAACAACAACAAACCCATGTAGTAGATGTTTGAAGCAGTATGTTAGCAACTACTGACCAATTAAAGAAGGATAACAGATGCTTCCCAATTAGCTCCCCCTGTTCATAATGGTGAATCTATGGGAGGTGAAGGCAGTCACAGCAGGACAATCCTGAATAAGTAGAGCCTTGTCCAGTTGTTAGGATGCATTCACATCTCTTTTCTAAAGGTGATATGGTAGGACTATCTTCTGTCAGCCCAGTTCACCCCAGTGCTCAGTCTCTGCAGCATTTTTAATGACTACAAGACTTCGTCCTGCCTCAAGTACCACTTTCTATAATGAACAAATAGTGTTTTCTTGTTTGCCCATTGGAATGTGGATTATTTTTACACTTGATTTATAATTTGATAATTAAAAACTGTTAACCACCTCGCTCCCTTTCTCCACTTCCCAAAGAGAGTTATGGTAAAACTGCATAGATTATGCACTAGCAAACACTTGTTCAAAGTCTGTAAACGTGTAAATTTGTTAGTGTTGGAATAGAAATTGTAATTCCATCATAATTAGAAGTGATTTAAAGAAAGCAAAGACACAGCGTAACAATGGTGC
The DNA here is from genome assembly GCF_001723895.1 of Crocodylus porosus. NCBI lineage: Eukaryota > Metazoa > Chordata > Crocodylia > Crocodylidae > Crocodylus > Crocodylus porosus. The sequence continues at coordinate 90,319,855 of NW_017728906.1, read as the reverse complement.
AAAGCAACTTTTGCACTGAACACTTAAAAAGCAAAACGATAAGTAGTTAATGAGATTTTTGAGAAGCCTTTCCTGTATCCTCTTCCTGTAAGGTGTCATGAACAGTAATGAACAGGGCACTTCCTCCTCTATATCTAATGGAAGTTAAGAGCTGCCCTGTCTTGGCCATGATTATGATAAGGATCTGACTTTTATAAATCATCAGATGTCAAACACAATTTTGTGCTAAAGGGTTCCATTTTAATTCTGGGGCATTTGACTTTAATTGTGGTGTAAATATTGGATTACATGTTTCCTCTGCTCCTCTGAGGATCTCCCAGTGGTATCATCATGCATTTGATTCATAAAACAATGAGAGGAGAGGCTCTAGGTAATATCTAAACCTTTAAGTAGTTGTAAGGGGAGTTGCACTTGGTGGGAAAAGATGTTCTCCTTTTGGACAACTATTATGTTTGCCTCTCATCTATTCCCACCTTTCTTTCTTTGATTTTTACCACCTTCTTCACCTTATATAGAGTTTCTTTTCCTTTTTCCCCTGCGTTCCATTTTCAATCATCTGAGCTAAGTTGCCTTTTCCTTCCATCTACTAAAATGATCAGCAACAAAATGGTGCTGTAATAAATTGGCTTCACACATCTTTAGAGTTAATATCATACTACGCGGAAATGGGATATTCCTGCTTCTTAGCAACCTTGTTTCTGACTTATGCTATTGTCCTTGCTTGAAATTTGAAGGTTTGTAACCAGAAGGCCACAAACCTTTTTTGGATAGACTGAGCCCAAGAGTGCAGAATGTTTCTCTCTCAAGCAGCCTTGTATCTATCAAGTTTATTAAGGTAACTCTAAAGTACAAAAGCGTAACCATAAAATACTACACATTTCTTTTTCCAGGTGGCTATCCAAAATATGGGCTCTAATTATAATACAGGTACCTACAGAATGAAGGTTGGCAACTATTTAACAGCACATTCACTATATATACCAGTTTAGAACAGGAAAAGGAAAATGACAACTTCAGCTGAAAGAAGGGGAATTAGGTAGGGAAAATTGTGAGACGCGCTGTTTCATAAATCTGAAAGCTGACTTGTGGTTTCAGATATTAATTCTATTGTCATGCATATATATACAAAGTGGGAAATTGGACTGGTAAATACATTCCCTTGGGTGCTAATTCTCGCATTCAGTTACCCCAGACAGCAGGTGTATGCCCAAGTGAAAAACAGGCTGTATTATGATACACATCAGAAGTCAGGGTTTGAACATTTGTAGAAGATCCATATCACTATAGTGAATAATTATCTCTATCAAGACAGCTGGATTCATCTGCAATTTAGTAGGTCTTGGCAATAGGAGGTGAAAATAAATTAGTCTCTGCTGCTACTAAATTAAATACATTAACCCTTATTTTAAGTCTCCATCCTACCATAGTTGAGGGTCATATCCCTAGATCCCCCTTCTGATACACAGTAGTTTGCTTCAGAAGTGGTCACATTGGACCTTGTTCTCTGAATTACCATCTAACTTTGATTATTAAAAGTAAATTAATCAGTCTCCAAGATCAGGGGAATGAATAAATGTATTTTCACTTATAGATTTAATAATAATGGGCTTCATTCTCCTCTCTTTTAGCCCTACGTAAATCAGGAATAAATTAATTTAACTCAACAGAATTACACTAGTTCATATTCAACTGATGATGCCTAATTGACCTCCATTACCCCTAACTCCTTTTCAAACTCATCATAAAGTATGCACTTTTTTCAGAGAAGTTTGGCTTTACATTTGGCCATACTGAAACATGCAATTTCCTTGCCATCAGTTTATCAGTTTATGGAAAATAACCTGTATTTGTAACCTGCTGCCTTCATAATTTACCTCTTTCCCAACCTGTGTGACCAATGAAAACTTTATCGGTAATGGTTTTATGTTTCCTTTTGAGTAATTGATAAAAATATTTAGCAGTGCAAGGCAAAAAAAAACAAACCCTGCTGACTCACACTATAGGAACACTTGATAAGTGATGGTTCCTAGTTGGAGTTACATTTTGAGACAGATCAGTAAATTGATTTTAATCCATTTAATATGTATCATGTGTTGTTCTAATTTTTAATCAAAATGTTATGCATTGCCAAGTAAAATGCCTCCCAGAAGTTTAATTATATCATCATCAATGTTATCTTTATCCTTGCTAAACTTGTAATCTCATGAAAAAGATATCAAATTTATCTGATAAGATCTGTTTCCTGCAAGCCCATGTTTATTGACATTGATCACTGTTCCTTCTTTGATTCTTTGTTACTTGAGTTCTATGTCACCTAGTCTACTATTTTCCTGGAATCAATGCCAGGCTGACAGGCCTATACTTACCCAAATCAACCAATTTCTCTATTGCTATATGTCAAAATGTTTACTTTTTTTCATTTCTCTAAAATTCCCTCAATGTGTTCGGAATGGAAAATCAATATTAAGGGTCCAGAAAGTTCCTCAGCTAACTCTTATAAAACTCTTGGATGCAAGTTGTTTGGATCTGAGGATTTTAAAGTATTTAGTTTTAGTAGCTGCTGTATAAAATACATCTGGGTTGAAAAAAAAGAACTGTAACAAAATAAATTATTTTAAAAACCTAAACTTATGTTTAAGTACCTACTTTAAGTACCTACCAGGATAACAAATTGAAAATAACTGGGTTGCTGCCAACACATTCCCTGGAGCATGCCCATTAAACTTAATAACTATCTTTTTATATATTTCAGATATTTATTAGAATAATGTTTATTATGTCTGTTTAAATTATAAACTAGTTTACACTGAGCCAGCAATTTTTACAACAGTTTAACTTTTCTGGAAATGATGCCTAATGCAAGGTTTCATAGTCACAAATTAAAAAAAAAAAAGCTCTAAAGCCTCTAATCCTGCTTATTTGCTATGTATCCCAAAGATACTTGAGGAACTTTTGCACTGACAATATGTAGAATGGCACTTCCATAGCAAAAAGCATATATACCCTCCTTCAGGGCTTTTCCATATCATTGAGAAGTATTGCTAATGTGAATAAGAATGAAGCATGGCTGTTAAGGAAGTGGAGAAGGACACTAAGATACAACTCACAATAAGAATTGCTGAGGGTCTGGGGAGTGCTATTTAATATTGAAAGGAATGGGATTTTAAATTCTAGAGGTCTAAAGATAGAATTTAGAAATGGCTTGATGCTGTGAGACAAAAATGAAGTAGGAATCAATGATCCCTCTGTCGTGTGCCTGAGTAGCAAGGAGGAGAGCCATGCTGGCATCAGAATTAAGGAGTTCAGATTTGCTGTGCTAGCTTGAGTTGACATGGAGACACGTGGGACAAGATTTCAGAGACAGGTTGAGATTGAATGAACAGAGACAGATCAGGAAGGGACAAGAAGATTTGTGATTCACAAACAGTAACTGAAGTCAGGTGGGTAGATGAGATGTCCCAGAGGAAGGTTACAATGAGAGAAAAGCCAAATAGAGTCCTGTGGGGGCCACCTGATCCACATGATAGCTAGAGAAGGGAGGAGGACCTTATAAGAGACATCAGCAGCTATGGTGTAAGGAGGAAAGCAAGATTAATCCATTTTAGGGTTATAAAACATTAAGCCCAAAAAAGGGCCTGTTGTTATAAAAACTGATCTGACCTGAGAATAGAGGACAGCATTGTAAAAGCCTATTAGCATAACCCTCTTAAATCTGGAAGAATTTGATTAAATTAAACTCTTCTATTGTGCATGCAATATGTGGGATGGCATAGTCTGTGACCTCTGTACTTTGTACAGGTCTTGGTATTTTAGTGGAACATATTAAAATGTCATTGAGAAAAGTGTGTTAAAGCATTAGGCACAAATATGGAGAATCAATTTGCTGAATGATAAAAGGTTTATCAATGCAATTATAAATAGGACCTAAAATTGATGTAAGCACTAAAGAAATATAGATTGGGAGCAAACACATTTGCAGATGAACTCCTGGTGAAGTATCAAGGTGACATCTATTATTAAATAATGTGGTATGTTGCCAAGATACACTGACTCACAATTGTTCTTTAAAAAAAAAAAGCAAAAAAAAAAAGCTTTGCTATGCAGTTCAGACATTGCAGGGCCAGGGAATGAGCATAGTACATAATAATACCCTATGCAAATTGCAGATCCTTTAAAATCCTAGAGGCACATACTGACGATTTTTTTAAAGCAGCTAAATGTGTTACCAAGGTTAATTAATGACTGCATTAATAGAAGTGTGATTGGTCAAGCCAGTGAGTAGTTAATTGGTGTGTTTAGGTTAAAAACTTTGTGAAGGTATCACTCTAAACCTTAATGAAATATCTTGTAAAATCTAATTGGATCCAATCCAGAGATTTATAACATGCTTGACACTACCCTAGAAACTAGCATTCCACGTTGCAGCATCAGTCGCTGTTCCTTTTTTAACATGCCATTCAGGTCAAGGAGAAGATAACTTATTATACAGTGAGATGCAAAAGCAGCTCAACAAACTGACTGGCCCTTTTTGAGGCATATTCTCTGTGGAAAAGGAAATAATTGAAAAATACTTGTTTTTGTGATTTATAAATTATAGTAGTGTCATCAGACCCAGGTGTTGTTGTTGGGGGCTTGATGTGGTTCATTAGTCAGCTTTGACTATGCCATGGGCTACTTGCTCACTTTTCCTGACCCAGGCATTCTGACAGAACAATGCCTGCGCTGTTCCGTGCTGGATGCTACAATATTCTGATTATTTCACCATACCTATAAAGGACAGTAATGACAAGCAGACCTCTTCAGGCTTTGAATAACCTTTAGCCAAATGAGGCTCACAAGCTTGCTCTGATGGGTTTTTCAAAATAGGAAGAAAGAAACAAGTTATCAATAGCAACTTCTAAACCTTTAACTTCAGCAAGCTTTTATGTGGGTGGCAGCCATGACCCGAAAAAACAGGAAAAAATTATGCATTCACCAGAAAGAATAGTTCCCTTCTGTATTACATTAGCCCAGGTGAAAATGGCACGCAGTTAAAAAATATATGCTAACTCCCATTACCTATAAATGGAGCATTGATTTAAGATTTTTTTTCTCCTTTTAATAATATGACACAAGAAATAATGGTTTTCCATTTTGTTTGTATTAATTGTATACATGCATTGGGAGCTGATAGTATAAGAGTGATTGTAATTGAGCCATAAATTTAGCACAGAGAAACACCATCCATTTAGCTGGACAGCTCTGTGATGAAATATATTTCTAGAGCACGGATAGCAGGCAGAGTGTCTAAGATAACAAATGATAAATGCCTTATACCTATAGCTACAGTGAGACAAACCTGAGTAAAAACAGGTTAGTTCTGAAGAAGCTACCATGAGTTATTTTCCATTTCACCATGAGTGATTTTGCATTTATTATGCATTTGTAATATTAAACTATTATACAGCTCCTTTTAATTTATGCAAATATGCAAGACACTTTAACATTTCTGAAATCTAAAATGTTTGGTTCCCTACCATTGAATTATGTATCAATAACCTACTGCCCCACGACCAGGTACTACACAAAGAAATCAAATGACAGATATCTGAATAAATATGGCTAAAGAAGCCTACTAGTATTAAGTGGGGTGTCAGCTGTCATAGCTCCATTGATTGCAGTGAAGTCTCTTGCAATACACTGTGCTTTAGCAATGATCCAAGACTGCAGTTTTCCCTCAAAACATTTTGCCTTTTTCCACAGAAAGAGGAAAGTGAATTTCATAGGCAAAACCTGCCATGTTGATGCAAATATCTATTTGCGTTGTTTTAAAAGTGTGATTTCTCTGCTAAGATGGCAAAATCACCTGCTCAAAGCCTGTGAATTTTTAGCTTTATCTCCAATCCAATTCGTACCCTTGTGAAACTTCATAAACGCTATTTATTCAGGTGTAACCTGTGTACACCCAAGGGTGTGCCCCATCCTCAATTCGATGGGATAGGTGGTCAAGCAATAGTGAGAGAGATGCTGTGACTTGGGCACAGATCCCTCTATTCTCTATAGAGCCACACCACACAAAAGGTTCTTAACTATATACAGAATTTATTTAACATATAAATAATTGTATACAACTATATACATATATCCACATACGTACATGCATATATATGTTCAAAATGGGGAGCTGCACCTAATACTTTGTAAATTCGTTGTACTGTGTGAGTTATATTATATTTTAGCTGATAAATAATTTTAAGGTTGTTATTTTCTATTGGAGTGTATTTTTCTTATTGTTTAATTTGTTGAGTATTATATCGGGAATCTGGTACTTACCTGCTGGAGGCTCGCATGGGCTCGCCTTGTAGGCCTAGTGGCTTACCTTAAGGATCTCTATATTTATCCCAAAGCAATAGCTAATATTAGAGAAAATTTAAGCACTATACACTCTTATACATACACATACTTACAACAATATTCAGGAATGGGTTTGCATGGGGTATGCTTTGAGAGTGGCCCCCACCCAGGACCCCGAGATCCTTAAGGTAAGCCACTAGGCCCACAGGGTGATTGGGCCTCCAGCAGGTAAGTACCAGATTCCCAGTATAACACTCAACAAATTAAACAACAAGAAAAATAAACTCCAATAGAAAATAACAACCTTAAAATTATTTATCAGCTAAAATATAACATAACTCGCACAGTACAACCAGTTTACAAAATATTAGGTGCAGCTCCCCATTTTGTAGGGCACACCCTCACCCAGTTCTGTGAAAGGACAGGGGTGGGGGGTCCCTTTTCTCCAGCCCCATCCCTGTGAAGCCCTTATTCCCTGAACTTATGATTGTCCCAAGCAGGTATGCGGTAGGCTTGTTTCCCACCCCCACCCCTTCCTGATGTGGACCCTGCTGCTGCTGCAGCGTGCTACCAGGGGTTTCTTGTTCATAGGCCAGGGTCCAGCCCTGGGCACCTCCAAGGCCTCACCTTCTGTTCAGATGAGGGGTGCCTGCCTTTTCTGGGACCTGCCTTCTCTGGGCCCAGGCCCAGTGTGCCTGTGGGAGGAAAGGGATGCTCTAAGAGTGCCTTAGGGCAGATGCCCCTTAACAAGGCCTGAGCAATCTCTCACCACTCCCAGGGCCAAGGCTCCACGTACTGGGGTGTGCACCATGTGGGGCCTAAGCAAGCTGTCCCTACTCCTAGGGCCAAGGCTCTGGCACTGGCTCCTCCAGCGGCATCTCCAGGAGCCTAGGGCTATTGCCTGCTGGAGCAGCTCTTCCCAGCCTTTTTTGGCTCCTCTCTTCTTCTCATCCCTCGCCAGTCTGGTCTTCCAGCCAAACATGGTGTTTTTTTATAGCAATCTGTGGCTCCACCCTGGATCAAAAAAGGTCCAATCAGAGCGAGGGGTGGTGAAAACCCTACCAGGACCCCTCCTCCTATGAGCTCTGCCCCCAGATTGTAAATGCACCAATCAGGAGGGCACCCTCTCCCGAATGGTGGAAGAAATTCCACCAATGGCTCAGCGTTCTGCTCAGCTAGCAAGCTGTGTGCAAGGTGCACCATGGCCGGCATGCCTGCTACACAAGTAACTGTATACCCCTCATCAACATGGTATCTAAGCACCTTTCCTTACTTAAAAGACCAACATACTTTTTTGATCTCATAAATGACACCAAAGTGCCAATTAAGGGTCTAGGTTTTACATGAATAGATCTCTGAGAAGGAAGGTGTTATTGTGGGAAAGCATGGGTGAAAAGCAGGACATGAGATTTTTATCTGAGATCTGTAAAGCGATTGTTCTTATTTATTCTGGTAAAAAATTCCATATTCTTGGTCTGGCTCCTGTGAAGATTTTGTCTTCTATTATCATATTCCTCTTGCTGTTGATAGTATCATTGCATCCAAACTGTCATGAAGTGTCATAGCATTGGAGAAAAGAATTCTGTCAGGCAGAGAGAAACTATTCAACATTAAGTTTTGAATTCTTGCTTTTGTCATGCAAAATTATTTAAAAAGCAAAAATAGTGTAACACATTTTTAGAAGTCTATAGGAAGTATTTCAAAGGCTTTTGTGCCAACTTTATTTGCAAAACCAAAGAATTTGAGCTCATTGTGTGTGTCCATACAGAGAAATATTCATCAGAGTCTAAATCGATGACTCTCATCCAGGGTGACTTCAGATACTTTCAAGGGTGATGCAGGGTGCCAAGCAATGTTGACACAGTTAGGTGTGCACACATGATTCATAAGCTGAACCCAGAGATTTCAAATGGAAATCCATAGTATTAAAAACATTCTGACCTGTTGTTTTTCTGAGTCCTATGCAATAGAAGAATTGGTCTATTGTTTTTCTGTAATCAAAAAATGAGTGAAAATGAAGAGCTGGCATTTTCCAAGGAGGACCTATAGTCTATTGAGGGGTGCTCTTAGTCTAAAAAGTATTGAGAACCACTGGTTTAAATATGGAAAAAAAAATGTGGATTTTCCCTTTTAGCTGAGAAAAACATGGACTTGACATTTTAACAAAGAGCTCTCTGCAGGCTGGCAGGGTTCCAGTCTGCAGGGGGCTGGGGGGAGTGGGAGAAGGGTGGTCAGGAAGGGGGCACCTTGTGCATGTGTGTATATACACATGCACGTGGCCACCAGGCAGCCTGGAGAGCAGTTCCTCAGAGGTAAGTTGGGGGAGGGGGTGGGGGGAACTAAAGACCCCATAGTGAGGGAGGGAGGGAGAGAGTTGGGCAGGGCAGGGCTGGGGATGAGTCTGCTGCCCAGCTCAGGTAGTGCATGGGGCTTGGGACCTGGAGCTAGAATGCATGACTGCAGAAAGCCAGTGGGGGGTAGGATAGGGCCATGGGCAGCTTGTCTGGGGTGGGGGAGGGCTGTCTTCCTGCCACTGCACCCACTCCTGGGGGGGTAGTGGGGGCATGTGCCCCCCAGATTTGTGTCTGGGGTGGGTACTGCTGTCTGCTGTGGGCTCAGGCTCCTTGCCCTGCTGCCCTTCCCCCAGGGCCTCCAGGGCCCAGCAAGTGGGACCCAGAGTGGCAGGACACATCAGGGACGAGTGAGGAAGTTCCTTGCCACTGCAAGCCCTGTTCCACTCTGGCAAAGCACCCCCTGCCCACCTGGCATCAGCAGGGGTGGTGGCATGGAGTTCTGCCCCTTGCTGCTGCCAAGTGGGCAAGGGACAGCTTCTTTACCCCACCCTGCTCTGCCCTGCTACTCCATGTTCCCAAGGAAGGGAGGGGGGGAGGGAAAGATGGAGAAGTGAGAAGAAGGGGAATGGGAAGGAGTGGGACAAGTGGGGGACTAATACCAATGGCTAGGACTAGGTATATTTTATTATTTAACAGTTTAACCAATATAATTAGAGGAGGTTAAACAGATAATTTTTAAAACCATATTTATATCCCTAACTCATTGTCTCTTGAGCAAGCTGGGATGTGGATGGATCTGCTAGCAGAAAACTTTTTGGCATCACAATGGTGGCAGCTGGCATGGTAATAAGCATATTCCAATAGAATAAAGCTCATTATTATTAATATTAACCAGCCTCTGAATAACTTATTAAGTGCTTTTCAAAATTCAAAAAGTGCTTAATCAAAAAGTGGGACAGAATTGGGAAGTAATGTAGAAAATAAATACAAACAGAGACAGAAATGATATATTACTCATTTCATTTTCTTTATTAATTTTGCTCATTGTTTGGCCAGCAAATGGAATGAAAATGGTAAAGATCATGATTTACTCAGAAAAATGTAAAATTAGGTTCTGAAAATATATGTTAATTTGCAAATGTGTTAATGGTGCCATGGCCCCTTTGCTGTTGAAAGCAGAGTTCTAACTTCACTAGAGCCATGATTTACCTTAAATGCTAAGGAATGCACTGAACTTCTATGGCATAGGTTTGTGTCTTAGTCTTCATTATATGGTCAGAATTTTTATAAAAGTTGTTTGTAGTTAACATAGCGCATAGCTGAGCATGTGTACACCTGCCTATAAAGAGTACTGGCTGTCTCCTAATGTTCAGAAACAAAATTACTTTGGCCAGGTACAGACATTACACTTTTACCAGTATAAGGGATTGGAAACAGGTCTAGACCTGTATCAGAACAGAAGTTTGGCATACATAGACTGGTTTAAAAATTGCAGAAGCTGGTCTAAGATTTGCCTCCTCCCCCCAACCCATGAAAGGGCTAATGTGTATTCTGTTCACTACTGATCTAAACTATGCTGCTTATGGAAAACCACGTAACTTAGATTAATTCTGCCTTAGGCTTTTTGACCATCTGTACCTAGTCTTTGAGACCATTTTAGCTTTTTCCATCATTAGCAAGTGGCATAAGTAAATTAAAAGGATTTTTTGTGGGGGAGCTGATAAATAGAGGGGTAAGGGTCAAAACAGTTGTATCCTGGAATTTTCTGATGAAAAGAAAACCCTTTTGTCAAAAAAAATTCCAGAGCAGCACTGCTTGTCAGAGATATATGATCTGGCTGTATTATGGGGCCTGCCCATTCTCCCCTCATCCTTTTCCCTGATAGCATTATACCTACTTCTCCTTCTTCCTAAACTCCTTAGCCATCTTGCTGCCTTTTCTGATAAGAACAACTACATTTCCTTTGTAGTGCTGTGAAAGGTGACCCTGGTATCCTTCTACCCAGTCTCAATGTGCGTGTTGAACACTACACATTCTGGTGAGCAAGGGATCTTGGGTTAATCAGCTCTGATACTTCTTAAGCAGTCCAGGATTTGAGCCATATCAGAAGAGATGTTGCCTCCATGGTCCAAGTCTGATATAACTGGGTCCACATAAATCTTTATGGTGGAAAAAAAAAGATGTAAAAGTGCTGGTTTAGAACCTTTTAGAACACATTGGGTTGCCCTGAGTCTTTATGTTTCAACCTTAACATTGGGGAAGGGGAATATTCTCAAGCTTTTCTGACATTAATAGATATGACTCAAACATCACCTCTAGCCTACTACATTCACCCTACTTTATGAGGCTGCCTCTAACATGTGGATACTAAGAACCAAATCCTACTTAACCATTATGTACCTAAGGGGCATTTGCATAGTTGTGTAGGTGCAGCTTTTGGTCCTTACACCCTGTTTTTCCACATACCAGAATAGGATCATTCAGGTACACACATAGCTGTCCAAAGTGGTTGGACGGCAGGGAAGGGAGAGAAGGAAGGTGAATTATTTTAGAATAATAGCTTAGTCATTAGCAGGGATCCTGGTTTTCTCTGATAAAAAAAAAATCCCCAATTTCCAGATTGAAATGACACTAATATATAGATATAGTCTAGGAAAGGAGAAATGGAATTCTAGGCCCACCTCACCCAAGTGTGTGGGAAAGGTTAAACCCACATCTCCCACTTTCTAGCCAAGTACTTTAAACACCAGGTCCTGGGGTAGGCATTGCCCAAAGCATTCTCCAGCTCTCCTCTTGAAGTTGACTCGCTAGGCAGCTGAGAGATGAAGATATATAGAAACCAGAAGAAGGCATATGGGTCAGTGAGGTGGACACTTCTCAGGAAGGGAGAAACCCAGAGCTCTGGCTCTTCCCCCAGTGGGGCAGAAACCATTCCACTGCTATTTATCCATTTTATCTGAGCCTACATAGAAGAGAAGCACAGGGACGGCATAGTTGCATGAGTGCAATAGAATTTTTACTCTGATTAAGTGCCAAAATTTTTCATTTACTGAAAATTTAAGCAATTACTGAAGTGCCACTGCCACATGAAAAGGTAGAATAGAATTTGGCCCCATGTGTCTGATATGTCCTAATTTTTCCTATGAGCAACCTGATCTTTTTTGGTCACGCAGTCCAAAGTCTGGTCTGGTCTGGTCTCCACAGAGCTGAAAATTGTCTGGGTTTTAAATGAGCACTTGTCTTTTGCGTGGTTGCTGGCAGCCTACTTAACAAAACATTGCACATTCAAATTTTTGGAGGCAGAATTCTAAATTGGTGGTCTTGGGTTTGTTCTGACTTGTGGGAAGACTTCTTCTGCTTATTGCATGTTGGCACTCTCAAACTTGGCAATGGAGGTTGGCAGTTTTGCTTATGAATGTTAATTCTGTAGTGCACACTAAGTCCATGCTTTTTACACGGGGTTGTTTCTGTTGATCTACTCCTGCAGCTTTCTTGCCCCTCAGCTGGAAACAGGAACTGGGTTTGGATAATAAGTCTATAGGAAGATAATTCCCACCCCATTTTTTTTTTAATTCCCATTCCCATTTTTTTTATAACAGGAAACTGAAGTTTTGTCTGTTCTTCCTGGCTACTCTATAGTTTTTGCATGTCTTTTAATCAGTATATTATGGAGGGGCCTTATGATTTAAGAGTGCATTCCAGATGGTGTTTATAAGTGGAGGAAGTACCTACATGCCTTTTTTCTGGCCATTATCCCAACAGAATAAGAAGTAGCAAATCTTTAGGGCAATCGGTAACCATCAAAGCCTTTCTGCTGCAGGATCATCTCGGTAGAAGAAAGGTTATGGTTATGGTTTTTGACAAAGAATTCCTGGGAGGCTCTCTTTTCTTCCAGAAGTCTGGATTTTTCTTTCATCTTTTATCATTGTTCAAATGGCATAAAGAACTATGACTGCTCAAAGGAAAATATTGAATAGAAGGTGGATTTTTGCAGCCCCATCAAAAGAACAGAATACTTATCATTCACTCAAGTAGAGTTCATGATGTAGCAAGCTCTGCAAAGAAAAAGAGCTGATAAATTAGCTGTGCTTAGAGCTGGTCAACAACTAAAGTTTCTCTTCCACGAGAAATGCTAACTTTATTGGGGGGGGGCGGAAATTAATTCTTAAGTGGAAAAAAGGAAATTCCCCACAAAATTATTTGAAAACCTATTTTAAAAATGTATTTAAAAATCTATTGAAACATGATATTTGCTCCACATCAAAATCTTTCATTTTGAGCTGATCATTTTGATTCATTTCATTTCAGTTTAATAGTAATAGAAATCAAAACATTAAATGTAATAGGTGCATGTAACATGACATACAAAACACACATCTGATTTAGTACAAACATCAATATTTTAATGATGGAAATGTGAAAATAAAATTAAAACATTTCAAAGTTTTTCAAATACATTTTGATCTTTTGCCCATAGAAAAAAATGTTGGAAATAATGCTTCACTGAAGAAAATACTGTAAATTTAACAAACTGCTACATGTTTGATAGAATACTGCTCTACTGAAACATTTCAATCAACTCAGTTGCTGTTATCCACAACCAGTTCACTCCCAGAGCTTCGGGAGCCATCTTTGTGCCTACCTCTGTATTAGTCACTGCATTTTCTAAATGACTTCCTTATACAGGCTCCAATTCAACCAACATTTGTTATATATGGGGCAAGTCATACAAACACTAGGCACTACATATCAAAGCAGCACGCTGGGGCCCCAAATCACAAAAACAGTGGTTTGGAATAACATGGCATTCTTGGAAGTAGAAAACAGGAGCATAACAAAAGGTGGATGACCAGGGCATCAGCCCCTTAGAGGGGGCACAAGAATGGCAGCCACCTGCCCCCGTACCAAGCCTACAGGAGCTGGTAGTTACACTTCTGCTGGCAAAACTGTTATAATTATCTTGAACCAATGGAGGTGAGGCAGCATTAGGTTACTGCATACTTGAGGCCTGATTTTTGTATCAACACTGTTAGTCTGGATTACTTCTAATGAAGTCAGTGGAATGACATGAGTGTCAAACTAGGGATAGACATTCAAAAAGCCTGAGCCTGAATTGATTCAATCTTTGCAGATTAGTTTAACCTGCCTAGGTTGAACCAGTTTCCAACTGAACAGACATTCACTGTGGACTAAGGAAATGCAGGCACATGACTGCAGTGGCTCAGGCTAGAAGCTAGACAGTGCTAGGGCAGCCTTCCCTTCCCTTGCTGAGCTGAGGGGGCCTGGTTCTCTCCTCTCCAGGAGCCCAGCAGAGAACTGATAACAGTATTTATCATTCCTAACTCAGTGTTTATCCATTAAGAAAACAGAGACATTAACAGCTACCTGTTGATTCTCCCTTTGTCCTGCCACAGTGTGGACCATAGCCAGCATGTGGTCTGCTAGCTAATGCTGAGGTGTCTGTAAGGCAAAGGGGATGGAGAGGGGAGGGGGGAAGCAGGCAGATGCCTGCAGTCTGTGCCAGAGTTCTGGCCAGGGAACAGAGGAGAGGAGCCCGCGCTGCTGTGGAGCACAAAGCCCAGCCCAGAGAGCATGCTGGGATGCTGGGGGTGTCTGGTTTGTCTTAAACCAGCAAGGAGTCTGGGACAGACATTGCATAAACCAGTTTGACCCAAATCAGTTAAGTTTCATACTACATTCAACCAGGTTTATCTCAAACCAGTTTCAGTCATTTTCAAACTGGCTTATGCACACTGAACTTCTGTTCTGTTACAGGTTTAAACCAGTTTCTGATCACTTAAACTGTTTTATGTGCAATATCTGTCCCCAGCCAAAATAAACATGCAAGATCTGAATAAATCCATTTGTACCCCAAAGTGTATCATTAGATATTGAGAAGAAACAGTAAAGAAACTTATAAGCTGCTTGCATTTTGCTCATTCTTACACATTAAGTCATGAGACCTCAACCTTACTCAGTCAAATAATCTTTACTTCTGGGGTTTCAGAGTCAGGCCCTTAGCTCCTTTACAATAACAATGCAGCAATATATTCAGCTGTGTTGAGTCATATCCATTATAACAAATGCACACATTTAATTAATGGTGATCTGTACTTCCCCTTACTGCTGTCAAACCAGTCATGACAAATATCCTTGTATAGATCTTCAGGGATCTAGCCTTGGGACTTTGCTATATGTTCCCCTGCTTGGTTGGTAGCAACATAGACAAAGTGACAAGGACGGCCCCAATAATGGAATTTATAATCATGAGGATAAAACACCCCCAAAAAGCCTTGCTGTATTCTAAAGGTGTATTAAAATGTATGGTCTTTTTCATTTATCTAACCAGCAGATTATACACACAAGCAGGACAGCTACCTTGCTGTCAAATGTATACAACAATGCCATGAGTGTGTACTATTTTTATACATTGCAGGGACACAAATCATGCTTTCAGGTTTAATATATGTATTATGGAGCATGGGGAATTCTACCTTGGGTTTTAATGATGTGGATAGGCCAGATTCCCCCTGCTGTAATTCAACTGAAATTCAGTCTTGTGATTCATAAATGCAGAATATGTGATAATGCAACATTATGACTGAAACTGCACATATGGAAACATCAATCAGGATTTCTGCCTCAATCTTTACTTGCCCTTTTCTACATACTTAAGACTGGATTTTCTTTTCATTTACACCATCTTAAATCCAGAATAACTCTGATGATGTTGATGGTCACACACTGGATTTGGAAACATAGGACTAGAAGGGGCCTCCCAGACCACCAAGCCCAGTCTACTGAATTTACCCTGAAATTCCTAAAAATCCCACACTCCAAGCCCTCCCATCCTAAAAAGACAGGGCACAAAACCAGAAACACCAAGAACACGCTCCTGTATATCACAAGCAAAAACACTAACACCAATACCAGGATTTGCGCTCATGTCAATCATTATTGACTTTTCATTTCTGTTATACTAGTGCTCAGACACTGCAGTCAAGATTGGGTGCCATGCTGAGATAGGTACAATGTACAAACACAGAAAATAAATCACCCCTGTTCTGAAGGGACAGAGAAGAGAGAATGCAAACCAGGGGTAGAGCATGTAAGGAAATGGTCATAGCAGTTACTGGGAAATTTCTTTTTCACTGAAGGACTTTTTTTCCTGAAATGGGGCAGAAGCAGAGTGGAAGCGTAGTGTTAATATAAATAAAGCAATTGGGCAAAAAAGTAAAAGAGAAAGGTGGACAGTGGAAAGAGAGGAAGTGAAGAGAACAATAGAAAAGTGCACTGTGAGACAGAGCACTGAAATAAGTATTAATAATATTTAGTATTAATTTAAATATATGTTATTGCATGTTCAGCCTTTTCAGGTCTGAATTACTGGGCTTGGTTCTGGCAGGATGCTGAGCACTTCCTGCAAGGTAACAGGCACACTTAGTAGTAGTAAATTGGTTTAGCACATCACGGGCTCAGACCTTGTCTGCACCATACCACTGTGCCCAATGCAATTGCTTGCTTACTTCCATGAAGAGTTATTTGCCCCATGAATTCCCTGTTCTGTGAAAGCCTTCTCAGCAACCATGATTCAGGAACGCAATTCTCTGTATATATATTCCTCTAAAAAAAAACATAAAAGAAGAGTTGCTATGTATTACTTGGATTTTAGTACAATATTATACCCAGACCCTGTAGAAAAGCAGCTTTATTTGAGGCAGAGACTTCCATGTAACTTGCAGGGTGGGATGACTTGTGAGGATTTGAAGAAAAGCCAAAGGACGCTGGGATTGGGCTGACTCTTGATACAAATAAATGATGCAGGTGCATGCATACACCTCAGCTAATCTCGAGGGGAAGATCCCTAGTTCACTGCCTGATTGAACTGGCTTTGGGATTGGGTGGAGAGAATGCACGTATATGAGGAGGAACAAAATCCCACTCACCAGGCTACATAACAGCATCACAACCTTTCTGTACCACAGCATCATAGTGCCTTCAGTCTCATTGCATTAAGATTATATATGACTAGAAAGGATCACTGTGATCATGTAAGTCCAATAGTTCTTAATCAGTGGGCCATGCAGATGCTAGGCATGGACTGTAAGGGCAGGTACTGGAGGGAGGAACTGAGGGGGATCACTTCCTCTGACAATCTCTCAGACCCAGGTAGCAGCATACTGAGATGCTTGCAGAAGCAGAATTAATTAGCTCAGGCACAATGATGTGCAAATTCAGCTGTATCCAGAACTTGTGCCAGCAGACCTAACTCAGGCATCTCAAGCAAAAGGATCATGAAGGAGGGAGGTTCTGGGCTATGAAGGGTGTTGGGCAGAGGTTGGCTGTTTGGCAGCAGATGGGTGTGCAAGAGTAAGGACACTTGTGGGTCTCTATGGAGGACTAGGAGGGAAATATGTGGAGGTGCAGGGGACATGGTCTGAATGGCAGCTGATGGGAACAGTGGGAGGTGGGCCAAGAAACAGTATAGGAGGAAGGGAGAGCAGAAGATGGGGGGCCAAAAAAGTTAATATCTAATCTGATATCCTCTATAACAAGCCACAGAACTTCCCTGAATTAATTCCTGTTTGAACTGTAACATATCATTAGAAAAAGCATCTTACCTTAATTTAAACATTACTAGTGAGACAGAACAGAAGCTCAGTGCACATAAACCAGTTTCAAAATAGCTGAAACTGGTTTAAGGTAAACCTAGTTGAATGTAG
>NW_017728906.1:90279883-90302200 GCF_001723895.1 Crocodylus porosus | reverse complement strand
CAGGAGGAAAGAGTGATGGGCAACCCTGCAGACTCCTTCTGTTGTGATTGTGGACCGCAAATCCCAGAGAGCCTCAGGGCCAGCAGAAAGAGGAAGTCAACACACAGCACATGCTGGCTATGTGCCAGAGAACTGTGCTTTAGTGTCCCCCCCTCCACACACACACACTTCTGGCCTCAGCCAGAGCAGGCCTGGGGCTGCATTTCCTGAATCAAAGATAAATGTCTGTCACTTCTGTTTCATTTTAATCTCTGCAGTTTAAACTAACCTGGAAGGGCTGAATCAATTCAGCCTTGGGCTTTTTGACTATCTATACCTAGCCCTACCAACAGAAAATAGCACAATTTGCTGGTTTTAATGACAAAGAAAGAAAGATGAAAGTTGCCTATGTTTGAGGTAGCACAAAAGTATTACATGCATGTCAGAAGCCATCCTGGCTAATTTTTTTCCAGGGGTTAATACTTATTAACAATTTGTGAGTATTTTGAATGTGATTTATCTAGCTTCACCTTCCAGTCACTGGATCTTTTTTTTTTTTTTTTTTTTATATATCTTTGTTCTCTTATAATTATTTATTCCTTCTCTAATCTTTCTTTCATTTTCAAATGTTTTCATCAGTGATTTCTTTGTTTTATTCCTGGTCAAGGACCAATGTTTTTCCGATCTCCACTCATTACATGCTCACTCAATAATTCCCAGTTTACAGTTACATTTTGAGATCCAGTTTTTAACCCATTCAGGATGGGCCATGATAGAGTTCTATTGTTCAGGTTTCTTAATCAAAATGTTGCACAGCCCCAGAGCACATGCCCAGTGCGCCTCAACAGTGCAAGCAGCTCAGTCAGTTTATACTCTCCCACAACAGAGCTAATAGATGTCTGCTGCAGTAAAGCTACAGAGTCTTTTACTGCCTTTTTATGCGTCTCTAATTTTCCTCTGATGTGGCATGACAAAAGATAGGGATGTCTATTTGCTCACCATTTGTACTAGCATAGACATTTTTATGACAGCACAAATGAAGCACCAGGTGACATCTGTTTTCACCCTTAGGGTGCACTCGGATGAGCACGCATGTGCAGTTTGCGGCACCTCAAACTGCATGCGGCACATGTGCAACCATGCGCTGTGGTGCAAATTTGCAGCATGGCACCAAAATCTGATACTAGAACTCCTGGTATTTAAAAAAAATGCAGCAAAAAAGTGGCATGGTGCACGCTCCAAGAGCATGCACTGGAGCAACTGGAGGCTGAGTTGTCCAGGGAAACACTCTGGCTGCCAGCCAGAACATCTCCCCTCCTCTAGGTCCACCCCAACTCCTCCATCATGCCAGGAGCCAAAAGAAGCAGGGAATGGGTAGTTTACCTAAACAGGAGCATGCTGGGGTGTGTACAGTGGCAAAAAGTAGCGGCACAAATTTGTGCCGCTACTTTTTGTGCTGCTGCAAGTGCACACCCTTACACTTGGGGATGTGGCCTTAGAAAGCAACTACCCATCTGGAAGTCCCTGACCACAACACATTTTGGTCCTGTCTTTTCTGGAAATACAAGAATGTAATGAATCCCAGGAGAAACCATTTAATCCCCAAACAAAGTGTGATTGTTTAGACAACCGTGTCTGCTGTCCCAGGACAAAACCTAATAAAGTATGGGATAAAATGTTCTAATAGTGCATCTGAATGGTTGTCCAGGGATTGCATCATTGAATCAATGGCAGGAGATCAGCAGTGCCTTGAGGTGCTCACTAACCCCTGATTAGAAGGGTAATATCTGTACACACCAATTCCGGATTATTCTGTTCTGAGACAAACACAGGCACAACTTGTCCAGGGAGACATGCAACATCCATTCCTAGACATAACGTCATACTTCGAGTGTTAAGTCCAAGTGTGAAGGGAAAGCATTTCACTGAATGTGTGTGAGGGGAAAAGCATCTGAAATACATTTTACCTAGTAAAAAATGTTTTCTTTCATAGTTAGAAAACTGAAAAGACTATACAGATTTTCTTCATTACATTTGGTTTAAGACTTTGGCACTGCCTTTTCCAGGGGGGGAAATGACTTTCAGAACCAGTTTGGATTTTTTTCAAAAATCACATTTTCAGCTTATGAAAATTCAGGTAATAAATAAAATGGATTATAATTATAATCAAGAAGAAATTCAGTAACTGAGATTTTGACTCATGTTTTAAAGAGATCTGCAAAAAAGCAGTGGAAGAGACAGACTATTAGCTAGATGATATGTTTGGGGAAAAGCCTTATGTCCTGGATCACATTGAATCAATTAGCATTACAATTAGTGAGTTATTTGTAAGCCTGGAGGCAATTTTGATCCATGGTTCACTGGAATATGGTCTGTGAATAACTTAATTTTTTATTATATGCTATATATTGAATATTTTATTGGATGTTATCATAAGTCTCATGGTATTTGGTGCTCTTATATGTATTTATTATACTATTTCATTTATGGTAAAACTGTATTTGAACATTTGTTCTGATACCTGCTGAAGACGGATAAGCTTTTCTTTTTTCCAAAAACATGTTTAAAATATGTAGACATACTCATTTGCTTGAATCATTGTTTTTATTCTTTTTGGTTATTTGATTGTTTAATTTTTGGCATCCCTGCCATTATTGAAAAGCAGCTTTAGAGTTATTTATATTTTGAATTAATCCATAATATGAATGCACCATATATTTCAGTGGGTTTGCTTTAACTATTGTTCTGGCCTCGCTTTAAAATGGCTAACTTGTCACTAACTGTAATGCTAAGATCTAATGAGTGGATACTGTAATACATCTGCCTTTGCTACTGTCTTTTCTAAAGTACAGTGTACATGTAGGGCCTGATAAAAAGCCATTTAAAATCAATGTCAACTTTTCCTCTATCTGCAATGGTCTTTGGATCAGATCCTCATTGTGTTATGGGCCCCACAATCCCAATCTTAATCCTGAGTCCTGTGTAATTCCCAAGGAAAAGTGGGATTTATATACAGGATCACAACAGGCCAGAAAGAGATTGTGCAGACGGAAAAATGAGGGGGAAAGGGAGTAGTTGGCTCATAGTGGTAAAACCTCAATGAAGTTGGCTTCATAAATGATTGCTTCTGTATGTAGTTCCTGGGTATCAATAATGGTAGGTCCATTGACTACAATCAATATGCTCCTATAACATCTTCAAAACTCCAGTAAGATGCGGAGGAGAAAGACTCTGTAGAGCAGAAATCTATGGAATATATATGATATGCAGTCCTCTTGCCCGAGCTCTCCATGGGCTGCTCCCAGAATACTTTTTACATCTGCCCTATTTATGCATGTCTACTGTCAAAACAACTTTCACTTAATGTAGTTCCCTTGAAAAATAAAACAAAAGACTTTGTGTCAAACTCTAAATGGAGAATATAGACCTTCTCTTAGCCTAATAGCCTACATTATCCATCCATACATCCAAGATGAGCTGTCGGTATACAGCTAATAGTATTCAGATATGCATCATTGATCTTCATCAACTGAGTGCATTATCTCCAATGAAGTGTTTTTTGTGTTCACTGGAAGTGCGTGTTCTACCATTGAGTCCAGGAGATGCTTCTTTTTTCCTTGCTGCTAACTTCCATTTTAACCTTTTAATTAATCATTGGGTTGATGACCTTGACTAGAAACTATCCAGACACATTGTGGAAACACAATGGGAACCTGAAGATGAGCAGCAACACCAGCACAGCAACACCAGCACTGTCTCCTGGAATTTTGGATGGAGTCTAAATGTGTGTTTGTGAGGTTTTATTAATAGTGAATTTTACTACAGTGCTACTAAACAGATGTTGAGCAGGTTGTGCTAGGTGCCACAGTCATTTAGAGACAGACATTATCTGGGTCTGGACAAGCTGAGTCCAGGAAAATAAGCAACAGTGGAAGAATAGAATGATACAAAGTAAAAAGTGTATATTTAAATTGCAGTCACACTAAATGTTGACAATTTCCTCTCAGTCTGGACTTTGCTGTCTCTGGTAACACATGGGTGCTCTAAGTTGTTTCATATGGGCATGATGCAGTCATTTTTACTTGGCTAATATTTCACTGATTTCAATAAAAGCTGTTTTTATTTTCTCAAGTTTGAACACTGATTTGTTTTAAAGAAACCAAGGGATTTTATCCAGTGCTACCTGTTATAGGCAGGCTATGTAATTTCTTGTATAAATCCCACAGTTGCCTCATTTGCCAGAAAAGTACATACATTACTGAAACAGACTCAACAAAATGTTCTCTGTTTCATTAAATAAAGAAGTACTAAATAAGCTTTACCTAAGAAAAACATTCTGTCCAATATCTGTGAAGGCCTTTTCCACCATACTGACTCTTATCTTATCCTCCTTATTTCTCTAACCATGAAGCTTAATTGGACTGGCTAGCATGCATTTGCCCTCAGAGTGGACCAACTAATGGTGGTTCCAGTGTAAGGTGGTGAATAGCTCACTGGTGTCTAGAATGATGGTGCTTTTGCCCCATCCATTCCCTTGGCACTTGTGGCCCATCCGCTTTCCCCTTTGAGGGCCCTCACCAAGAGCTCCCTCCTTTGCAAGGATGATCAGGTCTGCCATGCACCCAGGCTGAGGAAGAACAATTTCTTCCTTTTTTCTAGTTCAAAGTCATTGTCTCTCTTGGCATATTTTAGTATTCACTAATACACATATTTTGCAGGTTGTTTCAAAGTAGGGGCAGGAAGAAGCTCCAGGATAAGGTTCAGCAGCAGACTTGAAAAGGTTAAAGGACACCTGCCTAGAGTGTGGCCAACCAGAAAATGTAAAGAACAGCAAGTTTTGTATAGGGAGGCAAAGGGAAAGAAATATATTTTTCTCCTCTGGCTTGTGATCACAGGGAAAAGGCTTCTGGTGACTGAAAAACTAATATATGGAAGTTATATTGGGTACATCTTCTGTGTTCAAACAATAAAGGAAGAAACTTTAAGGGTATGTTTCAAAGTGCCTTAAAGGTCCTTGTATTTAGCTAATATCAACATTTCTGTTATAATTTAAAGGATATGTTGGTATGGATGGGGAGTGGATAATAACTTAAATTTGGACCAACTGTTCTCTAGTAATTCAGTCATAAATCTGGACTAGCTTCTTGGATTTCAGTGGAATATTGTCTTTAAAGCAGTGTACCATAGAACAGAATTTAGCCCGATCCCTTGCCACCCTATCGCCACCCCAGGGTAAACCTGAGGAAGCACCAGTTTATGGCTAAGTTGTGGGGAGGGAAAAAGGGATTTGCAAGACTGCATTTATAGATGAGCCTGGAAAATAAAATAAGCAGTTTCTACACTTTCAATTTATCAATTTGAGAGACACCATTCTCTTTTCATAACACAAGGTCTTGGGCTCTGGAAGGCTAATTGCACCATTTAGACTCATTTGTTAATATGAGTCAATTTCTCCAGAAGACGAGAAGTCTCCTTTTCCTGTGCTAGAACTCATTAGCATTTTGTGAGAGAAGGAAAAGTGCCAACAAGGCACTAATAGCCTTCTTTAGCAATTAATTATAACAGTTATGAATCTGAATCAGCATCAGAAACTAATGAATTCATCCTTATCATGAATGAAGATGACTAATGAATATGGTCTGTACATAACTTAAAAAGGGAAGGTCACTATTATGTATCAAATGAGAGAGTTGATAATAGAAGATGTAGGGTCTGACCCAGCTCCCATTGAAATTAATTGAAAGGCTCCTGTGCCCTTCAGAAACAGCAGGTGTGACAATAGCTACTTGAGCCAATGTAGATGCTGACTCCTCCCATGTGAGAAGGGAATTAACTTCTTAGAACTTTCACCCTTGTCATGTGATGGATGCAAAGGAATAGAGACCAAGGATGAGATTTTTCAAAGCTCTTTAAAAGGATATAAACACTTATCTTCATTCTAGCTTGCAACAGTTTGCTTCTGTCACTGCATAATAGACATATAACAAACCAAGAATAGTGGATGGACTGAGACTTTAGGCAACACAACAGGAACCATTTGTGTAATCAAAGGCTGAAGAGCTTCAGAGGTAATAATAAGTGATAGTTGTGTAGTGAAAGGCAGAACAATCCTCATTTGTTTGGAGGAAGCAAGAGGATATCTGTTTTGGGTTCCAATGTAAACATTTCTCAATTTGTGTATGTTGTTAATTAGTTATCATTTTTCTGAATTTATGTCTAACTGCTCTGTTATATTTACATGTAGTCTAGAACAATAAATGCTGGGTCAGGGTAATTAAAGATTAATAGCCCTGACTCTATATCAGAAAGCTAAGGTCAAGATATGAAGATCTTCCTCTCATTGGCATTTCCACAATTAACACAATAGATGTCTGTCTCCATATCTCTTTTTTGCTAGTGAGCCAAAGAATGCATGTTTTTAAGAAGGACTGAGTAGAAACTCTGGAATAAAATTATCTTACTTCTTGAGGCAACTTTAAGATTTCTTTCTTTGGCTGTTTTGCTCGTTTATTCACAATTTTTTAGCTGTGTCTTGCAGTTTATAGGGGTTGGATTCTGGGGCAAGCCCCAACCTTGAGTTTACCTTTCTGCCAAGTCTATTGTCTAGATACTGTATGAAGATTACAACCTTTCCATGAAAAATGTATAGCTACTCTCTTTGCTCTTTCTTATCTGTTTAACTCCTCTGCCACATTACTGAATTAATCTCAAACTTCATCTAAAACTCTTATCATGTAGTTGAAAGATATTATAAAAGCAGAAGCCAACTTAAAAGCACTTTAAAGTAAGAATATTTGAATTGTGACTTATTTCTCCCAATTCTAAAATTAAAATTATGGGAGAGTGCATATAGATAGAGACAGATTTTCCACTGCACTAACTTGACATAACTCTACTGAAGTCGGTGAAGCTATGCTAATTTACACTGCTGAGAATCAAAGTCAAATTGTATCCTTTGTTAATTAAAAGAAAAATATCCCTGCAAGGAATACAACACATTTAATTTGGACTTTAATTGCCATGCAATAGAAGTAAGAATAATCAGTTGCTGCTAAAGTTTTACCTTAGGATATTTATATTAATCCTTTTTGCTTTTGAACATGCCCACTTTTGTTCATGTGCAAACATCTCCCTTGACTGGTACATATATTTTCAAATCCAGTTTGGATTTTAGGAAAGGTGCAGTTCTTAATTCTCAGTTTCCACGTCAGGAACCCCCTTTTGATTCTGCTCCCAGTATTTTACGAGTTTCCTCAGCCTTTTATATCCTTCTTAGTAGTTTGTCTTCTTCCCTTAAACCAATGGTTCTCAAATTCTATCAGAATGCACACCACCAACTTAAAACAATACAACTTTAAGTACCACCGGCAAATTTTTTGTCATATAAAGTAATTATAATAAATCTGTTAAAGCACACCACTGATAGGCTGTCTTCGTACCACTGGTGGTATGCTACCACAGATTGGGAACTGCTGCCTAAGACACAAAGTTTGAAGGCTTTTCTTCCTCTGGAAGCAAATGAAGGGATACTCTCAAAAATAATTTCAGCTTGCAGTCCTCCAGTCCCCCGTTCTCTTCCCAGTCCTCTTTCTGCATTATTAGTGAGTTTCTACTGTCCTTGGATTGCACAGAAAATATTCTGTTGCTGTTGTTGCTCTATGGCATAGCATCCTTTCTTGATTTAGACTAAGATGTCCTACTTTTCAGGTAAGGATCCAAACCACTGCACTATTCTGAGGGCATGCTTTCTCTGGTCCCGAGTAAACAGGCTCCTGGAGCTGAGAGAACATTGTGTTCATAGTTTCATTAACATCAGTACCTTACCATTAACAAATTTGGTTTTGACCAGTCAGTATTTTCTGATTAAAAACCATCTCACTGAAAAATACTTCCCTCACTCTTGCAGCCTAATGCCTTAAGAGCCCTGGCATCATTTTCAGTCAAACCTGCGTAGTGCAAGACGGGGTTTCTGGCTGGTGGTGTTTATGCCTTTCCCTGGTCTCTTCTACCTCTGGCTCCCCTGATCTGTAGATACCTGATTGACATACTTCTGTGGGTGGAGCTCCTGTAAAGCACTGAGGCAGGACCGCAATGTACCCTCTTCTGTACCCTGATTGCTGATGTGGTATGGTTTTCCTTTGTTTAGAAAGGATGGTGGGAATCTATTGCCCTTAGAAATTTTTTCAAACCGCTATATTTCACACCAATGATTTGTTTAGATGACATTTTAATAGTCACTGATTTGTCCTCAGTCAGTCTAATGCCAGCTTTCTTGTGAATTGTGATGGTAAGAACAATTAAACCTTTAAAACTGAGGCCATATATCATTTTCTTCATATTTTATGTTAGGTAAGACCTGCTATTTTCCCTACAGAATTAATTTTCTGCATCAAAGAAACTAATCTAGCATCCTGAAAGACTAGAAAACTTACCAAGACCATGGGAATCCCAAATCAACTCCTTTTGGAGGAAAACCAGCCAGGTACAGCTTACAGCACATTTTATATTTTAGGTTAATACATCCACCATTGTGAACCTTTAATCCTCAATCCCACTCAGCATTAGGACCTGCTTGTAAAAATCCATCAAAATAGGGATTAGAAGGCCCAGCCTCAAATGCAGTCTGTGCTCTTAAATCCTTATGTCATGTGTAACATGACTGGATTAGGTTCTGTTAAATGTACTATAAACAAGATTCTTGATGGACTCAGTCACATCTTTCTTGGGCATTTAAATAGCAACAGTTATATTTTCCTGAGGTCACCAGCATATTAGCAAATATGTTTGGACTTTACAGCATTCTGTTGCTAATCTGTAATGCTATCATGACAGGGTGTACATTTCAGGCTTTTCTGAAAATATTATTTTCATGCAGGATAGGAGTTTTGAGAAGTGAAGCTTTTTGTGGCTTATTTTTGACTTCACAAAACTCTACACCTTTTTGTTCCATGCAAAATATGAAAACTAATTTCACAGAATTAACTTGAAAATCCTTTTTTGAATAATTCATTCTGAAACATCTGGCTGACTCACAGAGGCTTTGTTGCTGCAAGTAACTTTCAATCCCAAATTGCTCTGAACATATCCACATTTCCTTTGATTATTAATATGATGGACAGGTTTCACACTGGTCTGTGCCAACATGAAGTAGCTCCGTCAAATGAAATTTACTCTGAATGTGCCTAATGTTGTGTGAGCTACAAGTTCTCTTCTGCTGAAAGCTTTATTTTCCCTTTTCATTGAACTCAGGAGTATAAACAATTTAGTACTCATGACTAAAACAGCTGGGTTGATTTACCAAAATTTGCTTTAAGTCATTCGCTGGTTTCTTTTCAAGGTTACTTGGATTTAAATGTTTGTTTCTAGCATAATGCAATATATATATTTTTATTTATGCGTGTGCAGCAGCAAAATGAATCTGTGGTTCAAGTCAATTAAACAGGGAAAAGTAATAGATAGTAAATGTACCATTTTGATATAATTTGATAAGCAAAATCAGCTTACTGTGCAACGAATCATATCCCCAACTCTGCTGTCTGAAAAGGTTATGTGCTGCTTTAAATAGGCATGGTAAGCAATGTCCACACTATTCTGATTTCTAATATTTAAAATCTTGCAACATCAATAGTTCCTATTCTTCTAGTACCTACCCATTGTAGCTAAAGGCATAGTCCAAATAAATATTCCTCCCCATTTGTTACTGTATCTGTATTATTTCTCAAAACTAGGCACCATGCAAGTAGAAAGCAGCACTGCAGGAGTTACAGACTAATTAAGGCATTGACTGGTGAATGTGAGGTATGAGTATAGAGGTTATATATATTAACATTAGCTTTCTGATCTCCCGTGTGAATTAAGTGGTATTAGCTACAGTATCAGCTTCTAATGATCACATATTTATTACAGTTACTAGGGACAAGATTGTGACACACTGGGCACATCTACATCAGATGCTAACTGTGCAGTAGCTGAATAACATTGCACAGTAGCATGCTGGGGCAAAAACCATGCCAATACACTTCTGTGCAGTAGTATTAGGCTACTGCACAGTAAGCGTCACTAAAAACCCATCTGCTGGCACTACTGTGCAATAGAGCGAGTTACTGTGCATTGATTTAGTACTTGGTTAATCAAGTACTAAACTTAATGCCCAGTTACTATGGTGCAGTAATGAACATGTAGACATGCCCATTGGACACATTTAGACGTGCAGTTAGGGTGGAGCAATAAACTGATGCAGTTCAGGCTGAACTTTATTGATCCTGAGTACCACATTTGCACATGTGCCTGGGACTGCAGCATGTTCAGCCAGTGTGGAGCAGCTCCAGCTGGCAGGCAGCCCTGGGGGTCAGCCTGCCAGCCCAGGGTTGCTTCAACCCAGCTAAACATGTTGCAGAGGGGCTGGCTGGGGCACAAGAGTGTTACAGTATGGACCTAGCCAGCAGGCAGCCCCCACACCGTGGCATCCTCATGCCTTATCAGCCCCATCAGCATCTACATGTACATTGAGGCAGAGTAAATAACTCCACTGTAGGATAATAGTTGTGTCTAGTAGTACTGTCCTATAGTGGAGTTAATTAAATTACTCCAGCCTAATAGCACTGCATGTATAGATGGTGGGGTTTTACTGCACAGCTAACTAGTTGGCTCCTCAATAAATTCTCATTTAGATGTACCCATTTGAGGGAATGGTTGGAAGTAGACTCTAGTTTGGTAGTGTAGGACCAATATGTCGACAAGACCTAACATAGAGGGCAGGGAGGGCAGTGGCAGGATTGAGCCTGGAGGGAATAAAGAATCCTGGGTACTTTTGCCTGTCCTGTCTAAATTTCTGCCTGGAATATTACAAAGACACAGGAGCAGCTACTGAATTGCACTCCTTCATGAGCAGTTTGCTAAAAAGGCAGCAACAAGCATCGTATGTCAATACTACCTCTCAGATACATCACACTCCTCTCCCAGCTTCATGAGTGGGTAGTTTTGAACATGGGACAGTATGGTCCTTTTGATCTGCATGTTCATCTCTCACAGTGACATGTGCCAATCACAAATGTCACAAACATTATCATTTATGCCTTCATCCTGCAAAAATTTACCCAGGTGCTTAACTTGAAGTAGTCATGTTCACCAAGTCTTTACTGGAGTATGGCCTTGGTGGTGTCCTGGGAATATGCCATACTTATACTGGAGGAAATCTCATGGGAAAAACAGGCTATGAAATTAAACTAAGTGTAGCTGAGTGCCACTGTCTGTAAGAAGAATGAATGACAGACTGCAGACACAGTTAGTGAGTGCAGAGGATGCAGCAAATAAATTCAGGAAGGTTAAAATTACCTTTTGAGTTTAATTTTAAAAGACCATACTTCAGTTGTTGTAATGGAATAGACTGATAGTCCCATCCTCTCCCCATTCACCCCCTTGAAAAACTGAACCAATGAAAATTGTATTAATTAGTGAGAGGACTGCAAGGATATAGCCTAGTTTGGGAGATGGGAAGGGCTTTGGGCAACTAACCAAGTGGATACTGACCCCTACTGTCTAACTGAGTCAAACTTTGGGGGGGGGGTCACGTGACTAGTCCCAGAAAGTAAAGAGCTGTCCTTTTACCAATACGCCCCATCCTTCTGCATGATCGCCTAGAAACATGTGTGTCCAAAGCACTGACCATAATACAAAAGAATTATTCTCAGACTGGAGAAGATGCTAGCATTTGTTCTTTATTGTGAGAAGTTCCATAAATATGTTTATGGAAAGAAATAGGTCAGCATAGATACAGACCACAAACCTTCAGAAACCATATTACAGAAACCATTGTGCAAAGCACCACCTAGACTTGAGAAAATGATCATGCAATTGCAAAAGTACTCATTAAATGTGAAATACTGGTCCCATAAAATGCTGCTTATACTAGCTATGCTTTCAAGAGCACCTATAAACAGTGAAAGCAAAAAGATGTGGAAGAAGAGTTTGATGTAAATGTGATTTCAAGCACTACCCATTTCCAAAACAAAATTTGACAAGCTCAGAGAAAAAAATGTGAAATAACACAGCTTCACAGGAGCTTGAGAGAGTTATTGCAGAGGAAGGCAAATGATACAAAGCACTAGCAAGTTTGAAAAAGTCATTAAAATTATGATGATGAAGTTGCTGCATATGACAGGATTTTGTATAAAAATATTGTGCCACTGTAGAACATAGTATGCTATCAGAAATATAGAGAACTTGGCTATTGAAAAAGGATCAGAAAAGAGCTCAGTGTGTCCACTGTTGGCCACAGTAAAAAACTGGAATAGAATTCTGGCCAGGCATGAAAGCTGTCATGGAAGATAAGGTATCCAAGGGTGAAATCTACGATATATCCAGGGAACCAATTGTGAAAGAACCAATGAAAGTACACACAATTCTTGATCACCCTTGGGCCATGGATGGCACAGTCTAAATTAAATACTTAGTATCTTGAATACTTAAATCCATATTTAGCATTCAAGAATATTGCAGGATGCTGTCATAATGCATTATTAAATTTGCTTGCTTGAGAGATTCCTAGGAAGGACGCAGTGTTTTGTAACAACTTCTAACTAGTTGTTCCAGTTAAAGACATTTAACTGTGAAATAATTAGCAAAGAAATGCATTGCCAAGAAACTATAACAGTGGATAAAAACCACCAAACTTTTACCCTCCCATTACACGTGGAAGGCAGTGTTTGATTCCAAACAGGAAGTAACCATACCTTTTGTAGAAAGGCTATTGGCTGTCATTATCCCCCTTAAGGCCTGTTCTACTGGAGAAAGAAAAGAAGGGGGATTATTATGAAATATGTGCCAATAGGTGAAACAAGAATGAAAAAGCAAAGAATGCAGAGGAAATGATACATCAATTCTGGAGAGCAGGGCTAACTGTATTCCTCAGATTAACAGAAGCATAATCGGAGAAACAGTAATATTTTGAACTTCCTAGTTGAAGGACATTTCAATGTGTGGCACTGCAAACAATGCAAATGAGAGAATAGAAAGTCAAGAATAATTAGATGGAGCAGGATTGGTAATAGCACATCATTTTGGATGTCACATATAATCCCTCCCAAACTCATCTCTTCACCACAGTTGTACAGGGGTAGCTGAGATCAATATTAGGCCGACAGTTTTTGGCTACTATGTTTCTGGATCAGATTAGGGTAGTAGTGGAAGACACAGCATGAACAGTGAAAGTCTTCGTAACTACATTTACTATGGATAAACTGAAAACTTCAATCTGCAGTTTACATAGGGGATTAAAATCACTTGCAATCTAAGGGGAAAATGAAGCTTTAATGAATAGCCACATGTGACTCAGGACTATTTTGTAAAGCCTTGGGATTTTATGATGCAGACATTTTTCTTTTGTGCAGAATTGCACCAGCTGATGGAGGCAGAAGCACAAAATCAGTTCAGTATGGCTCTACAAAGTCGGGATAAATCTGGCACTTGATATCTTTCCTATGAGAAAAATGAATAATAAACTATGAAAATGAAGTTGGAATACCACCAATATAATGCAGCATAGTATGGGTTCTAAGAATTCTAATGCAACTGAGCCTTGGTATACTTAGGTTTTCTACCAATATAACTCTGTCAGTTAAAGGAGTTCTCTTTTATCAATAAACTGGTTCAGCTCAGGAGGCAGTTACAATGGATGCCTGTAGACACGTGGGATGCCTGCTCCAACATGCTGTAATTACAGTGTGTCGGAGCAGACTTGCTTAATCAAGTCTGCTGCAATGTGCTAATTAGCGTGCTTCAGCAGCCTTGGCGTCTCGTGTATTCAGCATCCTCATGCTTCAAAACAGTAGTGGGTGCGTTTTAACTAAAGCTCATCAAAGGAGCTTTAGTTAAAGCACACGCATACCTACTACTGTTTTGAAGTGTGGGATGCTGAATAGACAAGATGCCACAGGTGCTTTAATTAGAGCAGCTCCTGAGAGCTGCCGCAATTAAAGCGCCCTCCCCACACCCATTGATTTCAAAGTGCCTTATACCAGTTTAACTTACTCTTTTTCCAATATGGGAACAGCTACATTGGTATAAGGCACCTTTATTCTACTTTATCCTAGGGACTGGGCCATTTCAACTATACCAGTAAACTTAAAGTGATAAAACTTTCTAGCATAGATACTACCTATGTCACTATTGCAAACATCAGAAAAGGGTCAACATTTTCTTAATTTGATTTTGGCATTTGAAAGGGTTTTTTTGTGTTGTTTTGTTTTTAGTTCACCTGGTTGCAATATGCTGAAAACTGACAAGAAAATGCCTTATCAACTCTTGTTTTATTCACCTCAAAGACATTGTTTTATCAATTAATTTTCAAATCATTATAGCATTTGAGAATTGGGTTAGAGAGCAACAATAGGAGTGTGATATTCCCCAATGTGGCTTAATGAGGTGCTTAAAAATACCAGTGGCAATAGTGTAATTACTAAAAATAATTGCAATTATTAAATAAACAGTTATTAAATAAAATCATAAAAAACACACAGCACAATAAGAAGTTATTGGAATTTGATTAGCAAAAGGCAGTTTGACTTTTGACTGTCATGATAGTTTCCATCTGAAAAGAACACCACCAAACCAAATCTTGAGGAAGAAACATGACCAGCCACTGAAAACTCTCTGATTTTAAATTAAATGAAAAATCAGAGCCTGAACCAGCAAGAAGAAGAGAACACTCAAAGATTATTTGCCAGATCGCTGGGCAGTATAAACCAGCAGAAGCCAATTGAAATAAAAGAATACGCCTGATTTATGCTACATAACGAACTAGCTCAGCGTAGGTAACTTACAACTCCCAGGCCAGATATGGCCTGCAAAAAGGTTACATCTGGCTTGGGAAGGTCTGACTCAGCCCATGGCAGCACAAAGGATCAGAGCCACTCATTGCCTCCTCAGCACCCCCCTCCACAACCCTCTCTGAAGTTCTCTTGTAGCTGTACTTACTGACTTACTGTCCCTGCAGAGGGGCCAGGTAATCTGCAGGAAGAGTAAGTACAGACAGCTTGAGCTTTCCAGGAGGTGATGATCTGTAGCCCACCACAGGGTCTGGGTCACAAGCGCCAGCCCACAGTATCAAAAAGTCGCCAACCCCTGATCTAGCCCAACATGATTAATTAGTTACCTGCTAATACTTTAAACCAGATGTCCTCAAAGTATGGCCCAGAAGCCAAATACAGCATGTGAGCCTCTTTGATGCATTAGCCACTTGGGGCTGCCCCCGCCAAAGGGGTTCTAAAGGGGTGAAACCAGGAATCCCTGTTTTAAAACATATGCATCTTCCTATTCCTCTCATTAAGACAAGACTACAGTACTTCAAAGAACTCTCCCACCACTCTACTACATTACTTTCTTCCTGAAACCTCTTTTCCTGTCACATTACTTTATAATTACCCATTTTCCCCTTGGGCTAAGGACAGACATTACACATAAACTGGTTTAAGTGATCAGAAACTGGTTTAAACCTGTAGCACAACAGATGTTCAGTGCACATAAACCAGTATGAGAATGGCTGAAACCAGTTTGAGATAAACCTGGTTGAATGTAGTATCAGACTTAACTGGTTTGAGTCAATTTGGTTTATGCAATGTCTGTCCCAGGCCCCTTGCTGGTTTAAGATAAACCAGACACCCCCAGCATCCTGGCATGATCTCTGGGCTGGGCGGGGCTCTCTGCTTCACAGAAGAGGTGGCCCCTCCCCTCTGCTCCCTGGCTACAGATCCCTCCCCTCTCTTTCACCACTTACTGCTAAGCAGGAATTCCCCACTCCCCTCTGCCTTGCTGATGAAGTGTCTGTGTATTAGCTAGCAGACCACATGCTGGCTACAGTCCATGCTAAATCAACAGGGAGAATCAACAAGTAGCTGGTAATGTCCCTCTGTTGTTTTCTTAATTGATAGATAAACACTGTTATCAGTTCTCTGCTGGGCTAATCAGAGCTCCTGCCAAAATCTGGCCATGCCCCCCTCAGCTCCATGCTGTGGAAGGAAGGACAGGCTGCTCTAGTGCCCCCCTGTCCCTGGCTTCTAGCCTGAGCCACTGCAGGCACGTGCCTGCATTTCTGGGATGTCTGTATGGTTACAAAACTGATTTAAACTAGCCAGGTTAAACTAAACTGCAAAGATTGAAACAATTCAGGCTCAGGCTTTTTGAAGGTCTGTCCCTAGTCTTGGAGATGAAGGTTGTGCCTTTAAAGTTCTGCTGTTTGCCCTTTCCCCTGCCCCTGCCTTCACCTCTGACCTACAGTACATCTTACTATTTATCCCTTTATCTGGCCCACCTGCAAGGCACTGTGCCCCATGCCCCTACATTTCTAGGATTCCCATTATAATTCTGAACAATAGGCCAGAACCAGCCTCTGAAATCCAAGACTGTCCCAGTGAAAATACTCCACTAGTCCATATCTTATATTTTAAAATATCCATATTTTATATTTTAAATGCAACCCTCTGTATTTAATTATCCAGGGTAAGCATGAATTCATAAAGAGTGGGGGGTCTTTTATTATACATCATGGAGGTGCTCTATACACTTTCAGTATAATCTCAATAGCAGCTTTCCAAGACTGGTATATAAATGTACAAACAGAATATGTTCTTCTGATTGTTTGCTAAGAACAACAGGTATATTTGCAGCATCTCTTCCAATATCTTTTTATAGTAATATTATTTTTCTGAAGGTATATTTTAGGTCTTGATAGCATTTCTTGAGGAAAAAAATGTTGAATATTTCAGGATTGTGCACAATCCTTAAACAGTTTAAAAGAAACCATTAATAAAATGCTAGCTGTATAAATGCCAACAAGAAAACTCCAGTGGACGCCAGTGGAAGCCAGGATTTCACCCCTGGGTATTACAATCATTAAACCTACCTACTTGGGGTAGACCTTTCTTCTTGTATATCAACCCAGGTTATGACAGTTTTTTCTTGAGAAGGGAAAAAAGCACAGTGTGTGGCTGGACAGAATTACCATTTATTGTCCTCATCTTTTGTTCCTACCTGTTTTCATACCTTTTTCCTTTTCCACTAGGGTGTTCAAGTTTCGTCACTCAGGAATCTGTTTTATGGTGACAGTAAAACTTCAGATATCCTGGTAACTGATATATTCATATGTGTGTGTTTGTGTGTGTGTATGCAGAGCTGTTACCACTGCTCATTATTAAGGTCATCCAACAGTCCAACACATCCCTTTATGGAATTCTGTTTTCATTTGTCTATATAATTTCACAAGATGTTAACCGTTTCTACTGAAATCTGTCATGCTGAATGTCAGCCTCAAACTGGTCAGGGTGTTTTGTTTTGGGTTGGTTCTTGTCTTGTTTTGTTTTCATAACTTATGGAAAATTTCCGTCAAAATGATTCAGCTATTTGTGAGAATGAAATACTAGGGACATTATTTGGTCCCTAGTCAAAAAATTCCCACTATTCTTTAATACAAAATACTTTCATTCCCCTATGTTTTGGAGCAGGTGCTTACAATTTCTTAGGGTAGGGCTTTAGTCTAATCAAGGATGTATCTTCTCCCATGCCTATGAAATTTGCCTAAATTTGAACAAGTTTTAAGGTTTAGGAAAACAACCCATTAATTTGCACATGCTCAGTACAGCAGAGATGGCTGTAAGGGGAGAAGAGACTGTAATGGGATGAGTTACTGGTGATGTTGGAGAGACTGGGACTGACTGGGGGAAGCCCACAGAGACTGAGAACCAGGAAAATGAGGGAAAGAAAGTGAGGGAAGAAGATGCACAGTTATGACCAAGATCTGAGATGTTGGAAGAAGATTAACATTTACTGTGGAAAAAACTGGAATAAGGGATCATGGGAGGTAATGCTGATATTAGATAAGAAACCAGGAAAGAAGACTAGAATAAGGCAGTGAAAAAGGGAGGATGGGTATCAAGAGAAACTGGAGGCCAAACTAAGGTGGAGATGTTGAATAAATGAGTTGCAAGGGTAGACTGAGCCTGGGTTAAGACTAAAAAATAAATGGGTTAGGCAAAAGAGTAACTATGAGTTACTGTTCAAATACACAGGGACTGGAATGCTGCACTAGTGGTGGAAAAGAAACTGAGATTGAGAAAGAGACAAAATGTGCATGACAGGACGAAAGAAAATGTCACTGAGGAGAATGGCAGAAGAGTCTGAGTCCACAAATATACACTCCCATCCAGGTTTCTGAATCCAGTGTTGATAACAGTGTTGATAATATTAGTCCTGATAACACTACATAGGGAAAAATTATATGCAAACATGAAATTGCAAAGTATATCATAGTGCATATGTTTACCAGGCAACCCTGATTCTAGCATTTCCTAATGTTTTTATGAAACTGAGATAAAGGCCTTCTAATGTAGGTTTTGTGTGTTTGACAGATAGGTATTTTACCTCTTGTTTCTAATACTGTAGCTTGAGATCCATTTTTTATTTTATTTTGGATAAGAGTTGACATTGCAGAATGGAAGTAGGTGGATAGGACATATATCTCAGACTGCATGACAACAAAAATAGCTAAAAAGAAATTCTACCTCCCTTCCCTACGAGTATGTGTGAAATTTTAGGAAATTCTTTTTGAAAGTAACTTTATTCAACAGTGTCAGAATTGTTCTTGCACTGACTAATCCTATCTGTAGTAGAAATTGGGTTTGGCATAATTGTGTATGGAATAATGAAGCCAACTTCATTGTACTTCAACTTCATTGTGTAAAAAACACCAAAAAGTGTTATTTGGCAATACTTTGACAACTAAAATTATTTTTGGCAAGTCTATCAGAAAAAAAGTTCCAATCTGACCCAAGGTTAACTCAGTCAAGCCCTGTCTCTCATCTCTTGTTTACATATATGATATTTGATCAACTTTGGAGCTTTATTAAGTTCAAGACTTGCTCCTTTACTTTAATTCTATTGCCAGGGTCCACCTGAATATATTGGTCTCCTTGGACACTGAGAAAATTTCCCCTTGGAAAAAAAAATAAAGTTTGAATTAAAGCTGTTGAAGAAGTTTCAAATGAGCATGAAAGCTTGAGAAATGTGTCTGGTTCCTGGATTCATAAGAAGTTTAAAAGCCAAACTAGGTTAATCAAAATTCACTTAAAAACTATTTCAAAAGCCTTAAAAAGGTTAGGTCCATCTTAGGTGATTTTTTCAAAATCAAATAAACTTTACAGAGGAATTGCTATGACTTCTCTGGGGGTCTATATTATTCTATTGTCTTTGATAGTGGCCAGTAATAAATGCTTTGGAGGATGATATGATAAACCCCAGAGAGAAAATTTATGGAGTAGGGGCAGTTATTTAGTAGTTTCCTTACATGAGCAGCTGGTGTATGACTTGAAGCAGGAAGGTTTAAATTATTATTTACTATATGAATTACAGTTTTGCCTAGGGATCCTCGTCAAGCAAGCTTAGGTCCTGTCACTGACTTAAATTCTTTCAGATTCTTTTTGTTTCAACATATTTTACTTATTTTTATGACAAGGCATTGACCAGAGATTTTTCACTGAATTTTCTGAAATGATGCTCAGGTCTGTCTCCTGGGCATTTACAACCAACCGGTTTGTAACCCAGCAATATATCTGACTAGTTAACATTTCACACTATTTCTAAACTGTTTGCTAATCAACTAACGTAATGACTTCGTATTGTCTGCAAATTTTGCCATCTCAAATATCAGTGAGTTGAAACCATCCCTAGGTTTTCTTAAGCTGTTTACAATTTCATTATGTCCACAAGATTTTAATGAGTTTTGTCTGGAGATTTGGAGTTAACTTGAGCTTGAAACATAAAGCAACATTCAGAAGGTGCAAACTAGGGGTGAGCAAAGTGGGCCCTATTCAATTCAGATTCGGATTCAGCCTGAATAAGAGACAATGATTCAATTCATTGGTTCAGATCACTGTCCCTGATTCAAGTCGGCTGAATCTGAGTCTGAAGATTTGATGCTGATTCGGAGAATCAGTGATCCAGACATAGACACAGCTTTAAAAGTTTTTTCTACATACCTTGAAGTAGCAGTGCAGCTTGTAAACACTGCGATATTGGGGCAGATGAAGCATCCCACAGGAGTGCCGGGGGGCCCCCCACGTGCTCGGCGGCGAACCTGGAAATGGACCAGAAGTACTTCCAGAAGGCTCTGGGGGGCCCCCGTATGCCCTCCAGCTCAGCGATTGGCCACAGAGACACCCCAGGTACCCCTCCCCCAACCCAGGAGGCACCAGTCACCAGGCCAGGAAGGCACAGGGGGGCGAGAGTGCAGCACACTCCCCAGTGGACCCAGAAGTGGACCAGAAGTGCTTCTGATCCACTTCCAGGTTCGCTGCCAAGCACGCTGGGGAGCCCCCATGCGCCCCAGCATTGCAGCATTCACAAGTCGCCTGATACCTAGAGGTATGTAGAAAAAAACATTTAAAGCTGTGTCTATCTTCAACTCAGAGAGACTAAAGGGTCCTTTGATTTGATTCAGACTTGGAGACTTGGCCACTGAATCGGGCTGAATCTCCACCAGATTGAATCAGGGACCAGAGCTTTGTACAGCCCTAGTGCAGACCCTTGTGAATCAAAACAGAAAACAACTACAAACAGCTTACAGATCAAAATTAATGAATTTTGCACAGCTTTAGTCTACACAATACCTTGGGAGAAAACTGGTACATGAAAAATGATCAGCAGATAGGGTAAGTGTAGGTAAATTGTATGCGTGTATTTTGTTTAGGATGTGCTAGGAAAAGATTTGATGAGCAACAAATGGAAATTATATAATGCCTTTCTACAACATATACAAACTGATTTGGGGTAAAGAAATTGTGTTGTCTTGTCCCTGAATGTATACATTGCCTCTTTTCTTAGAGGACAAGAACCAACTGATAGCTATACCTTTAACAAAAAAAAATCTGGTACACATATTAACTGTTCTTCAGGAACAATATGGTGTCTCCTCCCCCAAAGAAGGATATTAGTGTCTGTGAAGCTGTTACTCACTAATCTTACTAACTTTGTAAATATTATAAAATGATTAAAATTGTACAAAGAACTTTTGTCCAACTCTTAGTAAATTCATTCACTGAACCTCAAGCAACTCTTAAAAAATGAAATTGGCCTGTTGAGTTTTCAGATTTGAATCATCCACAGATTTACAGCAAGATAATTGGAATCCTACATTCCATATGCTGAAGCATTGGTTGCCAGCAAAGTCTGGGAATATATAATGGTAATAACCTTGATTCTTATAAGCCAGCTGAATATTAGGAGGAAAACTACAATAAAGAATTTGGCAAATATGCTGTTTTTTCTTCCGCCTTCTGAAATATTATGAGATTGACTTTTGATAATTCATAAACACATGTTCCTATTAGATTTCATTAGAATGTTCCCATTAGATGTCATTAGACAACTGAACATTTTTATTGCTCTGTTATCAGAGACAAAAATATAATTAAGCAATTTTAAAAGTTGTTGAATTTATTTTCACATATTTTCATGATACATCATTTTAGCAAAAATATAATAAATGAAAAGAACATCTAGCTACATAAATGACATCCCTATCATTCAAGAAACAGCAGAGTATCTGAAAAAATATAATTTTAATAAATCTCATGTTTAAAACTTTTTAAATCTCATGTACTTATTTAGCATGAAACCATCATTCAAATCTATGCTATCTCATAGCTCTGGAAAAGGCAGAGAGACTTTTATGCTCTCAAAGAGTGTCTCCACGAGTGCACACATGCGTTTCTCATGGGACAAATAGCAGCAGCGTATATTTATGCCGCTACTATTTGTCCCCAGGCATGCCTTTGCACATATGCTCTGCTGCCAGGCAAATTGCCAGAGGTGTTATGGGGAGGCAGCCTTACCTGGGGTCCTGGGGACCTCCCAGGGAAGCAGTGTCAACGATCTGGGTGCTTGGAGCCTGTCTGGCAGCCAAAGCATGGCTCTGGCCAGTTTTTGGCAGTACACACTGCTGCCATGTGCACCATGCTGTTTTTTTCTGTTCCTTTTTTTTTTTACACCAGTGTTAAAAAAACCTCTGCGCTGCAAATTGGCAACATGGTGAATTTATGCACATGCATCGCATGCAGTTTGCGGTACCACAAACTGCATGTGTGTGCTTGTGGGGATGTGCCCAGAAGGACTTTAATGAACCTGCTAACATACACACAAAGATGGGTGACAAGTTCCTTTTGATGTCATCATGTCAGCCCTCAGGAAGGGAGTTAACCCTTACTATTCTACAAAATGAAACTAGCATTTTCTTCTGCCTCCCTGTGAAGCAGTTGATTTTTTCAAGAGTTGTCAAAAAAGGTGTAAACGCCT
>NW_017728906.1:90269693-90279783 GCF_001723895.1 Crocodylus porosus | reverse complement strand
CTGCATGCTGCCCAGCCCAGCTCCGCCCCGGCTGCGGCAGAACAGGGCAGCACAAGCTCCTGGTGCGCTGCATAGGATCTCCCCACCCCGCAGTTAGCATCTCCCCACCCCTCAACAGCTCACCTAAACTTCTTAAGTGGCCCTCCAGCCCAAATAATTGCCCGCCCTGGCCTATATCCATAAATTTACAAACTAAGCATCCCTGCATCTAAGTCTCCTAAAGGGCCTCATCTAGTAGGCATAGTCTGATGTGCCTAACAAATAATGATAACACTGAGTTCAACACAAAGCAGAGCAGCCACAGCTGGAAGAGGAGGAGGAGGTAGTGGTGGTGATGGTGGTGGTGGTGGTAATGGTACCTATTTTTTATACAGTAGGCTAGGGGTTAGAGCAGTTGCCTGGTAAGTGCTCAGTTAAATGTCTTCCTCTGCCTTAATGGGTTCAAATGCACATTTCTTGTCTCTGGGGGGAGGGCCTGGGCCTTAACTACTAAGATATAGGTAAAGTTGAGATACAAGCTATGTCTATTTTTTCTGGTGAAGTAGTCCCACTGGGCAGAAAGCAAAATTTAGTGTCAGAAAGAAAGTAAAAGGGGATTGTACTGCAGAGCAGCAATGAAGAAACTTATCTGGGATGGGCAGACCACAGTTCCAGTCCTACTTACCTATCTTACTGAAAAACTATAATACAAAATGCATATAACAGTCCTTGGAGCAAGAACCATAATCCAGAGCTCACTGCTGCAAAGAAGTGCCCTCATCACTAAGCTATGGAGTCAGGTTTTGTCCACGTATTCTCTCTGTGAGCTCATATCTCTTGCATCATAATTTCTTCACAGTGGCACAGCTTTAGGAGGTGGAAGAGTGAGTTATTCCCCCCTACCTCGGTGCTAGACTTGCCACAATTAAGTCCCTCTGTGTATCTGGGTCAGAGTTTGTGTACACACAATATTATATTTTTGTGGAACTTTGCCATAGCAACTAAAGAGCATCTGAGGGTAAAGAAAAGAAAAGAAGCTCAACTTTGATATACAGAAATAAATCAGTTGTTTTCCCTTTTCACTGGTGCGTTTGAAGAAGTTCCCATTTCAACACAATTTTCTGTACAAATGACACAGAATATTTAACGACCATACAAAGCCCTATAATACCCTTTGAGATCTGCGCATTTGAAGTCTCCACAAGCACCGTAAGTACAACAGTGTTTGTGCTTTAAACCTTTATTTCTTCATGAATAGGTGACACATTTTGCAAGTTATATGAGCTGCATTGAGGAGTGGAGAGTATAAATTGAGATGTTGTAGGGAGTTTAATGGGGGGAAATGCTGGAACTATTTCATTGCTACTCCTCCTCTAAAATATAATAGCAGCCACTTAATTTTGTTTTTAATTCTCCACCTCCTTTGCTGCTTTCCTTGTTCCATCATACACTCTTTTGACCCATTTGATAGCTTCAGCATTCAGATAACAAAATGGAATCAATGTCATTGTAGAATACAATACAATACAGGAGATATTCTAGAAGAATTTCCTATCAAACGCTTTCAAGGTACGACTTTTTGAAAAGCATTGTAACTCTGCAGAATGGGATAGGATATAAGGTAGCTGTTTTCATTCTAAGACAAAAAATAGAGTTAAAAATAAAAAAATGATTAAATTGATTTTAATCTCTGGGCTTTACTATTGATCATTTTATTACATTGACTGTCCCTTGATGATTCTACTTAACTTTGCCTTAATCTCTTCAGGTCTTGATTTTTCTTTGATTATCTTTGTTCATGCAACAGGCCCATATCACAGAATTTACTGGTAATCCTTCTCCCCTTTTTGACTGAAATCTAAATCTCTGCAATTTGTTTTGCAATCCATGACTAGCTTATTCAAAAGATTTCTCAGGAAAAGAAAATTAAGTTGCCCCCTGCCACATCTGCTTCTCAGC
The DNA here is from genome assembly GCF_001723895.1 of Crocodylus porosus. Classification (NCBI taxonomy): domain Eukaryota; kingdom Metazoa; phylum Chordata; order Crocodylia; family Crocodylidae; genus Crocodylus; species Crocodylus porosus. The sequence continues at coordinate 90,277,845 of NW_017728906.1, read as the reverse complement.
CTCCCAGACAAACCTAGAAACCAGTGAATGGAAGAAGGCAGGGAAGGGGAGTGAATCTTGTTAATTCTTCCTTTGCTTTTCTTCAGGTGTGTCTTGCTACTCAACACAGATAGATAGATAGACAGACAGATGCCGTACGTTATATACACACACACATATACATACGTGTGTACACCATGAATTCCATATTTATATAGACTGTTATATAAAAAAAGCCCAACTTGAGCTAGTTTCCAGTGTGACAGGACTGGCTCCTAAGGGACACAAACAGAAGTGACAATTTTTGCCTGATTTGGCCCCAGAAAGTGGTCTATGGCTGCAACCAAACAGAAGTACACAGATGAAGACTGCTTTAAAAGGGCCCGATCCATGAAAATCAGAATCCTCACTGCATGAGCAATGAGGATTCAGATTTTTATGGGTTGGGCCCTTTTAAAATGCCTTCATTGCATGGGAGTTCAGATGAACACACTGCAAAATGGAGCACGTTCTGTAGCTTATGTCTGTGGAGCTCCCAGCCTGTTGGTGTTTTCAGAATGGGAGAGGGGGGAAAGGGAGCATAAGGAGTTTAGTATGGGATTGTTTTCATCTGGTGCTGAAGGGTGGGGAGGCTCTAATCCACACCCCTCCCCAGCACCAGCTGAAGAACCCCAAGAACGAGCTCCCTTTCACCCCTCCCATTCTGAAAACAGCATCCAGCTGACACATTGCTACAAAGACCGGGCTGCAAGCTAATGGAAAGCAGCTGGAATCCCTAACTCCTGCACCCAACAACGAACTTCTGTTTGGCCTAGGGGATCATTGAAATTTATAGCACTTCCCGCAAAGTGCTATGAGTTGCAATGGGGAGCTGCTTTTCTGTCTGGACCCTTAGTGGATACCTTAATTCTGCCCCACTCCAGTTCCTCAATATCCTCCTCAGTGTCTTACCTGCCATGCCTTGTTATTAATTTTATATTATGTTTGAGGCTGCCCCCTCACCCAGACCTGGAGTGTTTCTACCAGTGCTGCCTTTAGCTGGGCCTCCAACCCTTCCGTACGCAGTCCTTTCTGTGGGGCTCCAGCTGCTCCAAACTCTGATTCTCCAGGTCCTAACCATGGACCTGCAGATCCTAATTGCTTTAAGGACACCTAATCATGGCCTTCAGCCACCCCTGTATCCATACCTCACATTTTACTCAGTCATTCACCAGACTTTCTAGCCCTACTGGTTTCAGCCCCTGGGTTCCTGACACTAGGCAGTTGTCTCCAGCCTGCAATTACTCAGTCTTGGCCCCAGCAGTCTGCCAGGTCCTGAACCCACACAAGGCTCTATCTGGGCCACAGGCCCTCTCTGTTTCAGCCCCAAGGGTCTCTGACCCATGCTAAGTTGTTGCCTTCAGCCTATAACTACTCAGCTTTAGCCCATGAATCCTGCTGAGTCCTGGACCCATGCAAAACTTTATCTTGGCCTCAGGGAAGGATGCCAGGAATTTCTAAGCTACCTAGGTTCTATGCTTCTTGACTCTACTCTCACTGGACCAAACAGCTCTTTCATATCACATGGTGACTTCCTTTCCCTAAAACCTATATAACCTCTTCTGATAAAATGTGGCCTATTGACCTTTCAAGGCTGAAAAAGAAGGCTATGGATTGTTAAATAATCCCTGGAATGGGATGTATGATCCCTAGATGCAGTGCTTGATTCTGACCCAAGCTTCTTGTGCAACCTTTAGTAAGTCACTTGGAGTTTGCCTACACCAGTGGTACTCAACCTTTTGGCACCCTAGAACAGGTGAGTAGCATGGGACCAGCCTTAAGCCTGGATCCAGCTCAGGGACCCACCACTGCCTCCTCCTACACCCTGCCCTGGTTTGCCAGGATTCGGTTTCTAGGGGCCCAGCACCACCCCTCCCAGTCCCACATACCAAAAATGTGCCCTGGGGCCTGAGACCACCCCCACTCAGCCCTGCATACAGCACTGGATCCAGCATTCAGGGCTCAGACCTCCTCAAGGGTCTGGAGATATGGCAGCAGGAGAGTGCCACCAAACTTCCAGACCTGTGCGGGGGGGGGGGGGGGGGGTCCCATAGGCTGGATGACAAGGCACCATGGTCTGGATCTGGCTTATGTGCTGGAGTTTGAGCACCCTTGGGCTACACTAATGGCAGATAGATGTTCAGTCATGCTGACCCATGAAATAAGTCCCAGCCACCTACTCCCATTATGCACACATTAACTTAGGAATTCAGGCAGTGAGGATGCCTCAGGATGCCTTTGTTACCATGCTCAAGACATGGTTTTCTGGTATGCTCAATAGCAATTGCTTAGCCCCAGGGAAACCCCACAACCTCATACTCTGGGATTTATATATGCAGAGTGGAGTTAGGAGGATAGGGTTTATTTCCTAACTGCACACCCTGTTCTGACAGTGTAACCATGTGCTGAGTCTCTTTGTGCCTCTGTTCTCCATCTGTAAAATGGATATAAATTTCTTTCTGCTGTCATTTTTGTCATGTTTATTTAGACTGGAGGTTATCAGGGCAGGAGCAGTCATCCTTGACTATGAAGGATCGCCACCACTGTCAAGTTTCTTACTAAGGACTGTTCTGCCTATTAGGCACATAAATGGACTTAGGTGCCACTCTATTCCACTGTGCTCAACTCCTTGAATATCCAGTAATGCATCTATTTTTTCAAACCCACCATTATCTTCCCATTGAAAATGAGCCACAAAAAACAAATGAGGAGAGGAAAATCCACTGACCTGTTGCATTAACTGGTAAATGAAGCTTTGCTTTCTGGTAGGGCTCCTGAACACTACTGTAATAATAATAACACATGCCCTCCCCCCCACCAACAATGTCCCATCTAAGCCAACCAAGTGAAAAAGAAATCCAACTCCCTAAGAAAGAGAGAGACATATTTTTATTGGACAGATTCTCTCTGCCTTTAACCTGGGGGATATCATCAGAAGCAATTATATCTTTCAGGTAAAGAGAAATCCTTTTTTAAGAAGAAATGATGGATTTTTGGTTGTGTTAAAATTTCACCTGAATTTACACACTTTGCGATGTGTTGTGGGTTTTTGGTTGCTGCTATTATTATTTTATTTTAACAAAACCACTCAAATACATGCATTGCATTTTGCCAATTTTGTTGACACTGGTAATTGTTTCTCTCAGGTACCCATTAAAACATTCCATAGACAGAACATTTGGACAAGCATGCCTGCTGACAGACATGGGAAAAAAAACCCACGCTTTACCGGAAGAAGCCATGCGTTCAACCTGGCTCTGCAGTGTCACAGACTGGGCACTTCAAGCAGGGCTTTTTGGCACTTTTATCTAATAGCTGATTCAAACAGCTATTAGATAAAAATGTTAAAAATGTCAAAAAAGCCCTGTTGAAACACCCAATCTATACAGACATTGGATGAGCCAGGTCCAACTAATCCGATGCTTCTTTCGGGCATGCGCTGTGCTCAGTTTGGGGGAGTGCTGAATTTAAAGTGCCATTTATTTTTTTTACATTTTTAAGCAGAAGTAAAGCCTATCTAATTTCCTGAAATTAAAATTAAGACTTTGTTTGTCCCTGTAGATTTAGCAGTGAGATAACCTTTGACAAAGTTTCTTTTTTATTGTTGCTAAAAAAAGCATTCTCCAATTTTCTTGTCAAAATGCTTCTGATCCTATCAATAAAAGAAAAGTTAATAAATTGCACATAAACACAACTATACAAAAGCCATTACCACCAGAAAGTTCTTATGGTGTCATAGTCTTTTTATTTTCCCGGAACACATAACACACAATTGGTATTAGTCCCTTGCCCTTTTCAGCCTGTCCTTAAAGAAAGCCAAGTAAGAAAATGGCAAAGATTTTTCATCTCCAGGATCTGCTGAGCTTATACAGAGTTTCATCCTTTTGAAGGCTTGGCCTTATATGTAGTGTCCCTGAAAACTGCTGAGACAGCCTTTCTAGTTCTGCAGCTTTATTCGTAGAAGTAAAAATTAAGGAATGTTGTATTTGTCAAAATCTGATAATGCTCTTTCAGAATTCTGTGAAACCAAAATTTTATGGAGCTAACCCTGTTGCCTGTGAAACATCATGATATTTAAGTTACTATACTCCTGTTAGTCAAACTGCAAGAGGCCTGGAGGTTTGGTTAGAATCTGATTGAGAATCAAGATAATTAATACTTATCTGAATTGTATTTATATTTAAACTAAAAACCACACCAGTAGCCTCAAATGAGGTATTGTGCATACAAAGCCACTCTTGTCTATTCCATTTCTAAGTTCTACAAGTCATGGATCACAAATGCATATACACTATACAGTGGGCCCTGATCTCAGCTGTATGTGATATTACAAATTATAATTTAATAATATGATATTGCCCAATTTGGACTTTTAATTGGTGACCTTAGCCAAGACATAGACCAGTGGTACTCAACCTTTGGCCCATAGACTGGATCTGACCTGTGAGGCCATGTCATTTGGTCTGCAGGGCTCCTAAAGAGTTCAGAAATTTGGTTGGAGGGGGCGGGGGGCAGTAGCAGCATTCATTGCCTTGGCTTCCAGAGATTCCAGGTTCCAAAACCACAGGAATCTCTTTAGCCTGCTAGCATGCAGGGTCAGGCCGCAGCCAGATCCAATGCATGGGGCCAGACCGTATTGCTTAAGAAAGTGAGATGAGAGTGAAATGTTTCAAGGTTCGAAGGGTGAGTAAAGGCCTCCTAGAATAGATACGTGCAAAAACACCCAAATGTATCTTTTGTCCCTGTGTTCATAAAAAGTGGGCAACAGATGCTGGCAAAGGATATAATTTTCCCTCAGGAGGAAGAAAGTAAAAACTCAGGATCTTCCATAAAAGGAGATTAAATAAATATTTTGGATATATCAATGTATCACACATAGCACAATTTTACATGCAATACAAAATTAGTCAGAGTAACAATGTATTATATTCTGAAAGTTATTTTCTCAAGTATGAGACAGAGGCCAGGTACAGACATTACACTTTTACAGGTATAAATGATCAGAAACTCATCTATACCCATAACAGACCAGAAGTTTGGTGCACACAGACTGGTTTAAAAATGGTGGAATCTGAGCTAAGATTGGCCTCCCCCTCTCCCACAAGGGGCAACTGTGTGTTCTGTTTGCTACCAATCTGAGCTATACTGCTTACAGAAAACCATACAATTTAGATTGATTTCACCTTGGGCTCTTTGAGTGTCTGTACCCTAGGTAGAGTCTTATAACATGCAGTTCTAGTCTAAAACAATAACTGCATAAAAATAGTACTTTTCTATTCCTTAGATCTGAGGTTTCAGTGGCACTCCTAGCTCAGTGCCAGTGATAAAATTCTGTGTTGGTTATTCCTGGTAGCTGTCTGAAGTCAACAGAGCTGTGGGAGAGTGATCTGGAGTCTCATCTGCTCAGTTGAGATACCTTCAGTATACTATTGTCTTTCTGAATCACTCCAACTCATGAATGTATGAAAATTGGCATGCAGGCCTCCTGCAGGTTTTCCAAAAATGAGTCTTGACTGATCTGTTTTTAATGTTTATTTCTCATTGCTGTCTGTTTATTCTCACTTTAAAATTCTCCCTCTATTTCAGTAGTCCAAAGTGTGAGTATCTTTTACTCTGTGTATTTATTGAAAAAGAAAATCAAGTTTGAACAAGAGGCAAGTTTTCTCCCACACTCTAAATAATGAAATCCCTGCAGGGAGCTTGAAGAGGGAAAGTGTTAAATAAAAAGATCAGTTTCAAAAGGATGAAATGCAGCCTTTTCAAGGCTTTGGTTAAAGTACTTATCAGTAAAGAGCACTTCAGAAACCTTTTCTCCTCTGAAAGAACACAGCCTTCCTCCGATGGTTATAAAGAGAGGGCCCTGCTTAAGGTGTGTTGCTGTGTCATAAATAATAAAAGGCAAGGAGTATTGATTATTTTAAAAACCTACTGCAAACACACTTAGCTGAACCCACCTCTGGCTTTTTGCTTATGTTTTAAGGGGAAGAATGCTTTCTTATTTCACCAGCTAGTGAAATGCTTGTAAGTTCTAGAAAGAACATCATGCTCCTGTTGCCAGCAAAAATAATAAAGATGACTGGCCTTAGTATCTGAAGAAACTTTCCTGTCATTTTTTTATAATCAATATTTTATTTAAAAAGGACAAACCTCCTCCTCCTCCTCTTCCTCCTCTGTCCTCCCACTCAGTGGGCATGTCTACATGTGCACTTTAATGAGCAGTAGCCTATTTTACTGTGCATTAAAGTGTCACATAAAATATGCAATTACACTAATGCGCAGTAAAATAGTACATTATGTCACTTAAAATCATGCCCGAATGCACATTTCTTTAGTACCTCACATTGGAGGTACTAAATTTAATGTGCTTTAGAAAAAGCATGTTAATGCACATATAGATGCACCCACTGTAGCTGAGGGAGCAGACACTGCCATTAAAAACCATGCCACTTTTTTTTTCCTGCCCCACAGAAAATACAAAGAGGTCCCTGAAATTAGGAAAACAAAGACTGCAGTAAATTAAAGATTACCTTGTTTTTCCCTTCAAAATAGGCTTAACTCACTTGGGTTCATAGTCCTATCAAGTCCAGTGAGGAGCATGTTACGAAAGATTTGTATAAATGCCCTGTGGGAAATCCTGCAGTGGAGCAGTGCAACAGTTTGGATGGGGAAGGGTGACGTGTCTAGAAGCAGTGCCTAAACATAGTATTCTGCAAAACAGCTTCTGGCTTACCTGTATGGCAGTTGTTCACCGCACCTGGTCTACATTCATGCAGCTCACTTTAAGCTGCATGATCACAGAGTAGAAGTGAAGTGTACAGATGTTCACCAGTCCTGGGAGCTGTGCAGGGAAACTGGAGTTAGTAACTTGGGGTGGGGAGAGAGGTCAGCAGGACTGGGAGGATAGTGGCCAGAAGGATTGCAAAAAGAGTTGGTGGGTCTGTGGGGTGGGTTGTGTGCCCAGGGGCAGGAAGGTTGGGGGGCTAAAATAGCTTGGTCAGGCTTGAGGGGATAAGAAGACCACACCCAGGACTGAGATGAGTAGCTGGGCTTTCCCAACCCTGGGGCTGAACTCCAAATGTTGCCTTGTGGGGTCAGGCCAACTCTCAGGATCTCAATATTGCACTGTTAGCTGGAGGGTGTGACACAATTGCACATATACAAACACACAAATCAATTAGGTACATACACACACTACCAAAGTAGCTCAGGCACAAAGACAGCCAAACCAGCCTAGGCACATGCATACCTATCACCATTCAAGCATGTACACACTACACACTAAAAATTAGACAAAAATCAATTGTCAGTACCCGCACACTCAGTACCCATATACAGATCACTAATTCTATATCATGCACACAGTGAGATATATATACACACACACTCACCAATTCACACACATACAACCAACCTACACATAAGTAAGTTCCTAACTTGGACAATACAGTATGTATGTGTGTGCTTGGGGTACCTGGGATACTTGGGGGAAGGTTAAGGTGAGAAAGAGAGAGAGTTAAAGTGTAGGGAGTGAAAGTTGCCAGAACAAGGATTAGAACCGGTGGGCTAGACGGAAGCTGAATGAGGACCTGAGGCTTGGGTTTAATTATGATCAAGTGGCCCCAGGGTTACTCAAGGTCACTGGTGCATGGGAGGGGGGGGAAAAAAAGCCTGGTGGCAAAGAGGAGACAGCCAAGAAAGAGAGAGGGACAGAAACCTGGGAGCTTGGAGCTGGAAACTGAGGTAGACAGCTGAGATAATGGGGGGGGGCGCACAGATAAGTGGTGCCAAGGAGGAGACAGCCAGGAAAGAAACTGAGGCAGAAATCTGGTTGCTCAGGGGAAAAGACAGTGGGGATAAGCCAGTGGCAAAGAAACAGGGGGTTTGGAGGCAGAGAGGAGCTCAGAACAGGTATTGGAGGTGGCAGTGAGCCAGAAGCAGGAGAGGGAGAAGTGAGACAGAAGTTAAAGGGGCGAGGAGCAGAGACTGGAGCAGGGCTGAACCATAGTAAAGCAAAACACAACTCAGGGGTCCAAATAACAGGTTTATTAGACAGACAACACTCTACACAGCCCCATGAAGTTATTGGTTCACACACGTGCACACACACATGCAAGCACTCACAATGGCAGCAGGA
>NW_017728906.1:90248080-90268905 GCF_001723895.1 Crocodylus porosus | reverse complement strand
ATCCTATGTCTTAGCTCACTTATACTTATCTATAGGGAATAGAGAGGGAGAGACAAAGTTAGAAATGGTTGGGGAAGGGGAGGGAATGCATAAAAAAAAAAGAAAAAGAAAAACTGGGGGGGTTGCTATACAAACACACACAGGCATTTGCTAGATTGGGTTATTCTGCTCCCGATCTATGTTCGTTCACTTCCTCAGGTGAATTAACTTGGAGTTGGTCTGTCACTTTTGCCCAGTTTAACCTCCCTGAATGCCTATATAATTAAGTATCTAGATGGACCTATTAGTTAGGTCAATGTAAATGTAATGAATGTATGTATCCAATTTCACTAATACCTCATAGGGCAGTTCTACTGACATGCTACATGGATGACAGGGCCCTGTCTGTGCCCCGCACAAATATGACATTCCATGAGTTTATAAGCATGATTAACAGGGAGATTTTCCTCTTCTGTACAGTCTAACTCAGTGATGTACCAAGAGCTTACTGAAGTCAATGGACAGGACTGTATTCACTTCATAGGATTTTGGATTAAGACTCAAACAGGTGGAGACTTAATTAAGCCCACATATATCAGGGATCCTGGTTTTATTTGTTATAAAATCCAAAATTCTGCTAAAAAAAATCCTAAATTCTGTGTTAGAAAACCCCCAAATCCATGTTTTTTCCAAAATTAAAATGAAATACCACTATATATATATAAGTATTCATTGAACACACTGTTTTATTGATATATTTACAACATTAAAGTGATTTGGAAGTCTACCATTGCTTCAATAATTATAATGAAATAAATTCTAAATACCTATATGTTTTTGCATTTGATTTTGGTTTTTTATCCTGTTGTCAGGTCAGGATTGAAAACCTGCTACCACTATGACCGTAAGTGGTACAACTTGTACTTGTCAATGCCAAGTGTTGGGTGGCAGTTAATTAACCTGGCAACCTCAGGAAGTGCCAATGTCTTTCGGTGGATGCACACCTGAGGAGGAGTGGAACCCTCGATGGAGGAAATGCCATCAAGAAGCAGATGAACAAATCAATGATTTTGCCAATAGCATCCACACAGGGCAGATTGGGCTCTTCAGCTGTGGCTGGCAACCGATCTAGGAGTGGAGCCCCAAAAGGCAGGCAGATGGAAGTCCTCTTCTGTACCGGCAACTCCTGCTGCATAGCTGGTTCAAATATATCAACTTCTGCCCTTCCTTTGGATCAAACCAGTGTAGCCGAGAGGGGGACGCTGATACATGAGCAAAGCTGCATCTCCGTATCAACTGCCCAGGCTATTGCACCCATACCACATGGAGAGGACACTCCATCCTTGCTGGCAGCATGGACACAACGTAGAAGGTGGCAGTTGTGGGTCATGAGCTTTCACTTGATTGGCATAGAGGAGGATGCCACAGGTTACCTGTGATGGTGGGAGGAATTGTCACATTTCACTGGTCAGCTACCACCCTCCATAATGCCAGGCAGCCCCTAGACAGTTAGGTGCTGACCCACTGCCGTTTGTCTGCCTCACTGAATATGTGAGGCTAGGCTGAAAACCGAAAAGCAGAGAACTCGCACCTGGCAAAAACGTGAAACCAAGATCTTTCCAGCTTGGAAGCTGGAATGTTAAGATCACATGTCTTGGCTTGACAGATGATGACAATCTACGGTACATGAGCAGCTTACAGAAGTCAGCCTTGATTGACCGTGAGCTGTACAAACTCACTGCTGATATTGCAGCACTCCAGGAAACAAGATTTGCAGATGCTAGTTCTATCCAAGAAGCCAATTATACTTTCTTTTGGCAAGGTAAAAGCACTGAAGAAAATCATCTGCGCAGCATTGGTTTTGCTGTAAGCAACAAGATGGTAAAGCTTATAGAAACACACATTGGGAAGCCAGAGTGCATCATCTCACTTAGATTGCAGACAACCATTGGCTCTGCGAAAATCATCAGTGCTTACGCACAAGCACTCAGCTCCAACCCTGAGGAGAAGGATAAATTTTATGATACTCTGCACCAAGTTGTTAAAGGAGTACCATCAACTGAGTGACTATTCCTCAGAAACTTTAATCCAAGAATCGGCGCAGACAACAACTCATGGCCAGATTGTCTAGGACATTTTGGCATCAGCAAGGTGAATGAAAACGGCCAACTATTTTTGAATTCTGTGCCCAAAACCAACTGTGCATTACCTATTCATATTTTGCTGGATAAGATCACCACAAAGCGTCATAAGGACATCCACGGTCTGGCCACTGGCACCAGCTAGAACTTGTTATTGTTAGGAGGAAAGAACTATCTTCAGTGTAGAAGACTCACCCATTCCACAGTGCCAACTGTGACACCATCTACTCCCTACTCATTAGTAAATTGAAAATTACAGCCAAGAAACTACATAGAGAAAAACCTAATAGCAAGCCCGAAATCAATACCACTAAGACCAAGAACCAGAGGAAATGCCAAGAGTTTGTGAAGGCTTTCAAACTCAGCATGTTTGGGAAGTCACTACCAGAGGAGGTAGAGGATTTGGGGGAAGGTTTAAGAACTGCAATCTATGAAACAGCTAAAACTACATTTGGGGAAAAGAGACTGTCCAATAAGGACTAGGTCAAAGAAAATGCAGAAGACCTACTACCTCTCACCAACATCAAGAATACAGCCTATCTGGAACAGAACAGGAAGCAAGCAGAGAGCACCAAAGCAAGACTTCGACAGGCAAAAAATGAGGTACAGAGGGCAACCAGATGCTGTGCAAATCAGTACTGGACTAAGCTCTGTGAAGAGATAGAAACAGCTTCAGACACAGGAAACCAAAAAGTCATGTACAATGGTCTGAAGAAAGCTCTGGATACAACTGCCAAGATAGTTGCCCCTCTCAAGTCGTGCAGCAGTGAATCCATTACAAATAGAAGCAAGCAGATATCTCATTGGGTTGAACGCTACTTAGAGCTATACTCACAAGAAAGAAACATCACCAGCAAATCACTGGACCAAATGCCAACTCTAGAGGTCATGCCACAGTTAGATGTGGAGCCCACTGTAGAAGAGCTAAGCAAGGCCATTGATTCATTATCACATGGCAAGTCTTCTGAAAAAGATTGCATCCCAGCAGAAATTCTCAAGTGCAGGAAAAAAAGCATACTACCATATCTTCATCAGCTGCTACTCAAATGCCAGAAAGAGGGTGAAGTACCACAAACTTCATCGCTCGGTATAAAAAAAAAGGAGGTAAGGGTGACTGTAACAACTACAGAGGTATCTCGCCACTAAGTGTAGCAGGAAAATTTTTTTCAAGCGTCATCTTGGTGCCCCTACAACAGCTGGCAAGTCATGTCTACCCTGAATCTCAGTGCGTATTCAGGGCCAGAAGATCAACCATAGACATGGTATTTTCTCTGTGTCAACGAAAAGTGCAGAGAGCAAAATCAACCATTGTACATTGCCTTCATGGCAATGCAAAAAAATTTTTTTTTTGCAAAAACAGTATGCAAAAAAACCAATTTCTGATGCAAAAAAACCAATTCTTGCATTGGAAAGCTTGGCACCACATTCATCAGACTAACTAAAAGAGCATGAAGCAACTCAAAGCTTACTATCAAGACCAAAATGATCATTTACAAGGCTTGCATACTCAGCACTCTCATGTATGGTGTGGAAACACGGACAACTTATGCACATCAAAACAAAAGGTTGAACAGCTTCCACCTGCGCTGTTTTACGCCGCATACTCAACATCAAGTGGCAAGATAAAATTATCAGTGTAGAGGTTCAAAGAGCAAATTTACCAAGTGTGACAGCCCTACTCAGACAGAAATGACTGCTTTACCTAGGCCATATGAGCAGATTGGAAGATGAACGTATACCCAAGGACATGCTATTCAGGAAACTATCAGGGGGAACAAGAACAACAGGACATCCAAAGTTTCACTACAAAGATACGTGCAAGCAGGATATGAAGGCATTTGGAAAGGTCCTGACCAATGAGAAACCTTGGCAAGTAATCAGAACAGGTGGCGTCATTGTCTCCACCAGGGCATCAATGTCCATGACAGAAATTGGCTCCAACTGCTTGAAGAGAAAAGAGTCCTTAGGAAGCAAGCAGCTCCTGAACCCACCCAACCATGATACATACATTTGAAACCACTGCCACAGATCAATCACAGATCAGATTGGACTATTCAGTCACATGAGACACTGCAAGCCATCTATGACATAGGCTGCAATATCCACCATCTCTCGCAGACAAAAGGATGCCAACTAACTATCATGGAAAATCATAGCTCCCCTTGCTCCCTTTGTGCACCAGGATGTGGGTGAAGCTGCAGCTGCCCCCCCAACCCTGCTGCTTTGTCCCACTGAGCTACCCTGATGTGCCAATGCCCTGTCCTTGCCCATGCTATTGCCCCTCACTCCCAACCCACAGCCCCCCACCCCTCCAATCCTATTGGTGCCCTTTACTCTGAACCCACATCCCCCCACCACCAGCCCCCAGCTCCCCACTGTGTGGGGAAGAGTGTGGGGGGGCAGGGGGTAGGTGTGTGGGGAAGGAGAGGGATGTCGGGGCAGGGTGTGTGTGAGTATAGGTGACACCACAGGTGACACATTGGGGAGGCATGGGGGGATGTGCCCCCCAGACATCTGCACCCACAGCAGGGCATGGGGCTGCAGCTTGGCTGGACCAGCACCAGGCAGGAGCAGCTTCTGTGGCCCAGTGGGCAGGACTTGGCATGGGAGGGCAGAGCAGGGTAGGGAGTCTTGGTGCTGCTGCTGTTACTACCACTGCCAGGAGTGCCACACCACCATGGCTGTCAAAGTGAAGCACCCCTGCCTACCGCCACAGTGGCCGGGGTGCAAATCTGCACTGCCGCTGTGGTGTCTCACCTTGGCAGCCATGGGAGCACAGTGTTTCCAGTGGTAGCAGCAGCAGCACTGAGCCTCCCTATCCTACTCCACCTTCCCACACTGGGTCCCATCTGCTGGGCAATGGAGGCAGCTCCTGCCCAGTGCTGGTATAGCCAGGCTGCTACCCTGTGGCCCACTGTGGGTGCATAAATCTGAAGGGGCATGTACTTCCCCATGCCCCTCCATTATGTCACCTATGGGCACACCCCACCCTGTAAGTGTGCTCTGTGGTGGCAGCTGACAGAACAAGGAGCAATGGTCTCAGGTTGCAGCAAGGGAAATTCAGGTTAGATATTCGCAAGAGTTTTCTCAGGGAAGCAAAACACTGGAACAGGTTACCCAAAGAGGTGGTAGAAGCTTGATCCTTGGAGGTTTGTAAGACCAAGCTAGACAGAGTCTTGCCTGAGATGATCTAGTTGGGGTTGGTCCTGCCTTGAGCAGGCAGTTGGACTAGATGACCTCCTGAGGTCCCTTCCAACCCTAATTTTCTGTGATTCTATGAGCCACCCATGACTCTATCCCACTCCCCAGTCTGGCCCCACAGCCACACATTCCCACCTGTCCTGGCCCTGGTCCCTGGGCACTGCACATTGCCATGGCTTGGCAGTGCCCCCACCCCTAGTCACCAACCCGGCCCCACTCTATCCCTGTGTGGGCTCAGTACAAGCCACTGCTGCCACCTCAATCTCCCCATAAGTTGTGCCCTCACTGTGCCCCACCCCACAAGTTGCCTAAACCCCCTACCCCACGCATGTTGCCAATGCCCTCTCCAACTTACACTTACCTGCAGGGAGCTGCAGGAGCAGCTTTTCACCACGCTGCCTGGCTGTATGGCTGGCTATGTGCATGTTTGTGTTCGTGTTTGCACGTGTATGTGGTACCCCCTGCCTCTGTTCACCTTCCTCCCACTCCCTCCAGCCCCAATCAGCCCCTTACAGCCTGGAATTCTGCCAGCCTGCAAGGGGAAACCCACAGGTTCCCAGGTTTTTCTCCTTTAAAAGGGAAAATCTGCATTTTTCTGCTTTTTCCACGGGAAATGAAAAACCCAGATCTGAGATTATTACTGTTGAGAACCTATGGTCATTTGGTTTATCTTTCCAGCAGAACTCTGCTGGGGATGGTGTCTTTCAGCCTATGATTTATGAGATCATCAGAATTTCCTGTTGTAATTATGTCTAGGTTATCCATTGATAACTCTCCATCATTCTTTTTGTTATCACAGGAAGAAGGTTTATAAGAATAATTAAACATGCCATAAGCTTTAAGCATCCCATAAAAACAAAAGATTCTTGCATGCTGTGGTTAGAGGGGTTCTCTGTTAACAAAGTGGGAAGGATTGCTAAGTGGTATTGGAAAGAACATAATACCATACAGATAGGATAGTATATAGCCCTGTTTCTCCACAACCTCCTAACTATCCAGAGATGGAATGAAAATTGCATGTTGCAGCTTCCCTGATCCCTGGCTGCTCATCTCTGGATAAGTTAGACTCAACCCCAGTCCCTGCCAAAAAGGAGTTTATGCTAAGGGAGCATCCAGTATAATTCAGCTAGCCTCAGCTGAGCCCTGCATACTCCTCTTTTGCTGAACTGGTGCTTATTGAGTACCAGTATGGAGGTAGCAATTAAGCTGGTTAAAGATCTTTATCCATGTAGGAAAGCAGCAGAAGGAAAAGAAGGGTGTGTTCAGATGTGTGTGGCCGTGCAGTATGTGGTGCCGCAAACATGTCTGCAGTGCCACATACCACACAGTCACCTGTTCTCCATGTTGTAGGGGTGTGCTGCTCCCTTGGATAGGGGTAAAAAAAAACCTGGGAAAAAATACAGCAGCGTACGCACAGGTATCATGCACAGCTAAAAAGTGGAGCCAGGCCACCTGGCCACAGAGCTGGCCCCAGCATCCCTTACCGCCCACAAGGTAACTTGCTGCATGCCAAAGCATGCATGGCACAGGTGTTCCCTGGAGACAAGTAGCTGCAGTGCAAGATGCACTGCTCCTATTTTGTCCCCAGGAAACTAAATGTCCACA
Source organism: Crocodylus porosus (assembly GCF_001723895.1). Classification (NCBI taxonomy): domain Eukaryota; kingdom Metazoa; phylum Chordata; order Crocodylia; family Crocodylidae; genus Crocodylus; species Crocodylus porosus. The sequence continues at coordinate 90,261,979 of NW_017728906.1, read as the reverse complement.
CTCGTCTGGACACAGCCACAATATTTATTCTGCTGGCCAAATTTACCACCCTGAATTTTCTGACTAGTGCTTTATGCGTAGCCCTATTAGCATAAATGGTCCAGATTCCAACAACTGTACTGGCATCAAGTAGCACCTTCCTTCCCAAACACTGAATTTAGGGGATTTTAAAAAATTATAAAGCTTATTTGGCTTTTAAAGCCTTATTTGGCTGCTTATAATTTTAAAATTATAAACCTTATTTGACTTGTTTTGCAAAAAGATGTTTTGATTATGACACATGATAACTGTGTTCTTGTTACCTCCACTGGGATCCTATATGCTTGATTATAACAGTTCATTCTCATAAAGCGTGGTTTCAGATAAAATCATTATTGTTGGACTTTATACTTTTCTCTCTCTATTTCACTGCATGGCACATGTGATAAGTAAATTGCAATGTTGCTTTCAGTATTTGGTCTTCTCCCTGTCCCCATTTGTCTTCTGTCCCTCTAGCTTCCATATTCTTAGTTCTATGCAAATGACAACATGAAATGAGTAGACAAGTGGTTTGACCTTTCCTAGTGGGAACTATAGTCAATCCTCATAATTTATGTTTAGCACTTTGCTAAATGCAACTAAATTTCACAAGTGAATGTCCTTAAACTTTATTATTATTTATAAATGAACTTAAAAGAGAACATAGTTCTGCTGAAAGGATGCCAGGTTAACATTTCTGACCTGCTCTACACAACAAAAATGACACAGGCAGCAGCAGCTCAAGTTCCTCTTTTACTTACTCAGCACCAACTTGCTTCAACACTGACCCACAGGATAACTTCTGGTATGGAGAAGGTAAGTCTATCTTTATGAATGTCTGTTCAGCTCTTGGCACCTATGCTGAAGCCTGTAAACATAATTCCAACAAAGGCAAATTTGGGGGAAGAAGAAAAGTTTCTTAGAGGGCACATCTACACATACTATTAATGTGAGATAGGTTTACTGAACAGTAAGACTTCCTCAGAAACACATATATATATGCACCCTGTTGGGAGCAAATGTACTCCCAATGGGAGCAGCGTGATACAGAGCTTCTCCTGCTCTGCTTGCCCCCACCCTAAAGCAGCCAGGGGAAGCTCCAGGCTACTGTAGGAAACCAGAAGCTGCGCAGCTCTGGGACAGTGGTGGGGCAGAGAGTGGCTCTGTCTCAGTGCTGATGGGCTCCCTACTCCTGGGGGAGCCAGCAGCCAAGCAGCACCAGGACCAGGGACAGAGAGCCTCCCTATCCCCTGCGGCCCCCAGCTGGTGTCTGATGAGGATTAATTTGCCCCCAGTTAGCGTCTACATGAGTGGTACTGAGCAGTAGCTAATGCATGGTTAATCTACTCTGTGTTTACAGGTACTAGAAAACTGCACATTAGCCTAGTTTACTGTGCACAGTTCCATGGTGATGTCTTACTGTGCAGTAAATTAGTCTACTGTGCAGTAAAGCCCATAACATATAACAAATGATTCTTAGTCTTGTTGAGCCTTCTTCCTTTTTTTATTAAAAATGATGGTTTGTGAAATTGCCATTATCAAAGGCCAGTAACAGATTACAATATTTGCTATTTAGATCTAACATGTAAAGGTGTTAAAATGCACAGCTAATCACAACAAAAAATATTGTAAATGAAAAAGCAAATGGTATAACAAAATCAACTAATATGGTTCCAGAAAAGAAAGCAATAGGAAATGATAAGAAAACTCATTAAGTATTAAAGGAAAATAATTTGTGACCAGTGCAGGTCTACAAACCACTATCCACCCAAAGTTAATACCAGTTTAACAATCCAAGAACTTTATTATTAATGATTATACAACACTATTTATCCTAAAAGCTTCACAGCTCTGTGCCTTGAGTAAGCAAAAGTCTCATTAGACTATAATTGTAGAAAAAGGTGAAAACAGCAATAGTCAAACCACAAAAGGTTTAGAATTTGGCTTCAGATCTACAGTATGAAGGATTATCCAGATCTTATAAAAAAAAACCCTGAGCCTGAAAAATTTAGCTGGAAATCTCACAGGGACAGGTTTTTTCATGATATTTCCAGCCAAACTTTCCAGATTCAGTTTGACTGAGCTTCAGATCATCCAAACTTATGAGTGCTAATCCAAATTTAATTGAACCTCTTACCTGTGAGGAGTCTTCTACCTCTAGTTAACATTTCCAAATATTAAAAGAGAACCAAGAAATGAACAACTAAGGGACAAAGGGATGAAGGGAGAGTGAGCTGCATAATAAATATATAAGTACCTTCAAAGACGGAAGAAAGTATCAGTGACATGATTCAGAAATGAAAAAAAAGGGAAAAAAGTTCATCGATGTTTTATTTATTGAGCTACAGAAAGAACAAAACCAAAAAAAAAACCCCTCAAGGCTTTGCAAGACTTTTATTTTACCTTGCTAGACTAAAAACAAATGAGTTTTCACACATAAAATGTTACAGAGAGGTGATCTATGACTTGGATGAGACAAAATCTAGGGCTCTCAAATAAGGAAAGTCGATATTGTGCAAGTTGCAAATTAATAATATTAAGACCGCCAAGGGTGAATATAAGCAAAGCATGAAAATAATTTCAAAGTGTATGTGTAAAAACCATGACAGCAGCCTTTAAATTGGATGCTGGAAAGAAGTAGATGTTACTAATGATGGTCCTGGTGCTGCTCCCCTCAGAGTCGATGAGAATTTTGACTATGACTTCAAAGGGAAGAAGGAGGATACCCAATATTCGCAACATAAAGCTTTCCTCATGATCAATCTCCAAAGCAACAGGTATCACAGCTCTTTCATGCAAACTGAAAGATATGAAAAGAGAAACTCCCAGCTGAGGCAAGTTTAGCATGAATTCTTCTGATAGAGGATGAAAGAGGTTTCTTTTCGATCTTGATACAGCTGGTGCCCACAAACTAAAAGGTCCTGTTTCAGGATTTATCTGCAATAATACAGATACAGCCTCAACAGGCCAACTATTTTGCTAGTGTAAATAGACTCTTCTCCAATGACATTACTTGAAAGTCACTGATCTTTAACAATAGCATGTTTGGCCTAAGATATTTGGTCCCCAAAATGGGATTTCTCTGTGGGTGACTAACCTGTGCAGTCCAGGGGTATGACTACTATTTGTGTAGATGCTTGTGTTGAACTTGTTGGGGTACCAAAACCACTGTAGCCATTGGCAGCATGGAGTTGAACACAGGCTTCAAAATGCACCTGCAAATGATAACATTTGTGCCTAGGACCAGCTTTTGCCTGGAATAGTTACTGCAAAGGGGTCAGGTATTGGTGCTGCCAAGTGATGGCAGCGCCCCTCAGCAATCAACAACATTAAATTTGAGGGCCGGCATTGGAGAATGAGAGGGTTGGGTCAATCCCCTAGCTTCTGGCTCCACTGACATGTCTCACCACAGCAGCAGCCTTTCTTACTGTAAGCAGTCAGCTTTGAGCCCTGCTGCCTCCAGCCCCAGCTCACCCCTCTGCCCTATTGCATCCCTGAGCTCTGTGGCAAGGAAGGCACCCCCTCCGAGTCTGGTCTAGCTCCCCTGTGTCGGCACCTGGAGCTCATGCCCCGCTCACCACCCCGGTATCTTACTGCTTAGAACCTTTGGCAAATGCTTGGGCAGCTAGTCCCTGCTCTACTCTGTGTTTCTGCAGCTACACTGTTATCAATACCCAAGTTAGCTAATTTCAGGTGTACTCAGATATGTCTAAACAAACTACAGTTATGTGTTTAGATTGCAGTAGAGGCATACCATAAGCAGGATATTGTAGTCTTTTCACCAGTTACCAGTACAATAATTATAACAGTGTAACTAGCTTCTAATGATATGGGAATTGACATATTATGATACTGCAGACACTGAATGATAGGTAGCTGGACAAAATATTTGCAAGTCATATTTCTTTGGACTTTTCGCATGAGCAAAATTTCTGTAACATTGCAGCATTTTTGTACGATGTTTCCTAGTAACAAAAGCCATGAATGGTTGTTTGTATGACATGTCTTCAGTGAAAACTTCACAGCAAGCATTCACCTTTCATTTGTTTTATTTGTGGTTGAGCTGATTGGGTGTGATTGGTCATGGAGGTCACATGCTATTACTTCAGGTTTCCTCACTGAATATATCTTTTTCCTTCAGGAGGGAGGGACTGCATTGTAGAAGGATAGGCTGTTGTTATGCATCTTCTCACCAGATAATAATGCAGGAATTAGCCCATCCTTTTTCAACAGTCAAAGCAGAAGTGGGAGCTAATTGATGTGATTCACAATCTACTGTATATTTCCTTTTCATTACCAGTGTATACTATGCCAGATGAGTGCTTGATGTGTCACATTTATGTAGCATATACCTCTTCATAGTTTATAACTATCTGACTGCATTTTCCTGTCTTTGTGATGTGTTTTCTGCACACTTTAGTATTTTTAGCATCCCTCTAGCTTTGATCTGACAAGGCTGTATCGCTCTGACAGAGTTTTCATTGCCATCATTCTCCGGCTTGAATCAGGTTTATTATACTGCATTCTGAGGGCAAATGTTCACTGAGGTCTGCTCAGTTCAGTAAGGCCACCTCTTCGCATAGCAAAATGGAACATTTGCAGCAGTCAAAAAGGAGTGATACGGTATGTCTTCAGACCTGACATGAATATCAGGGGTGTCATAGCCAGGTGGAAAGGAGCAGACATAACATCATCATCCTGGCTTTCTCATCATTTGGCACATCCAAAAGACCACAGAGAAATACTGCAGAGAGATGTGTGGCTAATTTGCTTAATTTGATTAGAAGTAACAAACAATTAGGGACCAGGGATACGTCTAGAGACTAGGAAAGAGAGATGGTCAAAATATTTTGACAAAAATGTTTTTGCATCAGAAAATGTCACTGTGTAAGGACTCAAACTTCAAGGTTTTTGTTGAGAAAGGTGTCTGAGGGCCAGAACTTCTGATCTTAATGGAAGAGTGAGACTCACCCCAGAAAAGTCTTGTGCAGAGGTAATTTTATGAGTGGTGCCGAGTCCTGGATGACAGCCACAGCAGCCCCAGCTGCCTGACAGCATGTGGAGCCATGCAGCACCCTACCCACCTGGGCCGCACTGGCACAATGGGGCAGTGGCAGTGTGCATGCCAGGTGGCTGGGGCCAGTCCCTGCTGCTCCGTGCTGTGTAGGGGAGCTCTGGCACAAGGCCCCAGGAACCCCCATGGCAGCTGCTACTGCTGGTGAGTGCAGGGCATCTTTTTTTTTTAATTGCTGGGATGTTGGGGCTGGGCGGGGCAATGATGGGGGGCAGGCAGGGGATGGAACCAGATGGGGGTCTCTCCATGGTCTTCTCCTGCCTCCTTCAGTCCACCCGCAACCCCCTACTTACCGGCCAGAAGGCCCCAGTGATCCCAATGTCCACTGCTACTGCCGGTGAGTGTAGGGGTTTTGGGGCTGCAGGAGCCAGCAGGGGATGGGGCTGGGCAGCGCAGCCATCAGGGGTGCAAATGGGGGTGGGGCACTTGGGTCCTGCAGGGAGGGGTGATAGCACCTGCAAGGGCCATGTGACCCCTGTTGGGGGGGCTGTAGCCCCTGTTGGGGTGGGGCAGTCCATGAGCTGTGTTGGGGCAGGGGACCCACTCTTCCTGAGCAGCTCCTCCCACAATCCACCCACACCTACCCACACACCCCACAGCCACCCACATCCCTCCACCTCTCTTCCCACCCCCCTCCCACAAAACCAACATTCCCCCAGCACACACCCTGCATGCCTAGCTGCCAGGCAGGATGAGACCTGCTGGCAGGAGCTGTGGTTGCAGGGGCAGCTGCCCCACATTCTGCTTAGTGAAGAGTTTCACAGGGAGCTCTCACTGGTCTATGGTAAGAAAACCAAAGACAAATAGCAAAACATATAGGTATTTAGAATTAATTTTATTATGATGATAGAAACATTGGTAGGCTTCCAAATTGCTTTAACACTATAGATATATCAATAAAACTTTGCCCAACTGATCACTCTCTCTCTCTCTTGCTCTTTATATAGTGGTCTTTTGTTTTAATTGTGGAGGAACACGGATTTCAGGGTATTTTACAGAGTGACTTTGGGATTTTTTTATCAGGGATTTTTCAGTTTTCAAATGGGGAACACCAGAATTCCTGCCAGGGAGGCAAATGGAAGGACCCAGGCTCAGAACTGGCACCTTGGACCCAGCTGGCTGTGGCTGACCTCCTGGCCACGTGGGGCCAGGAAGACATGGTTTGACAGTTCAAAGCAGACCGCCACACTGGGAACACCTTCTGGGCGATAGCTGTCTAGATGGCCTGGCAGTTGTGCCACACAAAGGCTAACTCTGCAGCCACAGCCCACTAGCAGCTGGCCCAGAGGGGCAGATGCCTCTACTGGCTGTGCAGGCCCCATCCGGGTCTGGCAGGTGCGCAGCCTTGACGCCACATGCTTTCAGAGGTGTGCCAGGAAGCAGCCCCCACCACCAGATGGCTGCAGTGGGTAAAGGGTAAAGGGAACTTTCAGGGCTGCTTCAGCAGTCCAGCTGGCAAAAGGGGTAGTGTCCCTAGGTACCAATTGGATGACTCTAGAAGCTCCTGAGAGTGAGTAGCCCTGAGCTACTTGACAGGGCAGCTTTTTGTACTGATGGGGCCAGGACAGGGCAGCTTTTTACACTGCTGGGGCCAGCATAGATGCTGGCCTGAGCTCTAGCTCCCCCTGAATCCAGATCTGGAAGGAGCCAGGCAGGATTATTTTGCCCCAAGTGGCACAATTTGCTCCACAACGAATTGCATGTCTGAGCACATGTGCTAAGGCAAAAAGCCCCAGCTCAAATTTGCACCTCTTTTATTTGAACTGCTGCAAGTGCATGTGTCTGCATGTGTGGGTGCACCCTAGTATGTTAGTGAGCCACAATTTCTCTTTGACAAAGCTGTGTTGATTCCTCCCCAACAAGTCATGTTCTTCCATGTGCTGAACCATCCTTTTTATTATTTTTTTTTCTACTATTTTTCCAGGAACAGAAGTTAGGCCTTCTGGTCCATAGTTCTCTGCATTCCCTCTACCGCCTTTTTACAAACATGGGTGTCTCATTGGCAACCCCCAGTCCTCTAGTTTATAGTGACAGTTTGCACACTACAGCTAGGAAATCGGCAATTTCTGATCTGAGCTTCAGGACCCCAGGGTGAATGCCATCAGGTCCTAGTGATTTACTACCATTTAGTTTATCAGTTTCCTCTATGACCTCATCTATTAAAACATCAGCTTGGGTCAGCTCCACTGACTTGTTCCTTAGAGAGGAGTGGATCTGGTGATGGAATTTCCCTAATGTCTTCCGCAATGAAGTCACCAGTTATTATCCTCGACTGGGCCTTATTGTGTTGCCATTCATCGATGAGGAAGAGCTAGATCTAAGAAAGGACTTAGATGCTTAAAAATCAGGCACTGTGACATCTGGCTTCTGAGTAGCTATGCCCTAGAAAGGAATCCATAAGCCTGTAAGGAGGAGTAGGGGAAGAGCTAAATGCTTCAGACTGGAATCCAGAATAGCAAGCATAGCAGAGAGCTGTCTGGATTTCTCGTGCTCAGTGTGCAGTCACCTAGAACTACCCAAAAAGAAATGCTAAGGACAGGGGAGTATTTTAAGTCCCTTCTCCAAGGACTGTTCATGTATTTTATTCATTGCTTGTTTTATAGCCACCTCCCAGCTGTGCACCCTACTTTCTAGGCCACAGTCTCTAGCTAAATAAAACTTGACTTTTCTTTGCCCTTAGGACACTCTTATTGGGATGTGTGTTTTGAACCTCCCCAGGCAGAGGGAGAAATTGAAACTAGGCTGTCCACTTCATGAATGACTGCTCTAGCCACTAGACCAGGCTGTTATACAAATGGAGCCATATTTTAGGAGAAAGTAATGGCTGTGACTGCATTTTACCTTATCCTGTGATAGATCATGTATTATATCTGTCCTGAGAATACTGACTGTGTTAGGGGACTTTGTTGGACCCACACCTAGTCACTGGAACCTGACTGGACTTCATTGTAACCTGGATGTTGAGGTGCTCAGCCCTGTCAAGAATGGGGCAATTCCAGGTATTCCCAGGGGCACAATGCTAAACTGGCAAGGAATTTCAATGTAAAAAATGTAGGTGCCTGCAGTGTTTAGACTCCTCTAGGGTTAGGTGGCATCTGAGAAGAGTTTTTGAGGAACTCATTTTTGGCCTTTAGGTGCCTAAGCCCCAAAATAGGTGTCTGTATTCTTTATCATTGCTGCTTCTCAGGACTGGTTCTGCTCATCTCTCAGAAGGTAGGAGGCATGGAGCAGAAGGAAGGAGGTTCATTTTGACAGGATTCATGCTATCTGATATTTTCTAAAACACTTTCACTTATTTTGCTCAGCTGTAGTCATGGATCTGTAGTTAATGTTGCAGCCTGTAGCCTGCACTATTAACTAACTATGTTATTTCAGGTGGAAGAATGATCACAGTGTTGTAATTGCTTTAGTTAATTAGATCTTGCGCAGATCAGTGAGGGGCATAGAGTAGTGCATGAAGCTGCCTGAGTAAAGAGCAGATATTAAAATCTGATTATACAATGCAGTGTACTGTGTTAGCAGGAAACTGTACTGAGTTGCATCGATAGGCATTTTCCATCTATGATTCTGAGCTCAGTGATTTTGCTGCTGTTCCACTACCCCAGTGACTGTGGTAATTCCTGTGACACATAGGAATTTGGAGCACTTCAGAAATACCTTTTCCAAGATACTGATCTTTGGCAGCAGTGAGCAATCCATCTTAAATGATTTGGATTACTTGTTGTGATTTATTAACTATTGCCATGTTGAATGGCTCCTGTTGTATTCCACCAGCAAAATGATGGTTTTGTGTAAGTAAAAAACACAAGTTAGATGTAAACATAATAATACAATAATTGGGGGGTGGGGCATTCATAATTCAAAGATATACATATATACATATGGTGGCATTTTATTTTAATTATGGAAAAATGTGGTTTCGGTTACTTTTTAAATCTGAAAATTAGGATTTTTTTTATCAGAGAAAACCAGAACATATCTCCTGGCTTTCTTTGATAAAAAAATCCTAATTTTATATGTATGTATGTATGTACACACACACACACACACACACACACACACACACACATACACAGAGCGGAGTTTAATTTTGAACATGGAAAAATGTGGATTTTGTTTACTTTTTTGTACCCGAAATTGGGGATTTTTTTAATCAGAGAAAACCAGGATCCCTGGTTATAAACAGAGAGAGCCTTACTGTCATACATGAGAATCAATAATGCATTTCCTTTCCATAAACCACTATTCCTATTTCTTCCTCAACAGCCAGTCACCTTCTCTTCCAGCTGTCTTATTAAAAAGTAACAAGTAATCTTAAATGTTAGTATAACACCTTAAATTTAGGTTGTTTCTATAATATAAGTTATTTAATGATAGCAGAAAATTTGGAAAAAGTGTAATAAAATGAACATATGACAAAATCTCACAAGCTCTCTATGACTGGAGGTATTAGTTATGGTGACTAGTTTGGGTACTGGCAATTCCTTCCCAATTATACATTCCAGGGTAAATTTAACAAGTAGTTAATTTGTTTGCAAAGATATGAACAGTCTTTGTACTTAAACTACATCCACCTATATGCAACTTAGTAAACATATAATTCAGTGTCACTTTCCTCCTGTAGGAATCACTATCAACTTCTTCCTTTATCCTCCTTCTCCTCCTCCTCATGGTAGCACGTGCCATTAAAACCCAATCAGGAATTAGCCTAGCCTGCTGTGCCAGCCATTACTACCATAACATTCTGCAACCATGGAAGTCATTGGGACTTTTGCAAGAAACTCCAAAGCAGACAGGATTTCATCTATAGCATTTCCAGTAAGGACCTTGTATTTCTTTCCACTGACAGTTTCCTTGCTTTTGCAGATTGATGTTTGAGCCTCAACTTCCCTTTTAACATATTTCATGTTCAATCCTGTATATATGAAATTCCTCAGCTGTGAAGTTATGTTTTTCTTCAAACCAGCCTTCTGTCAACTGGAAGTAAATTTCAAGAAAAATACAGGGATAACCAGACAGCCTTCCTCTTTTAACTTGATGTTACTTTGTTTGACTATAAGAACATGGGCTGGTCATCTCAAGGAAAGTGTCTGGCATACCTATTCCAAAATAACTTTCTTTCTGGGCAGTTGGCTCACTGGAGGAATCACTATGCTTTGGAATTATTCTGGAATAAAACAAGTTAAACTACCTCCATTCTGGACTAGCATTTCCACACAGGGGAGTTATTCTAGAATAGATAAATGATACTGGACTACCTATAGCAGAATAGTTGTTTTGGAATGGTGAGCCAATTAGTTTCCCTCATGTAGGTAAGACCTGTAATACACTATTTCCTTTTTATACGCATTAAACTGGAGCAGGTCCATCCTCATTGATCAGCTAGGCAGCTGCACAAATGTTATTCTGAGCACATTAAACCCCCTAAACTTGTTTTGGCCTTCTGTATCACAACCATCAATAAGGCAACAAGGTCACTAGACTTCGATTTGCTCACAGTGAATGGACCATAAAGGAGAGCTCAGTTCCTTCATCTCTTTTATATGATCTGGTTTAATGCACTGCAGATGAAGACCTTGGAGGATTACAAGCACTTAATACCTAAGACAAGAGAAAAAATGTGTAGCTGGAAGATTGTTTTAGTTGTCTTTAATGACTCCTCATTGCAAACCAATGATCCTTAAGTAGTATTTGTTAATTATCAAACCCCAACCTCAGCCAATTTTCTTTTCCTGGTCCAAAGTGTAACCATTGCAAATGAGTCTGTGTCTCTGTATGTGCTACCTCTTTTCACTTACAGTGACAAGGGCTTATAACATGCCCATGAGAGCATAGAAAAATTTAATTGAAATAAAGACTCTAAATTTTGTAAATACTTTGCTTAGGCTATAAAAATAATCTAACCACTTACAGATTTCATTCTGTGAAGCAGCAGCAGACAAAATAAATGAGAATTTAAATTAGGCAGAGCCATTGTTGTTTGAACTGTAGGTGATCTGGAAGTGGGATCCTTTCCAGTTTGTTGTCTTCTGGTTGAGCAGATTTACTTTCTCCTTAGGAGAAAAATAAGGAGGAAGAAGTAGGTTTCATCCAACTCAATCAATATTAGTCAATATTAGTCTGTCTTGACAGAGGTAAAAGGCAATTATGGCACACACACCTTTTTCTCTCATTCTGTGCTGGCAAAGATCAAAGAAAATTGCCATTAATGAGCAGTCTTCTTCCCCTGAAACACTGGACGTGTACCTTTGGCAAAAATTAACAGTGTCTGGCAACCAAATTGCTACTAAGGAAATAAAATCAACTACTGCATTATCCCAACAGCTGCTGACAGAATCTAGTTGCTTGCAGGATGAAGTGATGGCTTTTAGTATGTGACCTCTGAGATAAAGGCTGCTACATATTATTTACAGAATTGGATTCCAACTTTATGGCAACAAATCTCTTTGTTTCTGGAAATTCAGCAAAACTTTCTGGTATTTTAATCTCTAGTTCATCTACTTTGTGTGAGGTGTTGAGATATAAATGAATAGCAGTGTGTTGGATAACAATGTAATTCAGATGGTGTGGTTATACCACATTTGCTACAGAAATGCGCTGTCTAATATTTCACCAAGCTAAAACCTAATTTGGTACATTATATTTTCCTATGCCATTGCATTCGCTTCTGTGGTTCACACTACCATTTTGCTCTAGTAACTTCGACCCAAACAGCCAGTCTTCCCCAAAGCCAATTCATTTCTTTTTAGGAAAGGGCTGACTGCGAGGCTGTAAGAAAACAATACCACAGAATGGAACCCCTTCCCCCCAAAAAGCCAGAAGAATATTGTTGAATAAAGATATACAGCAAAGCCCATCTATTTTAATTTATTTTTAAATTTGGGTCGAAGTTACTAGAGCTAGTATCTATTTTAATCTATTTAATTTATTTTTATGTGTCATGAATTCATGCTGCTCTGCTGTGTCCATGACAGGATATGCACCATTCATTTTACTTACTCCTTGGCTCAGAGTGCAAGTAGTTATTAGAAATGACATAACTTTTTCCATAAGATCATATTGATCTAATATTGAAAAAAAAGGTACCATTTTTAAAAACTACGTAAGTTTATTAAAGGCTGCATTCATCACCATACCACACTTCTACCTCAGTCTTTCTCAAAGCCCCACATTTCTTTTTTTTTCCCTATTGCAAATCTGTCCCCCACTGGCTCTGATCTCAAAGAAAGCATTTGAGCCTCCTGACAATTCCTCTTTCCAATAATATCAATATGCAACAGTGTTGGCACAATTCTTACCATTGCCTTGCAAGTGCCCTGATGCAATTAATCTTTATCCTGTGCTCTTTCCTGAGTGATTTCCTTTCTAACTAGAGATTTCAAAAAGAAGAAGAAAAATGAGCATTGAGTTGCAGATAGATTTCTGGGTTTATGAAGATACATAGTTGATGCTGGCCACTGGATTCTCAAAGCATTAACAGCCTTCTCAGAAAACAGTGTTTCCTAGAGACCAAGCAGACACTGCTCAAAATAAAACTGAATTTTAGGGAAGAAAATATTGCCTCTATAAATCATGGTAATTAAATATTTTAGCTAAAAATGCATTTGCCAGTATGCATTACCCCTGCTACAAAAGTCAGAGGACAAACAAAGCCAAATAAGAGGCCACAATAATGACAAGTGCATGCAGTCATGACGCATAGGGGGTGCATGTGCACCCCCTGAGAGTACTGGTGCACCTCCTGACAGGCAGCACTCCCCAATTAGGCGACAGGCAGAAGGAGCAGGCGGGAGCGCTGGTGCCTCCCCCGTGAGCGCCTGTTGGGGAGTGGGGGCACCAGGTGAAGCACCACTGGCAGTTCCAGGAGTGCCACTCGTGCTTCCTGGTTAGTGTGATTGGCTGCGGGGGGACCTCCCCCAATCAGCAAGATTGGCCATGCCTCCCCTCCCCCCATTGCTGACTGGTCACTGGCCACATGCCCCCTCCTGATTCAGGTGGCACCAGTCACCCATGAGTGCATGGCATGCAGGATGCTGCCCCTCTAGCCAGCTGTTGTTATCCCTTATTAATATTATTAGTAAGGTATAGTACATCATTTGGAAGTTTCATATTGAGCTAGGCACTGTATAAACACACAGGAAATCACAGTCCTGACTCCAAAGACCTGGCAATCTATAAAATGTGTGTCTGCTCCCTGAGCTGTGTGAGCAGGTCTAAACATACCTACACACTACAGAGGTAAAATGTGCAGAGTGGTAATGGAGTTACGATCAGCATGTGCATTTAGCAGAGTTTAGCTAAACTGATTTTAAAATCATAAGTTAAATGTGATATTTTCTCAAGCCGGTAAGTCCACATTCAGTTTTAAAACGTTCTTTTGATGAACATGGTGCAACTTCATGGGAAGAGAATCCTTCTGTAACAAACTCAGCTGTGTTACATCTATTACTTTTAAGACTAAGAATCAGTTTCATTTTTAACAGACATATATATCTTTGTCCGAAAACTGCCTCCACAGCTATTGCTTTGGTAGGCAAAGAACTGAATGGTCCAGGGAGACAGAATTACATTAAGTCTTATAGAGCTGATCTCTCCATAAGAGAGAACTGAATCATTAGATGGACCCTTGGTTTGAATTTTCCCACTTTACTGATGTGTTCATGATGCATAAAGCTGTTCGTTTCTCTGGGGGCCCGCAAAAAATCACAGACACACATACATTAAACAGCACAAAGGTGGCATTTGTTTGCAAACAAAGGTCAGAGCAGAGTCAGGTACTCAGATTACTCTGACCCCGCATTGGTATT
>NW_017728906.1:90240232-90247825 GCF_001723895.1 Crocodylus porosus | reverse complement strand
GACTTAAGGCAGGTGAGGGGGAGAAACTGCAATTAGCATAAGAAAGGCTGTAGCAAGGCTGGGAAAGAAAAAGTCCTTGGCAGTATTTCTTTCTTATCAGGTGCAAGATGCAAGCTGCGCATTTCTAACAATATTCCATTCTAACAATCAGATAAAGAGAAAGATGAATTTGAACTTCTGTCACTGCAATGGATGTAAAAACTAAGGTTACTGAGTCTGGAGAAAAGAAGACTGAGGGGGAATTTGATAACAGTCTTCAAAAGCATGATAGGCAATTATGAGAGGATGGAGATGGGCTTTTCTCTGTGGCTGCAGGGGACAGTACTAGGAGCAAGAGCCTCAGACTGCAACAGGGGAAATTTAGGTTGGAGATTAGGAGGAACTTTCGGACTATGAGAGTGGTCAAGCTTTGGAAGAGGTTACGTACAGAAGCTGTGGAATCTCCATCCTTGGAAGTTTTCAAGAGCAGGTGATGCAGACACTTGGCTGGGATGATTTAATCAAAGGATGATTCTGCCTTGAGCAAGGGGCTGGACTAAATAACCTCATAAAGTCACTTCCAGCCCTACTTTCCTACGATCTTGTGTTCTTATGAGGGGCAATCCTGTGAGATGCTGAACGCTCATCATCCTCAATGGCAAATTCCAGGTGAAATCAATGAGATTTGGGGCACAGCTGGGGATCTGTGGTCCTTGAAGGTCAGCTCTCACTGGAACGGCCATGGCTGCTATGCAGGATTTTTTATGTTAACAGATGGAAAAATTAGGAGGATCCTCAGGACACCAACAGAAGTATCAGGACCCCACAGTGACTAAAGATACAAGTAAAATAGAAAGGGTGTTAAATCTGTGCATTGTTTTTTACTGGTACTGTTAGACTAAATTCCCTACATAAATATTTACCTTTTTCAATCATACCCATGTGAGATATAACTAAATGAGTTAGCTTATTGAGTTTGTCAATACCAGAGATCAAAGAGCCCATTGAATTTGCTCTGTAACATGACTGAATTAACTGAGGCTAGAACACATCCTTTGCCTTTTTTTCTGACCATATCTGCCCCATTTATCAACATCTGTACCACAGAAGAGCCAGGTGACCTACCCTTTGTGTGTGAACTACAAGGGGTTGTGTATTTCATTCTACAGAGCGACATCACCCTCTTATATCCTGAGATTCGGTGGTATCTCTGAATCTACTTTTGTGCCAGTAGCAACAGAGGAGAAAGCATC
Organism: Crocodylus porosus; assembly: GCF_001723895.1. Lineage (NCBI taxonomy): Eukaryota > Metazoa > Chordata > Crocodylia > Crocodylidae > Crocodylus > Crocodylus porosus. The sequence continues at coordinate 90,246,593 of NW_017728906.1, read as the reverse complement.
AGGTTAAAAAGTTGCAAAACTAGGGCAGCAGAGAAGGCTAATATTTTTTTTCCATGAGGATTCTTCAAAAGGGAGACCTTTTCACTCCTTCCCATTAGGAAGGAGTGAATACATTATATTCATTATTATTTGAGTAAATACATTAAACTGTATTTACTCAAATACAAGATGATCCTGAATGTAAGATGACCATCCAATAATTAGATTCTACACATGGAATAGTTATTATAATTTTCCATACATGGAATCTAATTTTTGGAGGATCATCTTAAATTCACGCCCCCCACCCCCACCCCTAACTGCAGGTTGGGAGAGAGGTGATGAGGGAGCAGTACTGGGGCAGATGGAGGGAGACAGACAGCGGGGGAGGCAGTAGAGAGGACATGTGGTAGGGCAGGCAGGGGGCAGTAATGGGGCAGGGAGTAGGGGCCAGGTGGTAGGGGGTAGCAGTTTTCCCCCTGCTGCCTGTCCCTCCCTTTACCCCCATTTTTCCTCCCCCCACCCGTAGCTTTAGGCTGCCCTGATTCCACCTTCCCCTATTCCCCTCTCCTTCCCTCCCCATGCTGCTTCTTCTACCTGCACACATAGGTCCCTATCCCTTTCCTCCCATGTCCCCATCCTGAAGTCTCTCCCCTGCACCTGCCCCTCAACCCCACCACCCCTTATCTTTTCTCTGTGCTAGTAGCTCACCCCTGCTGCAAGCCAGTTCACAGAGCATGGCCCCATCCTTTCCCTGTAGCAGCAATGAATGGACTCTGCCAGCGCAAAGCAAAGGAGAAGTGCAGCAGAGGGGAAGTAGAAGAGGGGAGAGTGGGGGCAATGGGAGAGGAGTAACAGGGTGTGCAGAGGCAGCAGGTTTAGCGGGCAGTAGCTGTGGCTTCAGCTCTAGCCCCAGTTCCAAGGGGGCCGGAGCTACAGCATTTGTCTGCTCCCTCACTGCCTCATGCTCAATTGTAAGGTGAGGGACTTTTCTCCCCATGTTTAATGGTGGGGGTAGGGGGGAATCTCATCTTCTAAATGAATAAATATTGTAATAAGTTACAGCATCTGAGCCAAGGTCACAAAATAAATCTACTGTATACAATAGGTCTTTTCTTTCCCTAGGTAATACACTTAGCCTCTTCTGGCCCTAAGAAAGACAAGTTCATTCACATTGTTTTCACAACATCCAAGTCTGCATGCTTGGAAACCTTATTACCTGTTATGTAAATACTAGCATAGTGGTCATGCAGTACACAGAATTTAACAGTTCAGGACAGGTCTCTGTTAGGTCTGTCTTCATTTTCCTTTTTACTTACTGAACAATAGCAATAGTACAACCCAGATCCATAACTGGTGCAAATCCACCTAACACTCTTGTTTTAAGTGGAGCTGCTCCAATTTCACACTAAGGTATCAGTGGGTACCTGGTCATTTAGGTGAAGTAGTCAAATGGGCCGAACATGATGCTAACTGCATCACTCCCTTGTGTGCTCCTGCTTATAACAGCCCAATGAGTCCAAGCACACCTTTGATGTCTTTTCTACTATGTGGTGCTTGAGTTAACACCGTTTGAGGCTCTGGCCTATTGGGTGGAAAGAATTCTACAGATTTCATGATAGTTACATTGGTTCTCCTGGTTTCCAACAACACTGCTACTCCAAGTCCCACTAATTTATGTATTATTTGTTTTTGGTAACACCCAGAAGCATTAAGCAATTTCCAAACACAAAAGAAGAATCGTCTTTCTCCCAAAAAGCTATTGAACAGGTGCCTGTGTATATAATTTTGAAGGTCCACAGCTTTTACTTTTTTAAATAACTGGTTATTGGTATCACAACATATGTAAAACTATCATTTCAAAATAATAGCATTTTAATGTTACCAAGATCATCAGAAATTGAAATTATAAAGCTATGGATAGTTAATGACATACAACCTTCCAGAACTCTATAAACAGATGGTTTAAAATAATGTGAAGTGAGTGAGCCTATTGTATTCCACTTACTGTATGCTAGATTTGTGGTAGACATTCTTAGACAAGTTTATTATTGACCAGAGTTTCCAGTGGTATTTAATTATTGATTACCACTAAAGTAACATCTCCTAGCCCTTAAACTTGTCCATGAAAAGGCATAGTAAATATGTAAAGTACTTTGTCAGGAGATGGATGTGCTACCCAAGTAAAAAATCATTGTTCCACCCTAATACAAAATAATAGGCTTACACTAATAGCCTCAGGACAAATTCTGTCCTCAGATGCACATAAGCAAATATGCTTGATTTAGGACCAAACCTGCGATAAGCACTATACAGGCAAATTCTTTTGTATATATAGATCTCAGTTCATGACTGAGATTTTTTTTTTTTGGGGGGGGGGAGGTTATGCACATGTATCTTATAGCAGAGTAGAACCCAGATCAGATAACGCCATTTTGTTTTACAGTGACTCCTATTTAATAAAGAACAAGGCTGTAAAATATGTGCATTTAGAGGACTTATTAAACAGTTTCTGATGCTGGGTTTTCTTTGGCTTTTTCAGATTTCTGATTAGGCTTCTTCTCCTAGATCCCATCACATTAGATTACATTAATATTGTCACAGTCCTGCACTTTGTGCCTGATATGACATGGTGCACTCTAAGTGACCCAACCTGATAAGATGTAGTTCAAAGCAATGTGACATGTATAATCACAAATATTAACAGGGAAAAAAAACCCAACTACTTTAGTGCTGCAGTTGTATATTGATATTTTCACATAAATGTGTTTGCAAGGATGTTGCCAAAGCTGGTTTCCACAATCCAAAATAATGCTTAGGACTTTGCAATGAGCTGTAGTTACTCTTTTGGGCTTAGGTAGTAATGTTATTGGTCTGACAACACTCTAATCTGTTGGGTTCAGAGAAGAATTTTCAGTATCCAAGTTTCATAGAATCATAGATAAGTAGGGATGGAGAGACCTCCAGAGGTCTTCTAGTTCAACGCCCTGTTTAAGGCAGGATCATCCCTATCCAAATTATCTTATGCAAATCCATAATTTTAACTCTCCATTGGTACGGATCTTCCATGAATAACAAAAGGTGGCAGGCGTTAAAGGAATGATGTTTATTCCACCCATGGTCTTTACAAATTCACTAACTGAACTATGTAACCTGAGAGACCTTACTAGGGGAGCCTAAAGAACTGCAGAAAGCAGGCATGCGGTGCTAGAGAAAAGACTCTTGTAGAGAAAGCCATTGGGAGCCTGTACTGTTTTGAACTACTATTTTCTTCCACTAATTGTTATTCTTAAAGATGATAATGAAACTGTGGCTCTGTGACTTGGCATATTGGAGCTCATTGTGGATGATTGTGATCATGACATTGCCTATAAAGTTATTAGTATTATGATTTGTATTAGCAAATGCACCAAACCTCCTTTGTGCTAGGACTTGCACAAATGCACCAGCTGTCTGTACCAGGGCATAGTGCAGCTCAGTGACTGCAGGCAACTGGTGTCGGCCTCTCCAGCACTGCTTCAGCACCGGAAGGCGGTGAGTGGGGACCAGCAGAGCCCTGAGAGGGTTGGGGCATGGTGCAGCCTAGCTGCTCCAGGCAGCTGGTGTCAGCTGCTCCCAGGGCCAGGGTGAGCTTGTCTGCACTCACCCCAGCCCATGCTGGAGCAGCCCTGGGAGCAGCTGACAACAGCTGCCTGCACCAGGGCACAGTGCAGCTACAGGTAGCTGGAGTTGGCCACTCCTGGGACCACTCCAGCATGGGAAGGAGTGAGTGGGGACCAGCAGAGCCCCAGGAGGCTTGAGGCAAGGTGCAGCCCAGCTGCTACAGGCAGCTGGTGTCAGCTGCGAGGTGAGTGCCATGCCCCATGCCACCTGGGGCTCACTTGTCCACACTCACCCCAGCCCATGCTAGTGTGGCCCCAGGAGCAGCTGACACCAGCTGCCTGCACCAGGGTATGGTGCAGCCTAGGAGCAGAGGTGAGTGTGGACAAGCAGAGCCCCAAGCGGTGCAGGGCACGGCACTCACCCTGGAGCCCAGGTGCAGGATGACGGAGAGCATGGTGCAGCCCAGCGGCTGCAGGCAGCTGGCACCAGCTGCTCCTGGGGCTGCTGCAGCTGGATCTAGGGTGAGTGGGGTCATGGCCCTTTCGCCTCCCTCCACAGACTTACCTGCTTGGGCAGGGGGCAGCATCTATGATGATGGCATAACAGCAAGTTTTCCTTGCATATAATGAATTATGGGTCTAAATATGCACATTGCATAAGAGCTAACTCGCATATAAAGAACCAGCATAAATCCAGGGAAACCTGTAACGTAGTAGCTTTGTCTATGCTTGCAGAGGGCTCCTCCCAATCAGCAAGGACAGCATGGCAGATAAAGTTGCTGGTTTGAAAAGTTAGCAAGTGAGTACTAGATGTTGGCATCATGGACTCATTGGAGGCATGAACTGACCTCTCAGTTCGGAGTGAGGGATGATAAGTAGGATGGGGATAGGCCATGAACAGTCCTGAAGTGAACACAACAACATTAGTCTGATGTATATGAAAGAGAGAGCCAATACAGAAATACCGAGAACCACCTGGACAAAGCAGCATGCTAGACAAATGGTCTTTGCAGCAGCATTTTGGATAGAGACAGAATCAATCCTCGGGGTATGCAGTGGTGCAGTTGCACCCCCCACTGCTTTTATTCCTGCTCTACTCAAACTTTGAAACCAACTGCCAGGGAGGGGCACTGACATTTCAATTCAGGCAGCAATGAAGAAGTCAGTTGACCTGATGATTCATAATCTGATTCCTGCTAATCTCTCTTCACCTCACAGAAGTTAATGACCCCCCTTGTTAATTATCGTAACGTTCCACTGTGCACACTATCCTTTCTTCTACATTTTTGCTGTCTGTTAACTATTCCTGGTAATTTCTCTCTTCTATTTCTTGGCATTCTGGGCTGTTTTTAGACGTAGCTAAAAACCTTAACTTAAGTGAAGTAATATTAACTTGAGTGTAGAAATGGCTGACACTGAAGTACTGGAGGCACTGTGAAGACAGTCAAGAAAACTAGATTTTCTTTTACGAATCTGAATAAGAGATGTACACTTTACAATGGCTAAAGCACTAATGAAATAATATCTTTTGGCTGTTTTTTTCTAGTTTGTGTTTTGTTTTAATTTAATATATATTCTAGCAATTTAGCGCACATTTCAATAAAGGGTTTTTTTGGCTTTGATTTTAAGCTGAATAATATAGCCCTAGGCCCCTAGCATATTAGCAAATCTTCTAATTTCTCTTTAACTGGAAAAAAATATGTCTTATGCTATATGCAGTATAGCATATGCCACACCATCTGCCACCCTGCTTTTCAAAATCCTAGATCTGCCTATGGGTTGAGATGAGAAGGACAAGGTAGAATTGTAAAAGCCAGAGAAAAGGAAGTTTTGGCATTCAAGATAGAAGATGAGAGCTTTTAGCTGTGTAGAAGCCATCCTTTAGCATGCAAAAAGAACTAACAAGATATATAGACAGGCTGTCCTAGGGTTAGCATATTTCCAGTTCCAAAAATGAGGACACCTGTTGGGGGCAGACCTCACTGCACACCTGGCCCTGCCAGTGCCCCTCACTCCCAACCTGCAGTCCCCTGTCCCTACTGCTGTCCCTTGCTCTTGACCCGCAGACTCCTGGCCTTGCCGGTGACCCTCACATTCGATCGCGAGGCCCCTGCTCCCCCAGGTCTCAGCTGCCCCATCCCTACCAGGTCGGAGCAAGGTGGCTCCAATTCATGTGAGCAGTGGTGGAGCAAGTCTGGCCCCACCACAGGTGGGAGGAATGAAGGGATGCCTGTGGCACACACCCCCACACCCTGGGCTGGGGATGGATTCCTGTGCCACACCAATGTCTCCACCCCTCCCCAACCTGTGCAGCATCTCTCACTCAGCCCAGCCCCACAATCAAGGGCACCAGCCCTGGTGCAACTGGCCCAGCCACAGAGCTCCCCACTGCTCTCAAAGGATTCCCCCACCCCTTCCCCCAATAGAGGGGCAGGTGCCTGCCCCAGCCCCACTGCCCTGCCATAGCCCCAGTGCCTGGACAGTTTCCCCCAGTGCCAGCAGGCACCCACCCCTCTTGCACACCCACTCCCTCCACACACCCCTGCCACACATACATACAGAACACACCCACACAGTCAAATGGGTCGCCAACTGGCTGGTGGGCTGCACCCAGAGGGTGGTGGTGGATGGGTCCTTCTCAACCTGGAAGGACATGGGCAGTGGGGTCCCCCAGAGCTCGGTCCTCGGGCCAGCGCTGTTCAACATCTTCATCAGTGATTTGGATGAGGGGGTAAAAAGCACCCTGTTCAAATTTGCTGATGACACTAAGATGTGGGGGG
>NW_017728906.1:90229203-90239563 GCF_001723895.1 Crocodylus porosus | reverse complement strand
CGGACTAGATAATCTACTCAGGTCCCTTCCGACCCTAGAAACTATGAAACTATGACAGACCTCAAGCCTTGGCCCTCCAACTCCCATCCCCCAAAGACGTACCTGCATCCAGCTGCCAAGGCTGCTCCCACCATCCTGCCAGACTTCACACTGGCCATGTGCATAGACAGACACACAAGGTGCCTCCAATGGTCCTCCACCTGCTCCTGCCTGAGGAGCAGAACAAACTCCCAGACATTGGTTCAGATTTCAAAAAACTGCCCAGAGGGAGATTGGAGGGCCCAAAAAGAAGACATACTTGGGAAAACCTGGACATATAGTAACCTTGAGCTATCAGGACCTAGCAAGAGCCAGCAGTTACAGGCCTGAGTTACTGATGCACCAGTTACAGGCCTGAGCGACACTTTTATGATAAAACTTTGTTTAGGTGTGTCAAACATTCTGGCTATTCTTATGGGTCTGCTTTTCCTGAGTCAGAAAAGCTTCCCTCTGGAGCAGCAAAGCTTGTCTTCCTCAGATCCTCTGTCCCTCACTTACTTTTCTTTTGAATGAAGTAAATATAGAAAGGAGGAAAGAAAAGCTCAGGGACGCTTCCCCACAAGAAGCCAGAGAGCAGTGATCTTTTATTGAAAGGCTCTTTCCTGATAAGCTCTATATCATTCTCTGCAGATTCTAATACAATGAGCAAAACGGGCATGAAACATTTCATGTCAGGGTAGCAATACATCAGCAATGAGCATTTTGTAGATATGAAAGTAAGTTTTGATTCAAAACATGGAAAACCAGGTCAGCTCAGGCTTCAAAAGAAACCATTGCAGGAATGGGACCATCAGTGAAACTGGGATCATTCCTGGAAAATCTGAAACATTAGCTGTTCAATCTAATGATACAAGCAAAATCTCACCACCAAACTTTTCACTGTTCAATTTGCATATCCCAAAATAAACATAGGACCTGCTTTCCTGCTTCCACTTAAAAATTCAGGGGCAATGCGTAGGGGTGCACACAGGTGCATATGCAACCCCTGAGCATGGCGGTGCATTCCTACAAAAAGGTACCACTTACACAGCCAGTTGGTACTTGCCACCGCTCCTCCGCCCCCCACCACTGACAGTGCTGGCAGTGTCTGCAGAAGCTCCCCTGCGTACCACCGCCACGCTTCCGCCACCACCATGCTCCCGCTTCCGTGCCCCCCCCAGCTGCTGGGGGCATGTGTCGTTCATGTAAAAATGAGTATCTTTTTTCCCCCTTCAACTATATTTGAGCCTGCCACAGAATCTGATGCAGAAATGAGATTCTTTTACAGAATTTAAGGTCCATCTTGTGATGCAGTACAGATGGTCCTACATATATGCTGCAGCATATATTACATTTGTGTTCATTCATTCTCATTAATAAAAATATTTCCACATAATAATGCTTAAAAATAAGCTTCCACAGTCAGCAAAGAGTCTCTTTGACAAACACTTGCTCAAGGAAAGCAAAGCATTCTTCAAATGCTGTCCAGAGCTTGGACTATAGCTTCATGTTTCTTTTCTTTTGATGTTTAATAAGAGGATAATACCCCTGTCAAACTATATGTGGAAATCCCATACAAGTGAAAATATGTTAATTAACAAATTGCTAATGAATAGATGATTAAAGTCTTGTTGACCTCATAACCAGGGCCCTAGATTGGGTGATAAAAACCCAAATTATCCAATAAAAAAATTAAAGTCTGCATTTTAATGACCAACCCCCACAACGCTGATTGGCTGAGGGGCTCTGGCAGTGGCCTTGCCCCTCATTGCTGAATGGTAGGGAGGGGTGGGGCCACATTATGGGCAGCCCTCTTGGCTGAGCAGTGGCAGAGGGAAGAGCGGGCAGCTGCCATATTGGCTGCTTTCCTATGTGCCAGCAGCTTCTCCCCCCTGGTGGGTTGTTGCTGAGGCCATGAGAACTGCTGGCTCCCACTGGAGAGCCAGCATTTAATTTTTATTAAGTTTTTCCCCCCCTGGTCATTCTAAAGATTCTCTGTAAAAATGTAAACTCCATGTTTTTCCATGTCAAATGGATTTCTACGATCCCTGCTTATAACTTCTGCAATCCTACTCTGGAATTCCTATGTTCACACAACTCTAAATTCCATGCAGTGAGGCTCGTTCAGAGAGTTGTTCCTGTCTGGAGCTGATGTTTCTTGTTCTTAGGCCCCTGTATCTTTAGCGGACTTGTTCTTCATTCCTGCATAAAGAAGTGCCATAGTAAAGAAGGATGAAACTCAAGTGACTGATACTAAAGTTGGGGGTTGCAATTATGGGTCTGGGTCCTGTTTTCTTGGTGTTTCATAGATTTCATATACACTGGGGCTGGAAGGGACCTCAAGAGATCATCAAGTCCAGCCCCCTGCCCAAAGGGCAGGAAGTCAGCAGGGGTCACAGGATCCCAGCAAGGTAGAGATCCAAATTTGTTAAACAAACACAACTAAAAAAAATGGCCCCTTTTCCTGAAAGAGCTTATAATCTAAGTGTAAGATGAGAACCAGAGTTGAATGCAAAAAAGCACAGAGGGGAACATAAAGTAACGATAAGGCAATTCCAAACAGCATAACAGAGGAGGGTCAGTGCGTGCTAGTTGTTGAGTGTTTTGTAAACATCTTAGTAAAGGAAATTTTAAGGAAAGATTTAAAAGAGTTCTTCCTATGAATGAGTGGTGAGTTAGGAGAAAGTATAATGGTACATCTTGGAAACCTGACAGATGGGAAATACATAGCTGATGTTATTAGTAAATGAGGAAATGAGGATCATCATCTTAGTAGTGTCTATGGGATGATGGAAATGTGGGAATAGGCTACAAAAGGCTTAAAAAGAAGGCAGGAGGCCTGTGATAGATGTAGTGATGAAGATGACAATGATCTTCGGAGGAAAACAATCTTTTCAGCAACATTTTGAACAGATATAAGTAGGGCAACATGGGCTCCGGAAGTACATCACTCTGCCAGATTATTCATTTCATTTTTCCTTGAAGTCAAATTTATTTTTAATGTGAACAGGGAACACTTTGCCCTGGTGGAGCTTGGGAAAAAAGTGAATTATCTGCTTAATGATAAATGTAGGAAGTAATTTGGAAGATTCAGGAACCAGATTCAACTACAGTTATAGTAATTTCTCTTTCTATTTTACTTAACATTGTTTTATTGATTTAAAACTACCATTAACAGAAGTAATTGGGATGTGGGGGGAGGTGATAGTGTCTATTGCAATTTAATTTCTCTTCAGCAATCTACATAGATGCTGAACACTCCAGTTCCATATTTGAGTGACTTGCCACTAACAGATTAGTCAGGGAGAAGCCTCTGGCTTTCCCAAAAGCAAAAATGATTTGCCCTAACATATTTATTGGGAGACATAATTATATAGAATTGAATACAACACAATTTTTCATTTCTTACCACATTCACATTTTAGTAAAGGTGCCTGAGCAAACTATCAGCAAAGGGAGAGCAAGCAAAATCCAAATGATGCATTCCACAGACCAGTCCTTTAGCCATTGCCCATGAAACTAACCTTCAGGGGATTACTTGCACAAAGGATTATCCATGTGAGTAACAGGCACAGGGTTTGACTCTTAATTCCCAGTGCAAAAAATGAACATGAATGCCATTTCTTTTATATTTAGCATTAGTATTAATGTACTTATTATTATGTTGAGTGGTAAAATGTACAACCTTAATGAAGCATCTAGATGGCACAGTTAATGTCAGAAAAATCAGGGTGTGCAAAATGTAAGGCTGTAATAGAAATGTTAACACTACTGAGCTGCATATGATGTGTGTTGTAAACCATACATAATTCCGAAGGATTCCTAAACACTTTACCATGTTAAATCCTGTTTATCCTGCCTTCCTTTCACTTACACTCATGGAACTTCATAGGATCAGGTCCCTTGTTCAACTCCAGAGTATTAATTTTTCCATAAAACACAAAGTACCATAATGCTGGCTTGACTTGGCTAGTTGAGCATTTCCTGGCATGGTGACAATCCCTGAGCATGGGCTTATTGCTAGTGAAGGGGTACTGCTGTGCTCCAGCAATTCCAGTTTGGTGCAAAAAATCCTTGATGCTAGGCCCAAATTAAAACATCCTTTAGGCTGCTCTAAATTATTCTGGGAGCGATCTCAGCAACACATGAAAGCAAAAACATGGCCCAAAACCTGACCTGCCCTTGTCCATTGAACCCTTTGTCAAACACAGCTTGGCTGGATTCAAGAATGAGGAATGCTGGCTTCAATACAGTTGTCCCGATTTACAGCAGTTCCAGAGACAGGATAATTAGTAGGGCTGTGTGAAGCAGTTATGTCCATTTCACCTTGAGTTTTGAGGTTTCCACAGAACAGCGTTCCATTTCGAATTCCATTTTGATTCAAAACAGCTGTTCCATTTTGCTTTGTCAAAACAATGAGGCTGTTTCAATGCTGCTTCAACATTTTTGCTAGATTAGGCTGGAGGCAGGGAATTAGCTCAGCTGGGTTGACCCCCCATCCCTGGTGCTAGATCGGACCGGGGGCAGGGAGTTAGCTGGGGTGGGGATGGGGAGTTGGCCCGATCTAGCACAGGGGATGGGAAATCACCCCAGCTGGGCTGACTCCCTGGCCCCAACCCAATCTAGCGCCAGGGATGGGAAATCACCCCAGCTGGATTGACTTCCCATCCCCAGCACTATGGTTGAAACATTTCGACTTTTGAAATGTTTCCACTAGCCTCATTTTGTTTTAAGGCTGTTTTGACACCCTTTGTTTTGCTTGGATTTGACTGTTTCGACCTCGAAATGAGTCAAAACAGTGTCAAAATGAAATGGCCAGTGAAATTTCACACAGCCCTATTAGTTAGATCAAGGGCAAAGGTCCAGCTTAGAAAATCAGTTCAATTGGTATACACCTGTAATATAGCTATAGAAGATGTATTACTTGACTTGACACCATGCATGTTCTGACCAATAGAAATTATTCCAATCCCACCATTGTTCTGTGAATTATAGTATGACTATATATGCTCTGTGGGCTCAAGCTTGTGCAATATAATCACAAGGGCTGAGTACAGGCAGTCAGAAAGCCTGAGGTGGAATCAATTCAGTCTTTGCAAGTTAGGCTAAGATGCAGTGATTAAACTGACTAACAAATATACAGACATTTACTTTTGATTCAGGTAATGCAACCAAATGCCTGCAGTGACTCAGGCCAGAAGCTGGGGGGGCACTAGATCATGGCAGCCAGCATGGACTATGTGTTCACTTCCTCTTTTTGCTGCCCCTCAGGTCTCTGGGATTTGCAGTCTGGAATCACAGTAGCAGGACTTTTCAGGGTTGCTCATCACTTTGTCTTCCTGCTTCCAGGTATCTCTGGGATTTGTAGTTTACAGTCACAGCCAATGCTAAGTTTAGCAGAGGAGGGCAGCACTGTACTCAGGGGAAGCGGGGTTTAACCCCCACTCCCTAGCCCCAGACCCCAGCTGGGGTTTGCTTGAGGGGGGTGGTCCCTGCCTCCCTCCCACCTCCCCCCAACCCTTCTCTGCTGGAGCAGGCAGCACAGCCCAAAGCATTCTGGGGCTGCAAAGCATTCTGGGGGCCTCTGATGTAACTTAAACCAGGAAGTGACTTGGGACAGAAGTTTCATAAACCATTTTGACCCAAATCAGTTATGTCTGATACTACATTCAACTAGGTTTATCTTAAATCAGTTTCAACCATTTTGAAGCTTATATATATGCACTGAGCTTTTGTTCTGTTACAGGTTTAAACCAGTGTCTGATGACTTAAACCAGTTTATGTGTAACTTCTGTCCCTAGCCCAGGTGATATAGAATTGGTGTAGCAGCTTCATCCTTTTCCTTCTTCTAGATCTCAGTGTAGGAGCTGTAGTTAGAGTGTGAGAAGAACAGCTACATAGCTGCTGCAACTGAATGTTAAGATGGTTCTGGGGCTATATAAGCTGCCCTATGATTGGAACAATGCAATGTCACATGGTCTTCCATTTCCTCTGTGCTACACAGCTTTCTGTAATCAATCAATCTCATCCAGAGTTCTTCTTCTAATTTTAAAACTAGGAGTAATAAGTGACTGCAATTAACATTGGAAGGGATTAAGAAAAGAAGGGTTTATGTTTTGGGGTAACATAGATTAGTTTATCCTGAAGGTGAATACAAGAAACTTTTATGCCATGTTTTCAAAAGAAAAGTCATTGGAGAATTGTAAAGGCAGGAGTGCGGAGAAAAGCTGGCACTGCCAATGAACAAGAAAGAAAAACTCGGTAACAGTGACTTCTCAAATAGACTGGGAGGGGCAGCACGGGTAAATGCAGTCTGTGTGTAGAAACATAGGAAACATTAATCTGTGTTTTTTCCTCTGCTTCTAAATTTCTGTTCAGAGGAATAAACTTGCTGCTTCTGACAAGCATGTAATACTTTTGTGCTACCTCAAACATAGGCAACTTTTGTTTTTCTTTCTTTGTCATTAAAACCAGCAAATTGTGCTATTTTCTGTTGATGGGACTAAGTACAGATAGTCAAAAAGCCCAAGGCTGAATTGATTCAGCCCTTCCAGGTTAGTTTAAACTGCAGAGATTAAATTGAAACAGAAGTGACAGACATTTACCTTTGATTCAGGAAATGCAGCCCCAGGCCTGCACTGGCTGAGGCCAGAAGTGTGTGTGTGTGGAGGGGGGGACACTAAAGCACAGTTCTCTGGCACATAGCCAGCATGTGCTGTGTGTTCACTTCCTTTTTCTGCTGGCCCTGAAGGTCTTTGGGATTTGCGGTCCACAATCACAACAGAAGGAGTCTGCAGGGTTGCCCATCACTCTTTCCTCCTGCTTCCAGGTGTCTCTGGGATCTGTAGTCTACAGTGACAGCCAGCACTAAGTTTGAGTGAGGGAAGGGGTGTTTAACCCCCCTCCTGGCCCCAAACCCCAGCTAGGGTTTGTCTGGGGTAGCAGTTCTCTCTCCTCCCCACTGCAGACTGGGCTGCATCCCCAGCTGGGCTTGACCCCCTGCACCTCCTTGTCAGCCAGGCCTCATTGCTCCAACTAAGGATCAGAGGGGTGGTACTAGCCCTGCTCTCTGGAGCAGACAGCCCAGCCCAGCCCAGCTGAGGGGTGCAAAATGTTGGGTTTCTGGGGGACTGTGATTTAACTTGAACCAGGAAAGGGTCTGGGGCAGAAGTTTCATAAAACAGTTTGACCCAAATCAGATAAATCTGATGCTACGTTCAACTAGGTTTATCTTAAACCAGTTTCAGCTATTTTGAAACTGGTTTATGTGCACTGAGCTTCTGTTCTGTTACAGGTTTAAACCAGTTTCTGATCACTTAAATTGGTTTATGTGTAATTTCTGTCCCTAGCTGGGGAGAACACTGCCTCATTTAAGTAGGATCCGGAGTCTTTTGGAAGACGATGGAGAATCACCATCAGTTGATGGTGCAAGTATGTCTAAAGTGATTTGCTTTTCCTTTTTCAAGTATTGTCAACCTCTACTCACTAACAACAAGTCTGTAGGGCTCAGTGTGCAGATGGACATATCTTTACAAAACTCCATTGATTTTCACAGGGCTCTAAATGGGAAAAAAAGATTTGACCTATGCTGATATTCTAGTATTCGGTCCTATGCTTTTGATAAAACCAGAAAGGAGGTGTCATTTCCCTTAGGAAGTCTGACAGCCATTGTGTATTCTGTTGCTTCATGGCAGGTCAGCAATCACACTGAAAGCTGTCACATGTTTGGAAAGCAGAGGAAGAGTTAAGATGTCTGTCTCATCTTATATATATCCTATATACCTTCAATGGCTCAGTTGTTACTCGCTTCTCTTGTTTTCCAGCCACCTTCTAAGTTCTTTACTGGCTGACTCTAAGCACTGTAAGAAGAGGAGTATGTCAACAACTACAATAAAATGTAAATTACCTCTGCATATGTCTATTTGCTATTTTGGAAAACTAACAAGCAAAATACCTAGAGTTTGGGTCTGATTCTGATTTCTGTATTGCCAGTCTTTTAACACCATAGTATCAATTACTTTAATAGGTTTACTCTATGGCAAATAAAATAAAACTCAGCCCCTGTGTCGCATCTCCTTCCATTTCCCTAAGTCTCAGAGGTAGTATCTGGACTTCAGGATTTACTTCTAGATGAAAGGCAAAAGAATTTGCAAGTTCTCTCTAACTTTTAATAACACATGAATCTTAAGGTGGAACAGAGAGTTCCCTTTCCACTAAGGAAAGGGATTAAGAAACTCAAATTTGGCAGAGTAATGGAAACAGATTAAAGAATTCAAATCACTGGTACTGGGGCCAGGGCTGAGCTCTTGTAGCCCATAGAAGCACTATAGAAAGGAATCAAAGGAATAAAACATTAAATTACTTTTCACTATGTTCATAGTTTCCCCTTGCTGCCACAGAAGAGCACTCTAGAGAATCATTCCCTGCTCTACTTTCAACAACATTGTTCCTGTCATTATCAAACAACCTCATAGAAGTTTATAGTGTATTGGACTCAATGCTGGCCTCTTTCACCTCCCTAATGATAAATCACTGACCTCAGTGGAATTATTCTTGTGCTTCATCCTACGGTGTCCTACAGCAGTGTAGTGATCACATGTATCTACACATGTGTCTATGTCAATAATTGTGTTAAGGTCACTCCACCTGTGAAACTACTCTGCACTGAGAATCAGGGGCCACACGTTTGCAAGCAAGCTTATAATGGTAATGTATTGGTGTTCTTTAACCACAAATAAAATGCTATTGACCCTTTAATGCATTAGAGCCCAAAATAACATTCTTTGTACTGCTTTTTAAATAATCATAATTAGTCAAGCTTAAAAAAAAATCCATACTAAAACACACTTGCATTGCAGTGATTTTTTCCACCATCTTTCTGCATAAGGAGTTCTTTCTATATTTTCACAGCACTCTTTACAGTTACTGCAAAATGCAGTAAAATAAAATAAACTTTAATGTTTGTCTAAAGACTGAAGAAGAGCTTTTTAACAACTGCGCTGTGTGCTGTTAAATTCCATATAAATATAATTTCAGAAAATTGGTACTATGTAAAAAGACTGCCTTCAAAGCAAATTAATTTCCACAGCTCCTAATAGCTTGCTATAATTCCCTGCTCTGTATGGGCTATGAGAATCCATACTTGAGTCCTATTTGCAATAACATGCAAGATTTATACACACACACTTGGGCCTGATTCTTTTTTCTCACTAGCACAGCTCCTCTGAATTCTGTGAGCTCAAGAGACCATCTTGTAAGTGGGCAAATGACTCTGGGTCATTCAGGCCTGATGTGAAGACCTTAGCAGAGGAAGTCATTTTCTGTGTGCAACAGGTTTTTATGGGTCCAACAAAAAACAAGAATAATACTAAATACTAGGCTAATACAATACTAGGCTAAAGCAGCACTGGAGCTTAGATTAGCTTCTGGGATTAAAGAGAACAAAAAGTCCTTTTTCAAGTAGATAGGTAGCAAGAAGTCTCAGGGTAACGTTGGACCCCTATGAGGCAGGGCAGGGCAGTTGGTGACAGACATGCAAGAGAAGGCAGAACTCTTCAACAAGTTCTTTGCCTCCGTGTTCCTGTCCGCTGACAATGGGGTGCTCTCAGGTGATAGCATAGGGAGGCCCGGGAAGGATGTGAGTCCCCTGACTGTTAGTTCAGACCTAGTTAAGGACTACCTGGAGGGCATAGATGTGTTCAAGTCGGCAGGCCCGGATGACCTTCATCTGCGGGTGCTGAGGGAATTGGCTGGTGTCATTGCGGAGCCATTGGCAGGGCTGTTTGAGGACTTCTGGTGCTCAGGCCAAGTCCCTGAGGACTGGAAAAGGGCCAATGTGATCCCTATTTTCAAGAAGGGGGAGGAAGGAAGAGCCTGGCAACTATAGGCTAGTCAGCCTCACTTCTATCCTGGGGAAGGTCTTTGAAAAAATTATCAAGGGGCACATTTGTGAGAGCCCTGCAGGGGAAGTGATGTTGAGAGGTAACCAACATGGGTTTGTGCCAGGCCGATCCTGCCTGACTAACCTGGTCTCTTTCTATGACCAGGTAACAAAGAACCTAGATGTGAAGGAGGAAGTCGATGCCATGTTCTTGGGCTTCTAGAAGGCCTTCAACACAGTGTCCCACCCAATTCTGGTGGGCAAGCTGAGGGGCTGCAGCATTGATGAATGCACAGTCACATGGATGACAAACTGGCTCCAGGGGTGCACCCAGAGGGTGGTGGTGGACGGGTCGATGTCGACCTGGGAGGGTGTGGACAGCAGAGTCCCCCAGGGCTCAGTCCTTGGGCCGGTGCTGTTCAATATCTTCATTAGTCACCTGGACGAAGGTGTGGAGAGCAC
>NW_017728906.1:90180647-90228698 GCF_001723895.1 Crocodylus porosus | reverse complement strand
CTTCACTGTAAGGGTGGCCAGAGCCTGGAATAGGCTTCCCAGAGAGGTGGTGCTCTCACCTTCCATGGAAATCTTCAAGAGGAGACTGGATAGGCCCCTGGCTGACCCCTCTCACCCCCAGTGCTCATTCCTGCCCATGGCCGGGGGTTGGACTAGATGATCTGTCTAGGTCCCTTCTGACTCATTGATTCTATGATTCTATGTTTCTATAATTTTTTTCTAATGCCACCTACTGGCACTAGACCTTACAAAATACAATAATAGAGATATTTTTCATTTTATAGAGCAAATGAAGGACTTCAAAGCCTGGATAAATCTGATCATTTGGCTGGTTAAAGATTATAACACTAATCTAGCATTCTACATTTGGCTAACTCAAAGTGCTACAATATGAATTAAATTTGTGCAAATCCAAGTGAGGTGAAGGCAGTAAGTGAAGTATTTGCCTCATATTATAGACAGGAAACTGAGGTCCAATGCAACAATATGTACCAGCTCATGCTATTTGGCATGTGTTTTTTTCCCCTTTAAGTCCAAGTTCCTAGAGACAGGATGTGATTCCATGAGTCTCAGCTTTCATTTTAATATAAAAAGTATACATTTCCAGATCTTGTGGTTATGAAAAGAAAAGCTAGAATATGTAATGCAAGTGAACTTTAAAAGCTCAAAAGCTAGCTGAAATAAAAAGGCAAAACTCTCTTTTTTTATTAATTTGGGTAGGAGATGCCTAATAAAATAAGAATACTTAGGTTTGGCCATACTGCAACCATGGTGTCATGAAAAGTTTATGGAAGAACTGGGAATAGAGGCTACACATCCTGATGCTCAGCCCCAGTCACCTTTATGTTCTTATCACCAGAACACATATTTTCCTAATTATATGTACTTCTTTTCATAACACTGTCACCAATCAGGAGCACAGCCTGCTTTGCGGGGATTTTTGGATCAAGGTTCCCAACTGATGTGTTGTTAACTTTGTGAGAAATCCCTTTTTGCAACTAATAGAATAGTGATTCTCAACTAGTGTGTTGCAGCTCCCAGGGGTGCTGCCAGATCCTTTTGAAGGGTGTCTTGACGTGTGAGGTGATAAGGGAGGTATGAGGAGATAAACAGAAAAAGTAGGATCAATTTTGTCCCTATCTGGCCAGTCCCCCACCACCACTGCCTGGCCCTTCTGCAAGGAGCTAAGCACTAGGGCTGTTTGAAGCTTCAGTTGCTGATTCAATTCAGAGGAGATTCAGTGGCCAACTCTCTGAACCTGCATCAAATCAGGAGACCCATTAATCTCTTCGAATCAAATTGGAAGCCTTGGAGATTCAATGATTCGGTCATAGACACAGCTTTATATGTTTTTTTCTACATAGCTTGAGGTACCAGGTGTAGCTCATGAATGCTGAGATGATGGTGTGGATGGAGTGTCCAATGGGAGCACGGGGGGGTGGTCCCCCATGTGTTCAGCAGCAGACTCAGAAGTGGACCAGAAGTACTTCCGCTCTACTTCTGGGTCCACCACAGAGTACACGGGGCATCCCCATGCCACCTGGCTTGGTGATTGGTGCTTCCTGTGCCTGGAGGGGTACCTGGGATCCCCCTGCGGCTGATCACTGAGCCGGAGGGGCCAGGCAGAGCCCCCCACATGCTCAGCAACAGACCCCCTGCACTCTCATGGGACACTCCATCTGCCCCACCATCTGCCCCATGAGCTGCACCTGGTATGTTGACGTATGTAGAAAAAACATATAAAGCTGTGTCTGGCCGAATCACTGATTCTCCAAATCAGCATCAAATAGATTTCATAGACATTAGGGCTGGAAGGGACCTCGGGAGATCATCGAGTCCAGCCCCCTGCCCAAAGGGCAGGAAGTCAGCTGGGTCATAGGATCCCAGCAAGATAAGCATCCAATTTACTCTTGAAGGTGTTCAGTGTAGGTGCTTGAACCACCTCCGCTGGCAGACTGTTCCAGACCTTGGGGGCTCGGACAGTAAAGAAATTCTTCCTTATGTCCAGCCTGAAACTCTCTTGCAGGAGTTTGTGACCGTTCGACCTCGTCATCCCTTGGGGCGCTCTGGCGCTCAGATTCAGGTTCAGCCAAATTGAATCAGGACGGTGATCCAAATCAGCGAATCAAATCACTGTCCCCCAAATGGGGCGAATCCAAATCCGCATTTGAATTGAATACTTCCCACTTCACACCCCCCCAGTAAGCACTATAATATATAAATTAGTTTTTAAATTTGAGTGCCACAAAAGTTATGCAGTTGAATGAGGGAAGCCTCAAGTTGAATGAGGGTTGCTGCCTCAAGTCCAAAAAGGTTGAGAACCACTGCATGAGAATAAATATCCTTCTATGTAAAGTTGTAGAAGCTTACAGCTTTGGAAGCGTGCCTTTTTAAATGCATAGTTCAATAATTTAATGAGCTCAAGAGGCAATTCAACATAGCTTTCAATATTTACAACAAATTATTAGTGTCCTGCAGAAATCTTTAGCCCAGCTTTACATTGCCCGCAAACTAGTTAACCCTACTCCATACAAGGTCTTATGAAAACCATTTTAAAAAAGTATAATTCTAGTGCTAAATACATGCATATGAACATAAGCAATACCATTTTCTCAAACTAAACCAAAGTTTACCAATATTGTTATAAAACAGTGGAAGCCATTCTGTGTTACATAATCCTATTTATGACCACATAGTTCAATCTGAGTTATTCTGTTTATTCAAAATGCCAGTTTTCAAAGATTTAAAATGGCCATTTTAATACTTTCCAGGCTGAAACTTGACATTCACTGCTGAAGAATAATTTTTCTTCTAAAATTTTGTTGAAATGAGCTCAGTCATTTTTCAAAGGAGAAAAAAATGCAGGTTTTCATTAAACTACTGGAAGACTTGTTGACCATGTCCATTCATTTAAAAAATGACTAAATTTGACAATCTAAGACTTTACATATGCTTAAGCCCTTAAGGTGAATGGGTTCTTTATCTATAGTATTATTGTTTATATATAAAAGGCTGAAAACCTTTGCTGTGAAAGGTAGCTACTTCCCGTTTATAACATGAGTAGTAATGAGTATTTTGCCAGTGGAAGAAAAAGCATTTAAATCAAAATATTTTCAAATTTTTTCACTGAGAATATAGTCATGTCGACTGAATGAAGTGTTCTGCAGAGACTGGCTCACAAGCTGTGAGGTTAGAGCCAGTGATCTTACATAGCTGAAGGCTGTGTTCAACTCTGCCTTCCACTGTTTGATCCTATCAGTTTAGTGCTATTTTGCAGAACTGAGCCTATCCATGTATGACATTGTAATAGCTATGGGTAAAGTATGCTTTTGTCCAGGCATGGCCAGACTTTGTTGGAGTGGAAATCTGTAATCAGATCCTTAGTTGATCAGAAACAACCTAATCTTCTGAAGATTATGAACCTACCTTGATTTTAACAATTTGACTATCTCCAGCTATGCACATTATGACATTTCTATGCAGGCCATACAGCCTGCACAATATGGCTCTAAAGACTACTTTGATAAACCAGAGAGGATGGCGTATAAGGGCGACATAGAGGCCTTAGAATTTCAGCTCTGAGGGAAAATTTTAAATTATTGGGAGAAAGTGCTAAATTTTCCAATGAAAAGTGAAAATTTTGAAATTTTCTGAAGAAAGGGCATTCTGACAAATAGTGCTTTGAAGCAATCAGAACATTTGGCGTGGATTATATGCAAATACAATTGAGCCTACCTTCCATATTCTGAGACTCTCCGCTCAGTCAGACTCCAAGCTCCAGAGCAGACTGTAGCGGGCTTTAACATGATGGAAGGGAATGGTACTACACAAATCTACAGCAGTATTGGATAAATGAAAGGGAAGCTTTAAATCATTGGATGCACGTTCAGTCCCTCACAATCCCACCTAAGTGTAAAACCTGAACTCCTACCTCATCCTTTTTCATATACAATAAAAAGATCCTATGTCATACATCAGACTCCATCCAATATTACAAATGGGGCTGTGTGGTTTGTAAGAATCGGGGATGTGTGGTAGGAGAAGCCGGTATTTAAAAGAAGCTGCAAAGTTGGTATCTGGGTGGCATGCCAAATGAATTGCATTTGTACGTTAATATTCCTATAGTTGGTAACTTCTTTTTTCTAATGATTGCATCCTTTTCATGTAAGGAAATGATTAACAAGTAATTATTCTGACACCCAGTCAAACTGTGTGCAGTTGCCATGTTGTTCAGTTTTGAATGCCTGACATTCAATTTAAATCTTTTTGCTTAAGCTGTTGAATATATGTCTTTAGGAAAACACTTTGTCACCAGTAGCCTGATTCTCAGCTAGATTAAATTGACATAGTTCTGTGGAAGTCAACAGAATTGGCAATTATAATGGTTTTTACCAGATTATAATTGGTCTGATCTCTGCCCAGGTCATCTATCACAAATAAGAGAATGAGAAACATAGCTTAAAGTCTGAAGGCTTCCTGTTATTGCTTGCTTTTATTTGCTCTATACTACTGTAAACAAAAACAGTGAGGAGGAAGAAGGTGGTGGATCACTGGTCTGCTGCCTTAAACATGTAAAAATAAATTACTGGGCTACATTTTCATCTGATGAGATTGGCATAAATCCATGGTCTTCATCTGACCTACTGTTTTGTTTCTTAATCTGGCATAATATTCATTTTTTTACACTTGATTTTTGAAAATATAAATTACACTGTTCTGTGCACATAAGTCTCTTCGCATCCACAGTTAAAAACATTTAACCTGAAATCTAGGTGTGAGCCCCCCCAACATTTATTCTTGAAAAGACCATAACTTAGTTTCCTTTAGAAAGGAATTACATCGCAATGGAAGACACGTTAGTTGCAAATTGCACCAACTGCTTATGCCATCTACACAAAAGCACCAGTTGCTTAGCAGCTCCTATGAGGCATAACAGTGTTTGGCACTTTTTAAGAAACTCATTACTTAACAATGCATTATTGTGTCTGAGTGACCAAGCAGGGATGCTCTTGGCAAAGCTGCAAGAAGAATCAGTATCGTTGGGCCAAATGTTTTTCAGTACGTGTGTGGTGGTGTTCAGGTCTGATAAGGTTATCCACAAAGCAGACGTTTCTTATTAGAAGGTTGAGTTTTTGTGCTGCCCATATATACACCAGGGAAGTTTCATTAGAACCTGAAAAATCCATCTTGATAACATACTATTGGAAGAGAAACTAAAGAAAGCCCTTTAATTTACAAAGTATTGGGCCATTTTCAAAGTATTGATCACATTTAATGTTTTTAGAGTTTGGCTTTAAGTAATCCATGTCTTTTTATCCTCACCAGAACAATCTGATTTATAGTTTTGTCATCTTCATCTCTATAGACAAAGTAGCACTGGTAGATCAGGGCCTGTCTATTGTGGCCTTTGGCTGACTGACCTAACAATGCCCATTTTTTTCATATGTCAGAACATAAGTGCAAGTTTTCTGATTTCCTTAAGGAAAATGTAATCTTCAGCTTGGTCTCTCTTCAGCCTGCTTGGAACTCAAATGATCAGCATGCTGCTATGTCTGTCAGCTGGTAGGGAGACATGACATGTACATTTAATAAGTTAACCAGTTATCATCTGTTCAACAGATAAGCCTACAAAGCAGATAAAGTAAGGTGTGGACATACCCACAGCAGCTTCAGGTGAACTAGCTTTGACCAGTGTAACAGTGGCAGCAAAAAGCTCATCTTAGGCTGCAAAGTTTGCAGAGTACACTAATCCATCATGAGCTAAACTGTTACCAGGGTCCAAGCTGCCTAGTTTAAGCTTGTGAGAGTCCAAAGAAGAGCCACCCATATGATCAGAGTCTTCAAAAGTAAGCCATACGAGGAAAGGCTGAGGGATCTGGGACTCTTCAGCCTGAGGAAAAGGAGGCTAAGAGGAGACTTGGTAGCAGCTTACTGCTACATCAGGGGTGAACATCAAGGGCTCAGTGAGCAACTGTTCACCACGGCACCCAAAGGGAAAACCAGGAGTAACGACCACAGACTCCTGGAAGACAGATTCAGGCTCAAAATGAGGAAAAACTTCTTCACAGTCAGGGTGTCCAGACTGTGGAATAAGCTCCCTCCAGAGTGGTGTAATTGCTTACCCTGGAAATCCTGTTGGTTATTAACAGTTACAACAGGCCAGGTAAACAGAGATCTTTGGGTTTAGGGCATAAAGAGGTGACCATGCCAACCTTTGGCCATTTTAAGTAAAACTTAATGATCACAAAATGTCTTGAAATGTGCTTATATGCAGATCTGCTCACTGACAATCTGTTTGACCATGGAGATGATTGCCTCTTGTTGAACTACCAGTGCCCCGGTAAATGTTAGTAGCAAAAAACTAGCAACTTACAGACAGAAGCTGACTGATAAGACTGAGTCTAGAACAAGTGATACAGTAGTTCCTTTAATAGCCCCTGTCAGCTGGTTATAATTTTGTGTCAGGAGGGTGCCAGGAGGCTTCCTGTGTCCTTTTGTAGGGCCAGGCACAATTGTGTTCAAGTTCACTTTCACAGATCATAAGGACTGAAAGAGGTGCTCTGTTTTCAGAGTGGGTAGAGAGCAGGACCACTGCTGGGTATCACATGGAGTGTGTGCTGCATGCTATAAAAGACTATAGCAGCAATTGCAGCTTTTTGTGTTCCCACAGGCACTGTGCCTGCCATATTCAGAATGCCTGCAGGAGCTGCCACCTCCGCACCTCCTCTCTACTGCTGGATGTGGCTCAAAGCCACAATCTAGCCCTTAGTTGGTAAATTGCTTGGAGCGGGATTATGATTTCTTTTATCTTAAACAGTGCAACCCACACTCCGTCTGCTCATTAAAAATCAAGTTGTTCAACAGAGATCCCTTGGGCTATTGTTAGTGCTCTACACTACCACATGAGAGAGTATACTTAGATGTTCCAGACCAGCCTCACTGCCTAGGTTAGCAACAGCTGGGAGCACTGCAGATGAGCATGCTAGGGCTGTAGCATAAGAATCAATCCCCTTCTTTGCCCCGTCCCCCTTCCCACTCCAGCTGACCTATTGCAAGAGCAATCTAGGGAAACCCTGTTGCTTGGGTAAAGGGACTTGAAGGGGGAAGGGGAGAACAAAGGAAACCTTCTGTAGAAGATCTTCTAAAAATTGTGACCACTAGTGAGTCTGATGGGGTTCACAGACAGACAGACCATTTCCCCCACGTTAGAATGAGGGATGATGACTAGGGCAGAGAAAATTGAGGGATGTTTCTAAATATGAAAAAATAAGGGTTCTGGCAGATGTTATTGACCTCTTTCCGTATCAAGTGTCATGCTGATGCATGTAGTAAAAGGACCTAAATATAAAATAGTACATAGTAGGCAGTCTACACAAGATGTTTACTCAGGAGTTTCCCAATTAGCTCCACAGTAAATATTTTGGTGTCTACACATGTGGCCTTATTAGGCCACAGGAAACTAATATACTCCACAGCAGGATAGTACAAATACTGCCCTGCTGCCGAGTTTTTTAATCCGCAGCACCACATGTATAAATGCTGCTACAGCTGGCTGTGGCACACAGGTACTTCAGTATGTGGGCTGCCTGCCAGCTAGCCTTGCATTTGAGCACCTCATGCCCCAGCCTGCCCCTCCTCAGCATGTTGAGCCACGTCAGAGAAGCCCCGGGCTGGTAGGCTGATCCCCCCAGACCTTCAGTCACCTGGGGCTGCTCTCACCTGGCTTAGCATGCTGTGGTTCCAGGTGCACGTGTAAAAGCAGCACCTGGGAGCAATACACTCTGGAACGATAAGCACTGGAGTTTATTGCATCACATTAATATACACATGTAGACACGCCCAGTGTGTGACATTTTTCCAGGCATCTGGCACTACAGTTCCCTGCCCAGAAAGTCTGCAATGTAAACAAAATGCAAAAGGAAGCAGGTAAGGGGCACAACGTAAAAGCAAAAAGATGAATCAGTTAAGCCTGAAATCCAGGCTGTTTGCTTCAAGAAATATTTTTAATGATTATATTATGAGTTAATTATATGAGGCAAGGGATCAGAGATGAATGATGATGGAGAGATTAAGGACGCAAGGGAATCCTAAAGCAAAAGATAATGTCAGTAATTTGGCTTTACATCCTAAGCAAGAGGGAAAAATGTTGAAATACCAAAAAATGACCATGGTACATGTAGCTGGTACCACCATCCCTGAGCACACAGCAGGGTAGGGGTGAAACGACTGCAAGACTTAACTTTCTGGCAGCCCCCACGGCAGGTTCCCCTGGTTGCCACTGCCAGTGTCACCACTGCCACTGGACCTAGTCCATCTAGCTGGGCACCCTGGCCCATCCACCCCACGCCCACTGTCAAGGGAGCCAGATGGTATGGGTAGGGTCTCCATGGACTCTGTCCTGGGACCCCTACAGACAGGGCGTGCTTGGGTGGGTAGGTGGGATGGGGTCACAGGCAGATAAGGAGTGTTGTCTGGGAGCAGAGTGGGTGGGCAGGGGCAGGGCTGGGGCTGGGATCACGTAGCAGTGACAGTGCAGGGCTGGGGCTGCATTTTGCTCCCCGCACGTTCCTGCCTGTGGAAAAATCTTGCATTGGGTGTAGAGGGTTGACCTCAATCCTGCTGTTCCAGGCTCTCAAAATTTTTTGCTATTCATTCTGAAAAGTGTAGAAAGTGCAGAAAGTAAGAAAGTTTTCCAGCAGAGGGAAATTTTCACTTAATAGAAATGTTGATTAAATGAAAGTTTCCCTTTCTTCTGTGCAGACACTGCAGTCATAACATAAACAGATGTGCTGCTGACCTGTTAAACTAGCCTTGAAGAAAGCAGTCTCCACCCAAACATCAACATAAGCCTTCTTCCATCCTATTAACCTCCATAATGTGCAGATCCCACAAGAAAATTGGGATTATTTAATTGCTAACATCTATTTAGAGGCACTTTCTTCTTTAAAAAAAGAAGAAAATTAGCTGCAAAATGGGCTGCATTATTCCTGCACTGTTTCTAGCTCTCTTGTTAAATGTGCAGCTTAATAATATCTGTTTCAAAGTATAGGCCAAAAACCATACCAGAGATTCTGTGCCATGTAGTTAATGCCAGTCTAGGAACCTTAACGCATGTTTCTACTCTGAAAAACTATTGAATAAAATGACTTCTTTTTGTTCAGGATATCTGTCCTTCTCCCACTCTGCTGTATGGCTACTGTGCTATTGACAAATAAGTCTCCACATCCCTGGACTGCTCTGCATTGCTGGGAGAGAGTAAATTGGATGATATTCCTTGTTGTGCAATTGCATCATCCACAGAACTATTGCTATGTTTGTTGTTCTGGAACCAAACCATTAACAGGTACCAGCGTTCGCACAAGGGCTTGTGTTAGCAGAATCTGAACTGGTGGGGTTTCATTAGTGTCAGTCGGGGCATAATAGGTCTTGCTGAACAAACTTTACTGAACAAAGATGATGGGTTTAGTACTTCAGTCTCACTCACCCTCTTCACCTTGGAAACCTGGCACTTTACCAACATATTACCCTGATGCCTGGACAATTTTGACAGCTGGGGCACATAAGCTATATTGTCCTTAAAAAACAGACTGTGCAAGCTAAGTGCTCACTTCCTCAGTGTCAATGATACTGTCAGTGATCTGGCTTTAGAAGCCGAATGTAAGACAACCTTCTCATGACCCTTAATCCACATGAAGCAAGGAGACAGAGAGCCCCTGGGAAGCTGCAGACATATTTGAAACACTCTCTCACTTGTGACTTGGAAGATAAGCATTTGGACCTAAAAAAACACCATCAATTTGGCCTGCCATGGTACCATATGGAGATCATTTGTAATTACTGTAGTTCTTGTGTCTGCAGACACTCCTTCAAACAAGCTGGAGGAGTACTAGTGATAAATACCACAAAATGGCATCTTTATTTATAGCAATGCTAAGAAAGTTCTTAATTGGTTAAAATGCTGTAAAATTGCTTTTCTTAATATAGACTCTAGTTCAGCAACAAATGCATTGGAAAAAATTACACATAATCCATTAAAAGAGATACCAGTTTATACAGCTGGATATAAGCAAAGAATATGTTGAGCAATGAAAGCTGGGAGGGGCATCGTATCCTTTTAACTGAATTCCATTTTTAGGTGTTATTTTATGCCACAAATTATAAATGACAGTTTACTGCTTTACAATGGGAGAAAGCAAGCTTGTAGTTCAGGATATGCAGGCACAATTGAACCAGTTCCTTCCAGCTGGAACTAGGTTGTTGCTATAGCAACATCCAAATGATAGACAGATTTTTTGAATGTGCAGTGGTCTACTGTGATAACAGAGCTTCCAGGATTTCTACAAAATAGCTTCAAACTCACTAGAGTGCAATGGTACCAAATACTTTATCTTAAAAAATCAGTTTTCAGATACCATTAAAACAAAAACCCTCACTTCAGCTGTGACATTTATGATCAAAGACAATACCTTTATGCCAATACCTGTTTAGTTCACTAACATTCCAACTGGCAGACCACGCTAAGTTTGCCATTGTCTACAAATCGGTCCGATCCTACAAAAAGTCTCCTACAACACTAGGTGCCAATCTTTTTTGAGAGGTATGCTACAAATTAGCCCTGCATCATCTCCAAGTGTCACTCTGATGCCCTTCCCCTGCCCAACCCATGCTCTGCTTTGGCTGTGCTGCCTGTCCCCTCCCTGATCTACCATATCCCACACACAAAAATTACCTGTGCCCCCTATAGTACATGGGCCACAAGTTGGCCCTCATGACCCTAGGATGGAAATACCTCACTGGCACTAATGGCTTCATCCTCACAACACCCTTGGAAAGTGGGGATGCTTTTACATAAAGACAACCAAATGACTTGGCAACATGGAGACTTTGCCCAAGGTCAAATAAGAAGTCTGGTAGCGGGAACCAGATCTGTTGAGTTCTGATTCTATGCTTTTACCACTTTTACTTTTCTTCAAACACTTTCCAGATAATAAAATTCAGTAGTTTGCCTTGTTGCTATCTCCTAAGTTCTCATTCCCCAGACAGGAGTTACATGTGGAAAAGAGGTACAGGACTTTCAATTTGTATGCGAGTGCCCTGCACTTCTGCTTAAGGTCTTAAGTTAGGCACACAATGGGGATGTTTATACATTGCCCTTCAGCAACATAGAGATGCACTACATTACTGCATGGCATGCTATGGGGAAGTAGCAATCACATGTGTCTACATCGCCGTAGTGGTGTGCTCCCTGGGTATAGTGCGCCACTACAGTGACACAGCAGTGAAATGGAACTGTGCACCGCATGCATGGTGCAGTAACCACCGGTACTGCACCATACTTTAGTACTTTCAAAACAAAGTACTAAAGCACAGCACTGTAGCAACATTACTATATGGTGAAAAGCTTGGTGTAACTCTACGTCTTCACCAGAAAGGTTGGGGTATGAGGATAGGTCTGAATGGATGAACTTGTCTACACAAGACACATTCATGCACATTAGTATAATTTAATGCACATGTGTGCACCCTTAATGCATATTAAAAATGGCAAAATGAGGCTAATCGTGCCTACATTTGATACCTGCAAATGCAGGTATGAAAAATAGGTTTGATTACTTAAAGTACTAACATATGTGTAGTTGCAACCCAGCACTAATTTTAGTGCTGGCTTTGCCCTGCCACTAGCAGCATATGGCAGGGCTGCAGGGATTTGGCACTAACATTAATGCCAAATCTCTGCACGTGTAGACACCTGCCAAATACTGCTTAATGCGCATTAAATTTAGTCACGCTTAAATGCATGTGTAGATGCACCCAAATGAGAAATATAAATTCTGATTAGCTGCTATACTTGGGTCATTTTAAACCATTTTACAGATTTTTTAAATCACTATAAACCTCAACATTTCATTCAGAGGTATTTTGTTTCTAGCTTAATAGGCTTGCACAAGTTTGACAGCATCCTGCAGTTGAGCTAAACTGAAGTAAAAGATGGATAGCCCTTATGATTCACAAGGCATTCTGGAAAGAAATTACTCAAAATTTATGGTCTGGCATGAGGTCATCAATTGTTCATAACATTCATGTTTGCAAATGTAGCCTCTGTGCCAGTCTTCTTCTGTCAGCATTTAAAATGAATAGTGGGGATATAAAAGAGAGCTAGAAATATTTTCCTCACAATTTTAATGGTTGCACTCTGGTTTATTTCTTGTTTTGAAAATTAAGTAACAGATATGACAGAATATGAGTGCTAAGAAGTAGGCAGAACTTGCGAAGTATCTTTCATGGTTTGGAGATTGACTTTTCCCCTTATTACTAGTATGTTTTGGAATCTTTATACTCTTTTTGCTTTGGTGTACACATTCATTTGTTTTCATGGGGTGGCCCATAACTAGAAGTAATCAGGAATCAGTCAGAAGAAGGTTTTAAACATGGGTTTCCAAGATGCTAGATAAGTGTTCTCACTTTTTTTGGTAACGAAATTTTTAAAGGTCTTGGCTTTGTCCAAATGCAGAATGGGAGCACTTTTTGTTGAATTGCTCTATCCAGTACTGCAATGCTGGAATTTATTTGGTTTCTATTTTTTTTATCTCTCTCCCTCTTTTTTTAATACAAAAAAGCAGTACAATAAAAATACAAATAAAATAAAACTAGCTTGTATCTTTACAGATAGGGCTGAAAACATCACCATCTATTATGTATGACCAACCCTTTCCATTAAAAGTCTCTGTTTTCAGTTTCCTATTACATTGCAAAAGTTTAACCATTTCAGCTGTGTTTTGTCTAGCTGTCTCAGACTGAACTTTCTGTAAAATTTCAGCCAACAATGGTTGAGCTGTTTCTAACCATAAGGTTAAGGAACAAGATCTTGTTTTGCTTATGTTGAAACAGAGGCAACATCCTCATATTTTGGAGCTTGTGAAATTTGACAAGAGGGACTTTTTGCCTGGAATGTGTTTTTTCCTTCTCCATGTAATTTGCTCAAATTTGGCCAACTGCCATTGAATAATTCCAGTTTACACATGCCCAGTAGAGGCATATATATTAGCCTATATTTTCCCTGTATATTCTATTTATTCAGTATATTATGCTTACTTAATGATAAACTATTTACTTTTTTTCTCCTCCTCATTCAGTGCATGGTGCCAAGCCGTATGTACTGCTTACTATTCAAACCCTCCTCTGAAGACAGATTATTGAGAGTTATTCTGCAGTGTTTGTCACTATAGTTTCTGGGTGTTTTACAGACAGTATATTTACCTCACAACATACATCTCTGAGATGAGGGAGATGGTGTCATCCCATTTTACAAGAAGGGAAATGAAGCAAAGAGAGATTCAGATCAAAAGCTGCTAATCTGGTACCCAATCTGAGCAGCCTAGACCCTGATTTTTCCAGAGAACTTAGCATTAGGTAGCACTTCACAATGTTCAAAGCACAGACTGACTCCAGCAGCAGCTGTGTGGCCTGAACTTCTGCCCAAGGCCTTAAATTGGGTACACAGCTAGTGACCGCCTAAGAAAAACAGTCTAAGGCCATGTCTTCACTAGAAAGCTGTGCTGCTCTAAGCTTGGTTGGCTTACAGTGGCTAACGATGCCATATTGCTAGAGCACATGTGCATCTGGGCAGGGGCAACATGTAGGGGGTGCATGAAGGTGCATGTGCACTCCCTGAGCGTGGCAGTGCACCCCTGGAAAAAGGTACCACCAACACTGTTGGCAGCACCTGTGGGTGGTTACCACTTGCCACCCAGCCTCCAACACCCTGGTCAACGCTTGCCACCCCCGCCCCAATGCCAACAGTGCCGGCAGTGTCTGCGGGAGCTCTATAATTACCACCGCTGGGCTCCCACTGCCACCACGCTCCTGCTGCCCCAGTGCTGCCATGCCCCCCCAGCCACTGGGGGCACACACCATGCATGCATCTGGGCACTTATGCCAATGCTGTGCAACCTCTACATATGTTGGCTGATGCTGACATTCACTGGCGTTAAATGTCCTCCCAACACCATCTTTCATACAATACTGTGGGACATTCTTGCAATGCATGGTGGGTTGTTGGTGCAGCACCAAAGTAATTACAGGTGCTCAAGGTGATTGTCTCACAATTTCCTTTTTTATATCTAAAAACATTTACTTTTTAAAAAAAATATCCTAGTTTCTCATGTTTTCCTCTTTTCTGTAAACATGGTCACCAGAATTCTCATGTCAGTTATACAGAAAAAGCTGGTGACAATTGTGCTGTGGAAGCTGAACCCCCAGACTGCTATCATTCAACAGGAACTCAGCTCAGGTTTGGAAAAAATACTCCCTGGGGACAGTCTGCATGGAGGGGTTCCTGTATATCCTGCAAGATTGACTCTTAGCAACACACAGGAAATAAAAGTAGGGATTTGAAGCAATGGGTCTCCTAGCATATGGTGGGTAATGTGGGGCATATCCTCATTCTGTCTCTCTATACCTTGCCTCTGAGTGAGTGAATAAAAAAATTTTTTTCTATGGTTTTTCAAGAGCTAGTGGGTCATTGGGAATGCTTCCCTCACATTAACATTAGGGAGAAGGTGTGTGGTGCCTTTTAGAACCAGAAACACTGGATTTTTCCCAAAGCTAGAAGCAGGGATGTTCCTTCTTATTTGGTACATTCATAATGAGGGCATTAAAATGCCAATAATAAATCTGGTGGGCCTGTCCTACCTTTTCTGCCTTGGTTCATGAAGCCAGACATCTGACACATGGACAGCAGCAAAGAAAGGTTCAATTAATATCTAAGCAGGTTGAGAATGACTTATTGAATGTATTCCGGGTCATTTGACAGGATTCTGGCAATTTCTTGTGCATAGACTGCACCTCAGCAAGTCAGATATCCTGTTGTTATTGCTACACATTGTGTATCACACAATATTTATGAAGCTAATGAGGAAACCTTAGCTCCAGCCGTGTTGGCAGATGGAAGTGAACAGACTGTCTGCACAATCTGAACAGCTTGGCACAGGGGCAGTTTTTGGAGCCCGTCATGAAGTTGTT
Source organism: Crocodylus porosus (assembly GCF_001723895.1). Taxonomy (NCBI): domain Eukaryota; kingdom Metazoa; phylum Chordata; order Crocodylia; family Crocodylidae; genus Crocodylus; species Crocodylus porosus. Next base: position 90,213,677 of record NW_017728906.1, on the reverse strand, counting down.
CAGCTGAAGAACACCTTAAGTGAACACTTTAGTTCTGGGTCTTGAAGTGTGCTCTGGTTTTACCTTCTTTGTAATGGAAGGATGGGTAGTCCTTTCACAATAAATTAATTCTTTATCAACTTTTTTATTGCCTAGCAGGAGAAATAAAATGCATCCAGATTGGCCAGTTTTCCACCCTCCTTATTATCCTCTTATTTTCAGTGCACTTAAGAGATTGCACTTTTCAGTTCATACTACATGGCTGTGTCTACACATGCACTTAACTGTGGAGTAGACTAATTAGCTGCAGGGTAAGAAGTCAACATCTACACATGAGACTCTATCAGGCCACAGTAAACTAATTAACACCACTGTAAGATGGTACTGTCTCTGGGTATTACAACTGGTGTCAGGGACAGTACAATCTTATGGTGAGGAAATTCATTAATTTAAATGTAGATGCTGACTTCAGGCATAAATTGTGCTTGGTCAGCTAAGCCAGCTGGGAGCCAGAATACTGCCTGCCACCTAGCCACAAGGTGCTGCACTTTCAGAACCTTCATGCCCCAGCCAGTCCCTCCAACCCCCAACGCTGCCACTCAGAGCAGCATTGCCGCCTACTAGCCTGGGCCAGGCAAGGCAGGAGTGGTCCTGGCATAAACTGCTCCACCCCAGCTCAAATTGTTGCTACTGGGCACATGTGTAGACGCTGCAACTAGGAGTATCTTACTCTGGCTCAAACTGCTCCAGAGTTTATTACTTTGAATTATTTGCATGTGTAGATGTAAAGACAGAGATGGAGCACTCATAAAGTGCTTTTCATGCATCCTTTCTTAGAAGGTCCCTGGAGTAACTTCAGATTTTCTGTGGTATAACTGCTTTATGGTGGGCTCGCCACTGATCCATTGCCTTTGCCTGATATTGCATCTTGTCTTCATTGTAGTTCTTGGCTTTTGTCCCCTCTGCAAAGCAATCATTCCTGTTTCTGTGGTTGACCAATATCTGGGCTTTCACAGACACTCCTGTCTCCAAAGAGATCCAGAGTTCCTCTTCATCTCCAAGCCACAACATGCAGCTTAAGTGGTGTTCTGTCTCTTTTTGTGAAGCCACACCTGTCCGCTCATGAACCTTAGCCAATAGGAAGACAGATATTACCAAAGCATCCTGGGGATTTTAGTGGGGGGAAGGGCAGCTTTGGGTCACCCTGTCATTGAATGTCAATGTCAATGTCATTTGAAATTGTGACCAGAGAACTTGTTCTCATAGAAACAAGGGCATTGTATACCTGTGCTTGGAAGGTAGTAGCTTGACCTAAGTTATGCTATGACTTTACTGGCATTGTGCTAATGGCTGGATGTCAGGTGGGGGTCTTCTTCCTTCGGGAAGTGCTGTTACTGAGCTCACAGAAAGGCTGACTTGACTGATGCTCCATCCTCTGTGTATATGAAACAGGGATGCAATTCATATTCATATGTGCACAGATGAATGACATCTATTTTTAAACCAGTGCAGGAAAAGGTAAATCAAATGTCAGACCTAATGAATTATTATGTCTTTTTACAAGAGAATGTATTTTTGTTTTTGATATTAAGTACAAGCTCCTGCAGGCTAGATATCTGATCTGCTTTAAATGCCAGCTTCCACTATTATGGTGCACATTCTGTTACAAGAAAAATCTCCTTACTGGGAAAAAAATGTGTTAATGGCTTCCTACTGTCCTACTGTAAGTTGGAATGGTAAGTACTGTAAGGAAATGGAAGTTGTCTGGAATCAGCCTCTCTTGAAAGGTTGATTTCAGCCAATGAGCGCAAAACTAGATTTAGTTCCCAAAGCTCTGACAACCTTAAGCTAAAGCTCATCATCGTTCCAAGAGATTCAGCCTGCATTGAGGATATCTTCAGACTTCTTCTATGGGTTGTCCTGTGGGGTTGGGAGAGAATCTGACAGAGTATGGTTAGTCCCTCAGCACTGCCAGGTGTCTACCTTCAGAGAAGGTTCATCAATGAGGTACAGGTCAATTGAGCAATATGCAGTGAAAATCCCTACCATTTGTGAGCGTGGGAAACCCTTCTGGAGACAGAAACATTGGCCATAGGAGCATTACCATAGGAGAGTCAGCTTATGGGGGTCCTGCAGTGTGGTTCACAGGTGTTTAAATTTGGCACATGCAGAAGTAATATGCTTATGGGAAACATTGTGTTTTCTGAGAAACAATTATGCAGGATTGTATGGTGAGGAAAGCACTTCAGTATGTTTATCAAAACTCACCTGAATTAATGTAGAAAAAATTCTGCCACTGAGCCTAAAACCATCATTGCTTTAGGCTGCACAAGTTAGGAGAAGGCTTCAGGGCTGCTGGACATGTAGGCATGGTAACACATGCAGAGGAAACATTGTATAATGCCCTTGTAGAGAGCTTGCAATATAGCCTGGAAACATCAAGAGCTTTGATCAGTCCCTGTGTTCAGAATAGTGATTGTTATACCTGGATTACCTGATGCAGATCTTGGTACTTTCTTCTGCAGTTAGATGCAATTTTTGGCAATGTGCTCTGGTAACTGAGACCTAGTTGACATAGCAAAGGCTTTTAATTATTGCTCTTTGTTGATTAGGTATTAGCCCTAGTTTAGACACATTTATGCCAGTATAAATTGGTATTATACACAGATTATTTTGCTTCCTACTTCAAAATAATCAATTCAAGTACAAGCACTTCTAACCATTATTTCACTGGCAACAGGCTTAACGAGAATGCCACTTTAACTATACCGGGATAATGGCAAAACTATCTAGTATAGAAAAGTCCTTGGATTCATTTTTTTCTTTCCTAATTTATTTCAAACCAAATATGTCTACCATCCCAACTTCTTCAGGCCATTAGCTACAACTGTGAACACAGTGGAAGAAACTGGGCCTAAAATCAAAGGGCCAAATCTCACCTAACCTGAATTTGATTAAGTCTCATTGAAATCAGAACAGCCATAACTAAATCAACTAGATACACAGGTTGAAAATCAGAGACCAATTTGATACAAAGCTTGCCAAGAAACTTCATCCATAGCTTCAAGACACCCTTCATTTGATTGCTCTTTGAATAATTTGAATACCAGATTAAGAGAGTAGTTACTGCCAGGCTATTAACTATGGTCCTATTTTTACTGCCTTGAGTATAGTGAGTAGTTCTGCTGAAACTGATGGGGCTATTTGTGTTCATAATTCATAACCAAGATAATCAGAATCTGGCCTTGAATAAGCTAATGTAACTTGATCCCTTCATGTAATAAAAGAGGACTAAATCACACTAGCTTTACTCGGGCTAGCACTCGCACTGAAGTCTGAGATCGCTACATATAAAGGAAACAATTTAGCCTTGTTCTGAAAGATGGTATTTGGTTCTTGCCCAGACCCTCCCTCACTGAGAAAGAGGAGAATAGAATAGATGGGATTTTAATTTAAATTGAGTAAATTTAATCACACACAGGAAGAAGATGTTTCTAAAGAAGAGAGAAGCCTTTCTCATAGGTTTTTTTTGTTGTTGTTGTTCTTTTTTTTTTTTTTTTTAATTTTTACATTCCTTCCACGTGAATTTATAGGAGTTGAAGAACCAGCCCTGGAAGGTCATTGTTTTTCTCAAGTACATTTTCACATTTTTTCTTATTTTGTCAAAAACTGTAACTAGCTATAAACATCTGATGTGATGTGTAAATATTATGGTATTTAAATGAACAGTATTTTTGCAAAAGTGTGCAAGAAAAATATGCTGCAAGTTTAGACACAAACTAAATTCAAAGCTGAGGTTAGCTTTCCTCTGGACCCATCCCATTATTTTGAAGCATCCCTGTTTAAATAGTTCTGTTTTTTGGAAAGGTTGGGGCCAGGGTAAGCCCTGACAGTAGAAATACATTGATTTGACTCATCCAGAAAAGACCACACCATTTCAGAAACTAATGTATATATTATAGTACTTACCTCCTTCCAAAGGGGTTGGGCAGTGGAGTTGTAGGATCAGACAGACAGGGACAAGGCTGAGCCTACACTTATCTGTTTCTCTCTTCACGCATCACTTATCTCCACACACCTCAAGGCACCCTTCAAAGGGTATGGCAGCACCCCAGAGTGCCATGGCACTCTGGTTGAGAATCACTGCTGTAAGGTCTGTGATTAGATAGATGTGGGGATAGCTTTTTCTAAGGCAGTGGGGAGGAAATTTATATGTTCCTCCCTACTTTGAAAGGAGGGGATAACCCCTTCTGCTGGAATCATGTGACTTTGTGGGATGTCATTATGCAGAAATTCCCTCTCTGCTTCTCTTTTGTGGGAGGCAGGAGGAGGCTGGCACTACGTTCTTGGGTTAGTCAACTTGACTTAGGTATTATGTAGTATTCTAAACTTAGTTCAGTGCATTGTGGGCTGCATCATCAATAGTCATACTATTCCTGTATTAAGATACATTTGTAAGTACATATTCACTGTAGGGCTGTGCGAAACAACACTGTTTCATTTTGACTTCCATTTTGCTGTTTCGAAGGGATAGTGTTTCATTTCATCATTTCATTTCATTTCAAAGCACTGTTCCGTTTCCTTTTGTTGAAATTGTTTCGCAGTTTCAACACATTTCCACTTTTCATCCATAGGCTATAATGGGGAATCATGAAAAATTTTGTCATGTGTAAAACTTTGTCATTTCTTGCCTGATTCAGATGAAAATTGCCAGGATGGTAGCCCATTCTGAGTGCATGAAGCCTGCCAAGTTTCAAGGAGATAGGTTTAGAAGTTTCTGGGAAACTGCACCTCAAATTGTTCAAAGCAAAACCCATGGCACTTGCCGGCAGCCTCCTCTTACCCAGTGCACAGATCTGGGGGTGCGCACCCCTGGGAGGGCTGTTGGGCTGTGCTGGACAGGGGTGCAGACTGCTGGATCTGTACGTGGGATGAGAGGAGGCTGCCACTGCTGCTTGGGACCAGCGCTGGGTGCAGCCCGTGTCCAGCACTGGAAAGATTGCTGCTGCCACTGGCCCCAGGCAGCAGTGGTAGCCTCCTGTCATGTGACGTGCAGATCCAGGGATCTGTACCCCCAGGAGGAGTCCGGCACAGCCCTGCAGCTCTCTTGGGGGTGCGGGCCCCTGGATCTGCGTGCTGGATGAGAGAAGGCTGCCACTGCTACCTGGGATTGGTGTTGAAGCCAAGTAAGCCCAGCTTCAAAACTTGAAATGTTTTGAAACTTTCAAAATGTTTGAAGTGCCCTCATTTTGTTTCAAAGCTGTTTTGAAGCCTTTTGTTTCTTTTCGATTTCACTGTTTTGAGCTCAAAATGTATTGAAACAGCTTCAGAATGAAACACCTGGAGAAATTTTGCATAGCCCTAATACTCAGTATCTAAAACAATTAACTATTTTGTGTTTCTATGCATTAGAAATGCTAATCTCAATTTCCTTTCATGGAAATATGCTCCAAAATATTTTAATAATAGCTAAGGCCCGTTATGTCAAAATGAAATCTATTAGATTGACTGTACTTCCTTGACCTAACTTTAAATCAAAGTCCACAAACTGTACCAAATGTAATGTTGCCTCATTCTTTCCTTACTAGCAGTTGATGCTGCAGCATGTATCGTGTGATAATTTAAAAAGGTGTTGAATATATGCATCGGCTTCAGCTGAGAAATGTGATCATCTGCTTGTTTGGGAGAGGTACACAAATAAATAATCTAAAACAATGCATGCGGAACAAAAAGCAAGAACATAAGTGTAATTTGATAGGTCCTCATATGAGATCCTGTGACCATGCTCTAAATAATTTGCCTTCAAGTTTGAAACATGTTCTCTCTTTTGGAAACAAAATTACACTATTTTGGTATAGGCAAAGAATAAGCTTCTTTAAAAAACAAACAAATCAAATCACCCTTCCTACAATCTCATTTTAATTATGTTGAGGGATACAGACTAGGACTTTGATGCTCTCCCAACAAACCAGATGCTCTGTGGCACTAAACAGCAATGGTAAATCTGATTTATACAACTAGTGTAACCTCCCTATGATGTAGGAGAGCAATCTAAATCCCTCCATGCTGTAACCAAGGGTGTGGTCTGAGTACAAATGCTCTCTAGCAATGCTTGATTACAGGCATTTCCTCCTGAAGCCATAGAAAACAGCACATAACTGGAGCCGTCCTGAAACTGCTCTGCATTGTGCAGGGACCCAAATTTGTACACGATCACTCACAGGATCAGACAACTGCAGAATTGGTTTGAAGCAATTGTTTTTTTCCCCTACCCCATATTCCTCTTCTAAACACTTTTCAGCCACACGGGATCACCTAGATCAAGACATGCTTTCTCTCACTGTATTCTTTTATTCCCTTTTGACACACAGCCATTTGGGGTACCCTTCAGCACGCTTGGTTTGCATTTTCCCTGTGCATATTGCTTCCACTATTGCATATCATTGCTTGTAATCTCACTTATTCCCCTGTCAGGACTCATGAACATGCATTAATTAGTAATTTGCCTGGAATTACTTGACCATGAAAAGCTGATAGCTGCAGGAAGCCCCAGGTGGAAAGACCTCCGTACACCTTCCCACCCCAAGTTAGAGATCTCACAGCAGGAACCAATGGAAAGTAGAATCTTTCCTAATTCTCCTGCATATCCTCCTGAAATTAGGATGCTGACATTTTCCTAGGACTAGCAAGACAAGCTGTCTGTATTTCATTATTTAAGTCAAACAAAATGCTTTGGGCTCAACTCTGACACTATGATTACAATTGATTGTGGCGCTGACAGCAGCCCCTGTACCAAACAGGTTATTGCTCTGTGTCTGAAAAGCTGCCAGTTACCATTTCTGCCAGTTCTCTGCATTTGTGCGGTGAGATCCCAAAGATGGGCTATGGAGGAGCGATTAGTGAAGCCACACGTAGACTACACCTAACAATTCTAAGCCCATCTGCATCAGAAACACTTCAGCAAACTGAAGGAATTTCAGAAAAGGGCAACAAAAATGATTAAAGGACTTGAGGGATTAATTTATCAAAAGATTAAAAAAATAAATACGCTTAGCTCAGTTACTTTAACTGATTAAGAGGGAATAGGATAACTCTATACAAGCATTTGAAGGGTGTAGGCTCCTTGAAGTGAGAGAAAATTTTAAGGTGATTTAAGAAAATAGCTAGTAGTAAAGGAATTAAACTGATCAAAGGAACATTTAGTCTGAACAGCAGGAAAATTTTCCTAACACTGATTGCTCCTAAATGGTGAAATGCTTTGCTAAAGAAACTGATGGAAGCCCCATTGCTTGAGTCATTGAAATCTAGAGTGGACAAATTCTCCATAATTAGCAGGGGATACACAAACTGAATAAATAACAGTGTTACTGGGAAAATGAGGCATCTTAAGCAGAAATGTACTAGGGGCAGGACAGTGGAGGGATACAGCTCAACTGTGAGGCAGCATTATGTCCCGTGAGTCATAATGCCTTTTCAGTGCAATATTACCTTGGTCATAAAGGAGTTAGTCCAGGTGGAAGGTGGGCCACTTGGGTTATGGGGCTGTGTGGTCTAATCTCCTTTGTTTCTAGCAGTGATCAGATCTCCCTTAACTGTTGTGAGAAAATGAGGGAGCAGCCCTCCCAACATTGGGACTTCTAGCTAGTAGCAGCTTTTTACACTCTGTGCTGGAAATGGTGAGGGAAAATATTCCAACTTAGTGAAGTGATTACTTGGGGTTTCTTCCCTCTTCTTCCTGTGTTGCTAGCAAGAGGTAGGGGTTATAAGGATCATCTTGAATATCTAGATGCAAGAATGAAGGCCCCTGCAGCAGTTGTCACTTTCATGTCAATAATGACTGAAGTCCAAAGGCTCAAGCAAGCAGAGAAGGTCTGTTGTAATACATTTTATAACCTTCCCTATGTCATATCATTGACTTCTGTCCATGATCACTTTAGCATTCAGCACACAGCTGGCCTCAGGACTTTTGGGAAGGGTAAGAGAATGCCTCTGCAGATAGGGTCCGAACTCAACTGACCTCTCTTACACATATACACGTGCACAAGGGGTCCCTTAATGCATCCTCCTGGTCCAGGTGTCAATGCCCATCTGTATATTCCTTGTTGTTAGCAGTTGGTTAATACAGCTTTGTTTTAAAGGCCATCTCTGGAAGGAAGAAGTGTTTGCAATTTCATTTATTTTTTTAATGGTGGTATAGGTTCATTGCCTGAGGTTAAAAGGTCAGCTCTCCAGCAGGAGATTTATGAGAACTCATTTGAGTTTCCTTATCTCACCTGTTTGCTTCCAGTGAGGCAGTAGGCCAGCAATAGTTCAGTTTTTTTCCATGCTGCAAGAGTTTTGCATATTTCAAGCCTTATCCCAAATGTCAAATGCGAACATTTTCAAACCAATAATATGAAAAAAGAAATCATGTCCAGTCAACCAAAATATTTTATTGTAATTTTTGACATTGTGTTTTACCTCATTTTTTAAAATATGGATTAACTAAGATTTAAAAGCATCATTTTCAACTGAGAAGCATTTTTTATTTTGAAAATATCAAAACCAGGTGTTTAAACCATTTCAAAACATTTTTCAAATCCATTTTGAATGTGGATACTTGACACAATTGACCTTTTCTCAGGAACTCTAGGTTTCAAGAGACCTAGCTTTTTCTAATGAAGAAAAGTATTTGTTGAAAAATTCCCTACCAGTCCTACTCCTGGGCACCGATAGAGAACAGGAATTATTACTTATTTTAAAAAAAGTTATAACTACTTCTTCTCTAAATGCTCTTTTCTTCCTCTACTCCCCACCCCCGATCCCTCACCAGCCCCTCTTTGAGGTTGTGGATTCTTTACCCCACATTTCTGGTTGCCTGCACTTGCCATTTCTCATAGATCCATTAGAAGAATGTATACTCTCCTGGCAGAGAAATAAAACTGTTAGATGCAAAAAGGGCTAATCTGAACAGTAGAGGTTAAACACTAATAAAAATTACTTTGTCAGCTCAAAAGGAGCTGAGTGGATGCTTCATCTTACTCTGTTGAGCTGGAGTTTCTATGGGCTTTTAAATTCTAACTACTGATATGAACCCTTGTAAAAGTGTTATTTCCTTTGTGAGTCCAGCCTATTTTTCAGCCCCATGACTTGCATGTTAAAGATGTGAATGTGTCAAGAAAACCAATAAGTTTTAGGGGATTTCTGGATAGACCCACAGCCATAATCTGCCCTTGCTTATAAACTTCAGTGGTGGGATTACATTTTTATAAAGAAGAGCAGAATTTGGTCTGTGTTTTCTAATAACCCGTTACTCAGATGTGTTTTCAGAACAGTCCATCCAGACAGTGGGAGTGATTGGTAGTACAAAAAACAACTGCAAATTATGAAGATTTTCTGAGCTGCAGACAGTCACCTCAGCTGCTGTTCACCTTGTCTAGAAAAACTGCTTCAAACATAGCAGGTTAATTGGCATTTTTTTAAAAGATAGGACTAATGGCAATCTAAAGGAATAAATCCCCAATTTAGAAAAAATGAAAGTCATGAATTGTATGAACCCAATTTCCATAGGCTTATAAGCACACAAGCATCGTGGGGATTAGTGAGAAACTTAATTGTCAGTGTACTGCCTTTGAGAGTATTGCCAGATCCCATATCTTTGATTGTTCTGATTTTGTTCTAGTTGAATGTCTCTGCCTGGGTTTCTCATATAGCTAATTCCTAGGATAAAGCAAAAGAAGAAAGCTTAATATTAATGCCCTAGACACCTAAAGAGTGACTTTCACACTGGAACAAACTTGAAATTATTTTAATATGGAAAGCAATTTACTTTGTCAGTAATTTTCTCATATGCATTCAGCATTATTTCAGCTGTGATTTTAAATGAGTTCTCTGCACCCAGCTTCACTTTATTCTTGATTCTCCAATGAAATCTGATCTCTGTATTAGTGACATCACAGTGACTTGCTAAGGAAATAATTTGAGGTCAGACTCTGTTTCTAGCTGAACCAATTTAAGGCTGGTGGATCATGATGGAGGAGCAGTGTGATGCTAATAAACATGCTGGCAGGCTCAATACATTGGACTCTTCCACATGACTAAGCATAACTGGGATGTTCTGAAAAAAAAAATCCTTGTGTTTAAAGATACAAAAGTGATTTACTTTGTGGAAAATAAAGCACATGGGTCCAGTAACAAAAGGACTTTATTGGGCTTTTAATCAAGTGAGCTTAGTCTAGGAGTAAGCACAGAGCCAATGCTGTTATTTCAGTGGTTGTCACTCTCAAGAAAGGATTCCAAACAGGGCCTAGTGCCCCATCCGCCCTCACTGTCTAGTGTCAAGCTTTGCAGGTAAGTCTGGTCTGTGTTCACAAGCCTTGTGGTGTCCTCAGTGCATGCACTCTCTCTGCTAGTATGTAGCATGATTCTGTATTGGGGTTTGCAGAAAGGAAGGTGTGCAAATCCTCCAAGACTTAAAGAGTTACAGTAAAAGGTAACAAGCAGTTCTTCACTCATACCCTAGGCACACTTCAGTAAAGAAGGAAATTACAAAATTTTAGAAGTATGAGTCATGTTGCTGGAAAATTACAGTTGGCTTAAAAATAGAGATTTTTTTTTCCCCCAGTGTTTTGTAGGGGTTTTTTTTATTTGCCTTCTGCTTTTGGAGCCTTTGGGGTATGTTTGCACCATACTTCAAGTTTTTCTCTAGTGCCACCAGGGCTAGAAACATACTTTTTAAATAACAGAGATATTCCCTGGATTTCAGCCTCTGTAGCCTGAAGAAAACACAAATTAGAATGAGACTCACAAAACCTTGAGAGTTGGGATGCTGTTCCTAGGGAAAATGCCCCATTAATACATGCCGTCCAGAGCACTGGGGCTACTCCTACAGTCTAATCTCTGCAATTAGATATTGGCCTGCAGATCCCACTGGCCAGAGTTCATTCAGTCCTTGTTCTATCTGAAGTTGCTTTGGGGGCTCTATGTGTTATCATCTTGCCATCCAGCCCCAGCAAGTGGCTCTCTCTTATCCTCTTTGCAAAGATGGACCGCCCTGCCCTAGTCTTAGCTTTTCATCATGCCTCCTCAGTCTAGCTCTGGAGCTGCTACTGCTACTTTGCTCCTCGTTCTCTTGCGTAGCCCTCTAGCTCTTTCCCTGGGCCTGAAGCTCTGGGCCTTCTGGTTGTCACTTCTTTTCCCAGTTCATTAAGCCTCTTCAGTCACTCTACTAAGTAGAAACTGAACGGGTCCTCTGCCTTTTCCAGAATGACCTGCAACCCATTTCCTTTCCTACCTGGGGAAGGGGATTTAAAGCAGTAATTTTGTAAACAGAGAACAGGGATATGCTTGTCTGCCTTTACTGGAGGAAGAGCTAACCAAACCAGAGGCCAGTGGTGCAGCCTACTGGCAAAACGGTAACCTACTGTCTTAACAGGCTTAACCTTGGTGTGTTCAGGAGGGTTAAATATAAGTATTTGATAACTCATGCATGGAAAAGTTTTAGGATTTTTGAAGGGTGTGTTTGAAGGTGTTTGTAGACATAGACTCAAAGGCTGAGCAGAGGCATAAGTGAAAATTTTACTAAAAAAAATACAGTTTAAAAAAAGAAGATAAAATGATTGAAGCCCCAGAAGTTTCTGTCTGGGGAAAACACTGGAGGAAAAAAAACAGAGATTTTAGAATCTAAGAAAAAAGAAAAAGATAAAAGATAACATTTTCAAAAGGTTTGAAATGACACTTAGGTGTCCAAGTGCCATAGGTTTTGTTTGCTTGTTTGTTTTCCTGCTTTGGCTCCAAATCACTTAAGTTGTTAGAAGAATATTATCCATGATTAATAAATATTAGAAACGGTCAATACCAATACCAAAAAAAAAAAAAAGTATTGTCTCGTCTGTGTGTGTTTATTTTTACTGGTATTGAAATGTGAATATTTAAGATAGAGGTGGGCAATTACTGAGTTGGAAGAATGCTGGAAGTCACCACAGGTTGCTACTGTGAAAAGTATCATGAGTGCTGTTCAGCTGCTGGTGAAATGCAGATTGTTAGATGTTGCATTTTGAAACAGAGCAAAGTGATTGGGAAACGTTTGTTGTTTTTCTCACTGCATCATTTCTTTAAGGCATAACTGCTTCCTGCAGGATATACCCACAAAGACAAAATGGTGTTGACATATTACATTAAATTAGAGAACTTGTAAGTGTGGATTACCTCAGGGCCTAGGCAAACTTCAGCAGAAGAACTGGAGCACCTATAGTGCTTTTTATTAGTAACTCTCCAAGGACTTGAACAAGAAGGTCAGTATCCATTATCCTGTTTTACAGCGGCAGAAAGCGAGGTACAGAGAGGTGAAGCAAAGTTCCTGAGGTTACGCTGCAGGTGCAGAAGGGTGAAACTGAGCTGGAAATAGAACCGTGTATCCTTGATCCCATCCACTAAGATACTCTGCCTTAATCCTAAAAACGAACACTATAAAGGAATATGGAAGCTGATGCTCAGAGGAAAAAATTGTGAAGACATGAGTCTTCTTGAGAAGTGATAGGACTTCAAGCAACGTATGAGCTCCCTTCAGGGTCCCTTAAATCTACAGATGAGGTAACAAAATGTTATCTGCTCACCTGAGTAGGAGGAAGAGCTAGAGACATGGCTGGTGCTTGGCTAGATGTCAGCTGAGTGTATTAAAATGGGTTGTGATAAATCAGTCACACCAAAGCTAATTCACTGTTGGCATGCTATAAATTTAATGACTCAGTACAAGGTCCAACTGAATCCAAAGAATGGTTTATGACAGGTTTGTTAGTTAAAGGCTCCGCATTTCCTGATATAGATGAAAGGATTCAACACAAAATAGTGTTTGAGACAAATTCAATGAAAACTAATACAGAGGGGACCAAAGGTTGATTTCAATACAATAGGAGAGGCTAGAGCATAAGAAATTACATAAATCCAAATAAAATCCATTTCTAATGAGGTGGCAGTGTATGAAGTAGCAAAATGCTGCATCCAGGCAAGCTATAAATCTGTAAGTGAAGGGAGAGCCTGTAGCAAATGTGGGAGAATGCACAAGCCAGATGGATGTCTATCAGAAGGACATATGTTACAAGGAGAAAAAGAAATCATTTTGCAAAAATACGTTAATCCAAAAGAATGCATAGGATAGCTGAGAAGCTAGAGTGCAGCACAGATGCTGTTTCAGTGAAAGTTGTCACCATTCATTTAGGATGGGAATAACACCACTTACAGCCATGGTGGGTTAATGGGATTAGCTATCGGCCAAGGGTACCCTTGGGGTGAAATGTCACTAAATTCAAGTTGCATACTGGTGCCCAAATCAATGTCACATTTACAAAATTACATGTGCTGTTTCAACTTGCAGAAACCTGCATAGCACTATCCAGAGAGTGTTTGGAACTGGACATGACTGCTTGTACAAGGCACACGTGCGTGCACAATGTATATGCACAAATCTGAGGGCTAGATCTTCAAGTTGGATATGTTCCCTTTTGTTCTGTTGAGATCCCAAACATCAGCTGAGAGCAACCTCCTGTAATGAAATTAGATAGGAGGATGTTCCTCAGCTTTGGAACTTGTGTCACCTTAAGGTCTTCCAGGGCCCAAGCCTGGGCATTTTCCAGAAGCATTGTAGAACCTTTCTATTTGGACAGATGGCTGAGATTACACTGGTGGCATTAAATTATGAGATATTTTGGTGGTATTAAGTTATGAGCTATTTTGGGGCACTGTCTGGACAGTTACTTTATCACATTATTATAATGTTTTATCTGTTTTTATAATTGATCTTATTTTTATTGTGAGCTGCCATGGGCCTTTAAGGAGGAAGGCAGCATATCAATCAAATCTATAAATCATCAAATTGAGTATAATGTATAAACCTTAAATTGGATAGTGTTTATAGATTTTCAAGTTCTTCCATGAAAGCTATGTCATGCCCTGGAGTAGGGCTCTGCAACCTATGGCTAATGGGCTGGATGTGGCCCATAGAGCCATTGGATATGACCCCTGGAGCTGGTGAATATGGCCCCTGGAGCTGGGGGCCTTTGGTGGCATTTGACAGTGGAGGCCATGCCTGTGCAAGTGGGGACCACAACACTGCCTGTACTGTGCTTGGGCAGTGTGAAGAGAAGGCAGCGGTAGCAGCAGCTTGTGGGACATAGTGCTAGCTCACCTCAGACCCAAGTAAGGTCATTCCAAGCTACCACCAGGAAACATTTGTGACTGCTGCCCTAGATACCTCAGGAAGAGGACAAGGAATCATTAGAATAAAATATTTTGGTCATATTTCTTCTGTTTATGATATCCAATCCAACTCTTAAAAAAAAGTGGCAGCAAGTTGTGTGAGCACTGTTGCATGTTAAAGTAAAAAAGAAAAGATACTGGAGATGGCGATTTATCTTGCCAGGGTTTATGCCATCCCTATCAGATGTCTTGGTAACACTAAGTTCTTTTGAAGATTGAGTTTCACTGGGATATTATCAGGAATCAAAATGAAGTTCCTAATATAAATTCAGATGGATGCATGCAAGCTATGACTTGTGGCTCAGGTACTGCAGGTAGAGCAGTGAGTGGTTTATATATTCAGGTCTTTCACCTCTACAGTAATAACTTATGCATAGATTGGAAAAGAGATGTATGCAATTGTGTTCAACAGTAAGGACTTCCATCAGTATGTGTGTGGGAGAAAAGTGACTGTAGAACTTGATCATATGTTACTCATGCTGGTTGTGTTATAAAACCATTTGAGAGACTGAATCTATAAATAATTGTTATGAAGTTCGTATCTAAAGAATGTAGCTTGAAATTAAATACCAGTGCTTGAAAATTTATCTTCAGCAAACATGAAGTCTGTATTAATTTAATACTCTTTTTTGCATTTTATTTCTTTCATTAAAACGGGATCAATCTGTAACATTGTTAGGAGCCAGCGATGGTTCTACTTCTAATAAGGTGTGCTTTACCTCTGTTGGGCACAAAATTAGTATTGCTGGTGTCATCTACCCCTGTGTAAAAAGGTATCCGTGAAACCTCAGAGCATCCTAAGTGTTCCAAAAAGTGAATATACTCTCAAAATGATATATCATTTGACTGTCTATTTGTTTCTTAGCCACAGTCTGCTATCAACATAGAAAGTAAAGAAAACCATAAGTGTGTGTAAAGGGGAGGAGATGCCTCCTAGCATTTGTTAATTACAGTATAACAATAATCCTCCATAAAAAGATTTCTGCCTGAGAGGTTGTTACTCTTCTCACTTCCCCCTCGTTCTCGTAGACTCAGTTATCTGGGATACTTCTAGACAGGTACAGAAGCCCACATCTTTCACAAGCGTCTTTGTGAAAAATGTTCTCAGTGGCTTAACAGACAGTCTTTTATGCTGCAGACTGATAAGAGTCCAATCACATATCTAGTGACAGCCCCAAAACTTGATGCTTAGAGTAGAAGCCAGCACTTCAACTGCTGCATTAATATATATGGTTTTTCCTCTGTTACAGCAGTATAACGTTGGAGCTGATTCTATTAAAGCCGAATGATCCCTGTAGCAGAGTCCCAACCCAGGCATGGCTAGGACCCCTTGGATCTCCCCTCAGTGGTTATAAGCTTTACTTTCTTTGGGCAATCTCCCCTTCAGCTCTCCTTCCATGCCTTGATGTAATTATGCTTTTAGAGAAAAGAGAGTCTGCCTAAAGGCTCCCCAAGTGAGATTGCATGCTCATGAATACAGGTGTCACTATTCATCACATTAAGAGCTAATTACATGGCCTCCTCATCTCTCTTTTTATCCATCTCCAAGCCTTGCAGATGATACCAATCACTTGCTTGTCATTGGGCATTCAGCCCCATAGTCCGGTTCGGTCGATCTCTCATTCGTGGGCCTTCAGCCCCAGTGTCAACTCCAGCCAATGTGGGCCTCTAAGTCTGGAACAGTCTTTGCCACTGTTGGGGCTGCCAGCATTGGTGCCTTTAACCATCCTGGCCCTTCCCAGGCCCTGGACCCTGTGCCTCAACCAATCCTGCACCTCAAACAATTTTACCCCACCTTGGGCTTTGGTCTGCCTTTTCTACCCCTCCTGGGCTCAGGCCTCATCACCTCCAGAGCTTTCCACTTCCCCTACAGTCTCAATCTCTAAACTGCCAGTCTTGCTTATCACAGCTCAGGTGTTAGTCAGGAGCCTTGCTGCAGACCTTCAGGTCAGAAGCTCCTCTGAGAGCTAGACTACCTGCCCAGCTCAAACCCTGGGCTTATATTCTGCAAGCCCAGCCTCTTTTGGGTTATGTGGCTCCCCAATTACCCTCTGCCTTACCTGCAGTCTATTTTTCCTGCAGCCTGCCCCCTTAAGTAGCACTAAGCTCCCCGCTACACCTCACATAGACTATAATCCCATTTAACTGAAGTGTAGATGGCGATGCTTTACACCACATTAGATTAATCTAATGCACAGTAAAGCACATATGTAGACATGCCGTGTTTGTCACAGAGATGCAGCACAAAAATAATGCCGTACATTTTGAACTTGTAGAGCTAAATTCAGACCTGATATAGGGAGGCTGGTTCTCCCAGTCTGAACTGAGCCACTGCACTGCGGACCTATATGCTAACAGTGTTCCTAATGAGGGGTGACTCCAGCAACAAACCTGGGCACTGGCTTTATGCAGGCCACAAAAACAGTTGGTATCACCATCAGCACCCGCACTGACCCATAAGATGTGGGTGCCTCTGGCATGAACTTGCCATGCTTCATCTCTGCTATGGGCTTTTAGCTTTCTTTGGTTTCAGTAACCTCCAGCCATGGTCTGGAACCTGTCATAGCCGAAGCAAGCAGAAACACAGACTTTGTATGAGTTCCAGAAGACAACAACTCTTTACTTTACCTAGTATAAGAGATCTAGACAAAATAGTAAACATGCATATGATTTTTTATGTCTCATTTTTTTTCATCAATCTGGAGGAGAGTCCTCTAAAAAGTCCACAATACTTTGTCTCCCATAGTTTGCTCATGGTTTCTTGTTTGGAATATGGAGTCTCTCTATGTCCTGTGTAGTCCATTTCTTTATGGACTCCTACCCAAATGGCTGGCAAGAGACCCCTTTTTTTTATTATCTCCAGTCTAAGCTTGACAACCTCTTCAAATGAGTGCAGTCATTATGAGGTGATTCATTCAAATTTAGAGTTCAGATTTAAATAACTGGTTTGTCTTCTCCAGGAGCCAGCTTTTTGTTCAATGGGACTTCTATGTATAGAAGTTAATCTACATGAATAGAGCTCACTCTATGGTTTAACAAGACTGATGTTAACTTTGTATCACAAAGCCTTGGCTTTTGGTCCAAGTAAAGAACAATAGGGAAGATAACTAAGTATTAAATAGAAAATGGAATTTGCAGGGACAGATATATACATATCAAAGTGAATTCACAAACTGTAAATGGAGAATCCCCAAGTTGTCACAATAGCAAAATGAAAACAGTCACAATACTGTGATAAAATTTTTTTTTCATGATACTTATAAGTTGCATAATTAGAGAGAAACTCCATTTTCCCTGTGGACAAAGGGAATGTGAGGATTTCCACCTTACGGTCATATGCTCAGTCTTATTAGCACACACCTAATTTGTGTTAATCAGATTAAGGTGGGTAGAGCGCAAAATTAACTTGACTTTCATTTTGTGTTGTACAGTAAACTGACTTTGTAGAATCACTTTAGAAATCTGAGTTGCAAATGATGGATGAAATGAAAAAAAAGGAGAGTAAACAAAGTGCTGTGTAATCACCACTGTGCTAAAAGGGACACAATATTCAATTCAGCTGCTGGCAGAAAAGCTCTGTTTCCCTGACAAATCAAAGGGCAGACTCTGCTTTGACTTGTTTCTCACCATCCTTTTAATTTTGTGTGGGTGTATCTACACATGCATTAGATCTGGAAGCAGTTTACTCATGAGTAAACTACTCATGAGTAAATGATCCCAGGCAGGTGTCCACACATGCAGGGAAGTGGCAGAAGATTTGCTGCTAATGGCAATACATTGCTCCTACTTCCTGGGACCCTGCAATGGGCCCCTGCTGCCACCAGTGGAGCTCTAGGTTCCCCCTGGGTGCTAGCCCAGGGCCTGGCAGGAAGCACTAGGCCAGGACACAGCTGACTCCTGCCTGGGCCTGCGACATTGTGCCCTGCCCCTGGGGAGATGCCTGCTGCCAGGGCAAGGACAATGTCTCCTTGCTCTGGCAGCAGGGTGCTCCTGGCCCTGACTTCCCAGTCAGGGGCAGGGGACTTGGAAAGAGCTGCAGGGGAGGGGCAGGTCCCAGCCCCCTACCCCAATCTGCCAGTCTACTTCATTGCTAGCTGCCCCACTGATGGTTTGGGGCAGGGACCTACTCCATGCCTGTGACTCTGCCTTGGTCACCCAATTGGGGCATGGGGCTTGGACCTGCCCCTGGCTGGGACAGTTCCCAGGCCCTGCTTCATGATCACAGGCAGGAGCTGGGAAGCCTGTTGCCCACTCAGCTCTGTAATCATGGAACTGGGTGGGGGACAGGCTTGGGAGCTTGTTCTCTAGTCCCCACCAGCAGGGAGCTCCCAGTGCCGGCTCCACAACTGCAGGAGCCGGCACTGGGATAAGTGAGAGCATAAGGCTCTCTCAGTCCCACCCTTCCCAATTGCAATGGTGGGCAAAGCAAGGGCTGGTACATAAGGATTGTGATCTTGGAGTGGGAGGCTTGGAGCTCCCTGCTGCTGGGGTAGGAGGACATAGTCCCCACCCAGGCTCTAGTGGCAGAGCCCACCCCAGCAACAGGCAGCTCCTGGGAGCAGGGAACAATTTCCCACCCCCAGTCGCCGACTGACTGGGAGCAGATTTGCTCCCAGTCAGACATCTACACGAGTGCTACTGCACAGTAAGAAATCACAAGTAAATTTGGTACTTGCGCTTGCAGCTATCAAATTTACTTATGATTAGCAAAGTTTACCACACAATAAGCATCTGCATGTGTAGATGCACATGCTTACTGCATAGTAAACTATGCTACTGCATGGTAAAGTATCTCATGTAGATACACCCTGTATTATACACCTTTTAGAGCCAGTCAGGAATTTTTCAATGAAACATTATTTTATCCAAAAATACTGAACTGATGGAACCAAAACCATTTGTGGAAAAGTATCAGTTTAAGTAAAACATTCAAATCAGACATAGAAAGTAAATCACCCACTCAAGAACGACCAAAACCGCCTTATTGTGGTATTTGTCTGAGTCATGGAGATCCAGGCTTAAGATGCAGCTCTGAAGAGGTACGTCCAGCATCCCAAGCACCAGACCATCAGGTATTCCTGAGTTGGATTCTTTCTCTTTAAATATTTCCAAAGGTCTCTGTTACATCTCAAAACAGAACAAAGCCTCAACAGTTTTGCAAAATGTAGCTTTTGCTTTCTAGCCAGCCGTAATATTAATCCCTTTCCCCATTTTATCTGGCACCTTATCCTGCCTAGCTACACAAAGCTTTATGGAGATAGAGACTTCTACGTAGACAGAAACCACAATTGCTTCCACCTGAAAAAACATAATTTCCTTTTAAATACAGGGAAAATAAAGGTAATATGTCTCAAATAGTGGTCTCTAGTATTTTTACTAAGATCTGTTTTCTTTTTCTTCCACCCACTTTAATGGACATAAATATTTCTGTCTCACAGCCAGAAGTCACCTGAAATAACGGGGGTTGAAGACAGTTCTGAGAGTTCATGGAAAAGGCAGCTTCTGAGAGAAGAAACAGAAAGCAAAAGCATGCATTTCCCTTACACAGCAATGTAAAATTGACATAATTGAAATTCACTGAGGTGCAGAGGGCCTGTGCCAAACCTTTTTAAGCGGTATGGCAAAAGGAGCAGGCAGAACATCTGAAAAGGGGTTCTAAAGGCTACTCATGGACCTGAGAGGGCTTACATGTCGGCTCTGAAGAGGTAGAGGGCTCCTTTACGGTTAGTATGAATAAGAACTGTGGGAAGTGTATTTATGCTAATCCGGTGGCTTAAAAACCCTGCTAAGGGGCAACAGCAGGAAAAGTGCTTTTAGGTGACATGCATGCATGATACCCTGATATATGAGCAAGTTTTGCCTTCACTTATGCCACAAGGTATTTTAAGTAAGGTAGAATGTGTCCTTCTGTTTCCCATGCAGAGCTATCTTATTTAAATTTTATTCTGGGGAGAGGCAAATTTTACCAGCCAGTGAGGAACACTGCTTATATATACCATCTTTAAACTATGAAATGTAGTGGAAAATAAAGACTTTAATTAAAATTGTCTCTTCAGAATCTATTCGTTTCTGAAAAGTGACATAATTTCAAAACACATCCTTTTTCCTGTCTATATTTACTTTTCTCCTTCTTGTAAAATGCACTGTTTAACTATCAGTGTTGCGTATGCACTGAGCTCAGTTTTTCAATATTAAATAAAGTAATGTGCTATATTTTATTACTTCAGCAATGCGAGGGCCCAATATAAGAAGGCAAACAAGTTGGGGTTGGGGGTGGAGGGATGGCGGGTAAGTAACCTCTGTTTTAACAACAAAAATTTTATCTTTTATTATTGAAACAAAATGTAATGTTTATACTGTAAAGTTATGATGTTAAAATAATAACAAATCAAGATAAGAACTGGTTTTACATAGCTTTTCTTTAGGCAGTTATGCTGCTGGCATCACAAATGCTAATACTGTTTCTGCAGTTGGCTCAGAAATGTGCAATTGAATTAGTAGTGCATTTTGTTTCTTATGGCAGTGTGACAGGAGTACCTATACTAGAGTCTGTCTATCGGTGACTCCGCCCTGCTGTTATGGGCCAACCGCCTGCTTACTCACCTGCCATGCCTTGATCTTGATTAATTAATAGATGTTAGTGGGAGACTGCCCGTTTATTTGCCCCAGTGCCAGGGGGCGCTATCTGCAGTTCCTTTTCCTCCCCTACACCACAGCCCAAGCCTCACAGATGATACTGACATGGTTTGCTCTGGACCTTCTTGTAATTTGGCCCTCCCCTTGTCTTCCCTGGGGTTTCCACAGCCCTGTCTCATTCTGTCTCATTCTGCACCTTCCTGGTGCTCTGCTGCCCCCTCTCTCTGGGGCTTCTTGCTAGCCCTTCTTGCTCTGGGGCTTCTCGCTGCCCCCTCACTATGGGCTAGGGTCAGTGCACCCCAAAATGCTGTGCCCTGTCTGGCGCCGGGGTCCCCACGCCACCAGGGATCCCCTGTGAGGCCTCCTCCAACCCCTAATACCTTCACCCAAACCACTGGTCTTATAAAACTACAAACCGAAAACTCAAGCCCCTGGGCTATAACATAAAATCTAAGCCATCTGGCTAAACATCATTCAATCTCTATCAGGGAATTCTCCACCCTGTAACAGAAGACAGGAGCTGCTTATGCCGTCAGGCTTCTCTACTCTGCTTGCTCTGGCAGACCTCCTTCTCCCTTGGCTGCTAGTGGAGAACTGCCCTCCTAGCCTCAGCCCTGGGGTTTATATGTGCCAGGCCCTGCCCCTTCCTGTCAGCTGACTCCCCAGTTGTTGCCCTAGCAACCTGCACCTGTGCCTCTGATCTGAGAGTAGCAGGCACTTTAGTGTCCTGCTACAGGCAGATAATTGTATGTGCAAAGTATGACACACATAAGTTACTTATAACAATACAGATAAATACTTATTAAAGAGTAGATGTATGTACAACTATATTCATACTTCACTCTTTTCCTTTAAATATTTTTGGAGACAATGCATGAGGAGAAGGGTGTGCTAAAAAAAACAGGTGAGTTTCAGGCTGCATTCTTCAGACATTGCTTTGGATAGCAAATCTGGGCTTCCTACTTCCAGCTAAAAAGTTACAAGAAAGAGTATCAGAGTAATTATTAACAGTTTCACTCACTGAAAAAGCTCCCCCACATTTCAAATTCAGCACAAAAATATTTTGATGCATTTGCAAAGTACATGGATATTCTAATCAGAAAACTGGTATTCACCAACAGGTCCTAGACTAGAAGGCAACCTATGGGATTCCTGAGCAGCTGCAGCCCCACTTGGGGCTAGGACTTTGTGGGCCTGTTCCCAATACTGAAGGAATACTACTGCTTCCATAGCAACTACATGGATTGCATTTGAACTAGAAGAGGCAGATCTTGATGGCCACTAGACACTGGAAACCAACATCGGGGACACACTGTGCATTCAGTAGCTTAGGAAGGATGTTAAGGGCTGTTCTATCAGCCTGCAGAGCAGCATATTCCAAGTTCTGTCATTTATATCAGACAAACAAGTAGCTCATTAGGCTTATGCCTGGCATTGACAATGAAGAGAGGAGAAAATGGTCCCTAGATCCCTTCCAGTGAGGAGGCCCCCCAAGTCAAACGTTCTTAATGAGTAGAATAGAAACTGTTGAGGGCAAGTGACAGAAGAGCATATGCAAAGGTCTTTTCTGCCCTTAAGAGGTATAGAACTGCTCATCCTGTGGTTTGGTTGGATTTTTTAAAAGATTTATTTAGGCTTTTATATCAAGCTGGTCTTTCCTTTGACCAGGTCAATCTGCCTCAGAGAAAGCTTGCCCTGCAGCTCAGAAAGTGGACAGAATGAGTTGTGTGAGACCCCAAAAGGCAGTGACATAATTAGGGCAGGGCAACCAAGACAGCCACCCTAGGTACCAACTTGGGGAGTGGGATAGGGCAGGCAGAAAAAAAATGCTGCTGCAGCAGCCACACAATCACATCAATAGCACAGTGGCAGCTAGAATTTGCCACTGCCCCAGGCATCTAGCTGCATTGTTACATCGCTGCCAAAAGATTAGTCAAGTACTGCCCTGCAAGTAGATCTCAGACTGAAAATGCATCCATGTCTTTGCTTGTGTGCCAGACTGGTGCATATGCATTTCTCATTTCCTTTACTTTGTGAAAACTGTCATTCTAAATTCAATGATTTTTTCTTTTTCATTTCTTGGTGATTCAGCAAACATGGCAGATTTGTTCTTGAGAAACCTGTTACGTGAAAAATACGATTATTTCAGTTAACCTTTCCAACAGAAGAGACAGCCCACTGCAACTCATCAATAATGCCTCCATAACTCACAACTGCAGAGAGTGCAGAGATTAATTCTAAATAATTTTTACATAAAATTTCTTCCCAAATTCATCTCTCTCAGGACATTCATTTAAATATCCAATCTTTGAGCTCCAGTGAAGTTTTGTACTGATTGACTTTTAATAACTAACAGCTAAATGCTGCAATATGTTTGGCACCCTCAACTCCTATTGAAATCAATAGGAAAAGATGAGGAGTGCCTACCAAATGGCACCGTGAATAGCAAATAATGAAAAAAAGTCAGCATCTTTTTGGGTCAGGCTCTAGAACTTAATGGAAAATGCTAACAGAATGTTGGTTGAGTTCGCATAGAAGTTAGCAGTTTTTTAAAAGCTTTTACTGAACTGCCCTTGAGGAACCTATTCTGTTGTTATTGTAAAGAACTTGCCATCTCATGAATATGGAGTCTGTAGTCTCATAATCGCATGACTTTAAGTGTGTGCCTGTGCCTATAAGTTTCATAGACAATAGGGGCTGGAAGGGAGGTGTAGGCTTCTTTTTTAAGTTTCAGGAGACCCAAAAAATTTCTGTTGAGCCAAGGGGGCTTCCCTGCCCTCTGACTGCATTTCCTGCAGGATGGGATGGCCTTTCCTTGCACTTTGAGGACTGAATTCTTTAGGAACAACCACTCCTTATGGACTCCCCTTCCCAGGGGGCCATGGTTCCTTAGTGCCCGACTAACCAGTTTCCTGAGTTTGTGAAAGTCAGCTTTCCCAAAGTTGAGGATTTCTGTTTTACCGAGGAATTTGGCCACCCTGCACTGGACAGAGAAAGTAATCAGATCATGGTTGCTATCACCAAGCTTGCCCTCAATCCTCAGATCACTCACCAGATCATACTCTTTGTCCAGAACCAAATCCAGCAGTACCTTTCCTCTACTTGGCCTGTAGACCTCTTGCTGACGCTACAGGTACAGGTTGTCAATGCAGGTGAGAAAGTTACGTGACCGGTCAGACTTGGCTGTGTGCTCTTCCCACAAGATGTCCGGGAAGTTGAAGTGTCCCATGACAATCGTACATCAAGAACATGTGGCCTCGGCCAGCTGCTTATTGAATTTGAGATCCAGTTCTTCTTGGTTAGGAGGTCTGTAATAGACTCCTATGAGTATATTGCCCTCCTCATGTTCTCCCAATATTTTAACCCAGAGGGTCCCAAAACTCCCTCCATGGTTAATGAACTCAGTTTGAAGGGAAGTGTACTGCTCTTTGTCAAAGAGAATTACACCCCACCCCCTTCCCAACACAATCTCTCTTGTAGCGGGTATAGCCTTCTATACCTATCAACCAGTCATAGAAGGAGTCCCACCAGGTCTCTGTTATTCCTATGAAGTCATAATCTTTATCAGTCAGGAGAAGGGCCAGCTCCTCTTGCTTGTTACCTAAGCTCCTGGCATTTGTGTACAGGCAGTTGAATCTGCCATATGGGAAGCCATAGGCTTCTTTATATGATGGGACATGACCTTTCCTAGGGCTCTTGTCAGAGTGGGATCCCTTGGACTACTCAAACTGATGCTACTGTGATTGGCATGACTTGGGCTAGAACTGTTTATTGACCTCCCATCCCCCAGTGATCTTAGTTTAAATCCCTGTCAAGTAGGTCAGCCATCCTGGCCGAGAAGAGCTTCTTCTCTTTCCAGGTGAGGTGGAGGCAGTGGCGGCGTGTAGGGGGTGCACAGAGGTGCACGTGCACCCCTTGATAGAGCTGGTGTACCCCATCAGCCAGCATTCCTGGGCAAGGGGGGCAGGTAAGAACATTGGTGTGCCCCCTGAAACTGCCAGCCATTGAGTGGGGGTGCCAGGAGAAGCAGCCCCCTGTGGCTGAAAGTGCCAGCAGTGTGGCTGGAACCTCCAGTGGTGCACCGCTGCCACTTGCAGGTCAGCAGGATTGGCCACAGGGTGGGGGGATCAGCAGTGGGAGACCCCTCTCCCCAGTCGCTGACAGTCCACTGGGAGGGGTGAGTGCCCCCCCCCCCAGACTCAGGAAGCACCAGTTGCCCATGGGTGGAGGCCATCCCTTCCAACAGTCTGCTACCTCTCCCACTGAAGTGTGGAGTGTGGTCAAAGAAGCCAAACCCCTTGCAATGCCACCATCGCTGGAGTCTTCTGTTCACCTCACTAATGCATCTATCCCTCTGAGGCCCATGACCCATGACTGGGAGGATTGAGGAAAAAACTACCTGAGCCCCCAGACCCTTCAGCCCCACCCCCAGAGCCCTGTAGTCATGCATGACCTGGCTGGGATTGCTCTGAGCCATGTCATTTGTGCCCATGTGGATAAGTAGCATGGAATGGTGGTCTGAGGGCCAGATGACTTTGGGGATACTCTCAGTCACATCCCTGAGACATGAGACCCAAGGAGGAAGCAAACCTCAGAGGCTACAGGGTCAGGGTGACAGATTGCACCCTCTGTCCCCCTCAGGAGGGAATTGCCCACCACAATTACTCTGCATCTCCTTCTGGGCACAGTTGCTGGTGGCTCTCCTTCCTCACATGCTGGGGCCAGGAATTTGGCCAGCTCAGCTAATGTGAGGGGTTTGAAGTGGTGGTGCAGCTCCAGGGGAACAGTCACCCTGGTGCAGTGCCTCTTAGGGCTGGAGACTACCTCCATCCAGGCAACCCCTGGCTGGACCTCATGGCAGCTATTCATCTCTGTCAAGGCATCATTAGCTGTGGGGTGGAGTGCCTGGAAGTAGGTGTCCATTTCCTGCTCTGCACCTCTAACAGCTTGCAGCCATTGCACTGTTGCCTGGAGTTCCCTAATCTGGCACTCCAGGGCCTCCACCCTTGAGCACATCCCAGAAGGGGAGGTGTCAGTGCTCCCAGAGCCAGCTGCCTGCATCTGTGCCAGGGAGCCTCCACAGGAAGCTGGGGCTCCATCTGTGTGGCTGTCGGTGGGGAAAGGGACCACAGGCTCCTTTTGGGTAGAGGCTGGAGCCATGGGCTCCATTTGGGTGGAGACCCCAGTGGTACCAGAGCAGAGGGGTCCAGGTGCAGGGGGGAGCTTTGAGGTGCGATGCATCCCTCCCACCAAGGTCCTCGTAGTAGTCTGGGCTACTACTGTACAGACCCTTCCCTTCAAGCTCCCTGCCTAGGGCCTTGTGCCCCGCCTGCCCACCCTCCTGTACAAACTCCTGCGCTACCTCACACACTGGGCCTAGAGCATGCCTGTTTGTGCATTCTCTTTGCAAGGCTCCGGTTGCATGGCTCGCTGGGGGGCTGGGCAAAGTAGGAGCTGGGGGTGGGGGGTTGACCCTTCTCTCAGCTGCCCTGCAGCTGTGCTACTTCCCTACCACCTTGGGCCCCATCTACCTCTTGGCTGTGCTGTGGGTTGGAGTCTGCCGTAGTCCTTTAGAGGGTCTGGGGGTCCTGGGGCTCATTGGGGTGCAATGGGCATCTGCCAGGAACAAACTTGAGCCAAGGACAAAGTTCTGGAACTGTCTATCAGTGTCATTGTAAAAAATTGATGAGACAGAAATTGTCTGAGTTTGTAGACCAAACTCATGCTCATGTTGAAATCTGTCACTGTTGACTAGTTGCTTTGTCTTATTAAAATAATCCCTTGGTTTCATTGAAGGTGTGACAATTAGCCCAGGAAATCTCTTTTTTTTCCAGAATGTTTAATATTTCTTTCTAACCTAACCGTCTACAAGGAGAAATCCTGGGGTTAGATCAGGGGTGGGCAAAATGCGGCCCACCAAGCCATTCTATCCAGACCAGGGGGCCCCTAAAAAATTTAGAAAATTAATACTTATCTGCCCCCGGCTGCCTGTCATGCGGCCCTCAATGGCTTGCCAAAACTCAGCAAGCAGCCCTCCGCCTGAAATAATTGCCCACCCCTGGGTTAGACTGTGTCTTTTACTTCAGGCCTGCACAGGCTCCAGGCCCTTTCTCCAGATGCTGACAACTTGGTCTGGATACACAGCAGAAGGTGGGTCTTTATGACCAGGGATCCTGGTTTTCTCTCATATTTTCAGTTTTAAAAAAGTGACCCAAAATCCAAATTTTTCCGTGATTAAAATGAAATACCACTATCTATATATCTATTAGTGGTGTTTCATTTTAATCATGGAAAAATGTGGCCTTTGGGTTACTTTTTTAAATCCAAAAATTGGGGATTTATTTTTATCAGAGAAAACCAGGATCCCTGTTTATGGCTACCTCATCCTTTGAACAGATGGGGGGTGGGGTATAGAATGGGCAGGGTCTTGGTTCCACTTGCTGGCTGACTGCACTTGAGCCACTGGTGAGTGTGAGGCATTTAGTAGTGATCAGAGGCATCACTGGGCACTTTTGTGGTGATGGTGGTGGTAACGCAGAGCATAACAGTTGCACCTGGGTCACAGCGTGGCAGCTGCTATTTACATGCTCCTCTCCCTCAAGTTGACACCAAGGACCAGTGCCCCAATTACCTCCACTTATGCTACTACTGCTGGTGCAGACCAGTGGTAAATTATTAGCATTTTCTACACTCCTCCAGGAGCAAGGGGGATATAGGTTAGGAAGTGCCTCTGAATTGCGCTGCAACTAGGAGCTATTTCTGTGCACTTTACATTCCTTACTTCCATCAAAATAGCACTTACTTTCTAGTTTGTGTTTCAGTGGCTTTCAGAAACTGCTCCCTAATTAGATTGTTTTGTAGCTATAGATGTGAAAGTGTTCAAAACATACAGGCTTAGAAACAATCTGTGGTCATTTGGTAAGCATTTCACTTTACTTCCCACCAAAAAATGTGTATTGAAATGCTTGCTGCACAAATTACTTTGAGCCAGGGTGCTGTAGACACTGTGAGCGTGACATACCACCATATCTGAATCCTGCCCTATCATTCGGCTATTGAGGATTTCATCAGGGTGCCTTTGAAGGGCAGAGAAATAGCTGCTTTAGAGATAAAGATATTTCACCAATAGTTTTTAGAAGGTGATATGGAAAAAGAAAATCAGACCACAACCTCTCCTAAAGGTAAAATATTAATCCCTTTAGGCTCAGTTCCTAAATCCACTTCCAAATGTGAACAACTGAAAATACAATACACTTCAGAAGCCTGAGGAAGCCAAATTTATGTTATTAAAAACCCATTTCAAGATTGGAAACAAAAGCTGGGTCAGCATTTACTAAAAACACAGTATGTACAGTCTTTGGGTTTTCTTTTGGCTGCATTAGAGATGAGAAAGAAGGGCATGGTAGAAAGGCAAGAGCTGAAAGCAGCACTTTGGAAGAATAGGAACTGCTGTGTTGTCCCAGAGGTGCTGGAGGGAGCAGACTCACTAACGTCCTTTATTGTACCCATATAACAGACAGGTATATTATGCATTCATCCCACTGTTCCTTTATATGCTTGCTAGGTTGCAGGGGTGGGGCTAATGTACTTTGACATGTCCCCACAAATCTGTGGGAGTTGCAGCTGTCTTGATGCTCAGGAAACATGCAAAGGGGAAGACAAGGGTTCCCATGTCTTCACAGTGTCCATATATTGGGGTAGCCATAAAATAACCCTTCATTCAAAACTAGAAATAATACCCAAATGTGATCCTTGTGATGTTTTCTGCCATGCTGAATTCAATGGCCAAATCCCTTTGACTTCATCAGGATCAGGATTTTACTTTATTTGCTGTAGAGCCATTCTGTAAGTGCTACGTTGGTTTGTGACAGGGCTTTGGAGGTTTGTGTGTTTTATCCTGACAGTTTAGATCACTACAAGGATCTGTTATAACTTTTTGAGGAGAAGCGAGCATTTCTCATGTGCATCTCAGCAGTATGTCTCTAACTAAGCCTTAATTAGGTCATTTATCCCCTTTATGTATATGTACTACTTCAACCCAGTAACAAGACAAAATGATAAATTAATTTCAGTAACAAAGGAACAGAAATAACCTATTTATATGTGTATGCACATAATCATGCACATAAAACCTTACCCTATTGCTAACTATATATAGAGGGCAAACTCTTTCATACATGAGCATGGCATGAAGGCTCTTCAGAAATCTGAACCTTCCAATTATTGCCCTCCTTCTGATTGTCAAATCCTCCTCCTCATGGTGCTGTGACACCAGGGTCAGACTCTGTTCCACCTATTAGGTACGTAAATGGATTTATGTGCATACATGCTATTTTATTTCACCCTGGTTGACCATGAAAAACAGTTAATGCAAAATGGGGATGGGTTTGACTTTTCTGCTTTTTAGCAACTTAATCATATGGGTTAGATGACAGTGTGGTACCAAAATAGATACATGAATGGATTTTCAGTGTGGAACAGAGTCACACTTAGATGCCTAAATCCACTCAGATGTCTAATAGGGGAAATAGAATTTGGCCCTACATCTCTTTTACCTCAGTGTAACTGCATTGGTTTTTATGGAGTTGCTTTTTATTTACATCACCCTGAGATCAGACTGGTGCCAATGGCAGGAACTATAGGACATACTAGGTTTTAGAGCTCCTTGTCTGAGCCAAAAGCAGTTGCACACAAATACTTACCTGGCAGGGGAAATACCATGGATGATGGTGGTATTGCTGGCCTGGAAATCCCGTTTGGCCTGGAAATCCCCTGTTTGGCCTTGAATGACTTGGCTGGCATATTTGAGGGTGGAGACCTGTCTATTGCATTACAGACGGGTCCTGCTGAAAGAGTTCATTAAAGCCTCCCAATGGGAGGATTTCTGCTAGACAATTTATAGTAATGGGGGATTGGTTTTGGGTTTTCCCTCTAGTTTTGGCCTTTTGCCTAAGGGCAAGTGAGACTAGAGGACATATGAACTGGAAGGCCTCTGGGCTTGGGCCTGGAACACAGTATGCCTGCCATGGATTTGGGAGTATTTGAAGTCCCAGTCTGAAGAGTTGGGGAGGTAAGATATTTGCCAGTGGTAGTGCCACACAGACTTGAACGATTGAGCTCTAGTCAATCAGCAAAATTTGGAAATGATTTGGCTGATTTGGCCCAAGACCCAACATTTAAAAAAAAAAAGAAGAAAAAAGAATGACAGAGGACAAAACCTTATTGGGTTGCAAACAACAGCCATCTGTCCCCCTAGAGATAAATACTATATTTGAACATGCAAGATCTATTTCCAGTAAATGCAATGAGAACTCAATAGTCAAACAGAATGCTCCAACCCAACCTCCCTTTCCATTCCAGAATTTGTTTGGTGACAGAGAAAAGCATCTATAGGGTATTTCTTTTAGCTCACCTTATTGTCACATGTGAAATATCTGGGTGATACCAGCTTTTCCAAAATGTTTACCTTGCTCATATTATTCATTCACATTCTGCTCCCAACTGAAATTCACTTTCAGTGA
Source organism: Crocodylus porosus (assembly GCF_001723895.1). Classification (NCBI taxonomy): domain Eukaryota; kingdom Metazoa; phylum Chordata; order Crocodylia; family Crocodylidae; genus Crocodylus; species Crocodylus porosus. The sequence goes on along the minus strand of NW_017728906.1, from coordinate 90,183,309 downwards.
AGGAATATTACAAATAGAATAATGAAAGAATGGTATATTTTAAAATTGTTACACACACACACACACACACACACACACATTTTCAGAAGCCTATCTTAAAATAAGAAAACTGGTTTAGGAATATATATACCTTGTAGTCTATGTTTTTAATAAAATACCTGCTTAAATTTAACAGTACCAGCAAGCCTCTTCGTAGCTTCATGCAATGAATTGGAAAACACTTATTTAGTGTGTGTGTATACTAAATAAAGTTTTCCAATTCACTGTGTGAACCTACAAAGAAGCTTGCTGGGTATTGTTAAATATAAGCAGGTATAAAATACACACACACACTATATATTGTTTAAATATATAGGTCTGTTGCATATATATATAGAGAGAGAGAGCGAGACAGAGAGACAGAGAGAGACAGAGAGAGGGGCTATTGAGCTTCCTGGAAATAGATCTTGCATGTTCAAATGTAATATTCAACTTGAAGCTAATTATATACATATATAAAATAGTTATTTTATATAGTTAAATATAGTCGAGTTGAAAATGTATTCACTTATGGGAATAACTTGCAAAGAACAACATAACCTTATAATGAACACAAAATCAGCAGCCAAATTTTCATGTACATACCACACTTGGATGAGAAGACTTTTTAGCATAAAACTCATTGGTAATATACATTAGAAGAGTCTTACTATTTGTCACACACTTTATATCAGTATTTGTGATTTAATATTTATATATTTAGAACTTTTATTGGGGACATTTTTTAGTAACATTAATCTGCAATGCACAAGAGAAATCAAACTATTTCCCTTGCACTTTATGCCTATGGTTTAAGTTGTTTTATTTTTGTAAAGTTACCATTCATGTTTCTTCCTCTTTTGGAGATGTTAATATGAGTAATATTAATAGCAATAAACTAAGCTAAGTGGACAAACTATTTATGGATTTATGTCCACCATTTGCTTTATCAATGGGTTATTTCAGCAATTTAGTTATTTTTTTATTTGTTATTCTGTTCTGAATTAGCACCTTTAATTTTACCTTGATGCTTTGAACATAATATTGCCTGCTTTTTAGTATTCAGTGCTTTAAGTTTTTGTTTGAACATCTTAAGCAAATTACTTTTTCATTAACTTTCTGTTGGGCATTTTAGATCTAAAATATATATATTCACAATAAGGCCCCAGTCTTGCCAGAAACAATGTATGCAAACCCTTACATCTCAGCAGGCGCATATTTCCAGTGTAAAAGGTGTGATCACAGCCCCAACCAAATTCTTACTAGTGAAAAAAGTGAGAGAGGCTATCTGGAGAATTCCTGTTATGCCTAAGAGCAGCAAAGTTTGACCCAAAGAAAATAAAATCAATGTGTGTCCAAACACTTCTTCTTAATGCATCTCCTCCGGGGAAGGCATTGAAAGGGGGACAAGAGGGATCAGTTTTGTTTCCTTGCTTAAAGGTGCGGGGTACAAAGCAGGATTTAGACCAGTGACTTTTAATCCCTATTTCACCTTGGCTTTCGGGTTGCATCTTATAATATTTTCTGCTTTGTTTCCTCCTCCCTTTCCCTGCTCTCTGGATCCTTTACACATAAGCTCATTTGTTTCTTCTCAGGCTTGAAAAAAAGATTCCCTTAATTAACCCTGCCTAGTTTGGAAAGCTCCAACCTTTCCCATTGCCCCCGCCTGCAGACCATCGCCAGCCCCACGGGCAGGGCCAGCTCCTTGTCTCTTTCTCTGGGCCGGCGGCCAGGACATTTCCCAGTCCAATTTGCCCCGCGTGGAAAGGGAGATCGCTCCTCCTTCCCCCACTCCCATCTCCCCGCGCCCCCGACCCACTTCGCTCCTGCCTGCAAGCTGCCGGGTCGGCTGGGGCGGGGTGGGCTGGGGCACCGCTGAGGCAGCCCCACACAGGCCCCCCGCGCCCCGCACGCCGGCGGCTCCCGCAGGGCTTGAGGGGCGGGAGCAGCAGGCGGCAGCTCTGCCCGGGGCGGGGAGCGGATCCCGAGGGGAGTGGGCGATGGAGATGGGCGAAGAGGAGAGGGAGGGCAGCAGGGGGGCACGCAGGCTGCGGCATCCCTGCCGGGGGCACGCCCGTGTGTGTGTGTGTGTGTGTGTGTGTGTGCGCGCGCGCGCGCGCATAGACGTGTGGCGCGTGTACGCGTGGGGCGTCTGGGCGCGCGTGTGCGCCTGTATATGCGTGTGCATATGTGGCACTCTTGCACGTGTATGTGAAACATGCGTGTGTGTGTGTGTGTGTGTGTGAATTGGGGTGTCGGCAGGCGTGTGGCGGGCGCGCGCCTGTGGCACGCGCGCGTGTGTGCATATGCGTGTGACACGTTTATGCGTGCACGGGCGGCACGTCTGGGCGCGCGTGTAGCACGCGTGTGCATATGCGGCACATGGTGTGGCTGTATATGCGTGTGCACATGTGGCACCCTCGCACGTGGGTGTAATGTGGCACATGCGCGTGTGAATCGGGGGGGGGGCGCGCGCACGTGTGGGGCGAGCGCGCCCCTGTGGCACACGTGTGGGTAGCACGCGCACGTGGGTGCAGCTGCGCGGTGGGCGTGCGTGTGTGGCAGAGGCGGGTGTGTCCGCGTGTCCCGCAGCTGCCAGAGGCCCCGACCGCCGGTGCCGGCACCGCGGGGGCGGTGGGGAGCC
>NW_017728906.1:90160344-90180547 GCF_001723895.1 Crocodylus porosus | reverse complement strand
CGCCGGCCCCAGCCCCAGCCCCAGCTCGCAGCACCGGCACCGGCGGCTCCCGGCTCTCTAGGGTGGTGCGGAAGCGCCCTCCGCTCCCGCCCGGAGGTACCAGCCCTGCCCGTGCCCCGCAGGGAGCGCGGCCACAATGGCAAAGGCTTGCGGGAGGTTCAAGGGGCTCAAACCCGCGGGGGGATGGAGCTGGGGCCCCGGGGTAGCAGCAGCCCCCTGGCCCTCCCCTCCGCGGGGCTCTGCAGAGAGGCTGCGATGCCGCCGCGGCGCAGGCTGCGCGCGCTGGGCTTGCACGGCGGGGGGCGCTGGGGTTTGCGCCCTTGGCCGGAATGAACCACCCTCCGCCCAGCCTTGGGGTCCTGGGATCCTTTGCTCGGTGTGTCCTAACAGCCTGCGAGTGCCTGCGTGTGAGAGTGAGCCCAGTGTGTGCACGTGAGAGCGCGTGTGAGTGAGAATGAGCATGGGCTCAGGTGAGCAAATGAGTGGGAGCATGTGTGAGAGCACAAATGAATGAAAGTGAGTGGGCGTGCATGGCTAAGTGAGCATGTGTGTGTGCATGCATGCACATGCTCACTCATTCGCACACAAGTGAAGGAGCGTGTGTGTGAGCATGTGTGTGAATGAGTCGGCATAGGTGCGTGAGTGAGCGTGCATGTGCATGAGTGAGCGTGTGCGTGTGTGAGAGTGCACACAGGTGAGGGAATGAGTGAGCATGTGTGTGCACATGAGTGAATGAGAGTGACAGTGTGAGTGAGCATGAGTGAATGAGGTGGGTGTGCAAGAGCAAGTGTGTGAATGAGTGAGTGAGCATGTGAGTCTGAGCATGTGTGTGTGTAGGAGCATGAGTGAATTTGCGTGAGCATGAGGTGTGTGTTAGTGAGCATGGGGTGCGTGTGAATGAGTGAGCATGAGAGTAAGCATGAGATGAGTGTGCGAGGGAGGGTTGAGAGTGTGTGAGTGAGCATGGGGGTGTGTGAGTGTGTGTGTGTGTGTGTGTATCCATCTGTGTGTGTTTAGCAGGACTTGCCCATTCTGAGAGCTGAATAGATCGGCTTGGAGCAGCAGTGCTTTCCAGGAATTTAAATGAGAATTTCTTTGCTGTTGCTTTCCAAGGCTCTTCCACTCCCCTTTATGTTTGTTTTCTCAGGTTGAACTTCAGACTACCAGTTAGGTGGCTGGATTCTCCCTTGTAATCTTGTCAAAGGGGGGGCAGAAAAAGCTTCCTTGTAATAGGAAAAAGTTGATCCTTTCTGTAAAATCTGTAAAATGATTATATATTTTATCAGGAACTTGCATCTGTAATAACTTCCAACTCAGACACAGCCAGCTCCCTCTGTATCTTCTCTAGCTTATGATAACTAGCCTTTGTTGTTATTAGAAAAAAACATTCTCAGTTGATTCCCTGTCCAAATAGTTTATTCCCTTACATGGTTTAAGGTTTACTAATGTAATTCTCTCACATGTTGGCAGGGAGGGGGAAATGTTAAGCAATGGGTGGGGCAGGGGCAACCTAATGGCTTTCAATCTAATCTTCAGTTTTAAGTCAGTCAGCTTCCTAAGCTTTGCACGTTTTCATTCCAAAGGTCAGACTGTGTCCGAACCTGAACGCAATTTTTTCCCCCAACGCTTGAGCAAAAAAAAAGAAAAAGATACAGTTCAGCTGGTTTTGATAATAAGGTGTGTTCAGCAGAGGTCAATGTTTTTCTCTCTGAAGCTAAAATTCCTGCAGATTTTTTAGCAGCTCATTCCTGTCAGTGATTGGGGTTTGCAAACTGAAATTTGACTTTAAAACTGCCCCTCTGTCAGAAGAGGCGGCTTTTGAGTTTTCTGATAAAAATTTTATTTGACTGAAAGTCACGAGTGAGTGCGCACCGTGTTAAGTGCACCTTTTTTGCTAAGACCATAAATCATACAGCTAAGGAAAGTTGTGTTGTACATGCAGGAGTAAATGGCTAGCTCATCTATGAAGTGAGAAGGCTGTGTCCTGTGGGCAAGAGTTAGGAGGGCCTTTCTTGGCTGGGGTCTGCTTCACCCACCCAGAAAGAACTCTGGTGAAGCTCCCAGTAAAGGTTGCTTCTGAAGTGTAAGTGGCAAGATAGGGACCTTAGTGAGAGCTGCTGTGCGTTTTGCAAGGTTTATAGGAAGAAGCGTCCTGTGATGCACCTGTGCAGCTTGGCCTGTGGTGGTAGATTAGACGTTTTCTCTTGTGGTACATATGCTCATAAGTCAGTCAGGTTTTATAAATGCATTGCAACAGAACTGATATGTAAAGTTACTTCTTGAGTGTTTTACCCGTTCCCCCTTGTTTTTTTCCCCCTTGAAAAATGGACAAAATTATGTATTGCGAGAGAATTCAATTATAAAATGTTCTTAAGAGAATGTTGAGATTACACACCTAGGTGCCCGAGTAAGAAAATGTTAAAAGGAACCTTCCTTAACTAGCTTGTTGGGCAGGAAAATTGTGAAAATGTTCACATGTCTTGTGTTATGTAGCATATCGCATTCTCTTAGAAGCAGAATAAAATCTGCATATCCATTTTTCTGAATTTTTGAAATTGTTTCTCATACATAGTTATTTTCTTTTATGCCCTGCCCCCCCTTTACAGAATCTGACCTTTATTCTTGTTTAGTAGAAGTGAGAAATGGTGCAGTTCAATAAACTCAGAGAAGCCATATGGTTATTTAGATCAGTGGTTTCCAAACTTTTTTTGATCACACACCCCTATCCGTAAAAACATGTTGAGCACGGACCCCCAATATATGTATATTTATTTATAAATTATATACATGTACTACTCGCGTACTGTATGTGACACGTGACCGTCTGACATACAGACCGAGTGAGGGCGCCAGTGTCAATCCGTATATTAAATATTAGTAAAGCTTAATTTCTTTCTTATTTTTTTAGATAAAAAATAAATATAAATGGAAGTTCTAATATTTTCTTCCCGCATCCCAATGGATCGTCTTGCACACCCCCTGGGGTGTGCGCACCCCACTTTGGAGACCACTGATCTAGATTGGCGTCCTGAATAGAGTTACTAAATAGTTACACCAATGGCGTGCTCTGGATATTTATCAGTTCATGCTTACTGATAATCCAAGCTTGTCCAATTTCAAGATGTTTCTGTTAACTCCATAAGAGTCCACTTTAAATTGTGGTGTAGGGCAGGGGTTCCCAAACTGGTACATGTACCCCTGGGGTATGCAGTTTGGTGGGGGGGGCATAGGGGAGAAACTGTAATGGTGGATTTATTTTTCATTATAATAATTGGCGTTTAAGGGGTTAAAATATTAAATGTATTGTGGTATGGGTATGCAGGCAGCTGGTAAATCTGAAAGGGAGTACAAAGTAAGAAAAACCTTGGGAGCATCTGGTGTAGAATTTGCAGAGTGCCTGCTAGTGATCTGCAGAGGTAGACAATATGGTTTCTGGTACTGGCTCTCTCTCTTTGTGTTGCCTGTTAATGGCATTATGAGGAAATAGTTATTTTTTGGCATACTGAGTGTCCATATAAACCATTTCTGTAGTTGCTGTTGGGATGTGATGTATTTACAAATTATGGGGGCAGAGAGGCATGCCAATGGAGCTCAACAGAGATTGCAAATGGAGGGAAGGTGGTCAGTGAGGCAGCTGGCACTTTGAAAAAGTTGTGATGACTCTCCTGCCACACCAACTTTGGAACATGGGCGTTAGGATTTCATTCAGACAACAGAATACCTGGTTTTGCTATCACTTTTGCAGTGCAGTTCCAGAGTCTATTTTGCTGAATTAGGCTGTTGAGCCTCCTCTTGAATAAAGGTATTCTCGTAAATAACATGTTCTGATATTACTTTTTTTTGCATGTTTAATGCATATGAAAAATTGTGACTAATGCTGAAAGTAGTGACTGAAAAATAAACTAAAACAAGGTAGGTTTTTCTTGAATCATTTCCTTATTGTTATAAAATGTTAGGCTGCCTATAACTTGAGTATAATTGTAGCAGTAAATGGTTTATTAGGCACCATCTGACCTTTTGTCATGTTTAATTGCTTAGTGCAGTTGACTGTGTGCAGTATTCTGCAAAAATAATTGCTCTCAGACTTATCTGAACACAGTTGTTTTTAGAGCAGCTGTGTACATGTTTCTGCTCTGAACTTTATACCTTTAAGGGCCTGTTCTGAATTCATGCTCCTTGCATTTTATATTTTATGTAGCTGAAAAAGTCACCTAATGTGGTTTTCGTGGGTTGTGCTAACTCAGAGCAGTGTTTTGAATCCAATTACATACTATATATCTAGGGCTCTGTTAAAATTCTGCAGTTAGAAACAATCCCTATTAAAATGTTGGCACAGATAATCAATTATGAAACTTAAAAGTTATGAGGTACGTGAGTTAAAGTGAGTGTTTCATTCATAGATGATGAGTATTTTGAAAGTGTCTTTGAAAATGCTTTAGATAGTGCATAGAGACATGAGAGGAAGTGCTGTCTGTGTGCTAAAGAGCTTACAGTCAAAAACCCTGTAAACACATATGCATAGGTATTATTTATTAAATGTATTCTGTCTCCCCACAAATGGAACTATGGTCCTGTGTTCAAAACTTAGCACATGTATAAATGTTTGTATAATACAAAATGAAGAAGTGAATTATATTACTATGTTAAATCTGAGTGACGATGTACAAAGCAGAATTTTTTTTTTTGAATCTTTGAAAACACTAACATTATAATTTAGCCCCTGCTGGAATTTATGGAAGAGAGTTTCTTTTCTGACAAATGATTAGTGGTGATTCTTTAACAAAATATATTTTTCATTTGGAAAAATCAAATTATTTTAGTCAAATTGCATTTTTTTAAAAAGACTTGTGTACAAATTTAATTATGAGTTTGCAACCATTAGATTGAAGATTAAGGGTATCATAATGCTTATGTTTCAGTGTTGTAGTTGTGATGATTCAAGAAATGTATGACAGTGTTTGGGTTTCCAGGCTGTAGCCATATTGGTCTAGAGGAAAAGGCAATTGGGACTCATAGTAGAGATTGTATATTTTATTAAACCAACAAGGTTTTTGCAAAAAAAATTTCTTTATTAAAGAATGAAAGAATTTTTTTTGCAAAAATCTTGTTGGTCTAATAAAACATATCATCTCTACTGCGAGTCATGACGGTGTTTGGGTTTTTTGTTTGTGCTTTTTAAATATATGATATCTTATTGGACCAACTATATAATTGGGGGGGAAGTTATTTGTATAAACTGGTAAAGCAATTTTAATGCATCTGGACAGATGTATGTTTTTGGAGTTAAATGTCAGGAGCTGTTTTCAGGGGCCCTTGACCTTGGAGCTTGTTCTTGGCAGTTGCTTTGACAGTCACTGTTTACTGGCCTTGAAAGGGCTATTTAAGGCTAGTCACTTTTTAGAAGCCCAATCTTGAGCAAAGCTGAAGGCTTCTAAAGAATTCCTTGGGAGTTGAGTGTGTGCAGCATTGCATCTTACAGTATCAGGCACAAGGAGGCAATGTGGCCTTTACTACCTTTTTAGTTCCTTTGAAGATGTGTCCTTATCATTGTTTTGTTGCATTTTTCTAAACTTCTCTTGTGCTTTAAGGAAGGAGGCATTTAATACCTAGACAGAAAATAAATGTTTGTTGTGTGCCTTCATAGGTGCTACCACACGAGCATTCATAACACTTTCTGTACTCCCATGTTTTAGTATGTTAAATCAGTGATTCTCAACCAGGGTGATGCGTGATCCCATTAGGGCTGTTACGCCGCATGGCCCTTGTATGGGGAGATAAATGCCCTCCTCCTCCATCTGGCACCCTGCATTTGCCCCAGCTACTCGAGCAATGTCTGAAGCTGCTTATCTGGAAACTGCTGCCTCTACTGGTTTTCTCACCTTCATACCTGCAGACAGCCCCCTCCCCCAGGCTCCTAGCAGCGTGCTCTGCTGCCAGCGGTGCGTGGATGCCTGGACCAAACTGCACTTTGCAATCCAGCCTGTGCTCTCCATTCCTTCCATGTCCCCAGGACAGGTAGGAGGGGCTGTAGAGGTGGTTGCTGGTGTGTGAAACCCTGCAGGAGCAGCTTCAGTGGTTGTTGTCCTTGCCCCTGAGGTCTGGACCAGGGGTGAGGAGTGAAAAGGGCAGGGCATGGCAGGGTGGGATCTGGCCTTGCTGCCCTTAAGTGGCACCAGTTAGATCACTGATTCTCAATTTTTCTAGCCTCAAGGCTCTCCTTCATATCTCTTCTGAGTTTAAATACACATCAGTGATTTTTCAACTGCTGTGATGCTACAAAATTCAGAAAAGTTACGGAAGGGGTGCCTTGAGGCTAAAAAAGTTGAGAACTAATTTAAACACAGTAAGCACTGTTCTTCAAGGGCCTGATTCAAAGTCCATTGAAGCAAATGGAAATACTTTGAGCTTTAAAAATTGGGAATTGGGTGGACTGTTGTCCCTGTGATATGGAAGTTTCTAGATGACCATGCAGAATATACGTTCCATTCTTGTGCCTGCATCCATCATTTGAAGGGATCCATGAGCCACACCATGGAGGGGATTTTGGGGGATTATAGCTGAAACTTTGTGAATTCAGTAGCCATCTGTGCCTGTGCAGAGGTACAGAGACTTTGATGGTTTCTGAAATCAGTGATCAGATAGATCAGCCTTTAGAGCTTCCTGAGCTTGCAAAGCATCGGAAGATGATTTCTGTTTCTCCAACTTCCCTTTACTAAACTTGTTTGCTGAAGCTTGGCAGAGGATTTTCTTCTTAGTAAGTCTTTTGAAAGATACTTTTGGTTTGGTTACATTAAAACCAGGTGTAAACAAAAGCTTTGATCCCGTACAGGAAAACTTGCAGGTAATCTTGGATAGTATACTTGCAAGGAGTTTTGACCATTAGTGTAGTGTTCCACAATAGTACAATAACAACACACTTTTAAATTCATTATTTCAGTCCAACATCTGTTTTATTTTAATCAAGATTTAAATCCTGTGATTTTGTTTTAATGCCTTAAAAATAAAATTAGTTCATTTCTGTTTCTCATAGGAGCTTTGCATGATGCTGAGGTATGGGATTGAATCATGATCGCTTTAGTAAAACAAGCATGGGTACACACAACTGGATATAAAAGTAACAAGGACTTGTTTTATAAACCTTGTGAAAGAGACCGGTATACAGCTAAAGAAATGCTAGTTCAAAAAACGCTCCCCGAATACAGCACAAATTCAGCAGGATAGTAGCTATCTTAGAATTCACAACATAAAGTGTGGTTGGATAGCTCATGTGACTGGTAATGAGATATGGAGCCTTTCACCTTTAGCCTGTCACTTTGAACCAGGCTTGGTAACAAATGAAAGTTGTTACCATCTGATGGCTGCTTGATGGCCTGTGGACTCAAGTTCCTAATAGACAGGTTTCCATATCACAGAACCTACCACCACTGTTGGGATAAGCAAACCAGCCCCCTCCTTGTAAGGCTCTGCAGAATGGTCAATAATTGCATCAGCTGTCCTGGTACAGTCTGGTACTGGTCCTGCATTTCCAATGTTTATGGAATCTGAATCATCAGTTATCAGTAAAACAAATCATCAGTTATCAGTAAACTTATCTACAAGTCAGTGTCAGGTTGTAATAAGTCAGTTATAAACAATAAGCCCTTGATAACTACAAGAAATAGTCTTTGACTTCAAACTTAACTGAGTATCAATTTATTATTTCAGGTATCTTGAAAACATACATACTTTGTAAAGGATATGTTTGCAAAAAACAAATAAGTGTTTAGGATAGTTGCCAAGGTTCTTTGGATAAACCCAACATCTTTTATTAGACCGTCTTTTATAGTTGGGAAAATTCTTCTTTCAGGTACAAACCTTGAAAAGTACCTTCGTCAAGCTGATGAAGCATCTCTACCTATACACCTGAAACATGTAGGATAGTTGCCATGTTTTTTCTCAAGCAGTTGTGGAATATTTACCATGCTGTATATTATAGACTGAGGAGTTAAGCCATGTAATACACTATGAACCTGAACCAAAGTTCACTGAAGTTTAGTAGAAGATCTTCTATTGATATGTGGGCTTTGGATCAGGACTGCTTGACTTTGTTAGAAGTATTTGTATTCTGACTACAAGCTGTTGTCAGTCACAGACGACAAACATGGGAGGTAAGAAATAAATACCTTTAAAAACATAAATGAGTTAGGATATGTTTTGCTATATCCTTTATATTCAGTGAACTTTGTATATAAAAAGTGTTATACAATGTTTACAATGAGAATAGGTGCTTTGCAAATTGCAATAAATGTGTATGATATAATTTCTACAAAGCCATGTTTCAGTAATCATCCTTGTTCACTGATCATTCTTTTTGTTCTACAAGCTATATTTCAACTACTCACATAAAATAGTTTACAGTAGCTGAATTTCATAACTAGATATACATGTTTTATAATAAAAATGGATAGTGGCAAATTTGAAACTTATCTTAGTTATTTTGCGGTACATAGCAGGCAAGTTTAGGGCCATACTTATCCATGTTCTTTTAAAAAATTTCTGTTAACAATGAAGAAGGGCTTGTTTTGTGTGGTGTTTTTTTTTACTATGTATGCCCAAAGAATTTTTCATTACAATATGGCCAAATAATTGGCTTAGTGTTCACGATTTGCTTGACTTTAACTGAGTTGTCAGCCCCTTCCTTCATAATCTTCTACTTTTAGAGTTTATAATGCACCCATGAAAATTGATGCTTGACTGAAATCTGGTTAAAAAAAATCTTAGATGGAAAAAATAATTGCTTGAATTGAGTTTTAGTATAGCTTAAGTATAGAAAGCTTCGCTCTCTCTTTTCCCCCTCCCCCTGCACATACCCATCTCTCAGCTACTTTAGACTCAAAACATTTAAAAGGCAGAAGTGCATTAAAAGGTCCTGTTTTTTCATTATTTTGACAAACCTTGAAAAGTACTTTCTGTGCTTACACAAAGATTATGTTTCCAAAACACTTCTTAAAGATTTTGGGTGCTGAACACACACATTTGCACAAAGAATTGTAACCTGTTTTAGAAAGTATCCTCAAGAAACAAACCTGCCAGTGGGCCTTATGCCATGATCAATACATTTGCAGAAATACATTCATAGCCAAGTTTACAATCCAAACATCAAGGAGGGCTAAAGCTGATGGGGCCCTATGTGAGTTTGCAGCATTAAGGAGGCTTAAGAGGTTTTCCCAACCCTTCAATACTGTCTGCATTTTCTAACCATAGTTCTGTCCCACCATACACCCTGAGGATTCATGGCAGGGCACATACCATGCCATCTTCAGAAGTGTGTTAGGAAGGCATACTGGACTCTGTGGATCACTGCCGCATGGGTGGTTTCTCTAATAATTGACTGAGCGCTGAGTGTTCTCTTGAGACAAGTGTTTAGGTTAGTTAACCACCGGTGTTTTACCTTAAATGCTTAACGTCTGCACCCCTGGAACAAAATGCTTGGGAAAGTATAGAGTTGATCAAGAGATGCAAAATGATTTGGTGCTGTTCTTGCCACTTGGGAAAATCATTTGAATTTTGTGGCTTTTATGTCTGCGTCATAATTGTTAATGTTGTTTAAATTTAGGGGATTATAATAATGTAGGGGTTTTCTGATAGTGTGGAGTCTGGCTGCCTACAACAGCCTTTTGTTTTTGAGGAGGAAGATTCAATAGGGCAAAGAATGTGTCGTTCTTAAAAGGCGCTTTTGTGCACGATCAATGTTTGGTAAATGAAGATGCTTTGAAGTCTGTTTCTTCTTGATGCACTCTCCTAACTCCTATTAATGGGAGTCATGCATGTGTGTATCTCCAAAAGAATGGGCCTCTTTGTTAACTGCAGTATTTTCTGTGCTAAAATGTACTTTGCAGAGAAGCCTTTTTAACGCAAGAACTGTCCTAGGGTTTCCTTCACCCATCAACTGTGGGGCTTTATATTTTCTAGACAACTCAGTTGGTGATCATTGCTGTCAAAGGAAGTGACAAGTGTAGAAGGGAATTCTTGAACTTAGTTTTCTGTATAGGTGTTTTTGTCAACAAATGCACAAGACTAACATTTTTTTCTTTATGAAAACCAAAATGTTTTGGAAGCTGTACTAACAAGGCACTCTTTGCAAGGAATCAATTCCTGCTGTACAGGCATTTCTTGGTTTATCCAGGCTCCATCTTCATGGAAAACTAATTGCATCTTGAGGTCTCCTCAAGTGGTTTTGCTGCATTGCAGTTTAATGAAGAGATTTATTTTTGTTATTATTATTGTTGTTATTTTGGTCTGGGATTTTAATATGCTTAATAACTTTATAAATCCTTGTAGAACTCCCCAGTTACGGAGGAGCTTGTGGAAAGGTTGTTATTGGGGAAGCATACGTGTGGCATTCAGAACTGGAAAATGGGAGCAGACTGAAGGAGAAAGGTAGAGGAAGATGCCACAAGGTAAAAAAGGAGGACTTCAGCTAGGAGGTGGCAGTCAGTCTAGAAGTGAGGGAGTTCTTACTAAGCCAACAGTGTGTGTAAGCACAACTGAAGTAGAGCTTTGGCAATCCTTGTGTGCTCTGTGAGGTGTGAAGCTCCTTTATAGTGGAGCTTTATAGGCTTCTTGGGGTGGGGACTAGGGTTATGACTATGGAGCCAGTAGACTGAGTCAGGGAAGATCTTGAGTGCCTGAAGGTGCTTTGGTTCTGGCAAGGCTCGTAAGCACTATAGGAACACATTTGTATCTGGCTTGGGGAAAAGTTGGTTCTGTATGGAACTTGTGAAGTCCAGAAAAAATCCTAAACCTTTTTGCATTTAAGGGAAGAGGACTAAGCCTTTTATTCTGTGTCTCCTAAACATCATGTGTATTGATGAGTTGACAAGGTGGTGTGTGATGGGTCAGATGAGCTTTCCTGCAGTAAATACAAGCCAGCATCCAGTGTTACAAGCCATCACAACATCAGTTGTGTGCCCAAATCCACTCTTGCTAATAAAATAGCTTAAAACCAATGAAAGGTACCACTGTTCACCAAGCCATATTAAAAGCAAATTCAGAGTTTCTAAAGCTTAGCCATTCTTAAGTTATGATGAGCCAAAAAAAATTAGGAACCTGCCCAAGAAATGAAGAACACCTCACTTTTTTTGGATTTCTCATATCTTCAGAATGCCATAATCAATTTTCCTCAAACTGTCCAGAGCAAAGCTTTTCTTGGCACACACCTGTGAAATTTTGTGTGGCCAGGTTTCACTTTGATGAACTTAGGAAGCTCAGAATTGGAGGTTGTAATGGAAAACTTCTGTGGGGAAGAGATTAGCATCTCTCCATAACAAATAGTTCTACCCACTGCATTCAATCCTTTTCCCTTAACAGATAGCTATATTTTTAGAATGACTCGTTGCCCACTACTGTTTCTTGTTCATGTTAATTGTGTTACTACTTTCACTACTATTTTTTTTTTTTAATTTAAAAAAGAGTGTAGGGATTCATGATGGTGGTGATCTGCAGTCAGATTTTGCTTGGCTGTTTTACTAGCATATTGTTCTGGTGGGAAGGAACCTTCAGTGAAGCACAATTACAGTCTCTATACTGACATGCGTCTGGATTCCCTTCACCCCTGCAATACTAGCCCTGGGACTGACAGTGTGTTTGTGGTGGTGTTTCATTAAAAACAGGAATTGATAGCTTACTATGAATTTATGCTTTCCTGTGCTTTGGTTGGGGGACCTGGAGGAGGGAGTGGTCTTCTGGTCCAGTTATGCTTTTTGCCAGTCCCCTAGGGCAGTGGTCTCCAAACTTTTTTGATCGCACACCCCTATCAGTAAAAAATTTTTGAGCATACACCCCCAATATGAGTGAGGGCACCACTGTCAACCCCTCCGCATTGTGGAACTCCCACTCTTCCCTCAGGATACCTTGCGTACTGTACATGACACGTGACCGTCTGACATATGGACCGAGTGAGGGCGCCAGTGTCAATCCATATATTAAATATTAGAAAAGCTTAATTTCTTTCTTATTTTTTAGATAAAAAATAAATAGAAGTTCTAATATTTTCTTCCTGCACCCCATTGATTGTCTTGCGCACCCCGTGGGGTGTGCGCACCCCGCTTTGGAGACCGCTGCCCTAGGGGAGAGGTGTTTCATGCCTGAATATCATCTTGTCCTGCAGGGGTCCCCTAGGGGTTCATTGTTCTTGCCTTGCTGGGAAAGCACAGCAGGTGGCAATAGCTCCTAGGCTTTCGAGGTTATGCTCACTTAATATGCCCTTGGACTGCTCTTTACATTGCCTGAGATGTTTAGCTGCCATCTGCATGCTTCAGAGAAAAATAAAGCACTTAGGGGTCTTTATTTTTTAAATAATGAGAACTTAGTGATTTTTGTCTTGACCATGTTCCTGCAAAGGTGAAAAGGGTGGGGCTGATACAGGTGGCAAGTGGGACATCTTAAGGAACACCATAGCAAAGACCTGGGAGTCTGCTGAGTTACAGTAGGATACCCTGGTTTAGGCCCCAAAAAGTGTGGGTGAAGTCTCTAACCAAAGGAAATACATGGGTATATTCCTATGGTATGTAAGGTCTTTATTATTAGGAATTTTAAAAAGGCCAACAGAGACAGTAAAAAAATCAATCTGCCGGATTATAGACAGCCAATGTAAAGAATGCAGGGTGGGTGTAATGTGATCACAGTTACTGAAACCCGTGAGCAAATACACCACTACATTCTGCAAAAGCTGCAGGCAATAGAGAGGCTCTGCTGGAAGCTTTAGGACCAAGGAATTACAATAATTAAGCTTTGCAGTCGCTAGGGATATGTTGCTGTTGCAAGGTCGCTGTGAGATAAATAAGGGCATAGTTTGAGCAGACTGTGCAACTGAAAAAATACTTTTGCATCCCATCTGGTACAAGCATTTTTATTTAAAAAACATTGTTTGAAAGTGATGTGAAGGTCCTGTACTTGATGTTTGGTGCTGTTACTCTGAGTAACTCCTCTGGTAAGCAGGGACACGAGGGAAGAGGAGATTGTTTCATATTGATGAATTGTGTCATCTTAAAATCAAGGCAGAGAGAATTCTGCCACATTTAGCTGGCATACATACATTTGTCTAGGTCTGAAACTGGTCAGACAGGGTCGACAGAACAGGAGCTCTAGATAGCTGTGAATTATTGCTGCTGACATTCTACTTTATTTCTAAAGAAGCCTGCAAGAAGTCCTTGACTGAATAGCTGGATATGCAGCATCTATTCTGTTGCAGTTGTCTTCCGCCACTAACTGATTACTGTTGTGTATGAAACTAAAGGGAGGCCTCACATACCAATGGCATGTTTAGTCGCTAGTGGAGAACCAATCGCTAATTGGGAACTTCAGAGGGGTTCTGCATGGCCACAATGGCCAAGGGATTGGCTCAGATTAAAAATTGGCAAGAAAGCTAACTATTATTCCTGCAACAATTTGTATCCATCTATTGATAGTGCCATTGTTCTCTCCATTATGCTTCTGGATTTGCTTTCTTATTTACTGCAGAATCATTAGGAGGTCTGAACTTTAAAAAGAAAAAAATCAAAGTAAACCCCATTAAAGTTGATATTTTTCTTTAATTGCTAGCTTTGATTTAATATCTTTCAAGTAAATGAGGTGTGAAGATTAACAACCGGGATGTGATTCAGCTCTGAAACAAGTACTACAGCAATTAAATGGATGCTAATCAGTTCTTCAGAAGTAGATTTCACGTGTCCCTGGCATGACTTCAAGATTCACCTGGTGATAGGATGTGACAGGGCAAGGGGCCTTCTCTACTATATCCACATGGTGATTAAGTTAGGCATTACCCCCATATGCAGTGAGTCTTCCTCTAGGGTTCCCCAGGATCAATCATAAAACAGAGATACCATAGACTCCTGCCCTACCCCCCCTTCCCTTCTGTTTTTATTGCCAAGGTTAGCTAAGGGAAGGTTGCCCCTCTGCCATTGTAACTTCCCTCTGATGTGGTGTGATATCACATCAGCCTCAGCAGGAGCTCATGCCTTCAAGGCACAAAGTAACACTGACTTCCTAATTCTGGTCTGCTAAACAAAACTGAGTTCTATTTTTCTTCTTTGAAGTGCAGTACTTTTAAAATCAAAACACTCTCCTATCTGTGGCTAAGGCAGCAGAGAAAGAAAATAGCAAGTGCCTGTGCGAAGTAGTCAAGGAAATGTCAGATGCTTTGGAAACAAACAAACTTGAATGAAAATTTCATAACAGTAAGGACAGCTGGGTCAAAGCTTACGGCGTCAGTAACTGGTGTACTGGTATTTCCATGGCAGATACGGTTAGGAATGCTGCTGCTCAGGGATTTTGAAATTAAAGGAAGCCATTTTGGAAAGAATATTTTGGAATTAGTATGCAACTTTAAACATTGTCACTGGTGGACTTAACACAATCGAAGGGTGGTCTGCAATCAGAAAAGACTGGTCTTTGACCCATTTGATCCCTTCTTGTGTTTCTGTGTTCCAGTGAAATGCTATGCTGAAAGTAGAAAGGGCGAGTGAAGGAAGATGATGGAATTAAGCACCATAGCGTTAGTAATGTTAGTTTCATGCTTCTATGAAACCAGTGTATCAGAAGAGTAATTTTCCAAATCCTCTGATCCTCAAGTCAAGCAAAATTAACTTTGAACTAAAGACACCAACATCCGCCCTCCTTAAAACAATGTGCTTGGCAGCAAGCTGATATATTAGAACTCATAAGCTTGGATTGTGAGACTCCTGGAAAGGAAACTGTATCTGTTACCTGCTGCTGAAAAATGCTGGCTCCTCAACAGCATGCCCTGGGGCATGTTCTATTTAAGTGGTTTGAAAATATGTGATTATGCTTCATATGCTTGTCCAGATTCTATATCCTTATGGAGACAGCGACATTTACAGTATCTGCAGGCTGGAATATTTCTTTTTTTCTTGCTTTTAATAGTTATCTCCGTTTACTGAAAACTTTAAGCAGAAACCCCGGCCTGACAATACCATGAAAGGTTTGACACGCACCAGCTGTTACTTATGCATGGTAATAATGTTAGAAAATCCTCAGAAAACCCCCCAACATTTGCATTTGCTTTGACTACTACACAGACTACTTCTTTAATTTGTCTTTGAATGTATTATGGAACTAAGTTGGCTCACTCCATCAAAAATTATTCAGACCTGTGGGATGCTTGTAATTGGGAAATAATTAGTAAATAAGTCCAATGAACATAGTCTATTGAGAATTGTAAAAGCTTATTGGGCAGGATTCATGAAACACTCTATCAAATCCTAACAATTAAACTTTCTAGAATTATCACTGATGGGTGTGATAAATCTATTTTGGTGTAAATTGGTCCACTGTCAGTAATTTTTCTCTTTGTTTTTTAAAAGTAATCATATAATATATTTCAAAATATCTGCAAAAATGGTTCAGGCATGGGAGGAAGTGGGAAATTCTTTCAAAGACAATGTTAAATATTGACCAGACTCGGAGACTATATTTGTAAAAGTGAAGGTGAAGGGTTTGATTCTGGAGTCGCTTCTTGTGTATAATAGTAACTGAAGATACTAGGAGCACTTTGTGCAGAAAGACTATAGCTTGGCTGTACAGTTGGCAGCTTGCAGGGCATGTGCCACTCTCAAAGGGTCAGTATGTGGCTTGTGGGCTTCTGCCTGGCAGTTAATCCCATTTTCCTCCCCTTCCTCAAGCTGTTTCTGCCCCAGCAGCCAGGAGGGAGCTAGAGGGTACCTGAACTGTGTGGGAGGCAAAGGATGGAGCCAGGCTCTTTATGGTGGATTGGGTGGTGCATGCAGCCAGGAGAGCAGGGGAGGTTGTTGCACTCACAGCCTTGATGGGGAGGGAGAGAGGGCTGCCTGAGTTGAGCAGCTGGCGCGGTCGGGGGAAGTCAAGGGGGTGCCTACATGGTCTGTGGCCCTCCTGCATGGCCCACATCTGCCTGGAATTTGGATATCCCTGGACTACAGGAATAGGCCCCAGATGGAATAGTGTGAAGAAGGAAACTAACTTTAAATCATGCTCCTTTAGGCTGTCATACAATAACACATGTAAGCATGTGCTAGTTTAGCAGAAGCTGAGCTGTATTTGTTTCCTTATATTGAAGTTAATGGGGTTACTTACTTGTGTAAGTAAGATTTCTTTAATCTGAAGTTTGAGGAACTGGACCTTTTTATAATTATAAAAATATGGTAAAATGAACCAAAACGTAGGCAACGTCTGACTCTGCATGGAATAGGACAGTTGTTCAGTTCTTTATTTTCCCCCAAATACTACTTATGGTTAGAAATTACAGAATTACTATTGATTCTATCTTTATAAAATAACTAATGAGCTTTTATTGTATTGGTATATTGGAATAATTCTGAAAAGATGCTGGGGCCGTGTGAACACAAGCAGATTAAATGCCTTCCCTGAGGAACTGTATGCTTTGGTAATCTGAGGTCTCTCTTCCTCCCTTAGCAAAGATTTATTGCATTTAAAAGCAGGTTCATATTTAATGCTGCTTTGTTTATTTTTAGAATATCCAATTCCTATATTTTATAGTAATGTAATAAATAATTAAAATTAAGTATAAGTTGAAGTTTAACAAAGTATACATTTGCAATACATAATTTTCACTGCATTCTCATTTCATTAATTTTAAATAGGCTTCCCAGTCACTGACTTGAACAAGCAAGGTTCTGCTGAACAACCTCACACTCAGGCATAGAGTGACACAGGAATAATGCTCATATACCTTACCTCTTCCTACATTATGTACCAGACTGTTTTACAGTGCCTTGTTCCTATACTGAAAAAGCTGAATCTTGGGCGCATCTACAAGAGACACACCCTGCTTGACATTAAAGCTAATTACTGTACAGTGAATATCACCATCTACACGTGCAGACGCTTACTGCACAATAATTTGCTTTAATTCTGAGTAAATTTGCTACCTGTAAATACAAGTCGCAGATTTACTCAGGGGTAATTACTATGCAGTATGGCACGTGTAGATGGCTGACCAGGAGCATTTGCATGCGTAGATGTGCCCCTTGAGTACAACATGTAAGACAGCAGAAGGTTAGAATAAGACTGTCACTCAATAGCATGGGTGACTGGTGCCTTCTGATACTGGGGGGGCACCACTGGGGGATATCCAGGGGTTTAAAAAAAAACTGCAGAAAAAAACCTGAAGCAGCACACACTCGGGCAGCATGTGCTGCTAAAGAGTGCAAATGGGCTGCTTGGAGCTGTGTTGCAGCTGACGGTCAAGCTATGCCTGGCAGGATTACCATGGCTACAGCCCGGGAAGGCCCCCGGGACTGCAGGTAGGGCTGATGGTGCCAGCACAGTGCTGGGTAGTGCTGTGCAAAATTTCTCCAGGTGTTTCATTTCAACACTGTTTTGATTCATTTCAAGCTCGAAACGGCAGAATTGAAATGACATGAAGGGCTTCCGAACAGCCTCGAAATGAAACGAGGGCACTCGAAACATTTTGGAAGTTTTGAAACTTTTGGAGTTTTGAAGCTCGGCTTGCTTGCAGGGACACAGAGACTAAGGAAAAGGAGGGGGAAGAGACAGAAGGACTGCTTGGGTATTGACTGTGTAGCTGGCCAGTGACTGTCATCCTTTCCTGAGGTCCCTTTCAATCCCAGTGCTCTGGGGGAGGGAGGGAAAAACAGCTGTGCCTTAGCACGCGCACACACACACGAGTTTTGTTTGAGGTGCAGTTTCCCAGAAACCCCTGCACCTATCTTCTTGAAACATGACAGACTTTGTGGCCTCAGCAGGGGCTACCCTCCCTGCTGTTTTCCTTCAGATCAGGCAATAAATAACAAATTATAGGCATTTTTGTGATTTCCCCATTATAGAATCTGGGTGAAACATCAAAACAGTTTTGATGAAACAAAAAGGAACAGTGCTTCAAAATGAAATGAAAAGTCAAAATGAAACTGTACCTTCAAAATGGCAAAATGGAAGCTGAAACCAAATGGTGCTGTTTTGCACAGCCCTAGTGCTGACTCCATCGTCCCCTATGCCGTCTGGGGCAACTTGCTGCTCATGAAAGCGCATGTGGCATGGGCATTCCCTGGGGACAAGAAGCGGTGGCCCCTACTTGTCCCCATGGAACCAAAAATTCATGCGTGTCTTGATGCACCTTTGGTGTCTAAAAGTACTAAAAACGGATTGAAAAGCTTCCCCAAAGATCTGTTTTGGATACAGATGATTCTTTGTAAGAGGAAAATTGATTCATAAACATACCTTGACAAAATAACTGGCCACGGAGAAATGGAAAACTATTCCAACCATACATGGGTGGCTAAGGAATCGACCCCTCTAAAATCAAATCCCTTGGGGCATTTAGCTTTTAGGTTGTATTGATAACCTTCCACTGAGTGACTAACTGACTGAAAAAGTGGTTAGTTGCTTTGCTTGTTTTGGCTGATTTGTAAGGCTGGAACAACGAGGAGCTGAAGGCAGGGGCTAAAACCTCATTGTGTTAAGCATTGTAAAAACGTATAACAAAAGATGGGCACTGCCTGATGCTGTTTAAGAAAAATGAGAGCATCAATAGAGGCAGGCATTGATCTACTCATAAAGGGGAGGAGGACCCAGAAGAGTGGAGCCCTAGGGGAGGTATTAAAATAAAATGTGTAGCACCTTGTTGCCAGACCCCACAGCCACAGGTTTTCTTTCCTGTGGAAAATGTTTTTGGCAGAATTTTACTTGCCCATGGCTACTCAGAGGTGGAATAGGTGGAGTTATTTGAAGGGAGGGAATAATATTCTTGTGTGTGATAATAACTGAAGATAAAGGGAGTGCTATGCGATGTACAGAAAGACTGCGGCAGGAGTGATCAGCTGGTGGCCTGTGGGCTTCCAGTTGACCCCCAAAGGGTTAGTGTATGGCTCACAGGCTCCCACCTGGCAGCCATACACCCCTTGCCACCTCAATTTACTTCTGCCCCTGTGCAAATTTGCCAAGTGCGCCCAATCCCATCATCCAGGAGCAGGCTGGAATGCCCAACCTGCATGTGTGGCAAAGAAGGGAGCTGATATTGCCACCTCTTGTCTGCAAAACAGAGATGCAGTGTTTCAGAGCTATACTAAAATCATTTTAGGAAATGTAGGACAATTTTTATTATTGAATAATGAGCGTACAGGAATACATTATATGTAAATCAATTGCTGATAGAGTTCAAAGTCAGTATTTAAATTGAGCCTTCTCTCTAGAGGGAAGGCCATGCAAACCACTTGAAAAGAAATATATTTCCTGTTTAACAGATTTGTCTACATTTGCATGTTGCTCTAAAATTATATGTTGGCCCTGATTCTAGTCTCAATTATGTTGGTGTAATTTGGAGGCATGAAAATGGGATAAAGCTAGTGTGAGGGCAGAATTGGATCCTTTCATTTTATAGTACAAATGATTATTTGTACTGTTCTTGCAACCCAAATATTCCTTGCAGCCCCAAAATGTTCTCATTTATACCAGTGATATTGCATCATAGCTTTCAAAGATCCAGGTTTTTTTACCCCACTATCTTGTGTCTTGAACTGTCTATTTGGACTTAGGCAAAATAAGTGTAAAGAGCCTAAAAGACTGGAATGTAACATTGTACATCCACCATGACCAGTTGTAAATGACTGACTGCAGAAGGTACAAAGCTATAAAGATCAGATTGTTAGTCTTCATTTAATTGAAAAGACTGCTCATACTGTTTGAATGTTGGTGGATCTTAGACATCCTAGATTGCTGCAACATTTTTGAATAGGTGACATTAAAGGCAGATTGCAGTGATGGGCATAGGGCTATGTATAAGTGCATCCCTCAAAAGAGATCTTTATCTTGATCAAAAGTAGAAAATATCTCAGCTGTCAATGGGACAGTACCAAAATGGAGAAAATGACACATTAGTGCCTCTTCATTTTGTTTTGCAGAATTAAGCCAGTGGAGCAATGGTCTGAAGTTGCAGGAAGGAAAGTTTTGGTTTGATATTAGGAAAAACTTTCTCATGAGGAGGGTAGTAAAGCCCTGGAACCGGTACCTAGAGAGGTTGTGGACTCTCCATCCCTGGAGGTTTTTAAGACCTGGCTAGACATAGTCTTGGCTGGGATGATCTAGTTGGGGATGGTTCTGCTTTGAGCAGGGGGTTGGACTAGATGACCCCCTGAGGTCCCTTCCAACCCTCATTTTCTATGATTCTATGATCTCAACTAGTGTTAAT
>NW_017728906.1:90154016-90160204 GCF_001723895.1 Crocodylus porosus | reverse complement strand
TTTTTTTTTTTTAACACTGTGAATATAAAACCAGCCAAATAGATTTCGTCCGTTAGTTTGGCAAACTTTTTCTCAAGAGAAAACCTATTATTCTATCTGTCTAAGTAGATCAAAATAAGTTTATAGAGAAGATGTTATATGGGTGCATGTGTGATGAGTATGTAAATAAAACAATAATAGCAATCAGGAGGTAGCTTCAAATGGTATTTTATAATTAAATCAATTATTGACCAATTAAAGGGTAAATCAGACTTGCTTTACATATTTTCTGAGTGTAAATGAAGAGCTATCAAAAACATTACTGCCTTGAAAATGAAAAATCAAACTATTTCTTCTTGAATTTGAGATGCACATTTTGACTATTTGTAACATTTAAGTAACTTTTGGAACCATGCTTTTTGTGCTCACATGATTTTGACCATAAATATTCCATCTTTCAGGAAGCAGTTCAGATGGCTGTTCTGCACTGTGATTACACCTATGTTAGCAGCTACGAACATTTTATAGGGTAAAAAAGACTTTTCTTCTAACCTTGCCAACAGCAGAAATAAAATGAGCTACTTGATACCAAGTGTAGAATTGCATGAAGACTGTATTGTATGTTGTGGCCTTAGTCTTGAGTGCAGTCACTGAGGTTTGTGTAATTTAGTGAGACTGTAATGGCTTGTGTTGTCAACTTTTCTCAAAGAAGAACTTGAAGAATTTTTATTCTTTTTCTAATTGTGTGTTTCTGCAAGTACAGTTTCAAAAGCTGCTCCTAAAAATTATTCTGATTGAATCTTTTTTCCTTACATTTTATTAAACATTGAATGGGCCGTTCATTTCTCTACTTCTCTCTATCTTGTTGCAGTGCCACACAGAAGGTTCCTGCAGTCATGCTTGGTTAAACATGACGTCAGAATAGAGGCGCGTGCTGCTTTGAACTGTAGTTCTGCAGAAGAAAAGGAATTCATTCATTCTTCTAAATTGAAAGGAGTGGGCAGGGAGGAATTGGTTCCATAGAAAATCAGAGTGGGTTGAAAATAGGTAATGGTTTCCTGCTTGTTCTCTAAATTATTGGTCATACTGTGCCAATGCACTTTTATTTTAGAACTTCCTCTCTCTTCTACAGTTACTGCTGGGGTCTATTAACACCCCCATAGTGGCTTATGAGAAAAATAGACATAAGCACTCTAGTTATAGGCAGACAGTCCATTGCAGAAGATTTGCTTCAGGGAGGAAACCTAGTCAACAGAACAGTAGGGATCCTGGGGGCGTACTTCTGCCACCAGGAAGGCTGTTCCCTAATGGATTCCCTCTTCTCATATACACAATTTGAAGGAAGCGGAGCAGCAACTCCCTGGGGTAGTCAGCCTGTTGCAACCAGCAGGAAGAGGCCATTTAGTCCTGTAGCTCATCCAATTCTAGACTTTAACATGAAGAGTTTTGTCCTTGGGCAGAAGAATTTAGGGGAGTGACTGCCTCTTCAAATGACAGAGGATGAAAGATGTAAACTAAAATTTCATAGGGTAGGGCCCAGTACTTAGGAGCAACAGGAAATTCTCTCTTCCCTTCCCACCTTATCCAACAGGTGACAATGCCTGTAGAACAGGAAAAAACTTTATGAGCTCCATTATGCTTCTCTCCCATCTCCAACAGTACAGTTTCCTGATATCTGTAACACTGACTGTACTTGTCCATGTAGAGGGAGGGAGGTGTTGTCTGGCTCTTCACCCTGATCTATGTTGTGAGCTTCTTGTGGTTTATTTGTCCTTTTCTCCATTCTCTACTCTCAACATCCTTCCCCTTTTCTCAACAACCCTCCCTCTTTCTTCCTTTTATCTTGTCTTTTCTTTCCCCTGCTATTCCCTTTTTTCCACTGTGCCTCCACATTAAAAATAAATAACTTAGTAATAGGGGTATGAATTAAGAGGAGAAACTGTGTTAACAAAACACACGGCCATCAGCATGATTGCTTCACTTATATCTTTGGCCTTTATCTTCACCCTTTTTTTTTAGCTTGCCTTTTAAATTTATGATCTTTGTGCTTTCCTGCCTCTGTATAGCATCTGGCTCAATGGCACCCTGATGCTAATCAGGCCCTCTGGGAACTACTGCAATAAAAATAATAAACAATAATAATAATCTTAGTTTCAATTCAGAGTGAGCATGAATGAGGGAATCACAAATGTACAAGCTCAGACTACACAAAGTTGCGAGCTCCTTCAGGGCCTGAGGTTAATGGGAGGATTTGTGTGCAAGGGCTGCCTGCATGAGTGGAGGTTGCAGGTGCTGGCCACTAGCATGCTCACTTGCATAGTAGGTCTCTTGGCAGAAATAGGGTTCACCAGGTTTAAGTTCATTTTGCAGATTTTTTGAGATAACTGATATTTTCAGCAGCGCATATTGCTGCTAACAGCTTCTAACTTTCTCCATTGCTTAGACAAATAGTTTGCTGTAATCCGGCAACATTACTAGATATCATATATATTTTCCAGGAGATAATGGCGATAAAATGTCTAGGATGGATCCTTGGCCCTACTGTGTCTTTTTTGGGCTTCTGTGGCGGCCGAGAGGCGACAAAAAGGTTTCTAAAATAGATGGATGGGGAATTACCTTCTGAAGGGGAGCTACAGGTGGTGTAAAGCTGCCATAACAGCCTTTTGTGTCACCTGCTACAGTCCTTCCAACTGTAGAAGGCACATTTGGTGGGGCGGGGGTGACAGTAAGTGTTCACTGCTGTAGCATTCTGGCTTTTGCAGAGCAACCTGTAGGAGCAGCTATCAGCTGTTGTCAGCCTTCAAGGCTGCTCTCAAGTTCTGCCAGGCTCTGATCGGCTGTCTGCTACCCTTGTGTTGGCAGCATGTAAATGTAAAAACTGCTTAACAAGTACCTTTTCCCCTGTCCTCAGATGAGTTGATTACAGATCTGGCATACTTGAAAATCAAGCCCTCTTTTTCTGATTTGAGAATTCAGGAGGTGATTTACAGGGAGTATTTTCTGCATTGTATGTATAATGCTATTTACTCCATGTTCCCTCTTATAGAGAAGAGGTCCCAAAATGATAATGGAAGTATGAATATGAAAAAAAGAGATGGTTTGCCCTTTGTTAAGTTTATGGTGATGAACAGAAACCTCGGGTGAAATCCTTAGATAAAATCCTTTACTTTAATTGCATTAGAGGGTTGTGAGTCTCTGATGTGACTGTTTTTGAGATCAGTCAGAAGGGGGTGCTGGGAGATGATAGATGCAGCCAAGAGGTGGGCCAGTTCATCTATTCACCACAGTTTGTTCTGCCACTAGATTACTTGAAGATTTTTCCATACAGTCTACATGTGGCAGCAAGGATGGGTATAGTTTTCCCAGCAGCTACTAGTCTATTGTGTGCTTTGGAATCTGCATTTTGAAGCTCCTGGATTAGAAATTCCTGGCAGTTTGGCTTCAACATCAAGTAGTTGGAGTGAGATGGGAGGGGAGGGGAGGGGATACTGAAGGCATAGAGCTTCCATTTGGATGACACCAGCCTCCCACTGCAACCCAGAGACTTATGCAACCAAACTCTACTGTCCTATGGAATAATATAGGTCAAGTTCCTTGGCAGAGGCCTCCTCAGGCTGGCCTCAAGCTGCAGCATTGCCAGCTCTCAGTGACTTTTACTGAGTGTCTTGTGCTGACATTTGTAAAATCCCAGCTGCCAGAAGTGAGTTATCATTGCAACCACTCACCCTCCATTTTTTAATTGACTGTTTAAGTTTTTAGTAGAGAAATCTAGCAAGTAAGCCCTGTAACTGTCCCACTTTTATATAGTATTCTCTATGCCCTCCCCATGATGGTAGATAAGAACCCCCAGACAGTTTGCTTTTAAAATGTCATGATTTAAGAGGCCTGTCTTATACTTACTGACAATGTGAGGCTAGGCAGCATTGCCTCCTACAGGCTAGATACAAATATTGGAAAAGCCTCAGGTAGAATCGATTTAAGTTATGGAGTTTTCTGTGAGTAACGTAGTTCCTCACTGTCTCCTCATTAGCAAGCTAAGGAAATATAGGCTTGGGCTAGATACAGACATTCAAAAAAGTCTGAGGTGGAATAGCTCCGAGTTAGTGTGGTTTTCTGTAAGCAGCATAGTTTAGATCGGTAGCAAACAGAGCATGCATACACACTTTGGTGGTAGGGGAACAAATTTAGACCAGGTTCCATCATTTTTAAACTGGTCTGTGTGTGCCAAACTACTTTTCTGGTACGGGTATAGACTGGTTCTGTGTGCTGAACTCGTGTTCTGCTATGGGTGGCACAGACCAGTTTCTGATCACTTGCACTAAAAGTATAAAGTCTGTGCTTGGCCACAGCGTCTGCCTCCAGGAGGTACTCTGGTCTAAAGTTTGCATCATAATTTTGTAGATCGGCTGGCACTGCATTATTAGATGTTCTTGTTTTTTAAGTGATTGCTTTACGTTGCCACAAAAAACTCCCTACTGAATACAGTTGACTTCTCTGACAGAGCATGATTAAAGGAGGCTAGATTTGATTGAGACTGTCCAAAAGAGGTTAGTTAATTAGGAGGCCTAATCACAGCCAGTAGACAAGTGCCTGTGCAATAAACAGACTAATGAGCATCTTCTCGCTGCCACAACTCTCCACAGGTTTGTCTTTCTGCTGCTGCGTATTCTGTATGGCTTGCATAGCAGAAGTGATGTGATATTGTAATTTGGTACCTCCCACACTAACGGAAAAACTAAGAGCGTTTCCCTCTTCCTCCTCCCCCTGAAATGCAGCCTTCAGTTGTTTCGTCTTATGCCAGAGGTTTCTTAATACCAGCGATTTAGCTGCCTAAGACAGAAGCTGTCTAAAAATATTTGCTATATACTTGGGCCACATAAGCTTTCCATCAAATATGCCCTTGTCTGATTCTCAGCATCCTGGGAATGCTGCTCACAACTAGCATTCACTGCCATGAATAACCCTGAGGTGACCTTCTCACAGTGGAGCTGAAACCAAGAATAACCTTATTTAACATAACAGTGCACAGCTTAGAACATCAACTTGAACCATCCTGACCTTTGCTCCTGGGGTCTATGCAAATTAACTTAACAATAAACCATCTTGCGGGGGGAGATTGCTCCAAAGGAACAGAAAATCTCTCCCATCTCTTTTCATTTGATAAATAGCCAGGAGGCCTTAGTTTAGAAAAATTTAAAAGTGCCTCTTGTTCAAAAACCCTGGGCTATACATCTGAGACAGAGAACAACAGTTAGTTGAATTTTAACAGGTTATAGATCTGTTTCTTGTAGATTGATGTTTTTCATGGGGAAAAAAAAAGGCTTCATTTAATTTTGATTGAGTATTTCCTAGAAATGTCTAAAGACATTATAGAGACAGTAATAGAAACTGTTTGTTTGTAGTTTTAAAACTAAATAAATGCCACTTCCCCCATCCCCCACACCATCTTTTGACTAGTTTCAGCAGAATTTGTGGAAAGCAACAACAACAAAAAAGTCCAGATGGTAGTGGATACCAAGGTCAGCTAATCACCAGCAGGGGAGATGTGGCAAAATAAGGGGTTCAGCCACAGGAGTTAAAAAGGTCTGCTATTACTGTCACTGAACAACAGATTGGTTTATTTCTAAGTACAGGGTCAATTATGCTAATCTTACTGTAGGTAGCCTGAGGGGTTTTGTTGTTGGGTTTTTTTTAACCGTGCAAGTGGTCTCAGTTTGTATGAAATAAAGAATTTGTGGGTGAGAGAAGAGGTGGCACAGTTAGATGCAAAGAAAAGAAATAAGGTTATTTGGAATTGGTATTACCATTGGAAATAGCTTATACAGCTTGAGAGTTTTATGCAATGAATTAACTGCGTATGCATATGTGAGAGAGAATTTGTTCTAGAGGAATCAAAGGATATCTAATATTTCAGTCAGTCTACCTTATTATAGTATATAAGCCTATTGTTTAGGGTTACCATATTTCCAGTTTCAAAAAAGAGGACACCTGTTGAGGTGGGAGGCCAATGATATGCTGGTGCCCTGCCCATGACATTGCCTCTTGCTCCAAGGCCACAACCCGCCCAGCTGGGCTGCTTCCCCTTACTCCCTACCCACAGCCCTGCCAGTGCCCCTCACTCCCGATCGACAGTACTCCTCCCTCCTGGGCCATGCAAGTGCCCCTCCCTCCCAACCCACAGCCCCCTGGAGCTGCCACTCAAGCCACAG
>NW_017728906.1:90142654-90153916 GCF_001723895.1 Crocodylus porosus | reverse complement strand
CCTCAGCATGACCTCTCACTCCCAAGCCGCAGCCCACCCCGGCCCTGCTGATGCCCCTTGCTCCTGACCCACATCCCCCTGCTCCCCCCAGCCCTGCAGCATCTCTTGGCCACCCTACCCCTGCGAGCAGTGGCACCAGCCCTCCTGCTGCTAGCCTAGCCATGCGGCTCCCCGCTGCTCCCAAAGGGCCCCTGCCCACTTCCTCCGCTGGAAGGGCAGGTACCTTCCCCCTACCCTCCAGTTTTAGTACCTGCTGCAGCTTCAGCAGACAGCCCACAGGCACCCCACCTGTCCCCTCCACAAATAGACACCCCACACAGCCCCTTAGACAGTCTCGAAGCCCTGGCCCTCCAACCCTGGCTTGTCATAGACTTACCTGTATTCAACTGTTGGGGTTGCTTCTACCAATCTGCTTGGCTGTGTGCCAGCCACATGTGTGTGCACACATGCATGTGGCAGCCCCTGCTTCCAGTTACCCTTCCTCTGTTCCCCACAGCCCCAAGCAGCTCCTTGCTAGGACAAGCTGGGAAGTGCCAGAAAAAACTTTGATACTGAGAAGACCAAAATCCTGGACATTTGTTCATATTAAAAAAAAACAAAACCTCCCGGATGGAGATCAGAAGACCCAAAAAGAGGACATGTCTGGGAAAATCTGGACGTATGGTAACCCTGCTATTGTTTGGGTTTTATGTTTGTTTGTTTTTTGTCTCCACTAAACATTTCTTGTGGTTAACTTGGTCTACATTATAAAATTTTGTTATGCAAGCACAACTTCTTGTCCGTGCCCAAATCACTTCCACGGTGGCAGAACCTTCCCTTCTACTAATACCATCTTTGCTAGGTGGAGTGAAGCTTCTCCTGTCAACCAGCCACTGACAGAGAAAGTGTGTAGACCAGTGATTCTTAACCAGGGTGCTGGGGTGTTGCAAGAATTTTTTTAAAGGATGTCAGAAAAAGATGAGAACCTCTGGTCTCAGGTAATAATATCAGTTAGGTTTTAAAATGGGGTGCTACTGAATTCACAAAATTATGGACCAGTGCCTTGAGTCTAAAAAAGGTTGAGAACTACTGGTATAGATGCTCCTACACCTTCTACCAACATAGCTGTCTCTTCAGCAGTTAATGTATTCCTAAGATGCACTTTGTGCTCTGGTGGCACTGTTGCTACAGCGGGGATGCAGAGTTGCCAAAAGCTGATGACTGTCTGTGATCTGGTGTTTTGATGATAGTGGCAGAGCTTCTGCTTGGGGGAGGTTAGTATAGATGCAGCCTTAGCAGCCATGAAAAAGTGCATCCTTTTTGGTGAAGAGAATTTTTCATTCCATGACCAAAAAAGAAAAAGGAAAATATATGTCATGACTTTTCTGTGCCTCACAGTTTTGTGATGATAGAATATAGCAAAACTTGTAAAAATTGAGGGGAAAATGTAGGACTTCTTGATGGAATCATTTAAAATAGGTACTTGGACCTATTTCAAAAATTAGTGGCAAATGATAGTGTCCTCTTCTGTAGCAAAGTATGGGATCTTGCAGACTTCACTGTTTAGGTTAGATTGACTGTGGAAGATGCTTCTTACGTGAAACTTAGTTGAAATGGATATTCAGTAGGAGGCATATCTGAGTGAGAGATGGGTAGCTTATCTTGCATGTTGGTTTCGAAGGTGAATATTACAAAGCCATGGAAAAAGCATCTGGGAAAATGATAAAAAGGGGTGAAAGTCATTCAGACAGGTGAAGAATGCTGTTTTAAAAATGCGAAATATCTGAGCACAGATGAGTGGGCAGGCTGGAATAACTTCAGGGCAGATTCAGGTTGCAACATAGTTGCATACAGTTATGCCTCCCAAGGGAAACAGCCTTGACTGGTTAAAAAAGAAACACTGGTGAATATACTACTACATTGCAGCATGGAGGACCAGGCAAGAGATCAGTTAGCTTAATATATTTTTCCTCATGTCGTTTATGTAAACCAGGCTGAATGTGTGCAGAGCATAAGGGTTCATACTCTTAATTTTTTGGTACCTTAGAAGTAAATGTGTCTTCAGTGAAATCTGGCTAGGCATGTGTGACACTGCATCTCTGCTTTATCAGTTGTATGATATACAAAGGCAACGGCTTTTCTGCATCCTGGGCTCTATCTAGACTAGGCTAATTGAAATGGTTTGTAAATGTTAATTAAAGCATGTTAGCTAACATGGTTTTAGCTTTGGACCTAGAGGAGGTGCACAGTTTAACATGCTTTAAAGTTATAAGCAGGCCGTGATTGATTTGAAACCCTTGCCAAGGGTCAGGCATAACTAGCTAATAGGTTTTAAAAGGTGTTTAAGCTGGATCTGTGCAAGTTGTAAAATTAGATTATACACAAAGGCTATACTTACAGTGTGGGAGAGGGTGGGCAAGTTGCTGCTGTTTCATCTGAAGCAGCAGCAGCAGCAGCAATGTTACAGGTCTCAGGTACAGATGGTTTTGCCAGCAGAAGAAGCTTTTCTATTGCCAAAGCTACACCTACTTTCCCAAACAGAGAAACTGCAGTGGTAGAAGCCTGTTTTCACTGGCAGAGCTGCATCCACTGCAGGATGGAGGGGGGAGTTGTAGGACTGTCCCCCCACCGTGGATCTGCAGAGTGACATTGGCTGCAGAGTCTGATCTCCTCTCCTTCTCTGGCATAGCTGTGCTGGCAAAACTTTGTAATGCAGACAAGGGCCAAGTTAGCTGCTACTTAACAAGACATGACCCATTTTCCAATAAAGTCAAGACCCCAGTAGACTAGTCTGCAGATAGATGCTTACACACCTTTGAGCTTTGCAGAGGTGACCTGTGTAGCAGCTATTATTACCACAATGTGTGCAGCATACAAAGAGACATTGCAGGCCTGTCGAGTATCTGTGGATTTATAGCCACATGAAGGCTATGTGAGGTGGTGTCCCCCACTGTCACTTGCGCAGATTCACTCAGCGCCGGTCCGAGTTGTTGTTAGAAGGTGGTGCCCCCCCATGTCCTCCCTTCTTCCCCCCTGCCTCTCGCACTAGCTTGCTCTGCTTCCACCAGGAGAGCAGAAGCAAGGAACAAGGTGACCTTCTTGCTGGCACAGGGAAGCCCCCAGAAACTGTATAGATGCACCCACACTTTCTGCCACAGCCTCTCAGGGTGTACTGTGCACTCTGCCATGCTGTAGTGGGAGTGCTAGCAGTCGCCCAGCTGGGGGACCTGCTCTGTGGGTCTCTGTGAGCAGAACTTCAGTAGCGCGCTTCTAGTAGAGACAAGCCCCCAGTCCCCAAAGCTTCCAAACCTGGCTCTACACGGGAGCAGCAGGAACAGCGATTCCTTCCTTCCTCTAGCTAGCTCCTAGTCCTGCTGCTGCTCACAAAGCCTCTAGTGGCAAGTCACAGCTGTGCAGGTCGGGGACAGTCAGAGACAGGTTTTTTTGCCTTGTGTGTGACTGCTCCACTAACCTGAACAACACTAAGCTGATTAACATTTGTTCAGCTTACTGCATAAGGTCTGACAAGGCTCCTAAATGGTTTCTCAATGGCTAAATTGCATGTTGAAAGGAAAGACTAAGCGAGGCCTGCTGCTTCCTTCCCCTGTCCCTCCTTTTGTATGATATATACTGTTCTGGAGATGGCCGGCTGAATGGTGTAGAGTAACCCCATGTGCCTAATGCGCCCTCAGTCCTGTTGTGCTCCGTTGTGTTTTCACTGAAACACCTCCCTGTTACTTGGGTGATATATACTTTATATATATATATATATTTAATAATAATAATTAATAATCCTGAATCCCAGGGTATTAGTATAGCAAAAAATTACAAATTTAGGCCAAATCTAAACAAACTTACCCTACTGCATCAGAGCAGGATGCTTACAGTGGTGACTTGTTCCAACAGTTCTTTAATTTCTCCTGATTTGGAAAACAAACATCCAAAATATTTCTTCATCTTTAGTGCCAGAGGATGTACTGGAGAGGATAGGAGGATTATTGGGTTTTAAGCATTAAGGCTCTATTCTCAGCCAAATGACATCAGTTTTTTAAATCCATTTTCAGCTGATGATGTACCCAGTGGTGATGCATCAGTTTACATACCAGCTGAGAGAGATTTTCAGTGGCGTTACACCAGCATAGAACTATCACAGTTTATAATCAGACTGTTTGGTAGTGGCACAAGCAAGAACTGATTGAGCAGAGGTAGTCGTTTGACAAAATATATTCCATGTTATTTGTTGATCAGACATGCAGAAATCGTATTGCTGTATACAGCACAATTCTGTTCCTGTAGGAATAGGTCAGATTCTCCTGTCACTTACATTTGTCTTACCCCATGCTGTGCTGTTGACTTGAGCTAAGTTACTTCTGATTTATACAAGGGTGAGGAAAGAATTGGGTTCAGAGGCTACTTTTACATGTATTCAAAACTGCATGGTGAAGTCACGCAGCTATTCACATGCCAGCCTGGGTAAAATACGCTGCTGAATATTTTGTGGGGCAACTTGAAGCTGATACATGAATCCACCTGCATAACAGAATCACTTTCTTCAAAAATGGAGGTGTCTCATGTTAGTGAAAGTTTGAGCAGCGGCACCTCCCATGTGTTTCCGTGCCTCTTTTCTCTTTCTCCCTCCCACACCTTCCCAGCACGGCACTCCCAGCCTACACCAGTAGCTTAGGCAGATCGTGCATAATCTGTATGCTCTTTGCATCCCCACTTTGAAAAGTGGATTCAGGTTAGTTCAACTGCACTGTGGCCATTCATAGCTGCAGAGGGAGCAGCTGAATTTATTGCATAATGAATAATAATCTCTTTAAATTAAGGTGGGCTACAATTTATAGGAGAAGCAAACAAGAAAATGACTGTTCCTCAAGGTTGGAAGCCAGTGTTGCTGTATGAACTGGCCATGAACTTCCATGTTAAGCAGCTGTCGCTATGTGTTTAGACTTAGTGCATCACCACATTGGTATCCTCAAGCTCCCGTGTTTGCTTCTGCCCCTCAGTCTCCCATGCTACTGTATAGGCACTTAGCCAGCTCCTCCCAGATCATGTTAACGTACTTCTACTTTTTATTGAGTTCTACAACCAT
The DNA here is from genome assembly GCF_001723895.1 of Crocodylus porosus. Classification (NCBI taxonomy): domain Eukaryota; kingdom Metazoa; phylum Chordata; order Crocodylia; family Crocodylidae; genus Crocodylus; species Crocodylus porosus. The sequence goes on along the minus strand of NW_017728906.1, from coordinate 90,148,842 downwards.
TCTTGATTAATATTTGATATTCTTTCCAGGTTTCATTTCTCTTCACCAATATTTCAAGGCACAGAGGAGTTGGTAAAGGCATTGCCATGAAACCTAACTTGAAGCAATGGAAACAACTAATGCTGTTTGGGATATTTGCATGGGGCCTCCTTTTCTTGGTGATCTTCATCTATTTTACTGATGGTAACACTGCAGAACCAGTTCCAAGTTCCTTGTCTTACATTGAGACAAAGAGACTCTTGCCCATTCAGGGCAAACAGAGAGTTATTATGGGAGCAATACACGATCCATCATTCTCTGAAACTATAGATGGAAATGAGGTACTTCTTAATGAAGATCTTTTAGGTTCATTTAGATTAAAATCAGGGACTGGGAGCATTAAAAAATGGGCTGAACTAGAGGATGATTTTAAAAATGAAAATGAGTTTTTTCCTTCTCAGATGAGAAGAAAATCAAAAAGTACTTTCTATCAAGGGGTTGGTGATTATTTATTTGCTGCTGGCCAGCCTCGTTCACACAGCAACATCCAGCAGATCATGAAATTCATCTCCACAAATGAGGACACTCAAAAGGAAAATGTTTTCCAGAATAACTGGAGCCATCAGAAAAGAAGGAGACGGAACCCAAGATACAGGAAAAGCCAGGTGTTTGATGAGTCTGATGACTGGGATGGGTTGTATTCAACAATGTCAAAATCTTTCCTTTACAAACTTTGGAAAGGGGATGTCTCCTCCAAGATGTTAAACCCTCGGCTGCAGAAAGCCATGAAAGATTACCTGAATACCAACAAGCATGGGGTACGATTCAAAGGGAAGCGAAACTCCAGACTGACGGGAGACCAGCTCTTCTGTGAGGTCAAAGAGAGGGTGAACGTGAAAACAATAGATGGCAAGGAAGCCCCTTTTTCAACTCTTGGATGGGAAAAGCATGTTCCTCAAATTCCTCTGGACAAACTCTATGCACGTGGTTTTGGAAGCTGTGCTGTAGTTATGTCTGCTGGTGCAATACTGAACTCTTCTCTAGGAGATGAAATAGGTGAGTAAAAATGCTTCTTGATTGTGTGTGTTTATCTGTCCAAAGGATCTTTTTTTTTTTTCAGAATAGCTCTAATAAGCATGATTCTTCTATCGCCCACATTTTATCAGCACAAGTCTACAGATGTACATGGAATTACACAAGTATAAAACAGGAGTAACTGACAGGAAAATGAGGCCAGCAGTCCCTACTTAATTTAACCGGGCACCATTACTTAATTCCAGTTTGAATTTTTTTTTTTTGTGGTGGTGGTGGCTTGTTTTTTCAACAGACATTACATTGTTGTGTAAAGCATGTTTATTTCCTCTACAGATTATTTATATTATTTTTTTTCCTTTAGAAAACTTAATTGATTTTTTTCTGTTTGAGCATGGTGCAAGATATTTTAGAGCAAAATTCAGATGGTCTGTATGAGATCCTATGTTTCTCTTAGGCCATAAAATAACTTTGATGTAGTTCATAGATTCTTATGCAGCTTTTTGACTTGGAATCATTTAACCTTACCTCTGTAGGCGATATTAATTTTAAACAAGCCCAAATACTTCCATGCACTGTTTTACAGGTGTATCACTAGGGTTTAAGCAGGACTTTCCATGGATTGACTACAACCTATTTTGCAGACGGGACCCAGGGGACTACAGGACAGTGATTCTGACAAATTGGTAGAGACAGTGCTTTTAAAAAGGACTGTCCAGTACATGGATGAACAGGACTTACTGGGGAGAAATCAGCATGCCTTTTGTAAAGGGACGTCGTGCCTCACCTGTTAGAGTTCTTTGAAGCTGTTAACAAGAACGTGGATCAGGGTGATCCAGTTGATGTGGTACATCTGGACTTCCAAACAGCCTTTGTCAAAAGTCCTGCATCAGGGTCTCTGATGAAATTGGGCTGTCATGGGATTAAAGGGAAATCGGAAATCAGTGGATCAAAAATTGGTCTCAAGATAGAAATCGGTGGTTCTGGTTTTCAGAATAGAAAGAAGTAAACAGGAAGGTCCCCCGAGAATTTGTGTTGGGACTGGTGCTGTTTAATATATTCATAAGGGAGGTGGATAGTGAGGTGTCCGGATTTGCAAATAACACACAGCTATTCAGAATGGTAAAGACCAAGACAAACTGCAGAAGGATCTCAGAATATAATGTAAATGGGCAACAAGATAGCAAATGAAATTCAGTGTTAAGTACGAAGTGATACACCTGGGGGAAGAAAAAAATAACTCAAACTACGTTACATGATGATGGGCTCTGCATTAATGTTCCAACATAGGAAAGAAATCTTGGAGTTATGTGGACAGTTCACTGAAAACATCAGCTCTGAGTTCAGTAGCAGTCAGAAAGACTAATAAAAGGTTAGGAGTCATTGAAAAGGGAATTGTAAACAAAACAAGTATCATTATATCCTTTTATAAATCTATAGCGCTTCCATGTCTTGATGTCTGTGCGGTTTTGATTCCCCACTTTGAAAAGGATGTAGAATTGGAAAAAGTGCAAAGGGCAAGAAGGGTGATCAGAAATATAGAAAAGCTACCATACGAGAAGAGACTAAAGTAGGCTTGGACTTTTAGATTAGAAAAGGGACATTTGAGGGGCTACATAAGACAAGTTTACAAAATATTCAATGATGCAGAGGAAGTAAATAAAGATTTATTATATTCAATTTCTTCCAATTACTAGAATTAGGGATATAACCTGAAACTATTAGTAAGCTTAAAACTAACTAAAGAAAGTCATGTCCCCTCCTCCTCAACACACATACAAACACACCCTGTGTAATTAACTTGTGGAACTCATTGACACAAGGTATTGGGGATGCTGATAGGTCAATATCCAATTGATCCAGTTTTTGGTGGAAAGGTCTGTCAGTAGGTATTCAGTATGGGAGATAGAATATTATTAAACCTCTGGCTGCTGGAAGATGCAGTAGGAGAGAATCAGGGCACATGCCACTTTCATCCTCTCCTTCAGCATGCATTGAAACCTTCCTCTGCTGTGTGAGATGGGGTACTGGGCTTGATGGCCCTAGTAAATGGCATTTTTATGTTCTTGTAAAAGTGTCAGGAAAGGATTGTGAAGTAGAAAACTAATTCAATTCAATTTTCTTTTCACAAATGAATGAAGCTAGCTTTGTTCGGTGTCGCTTCACTGATGTGAGACAATCGCAGTGTTTTAGGAGGGTCCAGAGAAGGAAGAATTTTATTCCTCAAATTTCCCCCATTGGCTTTTTGAGCACTAGAACCTCCTATAAAAATCTTTCGATGTGCACTAGTTAATTCTTTCATCATCCAGGATTTCACCTGCTTCGTCTTCCTTTCATCTTTCTGACACAGATGGGTTTCCCTTTAAATCTCTGGGATATATTAGAACTGCTATCATTATCAAACTACTCTAATAGGCTTCCAGCACAGCACAAGTGCCCTGCTGGCTGGCAGCTAAAATCAAAGCAGGATAACCCCCCAATTTCATAAGAAGTCCCACTGACTGAGGTGAAATTGCTCCCTTCTTCTGTATGCTGTTACTAGAAATGAGTCAAAATCTTCTTGTGCCGGTTAATTTAAGTGTAGGTTTTGTGTTTTGGGGTGGCATTCCAAAGGTCTCCAACCTTTTTAAGCAGGAGATCACCTCTGGCATTTAAAAGCTAACCTAGATCTACCATGCACTGCCACCATGGCCCCCCGCCCCACCCCCGCAGTCTCACGTGGCCAGGGCCCCACTCATCTTACCTCTGCTCCTGCCTTTGTGGCACTATACCTCACCACGGGTGCCTTGATCTAGCCCCCCATCCCTTCCCTCCCCCATGGACTGACCTGCTGGGCTGGGGGGTATGCATGTGGGCACTCAGCCCCCCACCCCAGCCTTAGATCAACTCCAAGAGGCTCTGAGATCTACCACAAGAGGCTCCGAGGTCTAGCAGTGCATGCAGGCCTAGGTGTACACTCGGGGCATATTGCTGCTGCCTATGTGCCGGTTCCACTCTCAGGAGTGCTGCTGAAAATTAGACTTCACTCCCAATCTTCATTTACCAGAAGAGGCAATATAGCCACTGTAGAGTGATGCTGAGCATGCGTTACAGGCTTCTTGTCTTGGGTGTGCGCACTGGTGCAAACTTAATATTGCTCTAATATTGACTTTTTTCCAAGATCAGTGGATATAAAGCAGGTAGCGAGTATAGAGGGCACACTTCTTGGTGACACTGAGGTGGCATAGATGTCCTCCATCTCATCGTTTTGTTATGTGATATTGCATGTACTGTGGGTTGTCACTAATTATCTTCTGACAGGAAAAAGAATTTTTTTTTTTTTTAAAGTAGGATTCCAGGACCTTTTTTATTACTAGCCCTCTAGCTCCCTCTCCTGCATTCTTATTAGAAATGCTGTCACAAATACTAATTTTCTCTTTGCTTTTTGGGCTCCTATCATCATTGTTTTTAAAATAAAATATACCTGGCAATTCCAAATGCTTTAATCACATCTTTGTAATTTAAATAAGGTATGTGTATGAGGGGGAGGGGGGAAAGAACTGTTCTGGCCACACTGAGATTTTTCCTTGAAGTCACAGGGAGAATTTTCTTCCCATTTTATGTTGGCACCTAGAAGTTATGGTCCTAAATCCAGATTTAGGCATCTCAGTAGAAGAGGCCTGATTTTAAGCACTGGTCAGCAACTGCAGCCCCTATGGACTTTGGGCACATCTACATGGTAGTGGTGGCCTGGTTTAGTGAGAACAGCCATGAATGCACTCCATCCACTCACTCCTATAAGCACATTCTCATCTGCTGGTGGAAGGACTCTTCTCTGCACCCAGGCCTGGATGTACTGCTCTGGGCACATCACCACCACCTACAGGCAACTCCAGGGAGTGCTACTCAGAACCACCCTGGTAAGGCTACATTGGGGTGTTCTTCAACAGCAGTTTTCAATACCTCATTCTCTGGGATGATCTTGGAACTGGCTCATGAGTGTGCCTCTGTTTCTGGCATAATTGGGTGGGGGCATCATGCTTGGAAATGTTTTGGGCAGGATGCTTCTGTCTGAGGGCAGATAAGCCCTTTGTGCCATACGAAACTTCATTAAAAATAAATAAATCAAGCAACTTAAGCCTAGGCAGAAAAGGGGTAGGAGCCCTAGGGCGAAATCATGTGAGACTCTCGCACAGTGCCCAGGGCTGAATAAGAAAGTCTCTTTTTTCTTTAAAGGAGAACAGAAAAGAGAGCTTCTTGTCATCCAAAAGAGTTGCCTTTTCAATACCAAGATGAATAAAATTTACAGCCCTCTGCTGTTCTTGATTTGTTTTTTTTCTTTTAGTAAAAATAAATAAATGTAGCCTCCTTATGCCCTTAGATTCGCATGATGCAGTTCTGAGATTTAATTCGGCTCCTACACACGGTTATGAAAAAGATGTTGGGAATAAAACAACCATGCGCATCATTAACTCTCAGGTAAGGTTCTTTTGCAGATCTATATGTGTGAATTTTTTTTCTCTGTACATTAAAAGGTTCATCTCCCAAGAAAATCAAACCTTTTTAGTCTAAGGTGGTTGGGTAATCTGGAGAGCCCGTGGTGACTTGGTAACTAGCAGTGCATGGTAGAACCATTGTAGTACATAATCATGATTTAGAGTAAATGAAATGTGTAGGTTTAACGGCTCTTGCACAAGAAAAGTGCCATAGCTTTCTGTACGAATCCTGGATCTGGTATCAGAAGTTCCTTTATGGTTGTGCCAGGGAATTATCTCGCAAAGTTTTGATTAGGGGTGCACCAGTAGCGGTTTTTGGGCCAATACTGATAGCTGATTTTTAAGGAGGCATATTGGCCAATACCAATCAGAATCAGCTTGAAGAGCTGCGTCCAGCTGGTAAATCTGGTGTGGTGGAAAGGGATGTAAGGGGCAGCGGGATGGGAATGTGCCTCTTTCAGGGATCTGTGTGACATGGGGTGGCCTGCAGCTGCAGGCTGGGGCCAGGGCAGGTGCAGGATGCAGGCATGGCTCCTTGTGGGGGCACGGGAAGGGAGGAGTGGGGCAACTCCCACCACTGCATGCAGCTCATTCAATGCTTGTCTGGTGGCTTGTGCCACTGCTTCTGCCACTCATCTGGGAGGGCATGGGGATGTGGGGGAGTGTGTGCCCATGGATCTGCCCAGCTAGGAATAGCTTGGC
>NW_017728906.1:90139793-90142354 GCF_001723895.1 Crocodylus porosus | reverse complement strand
GCAGGCATTTATTGGACAATTATTGGCCACATCAGGCCGATTTTCAATACAGAAAATTTTCTTTGTATCGATGCTGATCCGATGTCGAACCGATGTATCGGTGCACTTCTAGTTTTGATCAAGGCTGTAGTTCTCAGAGAATCTACTGAAGATTAAGGTCATGAGTGCAGGGGGCATTGCAATCCTTAGTCCCCATTATCCATCTCAAAGGGTCAGTGAGGGTCAACCTGTGTGGTAGGTGCACCACAAATTAGCCATGCTCATTCCTGTGTGCCACTAATTCTCTTCTTCTCATGAGTATGCTGCTTTGCTTTCTGCTCCGTGCCCTGGGCTCTCTTCTTAATCTGCTGCTCTGCTTTTTGGTCCCTGCCCTATATCTGCCACTGTCTTGCCCATCCTTTCCCTGATCTGCTATGTACACACAGAGGCTGCCTGTGCCAGTTGTGGCACACATTCTCCATCTTTACCATAGTTTCATAGCCCCCAAATCTCCCTTCTCTGCTCCTACTTTCCTGATGACCGCATCTTTTTTGGAGGAAGAATGAGGAGAGGGGCTGGGCTGGCTTGGGGCTAAACTTTATAAGTCTGACTGAAAAGTAGAAAGAACCCAAGAGCCATGGGAGAAGAAGATACTGTACCGGAGCTGAACTCCCTTGATTATAAGGGGGAGAAAAACGGTATTTTCTGCAGGTGATGTTTGTTGAGTTGTAGTGACCTCTTGTGGTTGAAGTTTGGTTGTTTTTTCAATTTTTAAAAAGTGCCTCCTAAAATTGGTCCACTAAACCATTGGCTCTCAACCTCGTTAGACTCGAGGCACACTTTGGAAAATGCCAACTCTTAGTTTCCACTCATTTCTTGATTAGGAAAAAAAAAAAAGCAGTTCTCCAATTTCTCAAAGAACTTGGAAAGGCCACAATAGATCAGAATGTTTTCCACTACATGGATTCCTATTTGAAATGTCTGGATTTGTCTTGTAAATCATGTTTGTACTCTTAACAATGCTAACATTGTGTGGCATCCTGCATTCTGCTTAAAGGATCTCACAACCTCCTCTCCCCTCTCTTCCCCACCCCTGCCCATGAGTGCTGCAGCACCCAAGCTGAGAATCACTGCCCAAAACTCTTGCCTTGAATGAACCATGTATCTTTCTCCTTTCAGTTTTCTCCATCTGCTTACTGCAGCTAGTAATAGCCACCTAGCTCTATAGGGGTGTTAAAAGTTAATTATCTAATGCCTAGAGCATTTTCAACATGAAATATACTATGCAAATTCTTACTGTAGCAGTTTCAAAACAGTTAAAGGAGAATTTGCACAGCCATTTCATATTACTTCTTTATTAAATTATTTGTTCTTTTAGAGATCATTCAGACAGGTTCCACTCTTGGGGTACATGCAACCCATATGTGTGAGAACAGTATTTTTAATAGCATTGCCTGCTCTAGTACCCTTAAGGCCTGCCATTTCTTCTTCATGCCTTGGATGCAAGACAATATAGCTTTACCCATCCATTTGACTTGTATCTTTCCTTGTTTTGTTTTTTATTTAACTTAGTTTATTTTACTTTTTTATGCCTTATTTCACATAATATTCTACTTGGAGGGTAAGAGTAGATGTGCCAGAGGCCACAGAACCCACAGGAAAAGGAATATAGCTTTTAGTGAGGCTAGGCTCATGCTTGCTCTGGAAGAGAAAGCTTGGTACATCACAAATAGGTTGATGTACAGGAATCCCCATTTGCAAAATATATTATTGGTTTAAGTGGAGCTTGAGCCATGTCATTCTGTTGGCCATTTAGCATGGGCCAGACAGTTTGGTACTCTGAGCTGAAGAGTTTCTCACTCAAACCATTGGTCCCTTTGGCACTTCTTTGAGAACTAGAGCCAGAGGCTGCGCTGTTCATCTGAGAGCCAAATACTGGGCTACAAATGAATGCCATCTACAAGGCTCACCAGTGCAGTGAAATGGAAGCATCTCTCTAATCAGGTGAGTGAAAGGCACCTCCTGCTATTATGGACTTTAATTCCAGCTATCTGCTGTCCCTGAAAGAAGACAATATTTTGTATATCTTTATTAGGGCATATATGGTGACTGTTTCTGCAGATTGCCCATATTTTCAGAAACTTAGTGTATTCTTAATTACAGTTTTGTCTTAGTGCCTTAAGGATGTTCTTTGCATCTTTTCTGTCTATCATAGAGTCCTTTCCTTCCTGGAATCTCAATTTGGTCTTTACTAATTTAACAGGTCACAACCTTTGATTCCTTGGCAGCCTGGTCCCTTTACCATCTATTCACGCACATGGAAGTTTTAGTGGTCTTTACCTCAGGCAGAAGAAGATAAACAGATCCTTCTTTGAGAAGGTCAGGAACAAGTAAAGGACTCACTGTAGGGTTTATTTATTTTTTGCCTAAGATTGTCTTGGACTTTTGCTTCAACTAATCCATACACATTATTCTCTTCTTCCTGAAGCCTCACTCTCTCCTAGATAAATAGGAACTTCACACATTGGATGTGCTGAGAGATCAAGCCTTTCTTTTTGGACAAAACAAGGATATTCAAAAAG
>NW_017728906.1:90133100-90139782 GCF_001723895.1 Crocodylus porosus | reverse complement strand
TTCCACTCATTTCTTGATTAGGAAAAAAAAAAAAGCAGTTCTCCAATTTCTCAAAGAACTTGGAAAGGCCACAATAGATCAGAATGTTTTCCACTACATGGATTCCTATTTGAAATGTCTGGATTTGTCTTGTAAATCATGTTTGTACTCTTAACAATGCTAACATTGTGTGGCATCCTGCATTCTGCTTAAAGGATCTCACAACCTCCTCTCCCCTCTCTTCCCCACCCCTGCCCATGAGTGCTGCAGCACCCAAGCTGAGAATCACTGCCCAAAACTCTTGCCTTGAATGAACCATGTATCTTTCTCCTTTCAGTTTTCTCCATCTGCTTACTGCAGCTAGTAATAGCCACCTAGCTCTATAGGGGTGTTAAAAGTTAATTATCTAATGCCTAGAGCATTTTCAACATGAAATATACTATGCAAATTCTTACTGTAGCAGTTTCAAAACAGTTAAAGGAGAATTTGCACAGCCATTTCATATTACTTCTTTATTAAATTATTTGTTCTTTTAGAGATCATTCAGACAGGTTCCACTCTTGGGGTACATGCAACCCATATGTGTGAGAACAGTATTTTTAATAGCATTGCCTGCTCTAGTACCCTTAAGGCCTGCCATTTCTTCTTCATGCCTTGGATGCAAGACAATATAGCTTTACCCATCCATTTGACTTGTATCTTTCCTTGTTTTGTTTTTTATTTAACTTAGTTTATTTTACTTTTTTATGCCTTATTTCACATAATATTCTACTTGGAGGGTAAGAGTAGATGTGCCAGAGACCACAGAACCCACAGGAAAAGGAATATAGCTTTTAGTGAGGCTAGGCTCATGCTTGCTCTGGAAGAGAAAGCTTGGTACATCACAAATAGGTTGATGTACAGGAATCCCCATTTGCAAAATATATTATTGGTTTAAGTGGAGCTTGAGCCATGTCATTCTGTTGGCCATTTAGCATGGGCCAGACAGTTTGGTACTCTGAGCTGAAGAGTTTCTCACTCAAACCATTGGTCCCTTTGGCACTTCTTTGAGAACTAGAGCCAGAGGCTGCGCTGTTCATCTGAGAGCCAAATACTGGGCTACAAATGAATGCCATCTACAAGGCTCACCAGTGCAGTGAAATGGAAGCATCTCTCTAATCAGGTGAGTGAAAGGCACCTCCTGCTATTATGGACTTTAATTCCAGCTATCTGCTGTCCCTGAAAGAAGACAATATTTTGTATATCTTTATTAGGGCATATATGGTGACTGTTTCTGCAGATTGCCCATATTTTCAGAAACTTAGTGTATTCTTAATTACAGTTTTGTCTTAGTGCCTTAAGGATGTTCTTTGCATCTTTTCTGTCTATCATAGAGTCCTTTCCTTCCTGGAATCTCAATTTGGTCTTTACTAATTTAACAGGTCACAACCTTTGATTCCTTGGCAGCCTGGTCCCTTTACCATCTATTCACGCACATGGAAGTTTTAGTGGTCTTTACCTCAGGCAGAAGAAGATAAACAGATCCTTCTTTGAGAAGGTCAGGAACAAGTAAAGGACTCACTGTAGGGTTTATTTATTTTTTGCCTAAGATTGTCTTGGACTTTTGCTTCAACTAATCCATACACATTATTCTCTTCTTCCTGAAGCCTCACTCTCTCCTAGATAAATAGGAACTTCACACATTGGATGTGCTGAGAGATCAAGCCTTTCTTTTTGGACAAAACAAGGATATTCAAAAAGTTTCCCAAATGCTTCATAGCATTTGCAGGCAATCGAGGGTCAATCTGTTTCTGCTCAGTAGTCATGTCTACACAAGATGCTTAATGCATAGTAGTCATGGGGAAAACCTTGCTCATGCACTAATGTGTAGTAGAATTAGACTAGTGTAGTAGTCTACTGTGCATTAAGTGTCACAAAAAGACCATGCCCTGTTGCTACTGCTCACTAGCACTGGCTACTGCACATTTATGTAGTACCTCATATTAGAGGTACTCAACTTAATGTGCCATAGCAATGGCGCATTAAGGTGTATGTGGATGTGCCTGGTGATTTGGAAATGGGTCTGAGAGTCCATTTAGACTTCTATGAAGGATTGAACAAAGATCCACACATCATGACTCAGGTAGTTTCCACACCTCAAGGGTATATATACTGTCAGTCACACAACCCAATATATCGCTTAGCTACAGGTCTCCCAGCCTTTCAAATCTTTCAAGAGCTCTGCTGACACATTCGCTTATCACTAGTCCTTGTGGGCTTCCAGGTTAGATGCTACCATTGATAGAACTATCCAGTAGTCATTCATTAAGTGAGACTACTTTCCTGTCTCTTGTTGAGTGTTTCCATTTCAAACACTGACGTGGAATCACAGAAGACAGAGTTAGTTAATATATGGTAACTAGTTCTTCAGGATGTGTTCCCTATACAGATTATGTAATTCATTCTTCATTCCTTATTCCTGCTAAAAGGATTTCTCTGTGTCTTAGTCCCTTCAACAAGGCTCTGAGTGGCATTTATGACCTCCCTCTTCTTATGTTTACAGCTTAAGTAGCTGGGAACAACAGGTAAGGGGCAAAATCTTCTCTGCACTAGACATTGTAATTCAAAAAACAAATGTTACATACATACAGTATGTGCTCACTAATTATAGAATTTGTTTGGACAACTCATTTCAAAGAACCCCATATAAGGTAAGGCAAATTCCCCTTTTGTAGTGGCAGCTGCAATGTGAGGTGTTGTGCATAAACTGTTTAAACGGTTGTTCTGTTGATCTTGCACTTTAATGAAGAAGTTTATATTTTTAAAAGAAAACTACCCATAAAAGGAGGTTAAAGATCGTGATGGCTGGGGACAGTTAGAAGAGTGTGGTTGAAAGCTGATGAAAAGTCATTAATATTAAAGTTTACAGTAGGAAAAATGTTACTATGGTGACAGAATTATTTCTCAAAAAATATGCATCATCAAATATGGCTCATTAGAACCTAAAGGGGAATGAAAATTGGTATGAATTAATTTGTCTGGAATGCAGATTAACATAACAGCTGGAGCCAAATTCATGCTGCTTAAATCAGTGTTGAAATCATTCTTACCAACTCTTTCTGAGGCTGGTTGAATCAGGGATCATAGAGATCTGGATAGAGGCCAGACAACAGCAATTTAGGGAGAGAATGTGTCAAGAAAAGTGGAAAGGAAAATGTACAGAGGAAGAGTTAGGAGATGTGCCAAGAGATTGGAGAACTGGGCTGCACATCCACCTTCCCCCACCAGCACCCAGGAGTTGGACCACTCTATTTTAATCTAATTCGCCTTTTTGGAGCCATTTTAAATGAGGGCTGTTTTTAATGAAACCAAACCACCCTCAAAAAAAAAAAAAAAAAAAATTGGATGGTCACAATCTCCAATAAAAGTTGTTATTTTTTTCAAAGAATGGAAAGGATCTGGGATGATGTCACTTTTTATTTTAAATTTCTGAAGTAGACATCTATATCCACACACATCTTCTGGGAGGTTCATAACATACTCTGTATTGGTGATAGAGAGTTGCAGTCTGGTGAAACAGTGCTTCAAATGTTTTTATTTGTCACTTATATTTTCTTAGCATATGAATTTGGTTAAAGTAACTGGAGATTCAGTTAATATGCATGACTAGAAGAGCTCTTTTAGAGCCGGGCTATTCGGGTTAAGTTCTGTTTTCTGGTGCGGTGTACAACCAGACAATGTTGTGGTTACCCACAAACCTACCAGATAATTAGGTGCCTCCAAAGAGGTATATGGAGATGAGAAGCCCTTGGCAAACTAGGTTGTTTTTCTTGTTCTTTCTTAAGGAGTAAATTGTATTGCCTGTTTAAAGCTATCCCAAATCACTTGTATTTATCTTTATCAATATAGTGGTTAATATCTATCTCACATCTGTTTTTCCTTTTGTGACTATCTAAAAAAAAGCATGGATGTATTATCTCATTTGCTAGTGACCTGTAATATTCTGCAAAGCTTGATACACACACATTGTTGCTGTGCTTTACTTTGATACAGATTCCCATTTGCTAGTATTGTTTGTTTTGATGATGATTCTCATTGTTTGTGGGAGATTTCATGGTGTGCAATTTTGTATGTGTGTTCACAGATTCTTACCAATCCAAATCATCACTTCATTGACAGCTCCTTGTATAAAGATGTCATTTTAGTGGCCTGGGATCCAGCTCCCTACTCTGCAAATCTGAATGTGGTAAGCCCTCTGTTTAGTCATTTTCCTTGAAACCAGTGTGAAAGCAACACACAGTCACCTGCAGTTAATTGCTTCTTGGCCATCTAAGATCAGGTGTAGTTTAATTCCAGAGCCCCTGCAACCTCACTACCACTCCTTTCAATTAATCTCAAGATTTAAAAACTTTTAGATACAACACGCCACATCTACATAGAAACGTGTTTGTTAGGCAAAAATATTTTGATTAGACCTCATTTCTGTTTGAGTAGATGATTCTGAGGTTGATGGATTGTCATATCAGAAGTTGGGGCAAGATCATACTGTTGCTTAGATTATTGGTTATGTTTTCATACAAAAGCAAAATTATTGGTATGTGGCAGGTATGGAGAAGGGGGGATGGTCTGAGGGAAAGTGGAGAAATGACATCCCTATTTCCCATCTTCCTCTAGTGCCAGTCTCGAAAAAGCCAGACACCTGAAAAGTAAATAACTTTTTCAGAACCTTTCCCAATCTATCTATTCTCTCAAATGCACAACCCAGTATGTCACCTGCAGGGTTTCTGGCCTTCTGGATTTATTTGCTGGGCCCCTTTCTCCCCAAAGTCAAGTGTGGTTATAGCAAAACAAAACAAAAAAATCCCCTGCAATTATTCTGAGGATCTCTGAGGATGATGTAGCAGAACAGGAAAAGCTCAATTGACTCTCTTATGGCCACTACTGGCAGTGGGATCCTAGGGAGACAACAGATCTGAATAGACTACAACTGTGGATGAACCTGCCTGTTTCATCAGGTGAATTCTCTTAGCAGCAGCTAAAGTAGGGTGCTGTCTGCCTCTTGTTCAAGTTAGCTGAGTTTACTTCTACACTGCAGGCAGTGGGAATGGAGAAGTGATGTAGAGTCAAGGTTGATGGAGTGAATTTTAGTGTGCATGTCTAGCAGTAAGGCTTTCATGCCCTATCTAATATTTAATGCGGATCTGTGAGTAGGATGTTGTGTTGCTTCTTTGTACTGGAGTGAATTTCACATGGGTAGAAGCAAAACAGTCAAGTTAGGGACTAGCTCACTTAAGACTGTGTCCAGCAGCCCAGAGAGACTTGCTGCCTATGCATTGTACTTCAGACTCAACACAGAACTGCTGGTGTTACCTTTTGGTTGCTGTTTAGTGTGTGTTGATTCATTTCTGTTTTTCCCCTCAGTGGTACAAGAAGCCAGACTACAACCTCTTCACTCCATATGTACAGCATCGCAGGAAGAATCCAAACCAGCCATTTTACATTCTCCATCCTAAGTTCATATGGCAGCTCTGGGATATCATTCAGGAGAACACTAAAGAGAAGATACAGCCCAACCCACCATCTTCAGGTTTCATTGGTAGGTGCATTTAGCGATGCCGAACAGACATGTAAAATAGATTTTACACAGGTACACAATGAGGCCTGTTTTCATGTACCACTTGCTTTGCTAGTGCAAGGAAAATAACTGACTAGGGTATACAGAATGGGAAGCATGGTATAAACAGACCAGTGACTTACCTCGGTGCTTTAATGAAAAACGTCCCATGTTTCGTGCTGCAGAAGTGTATTATAAATACAAATATAATATATATATCTATATCTGTATATCTCTATATCTGTATATAGATATAGATAATTTATGGTGTGTTCTGTTTAAGTACATAGCCTTGGGACTGACAAAAGGCTGTGCACTTACCCAGAAGGTGCACTTATGAAACCTCAATACAAACTGTTGATGCTCCTCAAGTATACCGTACAGTCTGTACTTTGGTATTAGTGATCCTGAATGTGATAAACTCTTCTCAGTTGAAAGTCTTCTAATAGTCAGGTTGGTCGACTTTGTTAGAAGCCTTAAAAATAGAGGAAATAGCTGCTATGGAATTAAGTAGCTTTCACCCTCATTTTCAAGTCTTTTAATAGCAGCCTTTTGACAGCTGCCTCCCCTTCATTGTTTCTGGTGCAGTTACAATGAGAGTAATTCATTTACAAAGTAGGTGGGGGGATCGAAGATGCTATACTTTGGTGTGGCTCAGTCACCTACTCAATATTATATGTAGTTATTGTGCTATGCACGTATCCAGTTTGTACATACACTATAAAACATATATTGTATTTGTATACATATATAGAGCAGGGTACACTATAGAACATGTGTTTATGTAATACACAAGAGTCTGAGCCTTTTGCAGTGAGAAACTTGGGAAGTGTTTATAAACCAATGTTTTATTAATATGCTGTAATTCATTATGGAAGTTGTTTGTGGTTTAGTTGTAAAGAGATGGCTCGTGATGCTATTGTACACGGTAAAGTGTTCATATGCTTGATTCATGAGGCAGTTTAACTATTCAAGTTATATGTTGCTTTCACAGTTTCTAGGGTCGGAAGGGACCTGAGTAGATCATCTAGTCCGACCCCCTGCCATGGCAGGAAAGAGTACTGGGGTCAAACAACCCCAGGGTAGGAGCCAGCACCACTTCTCTTGGAA
>NW_017728906.1:90120310-90132661 GCF_001723895.1 Crocodylus porosus | reverse complement strand
GGTATGGTGCCGGTTGTTCCTCCCGAGGTGCATCACCTTGCACTTGTCTGTGTTGAAACCCATCCTATTCTTGTCTGCCCACCCTTGTAACCTGTCTAGGTCTGATTGTAAGGGAGAGGGAATGTCCTGATAGGGCTCAGAGACTATTGCTCCAGCCTCAGTGTGGCCACTGCTTTCCCAATTTTCTTATATGATTGGAGGAACTGAACTTCAACCCAGTTTCTTGGTCCTCCCGTGCTATATTTCTGGAAGAAGAATGCTTTGATCCCCAGTTCATATTTCCTTTTGTCTGACGCACACATCGCAACAAGTCTGCCTTCTGGGTCTAGTTTTGTCCAACACTATGATCTTCCCTCAAATGCATCTCTGTTGGACCATGTGTTCATAATCAGATCATACTGTTAATGCCTGCTGTGCCTGGGACTGAAGATGAAGATTATTCCCTGAATACTTGAGCTTCTGCTACAAGCACATAAACATTTCTAAACCATGCCTCCCTGGTGCTCTGCATCCACTACTGACTTCTCATGTTGATTCCAGCATCAACTCAAACAATAGTAAGTTTTAGGACTTCAGCAACTTGGAATCAAACTGCACTGGATATTGCCTCTCTATTTTTAAACATAGCAACCTGATAAATCATCAAGAATGTTGAAGCCACCTGATCCCAAAGAGATATTTTTGGAACCTGGGCTCAAAAAAGTCTCAATAGAGAGAGATTTTGCTGTGGAATAATGCTGAAGCATTAGTTATTTCTCTCTCTCTGCAATTTTTTCCCTGGGTTCTCAAAAGTTTTGATAAATTAGCAGTCACTGAACCTCAGGCCAAGAAAATAGTCCAGTTGTCAATGTAGGGTCTGAGCCTCTTTAGTGAATACCGTAAAACCTTCCTGGAAAGGCCTTTACACCCATAAGAACAAAATAAATGTAGTATCCCCTCCATCTTAAATTCCTACCAACTAATTCTCCCAGGCATCCTCCTACAAAAAACACCCCGAAAAAATATTCTTGAAACCTGAATGAATCAAAGCCATGCAGAGCTCCTGTTCCAGAAAGGGAGAAGTGCTAAGGAGTTAAATACACTACTTAGATTCTTATATTTTTTTCTCAGATATTGCTGCGAAGATGCTCGGATATTGTTCAGTCTTAAGATAGCAAAATAATTAGATAAACTTATTGCTATCTGTAATTAGCATCATTTGTTATCTGTAATTAACATCATTTGACATCTAATCATTATTTTGATAGATGCATTTGAAGTATTTTCAATAAATTCATTTGTCATATTTTAAGAGCCTCCTGTTTATACATCTATGCAAAGCACGCGTAAAAGTAATTTAAACTGGAAGACCGCATTTTGTCAGAGGTGGACATAAAGGGCAGAATAATGCATAAATAGTATAATGGAGTTTGACAGAAATTTGATGGGACGTTATTTTTCAGATAGGGTATCTGTCAGTAACTCAAGCAGCAAATATTGGTTTAAAACTGAAGATGACAGACACAAATTAGAGGGATTATATGGTAGCAATGCAATTTAAATCTAAATTGCATGGTATTGCTTGATTATTTGTCATTCTTAAGAAATAAATAAAATCAATGTACTCTGGGATAAATAATTCAGGAAGCGTGATTCAGATTTAATAAAGAGAAGAGATGAATGATAATTGTCATAAAATATAACATCTTAATTTCAAGTAGACACCTAGGAAATGATTTATTAAGTGTCCATACTGTTAAAACCATTCTGCTGAAAATGTCTATATTAAGAAAAAGAGCCTGTTGTTAGAGTATGTTGCAAGCATGAATTTTCACAGGTAGGTGGACCTATTTCATTTTCATGAAAAGTTGAAGGAAGAATAAAAATTACTTTTGACTTGTAAAAAGTTATTCTAATTGACCTTGCCTCTATAATTAAAACAGGTATGTAGCTTGTACCATCTAAAAATCAAATTCCATCATCTGTGCATGCATTGAATAATAAGTTACACCTCAAATACATCTTACTGAATCACTAGAATTACTTGTAGCATCTGAGCATGTGGTAGAAAAACGTTAACACACTACGGTTCTAATATCTGAAAGTGTTCCTTTTGCAAATAGTTCTTAATACTTGCAAACTTTTCTAGCACAGTAGGGCAGATGATTAATGATATGTACATTGAGAAAATGGCTTGCTGTATGTTCATCTATATATTGCCAAAGGTGTATATTTTGAGATTAGTATTAAGCAAAAGTACATCAGTGCTGTAGATTCCATTAGAACTGTGCAGCCATCTAGTACTCCAAATGTCCAGAGGCGATGGTGGATATTACTGTGGTGATTTCCAGAACCCCAATCAAAATCAGACCCGTTTCTTTCTTGGCTAGTGAGCTCCATTTCTGAAGAGGCAAGTCTCAAGGAGACATCTATGAAAAGAAAAGGATCTGGCATTATGGTTCAATTCAGAGAAGGCATTCCTTTGTAGAAAGTAGAATGGAAGACCATGTAGGATGATTGTGATGAATGTGGCTGTGCATTCCAGTGAAGAGCTTCTGCATATATTTTACTAAAGCTGTTCATCTACCATTGTCCTACATTGTGCAGCAATCTTCTAGGGTTTGCCTGCACAGGATTAAGCCCTATACATTTATGCAAAGGCACATGCTTCATTGGTCAATGATTTCCTAATATGTTTTAGTGAATTAGCATCATCAGATTGACGATAATGAATTTCATGCAGTGCACACATTGAAAACCAACTGATACAAAGATGTTCATGTCTCTAATCATGGCAATATAACAAAATCTGATTTCAGCAACACTCCAGCTGTGAATCTTAACTTCCAACCCTCCAGTGAGACATTATACAAGGATGAAATTTGCATTAGTTGGATAATTGAACATTTAAGAACCACAAAAAACTAAAGATGTTCTGAGTAAAAAGTGGGAATAGAGAGAGATCCAAGACAAAATATGAACGCTATGGTTTTTGGCTTGGGAAGGCAAAAACACCATGACAAAGGTGCATCACTAGAGTGAAAAACAGTATGAAGAAGAACCAGGAATGAAGAGATAAGCAACAAGATAGGGACACTGACAAAAACAAAGTAATTGAAATATAGGCACAGAGCAGCATATTTTAGAAAAAGAATGGTGTATTTAATTAACAGTGCATTTAACTGCATTTCCCTGTTAGAAAAGAGGATACCAAAAGGTGTCCATGGAGGATTTTTTCTGGATTGTTATTGCCAGGGTGTTGGCACACTTTTTCAGGCGCTGATTTCTAGCTCAGCAATGGTATATGTCCAAGGATTTTTTTAAAACTAATTCAAGCACTGCTCTGAATCACAGATCTACATAGAGCAGCTCCATGGTTTTTATGACTCTGTTACCTCAGCATAATCTATATCAAAACTTTGAACCAGGTTAGGACAATCTTCTTTCACTTTTATTTAGAGGTTTGGGGTTTGTTTCTAATTTAAGCTGGTGGAATTTTTATCACTAAAAGGGAAGAATAGGGTTCACTGTACAGGGGGCATTCTGTATTGAAGTCAAAAGCTGGCTGTTTTCTGTAACATCCTATGTCGATCCCAGATGGGCATTTTGAACTTGCTTCTATAATTCTTAATATGTAAGGGAAGAAATGGCAACTCACCATTTTTATTTTTATTTTTTTTCTTTGCTCCCACTTCCCTTGTGCTGATTTAGTTATGCTGGATGGCATATCAGGGAGGCAAATGTTTGAACAGTTACCCACCACCCAAGATTATGCTTACCATCCAGTCACTTGATCAAAGAGGAAGCATTAGGCACAGAGCCTGAACTGTTTCCCCTCCAACTCTGCTTAGTTTAGTCCTAAAACACAGGGGCTCCCAAGCTTCTATTTCTAATTCCTTGCATAATCACCATGTTCACACTTCTGTTCTTAGATATTTGAAGCCCAGTTATTTCAGTGTGGCAATAAGAAGTTTCTGGAGGAGGGTGACAGAATGTGAGATAGGGTAATAGAACCTACTCCTAGCTAAGGATGTTCTGTAGATTGCAGTCAGATGAATTGCAGAAAGGAGTAAATCTTGCTGTATTATTTACAGTGGATAACATATCTGAAAGTCAGAGCTGTTGACAAACTGGCTGTTTCTGAGAAGTTGAGAAGATAACTAGATTTAAAAAAAAAATCTCAATTGTGCCAAAATATAAGGAAACTAGCGAGCACAAAAATTATTTGAAAGCCCATGCTAAACTTGCACCTTCTTTGTTATTTATTGATACCAGCTGCTTTGTTGCTTTTCTGGTTTTAGTACTGAGATATGCAGCCATCTCTCCTATAGCACATCTTCATGAATATTAGTTGCCACACTTAATTTCTGTTACAGCAGTATGTTGTATGATGTGTAGGCCCACACAACAATCTTTATCAGTCGAAGATAAGGTGCTTGACATTGATCCACTTCATTCAGTGCCCTAGTTCCAACTATGCATGCCTCAGTAACATAATTTGAGCCCCCAATGAATAATTCTCAAGCAGGGTGCCATGGCACACCATAGAGTGCCTTAAGAGCCTTTCAAGAGAGCTGCTCAGTGTTAGCACTGTTAGGTATGCAGACATGATTTACAAGATACACTCAAGAGTTTTTACATAGAAATCTATAGTATTTAAAAACATTCTGACCCATTAGAATCTTTCTGAGTTCTTTGCAATAGAAGAATTCCTCTTATTTTTCTATAACTAAAAGAAGTGAAAACTAGAAGTTGGCATTTTCTGAGGGCTACCGTGCCTCTATTGAGTGGTGCCCTTAGTCTAAAAAGGTAGAGAACCACTGCTCCATATTTTCTCCAATGAAATTCTATAGTTATAACAATAAGTGAACAAAATTAAAGATTGAGGATAATGAGCACTAGCAATTCATAAAATATGAAATTTCAGTTCTAAGCAGTCCATTAACTAATCTGACTAATTGTTTAGTTCTTCTCTGAGAAGCGGTGCACTGTGGGTCTCCTCTTAGAGATCAGTACTGATGTTTATTCTTAAGTTTTTAAATCCCAGGCTCCCCATCTCTCAATTTTCTTGGTCAAAATGTCAGATTTATATCCCTCCTTTCTGGTTGATGGTCAACGTGTAAGTTTATTGCTTCTCAGTATACATCTTTCTGGGATGACAACCATGAGGCAATCTCCTGTGATGCCACTGCAGTTTGTGATTCCCATATAGATGCACAGTGTAAAACGTTCATGTTGATAAAGTGCTGATGGCACGAAGGACCCCATCTTATACTGATGCTTTTGTTTGGCCTTGGAGTGTCTCTGTACTTTTGCAACTCCCCAGCTCCCCTGCCATCGGTTTCAGTTTGGTGGTTTCAGATGTTTGTGTTCTTTAGTTTTCTATTAAGGAGTGGGGGTGGAGGACGACAGCATGTCACAAGTGGTGTTTCATTGGTACCATTCTGAAATTGAATGGTATTAAATATAGATCAGGAACTTTACCCTGTTTCCCTTTTCTGTTGGCACTTATTTTGATACCATTGTGCAGCAACCAACTAGATTGAAGATAATGGGCACTAGCAATACTACAATGCTATGTCTGCACCCAGATTTCATGAAAGTTGCTCTAATCCCTAGTCAGCAAATTGGCACACTGTCAGACAGTGCTGTGTCACGTATATCACATCTAGCAGAAACAGGTTGGACATGCCCATTCTCCTATTCACTTGTAGTAAAGCTACTGTCAGAGAATTGAGAATAATAGTTTATAATGAATAAGAATGCCACTCCCTTTCCCCTCCCTTCCTCTTCCACCCCCCTGGCTCTGGCCAATATAAACAAGTCCCTGTCTACTTTGCTTAGGGTCATCATCTTCCTGTCACCAGTGTGTACTCTTTTGCTTGATTTGGACTGTAACTTTGCTAGATGCAACAAGCCTTTAACAGCTTTGTGTAATGTCACTTTTCACTTGAGGCTAGTATAAACCATCTCAAGCCAGTATGGTTTAAATCACTTTCAGCAGGGTTTCAGTTTGAAACAGAGTTCAGGCAATTATTGTCCACATATTTTAGGAGACCAGATTGGGTTATGTGCTTCTTTTTAAAACAGATTGATATGTCCAGCATAAGAATTTAGTATTAGATTCTGATCTACTATATTATGCTGAAACAATGTTGAAACTATGTGACCTAGGCTAGACTGTAGTTTTACAGAAAAAAACATCTGGGAGCATGTTTCACTTGCAGGTGAAAGGAAGTTATTCTTTTACTCTGTTCAGCATTGCTGTGACCTCACCTAGAGCACTGTGTCTAGTTTTGGGCACTGCACTTCAAGAAGACTGTAAATTGGAAAAGTGTCTAATGGGGCGGGAGGGGTGACAAACATGATTAGAGGGCTAGGAAACATGCTTTATGATGAAAGATTAAAAGAATTGGGATTATTTAGTCTGAAAAGAGAAGACTGGGGGAAAATTTGGTAAGTCTTCAAATGCATGAAGAGTTGGTATAAAGAAGATGGCAACAGACTATTTTCTCTGTGGCTCCTGGGGACAAGAAAAGCCTTAATAGCAACATGGGAGATTTAGTTGGGATAGTATGAAGAACCTTCCCACTGCAAGAGTGGTTAAGCATTGGAACAGGCTATTGAGAAGGGCTGTGGAATATCCATCCTTGCAAGGCTGGAATAGCTGAGGCAGGGATGATTCTGCCTTGAGCAGGGGGTTGGATTAGATTGGAGCCTGTAACCTACAGCCTTTGGGCCAGATCTAGCTTGTGAAGAGGTTTGATCTGGCCTACGACGGTCTGATCAGCCACAGGTGATCAGTGGTATGCAGGTGCTCCATTCTGCCCATCCCATCTGCAGTGCTCCCTCCACACCCATCTGCACTGTTCTCTCATGCTTGAGCTTGCCCTTGCTGCAGAATTCGCCCTCTCCATTGCTGTTGGGTTTGGGGATCAGCAACAAGGGTAAGTGCATGGGAAGTTGTTTATTCTAGGGGATAGGCAGCAGAAGGCCGGGGTTAACAGGGATCAGCCCCCCCCGCCCCCCATTGCAAACTCAGAGCAGCAAGTAGGGCCGCAAAGCAGCCAGCCACGGGCTCTATGCAAGTGCAGCAGGGGTGGAAAGGGGGATGTGTGGAGCCAGGATTGCAGTTTGGCATGTGGATCACTGGATGCCCAGCATTGCAGGCAAGTCTCTATTCTGTAAAGGGGAAGGGGCTGGGAGGCAGATCAGGGCCTCAGTAGTGGGGGAAGAAGTGGAGCAGGGACTGGGGTGTGTGAGGTCCTGGCTGGGCTGGGTGGTGGGATGGTTGGGGCCCAGGTGGCTCATCCAGGGGCATGGGGCAGAGGAAGGGAGCACTCCCACTGCTGAGCGTGCCCCAGCCAGGGCCTTGGGTGATGTGTGACACCCCCCCCCCCCGATCTGTCCACGGGGCTGCTGCTGCGTACTGTGCTTTGCTCCCTGTGGCAGCTGCCCTGGAAACCGTGCAGTGCTGCATTCCTGTTACCGCTGGGCTGCATCATACCCCTTGCCCACCCTGCAGCAAGATGCACATGGCATCATATGCGGCTCTTGGGGCAGCGGCAGCTACAGTAGGGAGTGAGGTGCAATGCATGGTGGTGCCCCCCTCTACCACATGCACAGATGGGGGAGCACACGCTCCCTGGGCCGTTGCTGGGGTGAATGCAGTAGTGGGAGCCCCTTGTGGCCTTGGATGAGCTGCTGAGGCTCCAGTTGTCCTACCGCCCTGCCTGGCTGAGGTCCCGCTTGCCCTGGCCCCTGTCCCACTCCCTACCTCACCGCTGGGTTCTCAATCTGCCCCCACTGCCCTGCCCCGCCAGCCCTTTCCCCTCCTCCCGCCCCTTCCCATACAGAGTGACCTGTGGAGAGAAGGGGGCAGGGGTGTGTGTGTGTGTGCTCAGCCCCCCAAATAATTTTTCTCCCTCCACCTATGTCCAGGTAACAGAAGTTTGCAGCCTGCAGCACAGGCTGGGCTTCAAAGGGGAGCCCACAGTGGGAAGAGGTTGCTGATTCTTGGACTAGATGATCTTCAGAGTTGCATTACAGTCCTATTTTTTTCTGTCATTCTTTGTTCATGAAGTGCTGAAAGCAAGCTAATTAGTACTACTGAGAGTGCTAACATAGTCGCATCTCATTTTGGGGATAGTGTTTGTGGAGGATCATGGCATGTTTGAGTGTGCTGTTGCCTGTCATGGTTAGTTTACAGATATCTTTGCGATGTGGTACTCAGGTGTCTTGTCTAGCCAGGTAAATTTAGGCACAATTTTTCCTGCAGTCTTCATTCTAAGGCTTATTTATATCACTTTCTTGGTTGGTAGAGCAGATGTGTTGGTAATGGCCTCAGCCTTACTGTAATCTGCACAGACATTTTAAGATTTCCCATATACTTATATCTAGTACTTAGAGAGTACATTTGTTTGTTTCACTTTTATTGCAGAAGCATGTGGCCCCAGCCTTAGCAGGGGGCTCCTGGTCCCAGGAACCACTGGGGATGAGGGGTGATGGGCTGGAGGGAGGGGTGGAGGTGGCAGCAGGGAGAGAAGGGTAAGAGAGAGAGATGGGAGTCAGGGATGGAGGAGTGCTCTGGGTAGGAGCACCCACCAGAGCTGGGCTTAGAGCCCCCCAGCACCCTCTAGAGCAGCCTGTATGTAGGAGGCCAGCCTGGAAGGGAAGGGGCTTGTCCAGCCCAACCCACTCAAGGGCCCAGGAATAGCATGTTTGCTGGGGCCTGCACACAGGTGCAAGGGCTGGCACTGCTCAGAACCACAAAGCAGTGGGTGGCACAGCTGTAGCTGGACTCATGTCCTGGTACTCGGGTAGAATGCTGCCTGGAGAGAGATAGTGGAGACAGGCAGGGGCTGCAGGTCAGGAGTGAGGGGCACTGTCATATCAGTATTGCTCAGCATCTCGCATCCTGGTGAGCGAAGGGAGCAGAAGCAACTCTGATTTTTTTTTAATGATAAATAAACCTATAATCAAATGCCAAAGTGTATAGGCATTTAGAATTCATTTTATTATGATGATAGAGGCACTGGTAGGGTTCCAGATTACTTCAAAATTTTGACTCTATCAATAAAACATTGCCCAACTGATCTCTGTATACGTAGTGGCATTTCATTTTAATTGCAGAAGAACACAGATTTTAGATATTTTAACAAGAGAATTTGTGGTTTTTATCAAAGAATTTTCAGTTTTTAAACAGGGAATGCTAGGATCTCTGCTAGTGAGACAAGTGGCAAGACTCAGATGGAGGAGCTGAGCAGGAGCAGCACCAGGGACCCAGCTGGAGGGCAGATGAGATGGCTGCTTCTCCTGGCTGTTTGGGGCCAGGAGGGCACACTTTGACGGTTCGAAGTGAGCCACCACAAGGAGCACATCTTCTGGACAATAGCTGCCCAGATGGCAGAGCACCAGAAGATATGACAGCAGTGCCGCCTGAAGGCCAGCTGTGCAGCCAAGGCCCACTAGCAGCTGGTCCAGAGGTGCAGGTGGCTCTGCTACAGTGCCTATGCCAAAGCCCAGGCAGCCATGTAGCCCCCATTTGAGTCTGGCAGGCATGCAATCATGGGGCTGAAGGTCCCGGAGAGCAGATGCTGTTGCAGGTGGCAGCAGGTCACAGCCAGGCAGCAGCCCCCACTTCCAGATTGCTGCAGTAGGTAGAAGGTACAGTGGTTACTGCTGCTTCAGCAGTCCAGCTGGCATAAGGGGTAGTGTCCCTAGATACCAACTGGCTGGGCCTCAGAAGTTCCTTTCTATTTGTAACACTTATACCATGAGCCCTAAGGGCATCCTGGCTAACTAGTGGGGCTAATGAGTGAGTGGTGCAACTAAATCCTTGGGACAACTAATGAAAAAAACAGGATAGGAGTGTTGTTTGCGTCAAAGGGCCAAAATGTGAAAATAAGTGCACCTGAGGGGGACACTGAGCAGAGCCCCTTGGGCCACACCCACTTGTCCTCAAAGGCATCCAGGGAGCTGGTGGATGCCCACTGGTACTCTGCATGGAAATGTGCACAGACAAGTGGGAGGAAAGCGGTCCTGCAGTCTCCAGCCAGAGCCTCCTTCCTGGTCAAGTACAGGGCCTACTTGACCAGGGCCAGGAGGAGGTTGACAAGGAGGTCCCAGGACTTGGTAGAGCCACGGATGGGGTGTCATGTGCACCAGGGTCTCCCTCTGCCCGCCGAAGGGGCAGGAGACTGTGTTGTCTGTGAAGCTTGCCACATATCTGCCCGTGGTGGTGGCTCAATGGAGGAGCCTGCAGCTGAGGTCCCCAGTGGCTCAGCCATTGGGGTGCCCCAGCCATGCCCATGCTGAGCAGCTCCTGCCACTTGGTGTCTGGGTGGGACAAAAAGGTGGCATGATGGATAGTGTGGCACATGAGCATGTAGAGGTGGCTGTGATGGGCGGTGGAAAAGTAGACCAGTCTGGTGTCCTCTATCTGGCTTAGGTGGTGGAGTGGGGAGTGCCATGAGGCTAGGCAAGATGCCAACTCCATGATGAACTCCAGTGTGCTGGAGGACACTGGGAGAATGGGGAGGAGGTGTGGAGACTGCCCCTGCACAGGACATGGTCAACCAAGACAAGGATGTTGAAAGGTAGAGGAGATTTCACCACCTGGACCAGACAGCAGGTCACACATGTCAGGGATAGACCCATACACTGGGTCAGCACAGCGGGGTCCACCCACTCCTGCCTATTGTAGTCCAGGAGGTCTCTGATATG
The DNA here is from genome assembly GCF_001723895.1 of Crocodylus porosus. NCBI lineage: Eukaryota > Metazoa > Chordata > Crocodylia > Crocodylidae > Crocodylus > Crocodylus porosus. Next base: position 90,121,957 of record NW_017728906.1, on the reverse strand, counting down.
GGTGACACCAGCCAGGATCAACCGCTGTCACAATCAGCGTGGCTCTACTGTTGGCACCTCTAGCTGGGGGTTCCAGAGAAGAAGCTTGATGAGCAGGTCGGCACCCTGGGTGAGTGCTGTAGAGGACCTGGAGGTGGAGACCAGCCTCCAGGCCTGGAGGAAGGTCTGGTAGAACTCTGGCAGCCCTTGCAGATCCTGTAGGGAAAAGCCCTGCAGGCCGAGGAGCTGCCAGTCATATTGGAGTCCCCGAAAGTGGTGGAGGAAGGTGCTCCCCTCGTGGCCCCATGCCGTATGGCTACCGACACCGTATAGCAGTTGCTGCAGTGCCTGAAGGCAGAACATCAGGACCAGCTGTGCAGGCAAACCAGGCCATGGCCGCCCTCCTGCAAGAGGAGGCTCAGGTCTTCTGTAGGGATCTAGTGCCATCCTGGCCAGAAGAACTCCAGTGCCTATCTCTGGAGCCCTGCCAGGACTTCAGGGGATATAGGCAGGTTGTTTTAGCAGTGCCAGAGCATGGACAGAACCAGCTGGTTCTGCACCAGCTCTCTCCCACGCAGGAAGACATCTCAGGAGCCTTGCCCATGCCCAGACCTGCTCCACCACCCTTATCTCCAGCTAGTGCCAGTTCTCTGGTGGGGAGGAGTCTGTGGGGAGCAGGTAGACCCCCAGGTTGAGCAGTGAGCCTGTACTTGAGCAGATCCCAGGGAGTGCGGGTGGGAATGAGTCGACCTGTCACCCACTGCCAGGCCAAAGCTCTTGACCCAGTTGAGATGGGAGGGTGGGGTTTGTGGGGGAGGATTGAGGGGGGGGCAACACACTTTTTTCCCCAGCACTGGCAGTGGCCGCCAGCCAGGCCCTCGGGGGGGGTGGGGCCATGGTTCGCTGTAGGCACAACCCTGTAGCGGCATAGCACTGCTTGATCTGGGGTCTGTACATGGCAAATGGAACTGGCTCAGCCTGGCCTGCCCCACTAGCATGTGGCTTTGAACAGGACCGGGATGGCTCCTGCCACCACCCTCAGCTCCTGTCCGTGCATCGGGCTGGGTTCTGCTTCTAAGTGCCCCATGTGCCATTGGGCCAGGCTGACTCTATGGAGGCAGGACCTGGCCCAGCCCAATGTGTGACCCCTGCATTTGTTGCCAGGAACCTGGGTGACAGCAAGAGTAGCCCAGCCCTGCCTGAAGGAGCAGGCCTGCAATATGTGGCACAAATGGTGCTAGGTCTGAGCTGGCTGGGGCCGCACTGCGCTGCTGGAGGGCTCTGCCAGCAGCATGCCCTGAGCATCTGGTGATGGCGGCTGCTGCTGCTGCTGCAGGGATCCATGCACTGTGCCAGTTGCAGGTGGGGGACTTGCCCCCCACAGCAGTTCCTTCCACCTCCACACACAATCCCCCACATTCCTACTTACTGGGGATGGTACCTGGGTCTGGGTCACACTGCTTCATAGTTTCATAGTAGGTAGGGCCAGAAGGCACCTGAGCCGATCATCAAGTCCGACCCCCTGCAATGAGCAGGAAAGAATACTGGAGTCAAATGACCCCGGCAAGGTGTCTATATAGCCTCCTTTTGAAGACCCCCAGGGTAGAAGCTTCCAGGTCCTAGCCGCCCTGACTGGAAGTTGCTTCCAGATCCTAGCCGCCCTGACTG
>NW_017728906.1:90051230-90119950 GCF_001723895.1 Crocodylus porosus | reverse complement strand
GGTGGCCCATGTTCATTTTGGAATCAATAATGACGCCAAGATCCTTTTCTGCCTCTGAGCCGACTAGAAAGAGTTCCCCAGCAGCCTTACCCTGCTCCTATTTGCCGCAGCATGCTAAGGCAACATGCTGGGGCAGCAGGGGAAAGGGGCAGGCATAGAGATGCTGTGGCCAGATGGCAGTGTCTCTTTGGAGGACTCAGCCTCTGGTTGCCTCTGGGCATATTCCATTACAGTGCCTTGCATCACTGTCTTTCTGCGGATTTTTTTGTTAATACAGGGATCTTGGTAGTTTGGAAGTTCAAACTTGTCTCCAGTTTATTTCAGTGGTTTATTAGTCAGTTCTTGTAGTATTGCTATTATTAGTTTGTATATACAGTGTGCCAAATCAGTGTAAAAAACGAAAAGATGAAAACATTGTATTCAAGGAAGTTTTGAGTATAAGAAAGCTAACCAAACTTTAATCATCACTGTCTTATCAGCTCACGGTTTTGATTCAGAACTTGATTTTTAAAACCATTTCAAATAGTAGTTCAACTACAAGACTTGTAATTTCTAAATGTTTAAAAAGAATATATTTACATACCTTAAAAGAGACATTGAAAATGTAAGACACTGTAGTTGTAAAATGAGTTACTTAAATCATTGTTACTCGGACTCAAGTAGTATTAAGGTAAAAACCAAAAGTATGTTGGCATAGTCCTTTTTTTTTTCAGCTGAGTTTTGTTCAGATGTTAGCATGCAAAAAAAATGCTAAAACTTGAAAATCAGCTCACAAAAAAGAGATTAAACTTAGTTTAAAAGGCTCTCAAGTCTCAACTGTCAGTTTTTATCCTTACATTTTGTATTGGAGGTTCTTTCTAATACTCCAGCGTGACATCTAAACATGAACAACACATTTAACAGCATATGATATACTGATTAGTGTATATGTATCTATGAAAATACAGGATACAATACTGTGACAAATGGCATAACTTTTTGTGTTGCACAGTAAGTGATAAATATTGATTTCCAATCACGTTGCACTATGTAAAAGTCAACATTAAAGACAGATATTATATTACTGCTTAAGTCTGGGCACAAAAGACATTTGGAACATTTAAATTCTTTGCTTAGCATTGATTTTTCTATAAATATAAGTAGTCTTCCCTTGTGGTTAATGTTTATCATCTTCTATTGGCCAAATCATGCATGAAATAACCTTCTTTTGGAAAGGAATACAACATTTTCTCTAGATTCAATAGTCGTCTTAAATTAAGTACAATTGGTTACATAGCATCTTCAATCCACCTACATATCTGTGGCAAATATGTTTAAAATTAGATCAAATACACTTGTATTTTCTGACCCTAAACCCAAATACCAACAAAAATGTATACATCAGTGTGCTTTTACTGTCTCAAAGGATGCACTTCAGTGATAATTCAGTTACGTTGTCTATTATTGGTTGCTTTTTGTTTGTTAAATATAATGGACTGGGTAACATCCAGGGTATCCACTCCATTACTTCTAATTATGTATAAATTTGTTTCTTAAAGTGATGATAAATACAAACTGTACATACACTACGTCAGTGGTTGTCAACTGCGGGTACATGTACCCCTAGGGGTACTTAAAAAGGTCGTAGGGGATGCTGGGGGGCTTCTGCCACTGCACACTCCCCAGTGGAGGCCGGGGGAGGGCACATGCCTCCTGGGCCTCTGCTGGGGTGAGTGCAGCAGCAGGGCCCTCTCTTCCCCCCTCCCGTGCCTCTGGATGGGCTGCCTGGGCTCCAATTGTCCCACAACCCAGCCTGGGTGGGGCCTTATTCACCCCAGCCCCTGCCCCTTTCTGTGCCCCACTCCCTCCCTCATTGTGGGGGCCTCAATCTGCCTCCCCATGGTCCTTCCCCCTCCCCCCAGAATTTCCAACTGTGGGTTGGGGGGATAGCACGCGTGTGCATGCATGCACACACTCAGCCCCGCCCCCTGAAGAATTTTACTATAAAGGGGTACATGAGCTGAAACTTAGAGACAGAAGGGGTACATTTTTAAAAAAAAAAAAAATCAAAACCCCTGCAGTAATTATCATGTACAAAACTTTTCTGTATGCTTTATTCATAATACCTCAAATAAAGTATATTGTTAAATCTAAACCAAAATGAAACTATTTCTAGTAAAGCTTTTTGTTCTGTAACCAAGTTAGTCTGAGGTATGTGAAAACAAAAGCACATATCAGGTATGAAGTAAACAGATTACAAACATGCAAATTTTTTTGGTTTCCTTTATATCTTTTAAACAGAAGATGAGATGAGGTGAGGTTCTGGTTATTTTTTTTATTATATTCCTTATCTCAGGTGCTTTTATACAATATCTATTCTGCTCAGGTATATTAAATTGTTTTACTTCAAAACTAGGGAATTTTAAAAAAATGGTTTCCCAGCCATAAAGCATAACTGTGTTGTACTAGTGATGCATGTTGGAAATTGAGATCTTGAGCACCAAAATTATCTACTGCCAAGAACAAATTTAAATAAATTCTAATAAAAAAAGAAAGACTATGTTCATTTATATAAACCATCGTAGAAAGTAAGCAAGGAACTTAGCCTTAATTTAATTTTTTTTCAGACAACTCCATCACAGACTAAAATCCCAAAGGTTTAGCTGTGTCTATTAGATGGAATTTTAACCATATTTAAAAATTCCTAGAATCATGAATCTGCTCAAAGACAACTTAACGTATCCTTTCTAGCTTTTTGAAATGTTTAAATTGTTTTAGTGCCCAAAGTTGCAATAGTGTACAAGAGAAACAGTTGGTTTGCCAATTTGACAACTTTATAATTTCATTTGGCATAAACAGGCTAAACCATTATTAAAATAAATATTCTTTAGGTTTTCGGTAGTTTTCTGGTTTTAGACAGGAAAATATGGTCTAATTAAGCTTCTATTCTGTAGGTACAGAGTTGCTGAAATGTTAAATTGGGCATATCTCAGTTGTCAAACTGGACATGACATGGCTAATTGTCAAACTACGAAAAGGTATGAAATGGGATTTCACAAGGGTCTTTGAGCCTGGTACCGTTCAATAGGGCTGTGCAAAGCTTCGGTCGCTGATTCAATTTGGATGAGATTTGGCCTGATTCTGCAGCCGAATCTCCAAATCTGACTTGAATCAGGAGATCCGTTAATCTCTCCAAATCAAATCGGAAGCCTCCAATTTGATTCAGAGAGATTTGATGATTTGGCCATAAACACAGCTTTTATGTGTTTTTTCGACATACCTCAAGGTACTAGGCGCAGCTCGTGAACAATGATATGGTGAGGCAGATGGAGTGTCCCATGGGAGTAGTCCCCTGGCTCGGTGACTGGTACCTTCTGGGTCTGGGGGGCACCCGGGGTCCTGGCGTGGCCGATCACTGAGCCAAGGGGGCATTGGGGGGGGTCCACCACTAAGCATGTGGGAGGTCCCCTGTGCTCCTGTGAGGTGCTCCATCTGCCTTACTGTCCCAGCTTTCACAACCTGTGCCTGGTACCTTGAGTCATGTAGAAGAAAATGTATAAAGCTGTGTCTATGGCCAAATCGCTGATTCTCCAAATCAGAATTGAATCTTCAGATTTAGCCAAATCGAATCGAGAAAGTGCTCTGAATCAGCAAATCAAATTGCTGTCCCCCAAATTGGGGTGAATCCAAATCAAATACAGCCTGCTTCGCACACCCCTACTGTGCAATGTCTTCATTAATGACATAGTGGATGGAATTGAAAGTGTACTCAGTAAATCTCGGGATGATGGCAAGCTGGGTGGGATAGCACAAATTGGAGAGGACAGGATTAGGATTCAAAATGACTTTGGTCAGTTGGAAGAATGGTCTTAAGATAAACAGTGTGAAATGCAGTATGGACAAATGGAAAATGCTTTGTTTATGGAGGGAGCAATCAAATGCACGAGCTACAGTACCGCATAAAAGGACTGGAAGATTAAAGTAGATTACAAACTGACTATGAGATGGAAATATAATAAAAAGCTAACAGCATACTGAGATATATATTTAATAGGAATGTCTTACACAAACTATAGGAAGTGATTCTTCCACATTATTCAGCACTGGAAAGGCCTCGTGTGCTGAACTATGTTCAGTTTTGGGCACAGTGCTTCAAGAAAGGCATGGACAAATGATAGAGTCCAAAGGAGAGCAAGATAAATGATTAGTGGTCTTGAAAATGTGATATATATGTAGATAGAAAAGTGATGATATTAGCATAGCTTAAATTTGCCACATAGAGACATTTTTTCAGTTACCTTTTTGAATGTATGGTGCTAATATAACTACATGAACTATGCTTGCCACAGTTAAGGTCATCTTAAATTTTCTTTATACTTACCTGATGTTCTTATTAAAAGTTATGAGACATCGATGTTCTAGAAGTTTAAAAATAGTTTGTTACAGACGTAAGGATTGAAGATAGCTTAAACACATTTTTTTTTTATCTTTTCTCAATTCAGGATAGATCCATAGTAACCACTTGCATAAGACAATTAGTTGGGTAAGCTCAAGAACTCAAAATTGTTTCAAAAACATACTGAACATGCAACAATTTTGAGTTCTTTGAGCTTACCCAACTAACTGTCTTAGAATTATTCTTCAGATCTCTGTTAAATTGTTGCTTCTGTTATATTCCTTCTGTGTTTGTATTTGTTGTATGGATTAGCACTCCACATTGCTTCTATAAGTCTTCTGTCTAAATTCTCCTTTGCTTACTCGGGGCCCAACAAATGACATTGATGGAAAAGCTGCCATTGACTTCAGTAGGTTCTGAATCTGGCCCTATTGCTGCTCCCCCCCCCGTTTTTTTTTTTTGCAATATTCTAAACAATCCTTGTACCTCCTAGGTGCTTACACACTATAGACACCTGTTTCCAGTCCTTGGCTGTTGTTCAGTCAAGTCTTGCACGTCTAGTTCTTTTAATATTTCCGTGTTCTTGAGTGCTTCCATTCTATCATCAGTCATATTAAAAAAACAAGAAAAAGGTATGTAGTTTCCCTTTCTATCTCCCCATAAGTTTGTATTTGCATTTATTTGTTAACCTTTTAATTACATCCCATTAGCCAGTAAATTATGAGTTTTATGATGGTGCTTATATCAAATCTAATTAAATTATTTTTCAAAGCTACAAAAGTACCTGTTCTAAAACAAAAGGGAAAAACAAAATCACTAAAATTTCCAGATTCTACTTTCAATTTCTCCTATACAATCCAAATATCTAGTTTTAGGTGTTTAAAGATGCAACTTTGTCAATGTTATGGGTCTCTATTATTTTTATTATTCTGTGCAGGTTATTTTCCCTTTTAGGTTGTTAGAGGTGCTGGAGATTGTGAACATTTTTTTTCTTAAAACAATAGTCTTCCTATCTTTAAAAACCACAAACTTATCAAATTAGTGGATGACGAGAATATTGTAAATGTAACATGCTGTGTTTGATAACGTGATAAGGCACCTTTCCACATCTTACTTGTAAAATTAATTTAGATTGTCCTGTATAAACGTACGTCACCCAGACTTGAAATCTTACTGGAGGACTATAAATGAAGACTAATGGCATATAGAAATGTATGGAATTAGAAGAACATTCCTAGTACGGTTGTACATGTTGGTTTTGGTTCGCATGTAAATATTAATCTTGAAACAGGAGTAAATAGATGCTAAACAAGGTTGCAGATGATATTGAATTGGGCAGTGATGTAAAAACTGGTAAGACTAGAACAACAAGGTGATGAACCTGAGAGCAATTGGAAATATGGGATTATAAATTCACCTGGAAACTGTCATATTAATTCATATGGGAGATCATTTACTATATAGAGAGAAGAGAAACCTGGAAACCAATAATGTTTAAATGTACAAATAAAGATGGTGCATGGGGAATTGGGTATGAGCTTGCAATGTGGTTTGGCAGCAAAATAGATTAAACTAAACTAGGATTGATCATGCCGTGTTATCAAGTCAGCAAGCAGGCTGGTGATATATCCTCTCTACATCTTTGAAATATAGGGATTCTTTTCCAGGATGACTTTGATACCAAAAAGCTATTGCTGAGAAGACCATCAAGAAGTGATTAAGACAGGAGAAATTGAATTGTGAGGAATGATGAAAATATATGTAGCTTGGCGCTGCTAGAGGGAAAGGACATCATAAGCCTCTTATCTCAAGGTTGTAAACACCAAGGAAAAATTGGAATTATTTGCAGGGAGGGGGATGAAAAAGAATCTAGTTATTACTAATGGAAAGAAAGGGAGGGCTGGACTGAGATTTACCGACTTTTAAATTCCCTTTTGAAGACGGCAAGTTGTCTTATTGCTTGGGACTTTACAAAGTGAGCAGGACACCACTTTAGAAAATGCAGCGTAGGGAAAATTTGAACCTGACAGAAGATGGAACTAGATGTCATAGTAGTTGTGATTTATTACATTTTTGCATTAACTTCTCTCAAACTTTTTTTCTTCTGTCTGGGGGCATCTACACGAGACATTTACTGCAGTTGATTAATTAGCTTCACAGTAAAATGTCATCATTTCTACGTGCGGTGCTATTAGAACAGAATAAACTAATTAACTCCAATGTAGGATAGTACTGCCAGACACAAGTACTGTGCTACAGTGGAGTTATTTACTTGGCCGAAACACGTATGTGGATGCTGACAGAGCTGGCTAGGGCATAAGGGTGCTTCAGTGTGGGGGCTGCCTGCCATCTAGCCCACCCCTGAAGCACCCTCATGGTCCAGCCAGCTCCTCCACAGCACATGGAGCTGGATCAGAGCAACCCCGGCTGCCAGCTGGGGTGTAATTGTACGTGTAGCTGTTCCCTCTATGTAATACTTTTCCAAACAGTTTTTGGCACTCTAGCAGACAGTAGGATCAGTTGTTTGAATGTTGAGGAGTTGTTGGAAAAATACATAATATGGGGGGGGGGGCAAAGGTAATCAACAAAAACAACTCCCAAAAGCTGTGAAGTAAATCTAATCATGCTCACACAGAACAAGGGGGTTAACTTAACTATTATGCCTTTTTCAGAGCTCTGTGAAAAGGAGTAGAGTGTCATTTTTGACTTAATATTTTATTGGCTTCTTAGCAGTTTTATCACCAGCTTTTGAAGAAAAGAGTTTTTTTACTGAAAGACTAGGGTATCTTGGCAAGTTTTAGATTGTCAGCTTTGTTCATGGAAGCCAAAGTTCGGTAGGAAAAAGCTATTCATTCATAATTTATGCCCTTGCTAATACAGCATTGTGTTTTTCAGTACTGGCTGTTGGACTTAATTTTCTGACTGATTAGGGTCAGCGAGATCAGTGGGGGCCAACCCTTTTGGCAGGTATGCCACAAATTAGCTGTGCACCTTCCCTGAGCGGTGCTCCAATCCCCTTCCCCTGCCCAATCTGATTGCCTTCAGGAATATTTACAGAAAACTACATCATGTAGCAGTTAAACACTACATACCCTGGTTATGGTTTGTGTTTGTCATTAGAAAAAAATCCAGTTTTGACATTCATGTTTTCTAAAGGTGATTCTGGAATCAAGAAAAATATGACTTATTGGGTCCAGAGGTACTTTACTATTGCTTGTGTTTCCACTGACCATTTTCTGATTGAGTTGGGCAGCTGTTACCTTAAAGCAACACACCAATTCTCCATTAGCAGCAAAAGGAAGTTGGCAACATACAAGCTGAAAAAGCATTTGTAAAACTGCAAAGTGAATAAATAAGTATTAGTAGCAGTAGTAGCTAGACATCTATAAAACTGAAGGCACCTCTAGTTACTATTTGGAGACACGAACATACAAGATCTGAATTATTAGACTCATAAATTTATCAGTTTGCAATTAAAAATTTCTTATTCTAAACCCTTCTTGCTTAAGAATGAAACTGTAAAATTCACATATTTATGTACTTCTCTTTTGCGGTCACTGCTACCTTTTTATATCCTTAAATATAACCAGTTCTAAAAGGAAAACCTCAGTGTCATTTAAAATATAGTTCTGATCCCTCTATCTAATGGTAAGAGTTAATTACAAAAATAATTCCTTAAAATACCTTAAAAATCTGTCACATTGACCGTCTAATATTTGGGGCAGGGCAGAGCTAGGCATGTTTGGTCGGGTACCCTGAGCCAACCACTTTTACTTTTGCTGCTGGCTTAAGCTAAGGACCCACTATTCAGGGTCCTCACCTCTGCTGAAGCCAGGATATAGAACCACCAGGCCACCCTGGATTTGTAAGAACTGCAGAAGAAGAATAAAGTCCAATGAATAAGCTACCACTTAGCTTTCTTGCTGGCTTGATGCATCCATGGCTTGTCAGTCAGACCCGGGGGGCTTCACTCTTTCCCCGTCACCTATTGTCCCTCAGAGACTTTGAAAGAAGCCTGCATGGCTTCCATGCAAACGAATAAACAAGCAGCGGAAGAGCTCACTGTCCCTCCCACTAACTGCTTGCCTCCCCGCTGGCCCCAGGCTCAGTATATCAGTGTTCCTTGCTGTGCTGCTGGTGCAGCCACACTGAGAGGCTGCTGCAGGTACTTTTTATTTCCCCTCCTGGCCCACATGGGCCAGCTTCTCCTCATGCCCTACTCCTGGGTGTGGGGCTATTTGGGCTCTGCCACATAACAGGGCCCAACCCTGTTACACAAGGTAGGATGAAAAGAATGCATCTCAAGCAAGACTAAAGATGTCATCCTCCCACTCTACTCGGCATTGGTGAGGCCACAGCTGGAGTTCTGGGCACCACACTTCAAGAAGGATGTGGAGAAGCTTGAAAGAGTCCAAAGGAGAGTTATGCATATGATTAGAGGTCTGGAGTACAGGCCATACAGGGAGAGGCTGAAGGACATGGGACTGTTCACCCTAGAGAAGAGAAGACTTAGGGGGGACTTGGTGGCAGCTTATAAATATATGGGAGGCAAACATCAGGGGCTGGGGGAGCATCTGTTCACCAAGGCACACCAGGGGAAGATGAGGAATAATTGACATAAACAGTGAGAGGATTGCTTCAGAATGGACATAAAGAAAAACTTCTTTATGGTTCACGTTTCTAGAATCTAGAACAAACTCCCCCCAGAGGTGGTATAGTCACCTACCCTGGAGATCTTCAAAAGATCACTAGATATGCACCTTGCTGGGGTCCTCTGATCCCAGCAGTCTTTTCTTTCCTGCCTAAGAGCAGTGGGGCTGGATCTGATAATCTCATGGGGTCCCTTCCAGCCCCTAACTTCTATGAGTCAATGAATAACTAACTTCTATGAATGTTCCCTTTTGCATTAATGAGCAATGAAAATTGGGCATTTTCAAACTGGAAATGAAATATTAAGCCATTATTTTGCATATTTAAACATTAAAATAACATTTTCTGTTTTAAGTATGGTATTATAGTTGGGGATGGTCCTGCTTTGAGCAGGAGGTTGGACTAGATCGTTTCCCAACTGGTGTGCCATGGCACACTGGTGTGCCATCAGGCACGTTCAGGTGTGCCACAGCATTTTGGGCTGGAGCCACACCCCCTGCCTGCTGCTGCTGCAGCCACAGATAGGCAGGGGGCATGGCTCAAGCCCAAAATGCCGTCCGGCTGGCCACATGCCCCCCCCTTCCCTATCAGCATGCAGCTGGCCATGCGCCACCTCATAGCTCCTTAGGTAAGTGTGCCACGGGGCAAAAAAGGTTGGGGAAATGTTGGACTAGATGACCTCTTGAGGTCCCTTCCAAACCTGATTTTCTATGTTTTAACTCCCTTGAGTTTCAAATTCCAAACTTTTTGATGGGAAAAGCAAAGTAAATTCTGGCTTGCCACACTAAATAGCATCGTCTTGAATGGTGGCCTGCCATAGTGGCAGTATTCTCATAAATTAATGGAAATATGGTACATTTATTAGTTATAACTACCTTGAATTTTTCTAAAACTGGATTCTTAAGAAAATGTCTTCTAAAATATTTAATAATCTTTAGACATATTTCTGTGAGTACATAAAACAGAAATACCCCTCTTCCTGTCTCTTAATCTGATGATTTTCAACCAGAGTGCTAGTGCATCCTGGGGCGCCTTAAGATTCTTTCAGGGGGGCTATAGGGTTTCACAAAATGCCAGCACTTAGGTGTGCAAACGTGATTCACAAGATAATGCCAGAGACTTCAAACAGGAGTCCAGAATGTTGGAGACCACAACAGGTTAAAATGTTTTTGAGTTCTTTGGAACAAAAGAATTGCTGTATCAAAAATCAAGTGAAAACTAAGAGTTGATGTTTTTCAAAGGGTGTCTTGAGTCCAGAAAGGTTGAAAACCATTGCCTTAATCAGTAATGACTATCAAAGTGGTCTAGTTCAGGGTGCCCTGACAACCAGACTAAATAATATAAAATCCCTTTTCGAAGGCAAATACACCATCTTATTTTTAGAAAAGCCATTGGGGAACTGGAGCTTTCACAGGTATAACAGAATCTGGCTTCTTCCAGATGCCTTCATAGCCAGACTTCATGCATAAACATGGTAATATGGATGACCATGCCTAGCATGGTACTTAGTCCTATATATAGCATGGTGCAGAGTCTCCCTATGCCTGATGAAGGGTGTTTGTGCCCGAAAGCTTGCAAAGAACTTTTTCCAACTATTTAGTTGGTCTAAGAAGGTATATCACATCTACCCAAAGAACTTTGCCTGCCTAGTCCTATATCTAGCTTTTAAACAAGAAATGGGCCTCTCTGCTACTACTGCTGAGTTTGTCAGTAGCCTTTAACACTATTTACTGATATGATGCTAGACACTTAGCAAGAGTAAATGGGTCTGCTGTGTTCTGGATCTGCTCCTTCCTCTCAAAAAAAATTGCAGAATGGATTCCACACAAACTTTCTCACCTACAAGTGCTACATGAAAACCCATCCTCCTCAACAGCTATGTGAATTTCTCTGAGATCAGAGAAGCTATACACAGAAGAGGCTTAGCTACCCATATATTCAGTCCTTACCATCTCCAAAAATGGTTGAAGCTAAGCTAAGCACAACCTTTTCAACATTCAAGCTGAAATGGCAGGCCCTCCTCTCTAGGGCAGCTTTTCCTAACATTGACTTCCTAAAGTTTAAACTGAAGTCATTGTGTGGATATCTTTGTGGGACACACATATCTGAAACCATAAGGAAGGAAATAAAAGAGACCCTTGGAAATTTATGCAATCAGGCTGTTGTGTTCCGAGTATTGATACAAAGGCAGAAAGTGCCTGAAGAAGTACCTCAGGTTATCTATTATTTATAAAATTTTGTATAAAATGTAGTGTGTGAAGTTTAGAGGCAAGTGTGTAATTTGTGCTACTGAACACTGATTTCAAATCCTTCTCCCCTGGTTAGGTGGGTAACTATATTTAAGTCTAAAACAAAAAAAACAAAAAAACAAAAAAAAAAATTGCAGTAGAGGAAAAAGGAGAAAAGCCACATAGGCTTGTACAGTGGTGCTCAACCTTTTTGACTGGCAGGCATGGGGCAGTTGCTGAAGGACCCCATCTGGCTGAACAGAGAGGGGCAGAGGCAGCCTGGCTCCAACCTGGCCAGGGAAAGGTGGGCATGGCCTGGCTTCATGGGGAAAGGGGCATCGCCCAGCTCCAAACCAACCCCATGGGGTGAGGGGGCTTGGCCCAGATCCAACCCAGGCCTGCAAATGGAAAATGGGTAAAATTTGTTCCCATGGGAGAAATGGTGTGTGGCCTAGACCCAACCTGGCCACATGGGGGTATGATCCAGCCCCACAGGGTGAAGGGGGTGTGACCCAGCCCCAACAGGCCCCTATGGGGGAAAGAAGGCATGACCTAGCCCCACAGGGGGGAAGCAGGTGTGGCCTGGTCCCATCCAGCCCAGTGGGAGGGGCATGGCTCTGCTTCATCCAGTCACAGATCTTGGGTTTGGGGAATTTGGCAGCAGCAGAGGGTGGCCATATTTATGGCCTCTGCCCCTCGCCACCAAATTTCCTGATATGTGAGTAGCCCTCCAAGCTGGATACCTATATCTCAGCAAGCTGCATTTAGCCCCTGAGCTAGAGGTTGAGCACCCCTAGTCTAGGAGTTAGCGTAGCTGGTCTGGGAGTGGTAGGCCCCCATCAACTAGAAGAGGTTTGAAGCTACACCTCCCTGTCCCAGCAAAGTGCCGGTACTGGGTAGCCAAGAGGGGAAGGTATGTGGAGCTTATTGAAATGAGCACTGAGTTTTGGCCCCTGCTCCTGCCCTTGTCCCCACTCATAGTGAGGCAGAAGCTATCCCATGCTGTCTGCCCATTTTATCTCATGATTAATGCGTTCTGGGGCCAAAATCCAAAGTCTCACTGTCAATCTTATTGAGTCACACTCACTCTGATCACTTCGGCTTGCTCTGCTTCTGGCTCCACATATCTTCCTCTCAGCCCATTGATCCGGCTTCAGGAGAAGAGCTAGAGGGAGCTCTATTCAGAACCTAGCCCTGATGGTTAGGACGCTTTGCTGAGAAGCCTGTTACAGTTTCATATGCATCTTTGCTGCATTGTATCAGTTTTGCAAGACAGCACAATCTTTTTTTTTAACATAATAGCATAAAACAAAACCTGCTCTATTAATTTATGCTAATGTCACATATTTTAAGCTACAAACAATGAAAACAAAGATACAGTGGTAAAGGAAGCAGATCACTTGATGTGCTGGGAAAATATTCTACAAGTGATTAAATATGTTCATGTTTATTTTACGTTTTATTTCAGGGATCCTTATCATGATGTCCATGTGTGATGAAGTGCACGTGTATGAATACATTCCTTCAGTCCGACAAACTGACCTTTGTCACTATCACGAACTGTACTATGATGCTGCTTGTACCTTGGGGGCTTATCATCCACTACTGTATGAAAAGTTGCTGGTGCAGAGAATGAACAAAGGTTTGCAAGACGATCTGTACCGGAAAGGGAAAGTGGTTCTGCCAGGATTCAGGTCTGTAAAGTGCCCTGATCAGAACCACTTCCCACAGTTGTAGAAGAGAATCTTTCAGAAACAATGTGCAATAGGGTACTACTGTCATTCTACAAACAAGAAGAGAATACTTGAAAATGTATCTTAGACCAATCTAGTCTTGGGTCTATAAACTGTAATTAAGTAGCAGGCATGAGAATTATTTACTTCCTAAGCCTGAGTATTTATTACCGCTTTGCAAATAGTTAGAGGGGGAAAAAAAGCTTAGCATATGAAAGATGCAAAGTCACAGTTAGGCAAATCTAATGTATTGTTGTGGGTGTGACCTGTCAGAAAATGTCAGTGGTTTCTTATGCCACATATCCTAGATTGCAACTTCGTAATGCATTTATTTAATAGTTAAAGTTAATATTGTGAACCAGCTTGTATGGTTCATAAAAAGAGCTGTCAGCTGGAGAGGAGAGATTCCTCCCAGTTCCTTGGGATATTCACTTTATTTCAAGTAAAATGATCGTGGCTTTGAACTGGACATTCAGTTGATAGAACTTGATTTAATTTACAGAATCCCATTTACATCCTTCTGGCATTTTATGGGACTTTAAAGTGGGTGTTAATGTGTGGTATGATGAGACCCTTGCAAATGAGAATGCGACCCAAGAGCTTTCCATTTTAATCGAAGAGTTCCTGTAACCAGAAGTTAGTGATTGATGTTTACTAAAATTTAAATGGATATTGCTGTACACTTAGCCCGGCTATTTAAATGGGTGCTGTACTACTACACTTATCTTTCATGCGAGGCAGTTATGCTGACTTGGCAAAGGATGAAGGCAAAAGAATCTTGTCTTTCCTTCAGAAAGAGACATATTCTGCATCCACTAGGGAAGAAATTCACCTGTGCAGACTCCCGGCCAGTGGGCAATGATGAGCCTACCTGATTCATGGGCCCTTTTGCACAGGAATGAATTCTGCTTTGGTACATATGTGTAGAACATAGAGCCCTGTGAAACTAAGGGCTCCTGTACACGTGCAGGGAGGCTGTAATTCCAGTGCGTTGGAGCAGATTTGATTAATCGTTCAATGAACTTTAATTCAAAGCATCCTGCTGCCATTTTTCAGCCTGGGGATGCTGATACATGTGACGTTCCAGGCACTTTTCATTAGTGTGGCTCCAGGAGCTGCACTGTTAAAGCATCCCCCTGCCTCCCAGGGCATGTCTATAAACTCCATAAGAATGCTTACCCTATATGTATATGCACAGATATTCTGCTGTTAATAAGGATGTCATTCAGAAACATAGAACTGGCTTTTGGATGATGATAAGAATTTTGAGTGGGGAGATTTCAGGATTTACGAGTGGGATATTTTGTTGCAAGTCAAGTCGTGATCACTTACTGCTTTTGAAAAACTAAGGGTTTTTATGAGAGAGAGACACGAACAAACTATCTTTTTTTTTTTTTCAATTTAAAGTTATGGAGACCATATCATGCAGAAAAATTGTAAAGCCTGCAAAAAAAACTTGTTGTGGCTTGCACATTGAAACAATCTGATAATTTTCCTTTTTAAAATTCAGCACGAATATTCTCTAAGGCACTTCTAAAAATCCACCTGAATGTTACTGCATTTCAAACATCTTTTCCCTGGCAAGACCTCAGTTTTGGACTGAATACTGTTCTTTGCTTTTTGATTTCTTAGTGAGCTAAATGCAGGAAAAAATGATGATGTACAAGATAGTGTACATTTTCTAATATTCAGTCAGCAAAAGGTGACTGGTTGCTAGAAACACGATTAAAAATAATGGGGGGAAGCATATTGCATATACTTTGGCTTTGGGCCACTTTAATAGACAGCTGGTAATGGTAAAATTTATATGATTAGTTATTTCATTTTCTGTAGTGACATCAGTATAAATTTCTGAAGTCCATAATACTTTCCACACAAGCCCGACTCCTTGAAGGCATGCGGTTTCCCATCCACTGTAAGTACAGAAAGAATTTATTGCAGAAACTCAGCCTTCATTCTTCTCAGCTGACAGAAGGTGTGTACAGAGCTCTTCATAGTGTAATGCAGGCCCTGCATGGAGCAGATTAGTATGTTTGTAAATCATTTTGTCATATATTCAAAAAGCAGTTTTCACTAACTTTTTATCCTTGGAATCCAGATACTTTACATATTGATTTTCTTTAATAATATCATATTTAACAGCACCTTTTAAAAACAAAAGATAAACAACCTATCTGTGTTTCTGGATATAAAAACAAAAAAAGTTTTTATTTCTCCCTTATTTTTTATTCAGTTTCTGAGAAATGTACAGGACTTTTTTGTCCAGGCATATTGGAATTATGGCTGTTCAGATTATCAGAGAGTTTCTCCTTCGCTTATACTGGGTCCAGATTACGTTGCCTACTGCACATTTGTAACAAGTGGAGTTGGTGACCTTTTTGTTACAAATGAGTAAGCTAAAGTCTTATATGCAGAGTTTCTCAGATTCTGTAAAATAGCATGACATTCTCCAACCCAAACAGCATGCCATTCTCTGATCCATTTTCCCATGCAAAGTTTATATTCTTGCTCCCATCAGGAAACAAAATGTGAACCAGGCAATATTTAACTATCTACAACAAAACTGTGTTATGTTATACTTGGGATAATCTATCACCTAGGTGTATCTTGTATACCACTGATAAAGTCTGTAAACAAAAAAAAACCCGCAAGTGCTCCTGTTAAAAATGAAGCACTACTAGCTTAAATGCAGCCACACATGTGGGTACAAGTATTCAGAAAATGTATTTGTCTATTTTCAAACTAGATCAACAGACATCTATCTTCATTCTGTAATAGTGAGCACTCCAGTGCAAATTTTGTTGTCCAAGTATATATACATGGCAAGAAATCTTCACTTTTCCCACATAACACATAGTTTCTTAAGCTGTGACCTATGCTGTATCTTTCATACAACACTCTATCATACCCCATTTATTCTTCAGTTCTCCTTCCACAATTGAAATGTCTGTATGGATGGGTGCTACAGTATCTTTCTATAACAGGTACTTAAAGTTGAGACACCAGCCTCTTCCAAAAAAAAAAAAAAAAAGACCCCAGCATCAGTTGTTATGCACATGGTCCTAGTCCTCCCAAGGTGGTTCTTCCTGTGATGTTTCATTATTCTGCCCAAGCCATTTTGATAATCAAAAAAGATTTTTCTCCTTATAACCCCTATATCACACTGAAATATTCAGTGCAAGTTCAGCTGAACCCGAGTTACTGACTGAGGGCTTGCTTCCAGCTTGCTGCTATGCGAGATATAGGGAGGGAAGCAAAGAGCAAAATTAAGAGAACTGAAGAATTACAGACCTCACGTGCCTTCCCTCACTTCAAGAATGCTCTTCTTTGGTTTCAGTCATACTTGCTTCACGGAAGACATGGGGCATCTTTTTTAACAATGGTGACCTGTGACATATTGCATATATAGTGACAAATAAAGCATTTTCCCATCCAAGTCATATTTTTTACATATTTCAAGGCACAATCTTGTAGCCCATTACTGTTGCTTGGTGTAAGTGGGAGACCTGCTGGCCACAAGACCTGTGCAAATGTGTCTCTGGAGCATAATCTGTATGAAGTAAATACCCAAGTTAGCCTCATCCCCCTTGTTAAACTTGTTGCAAAGCCAGATTTTCTAAGTTTTGGTGCTTTTATTGGTATATAGGGAAATTGCCTTCAAAAATTATAAAAGCCTTGTTTCTGTGCACCGATGGTGTGTGTGACTGAGGTGAAAGAGTTGTACTTAAAAACAAACAGCATGGGTAAATGTGCTGAATTTCTTAATTTGTTTTATGTATGCTGTTTTCCACTGTGAATTCTGCAGTTAATTCAACTTGTGGTGCTCTCTATCATTTTATGCATTCAGCCTTTAGATGGTTAAATCAAGGTATTCTTCTTTTCATCTCTGAGAAAATGCAAAAGTTGACTAGTTCTGCGCCCCATGTTTTTTGGTGAACAGATTATTTCCACTGTCCCATTCCTTATACGATTTCAAGGATTACCTGTGAGCAGATGCATTCAAGCAGTCACTCCGTTGGATTAGAATGCAGTCCTTTATTTTCTTCCCTATTGAGACAGTTTATGCTATTATTCTGTTAAAGCTGATGAAGTGACACCTGTATTAGAGACTTGTATGTGTTGGTAGAGACCTCAACATATAGTTACACTGAGCTGCACATTCTTGTCTGGTCTACATTCTGAGCAAAAAGTTAAACTAATGAGTGCAACCCCCTGGCATGGAAACTTCCTTTCAGATGAATAATTCCCTTTGGATTTTCTGCAAGTCAATTTCTTGCCAATTGAGCAAGACTGAAATGGTTTAGTATTAAATAAAACTGGGTCTCTGCATGAAACAGTTGCACAGATTTAGCTTAACTGGTTAAAAACAGACTATTAAATAGGAGCTCCAGCTGTTTGTAGATCCAGGCATACCTAGTTATTTTTGTTGTATCCTTCAGTGATGCTCTCAAATTGACATGCTGTGTAGACACCAACACACACATCTGATAAAAATGTATGTTAAATGCATCATCTCTGAAAGTAAATCACTTTCTGCTTCATCCCTTCATGTACTCTACATTCATGGACATGCTATATTTGCTTTTTGAAGTAGGTATTTCAGCAGAGTGTTAAAAGGTCATTAGAAAACATATAGATATTTCCCAAGTGTTATCCTTTCTCTAATGCAAGTGGATACCTGATTTAACTGTTTGGACTTTAAAGTAGCCCATGTCTGGGCATGCCTGTCATAGGTTTATTTAATTAAATGGATCTTGACACCATGAATTTCTTCACTTTGACTTGGTGATGAAATTCACGTTTTTGTTCTTGAAACATCAGCTTTGTGAAAGCCTTACATTTATCCTTATCGTCACATTCTCTATGAAATGTAGTCCTTGAACTATTCAAATATAGAAGACTGTGTACTTTTTTAACAGCTTTGAGAATTATTTTGTATGATGATTTTTTTAAATGAATGTGTACTCTTCAACAAATTGAAGCTTGAGATTTTACAGGAGTCACATTTTTAAAACAGTGTTTGTATACATTTTAACACTTTTATATTTTCTATTTTGATTTTGTATATTTTTATGTATGCAGAG
The DNA here is from genome assembly GCF_001723895.1 of Crocodylus porosus. Taxonomy (NCBI): domain Eukaryota; kingdom Metazoa; phylum Chordata; order Crocodylia; family Crocodylidae; genus Crocodylus; species Crocodylus porosus. Next base: position 90,101,880 of record NW_017728906.1, on the reverse strand, counting down.
TGTACAGATCTCTTCCTGTAAATAAAACATTTGTTTTCGTTTTTTTAGGAGTACTGTTCTTTGGTTGATCTTGATTGGGATGAAATTGCAGATGATATGGTACAGGGAAGCTACTGATTTGTTTTACCTATTGAAAAGCCAAGTACTTAGACTGAAACAGGGGGAGAGGCCTTCAGATAAACAGTAAAAATAATTAAACGCTGAAAACCTACAAAACCTACAAAATAACTGAACTTGGATACCATGTAATAACAATATGGATTAAGTGGCTACTGTACTACGCTGACCAATAAGAAGGAGCTGGGCTGATATATATAAACTCGTTATAATTGTTAGTTCAAAGGCTTGTCCACCCAGGGAAAATTACCAGTATAGCCATAGCAGGATAATTATTCCAGAATGAGGTAATTATTATTCCAGAACAGACTGTCCATAGAGTTTTTGCAGCACAGATGTCGCACTATAGTTTATTTGCCTTTTGACTTTCACACAAAACATTTAATTTCCATGAGCTTCTAAGCGTTCTGCATTCATCAGCCGTCTGAGTAACAGAAGGTCTTTTTCACTTGCAATTGCTTCAGTGGCAGTTGAGGATGCTCAGTCCCACCCAGGATAGGACCAACAGCCAAGTGTAGACTAAACGAGAGGCATTTGCTTGACACTTTAAAAGCAGGCTAATACTTTTGCACCACTTTAATGGTGTTGCTGTTTGCTGACCTTGGCAGCGTATTGCGTGTTAATTCCAGCCGCTCGAGGAAATTCGGCAGCGTAACGCGTCTTAATGACTTGGGGCACAACAAACTAAAACTCCTTCGAAGAGTTTTAGTTTGCTGCCTCTACAGCACCGGGCTCTGTGCAGCTCCACAGCTCTTCAGGAAGCCCTGCAGGCATCCTGACAGCAGTCCAAGAAAGCAGCTCCACCCACAAAAAGTGGCGAGCCTGATCTCTTCCTCCCTCACCCACCCCCGGAGCCTGCCTGCTTGCCTGAACTGCCTGGGGGCCCAGTGCTTCCCTTCCCAGCTGTGGTGCCCTCCGGGGCTGCCTGAGCCAGGTGCCACATGGGGGAGGGCCGCAGCTGCTGCGGGGGGAAGCACCAACCCCCACAGCCCAGGGACCGCTCTGCCTGCTGGCATCTCGCCCTCCCCCTGCTGGAGAGGCAGGTAAGTCATCAATAGGGTGTGTGCATGACTGGGGGGGGTGGGGGGTTAATTAGCCCAAAATTGAAGCCTTGTTTTTTAAAACCCACCGCTTTAATTTAGGCCCTCTGTTTCACCTACATGCCCCAAAAACCTGAAACTACAGGACCACTACATATTCTTATCAAGACCTAGTTATGTGGAAATTATGCAGTAACTTGATAGGAAATTGGGGCCTATCAAGAAAGAGGGCACTTCCTCTTCCACCGGAGTGGTGATAGTTGCACAACTTGTGCCTTGCAAGGAAACTCACTAAGTTTTTTGTAGGGGTCCAACTCAGACTTCTTCAGTCTGCCTACTGCATTCTGGAACAGTGTGATGCCTTTGAAGGATGCAGTGATTTACCATGAAATATAGGTAGTCCTCACTAGACCAGTGCAGCCATGAGGCACATGGCAGACAAAACTTTGCTATGGGGTGGGGGTGAGAGAGAGAGACCCCATATCAGAGTTCTGTCTATATATAATGATTGGCATTGGGGCCAATCTGTGACATTTCTGCCTGGAGCAAACTTGCCAGTTGTGATTTGGCTGATGCAGTTGTGTCTGAGAGGAAGGCACTAAATATTTTATGGCTGCAGGTCTTTCAACTATTCATGAAAGCTTGCTGAGCAAGTTCTATGCCAGCTGTCTTATGCAAGTATTCTAAGAATCAGAATCTCTATAGCAACAGGGTATAGATTAGCTGAGGGGAATTTCATCTATAGTTTGATTTTTATGAATTGATTCCAATGTTATACTCTTTTATCAGCCCCTTAGTCTCTGATTTGGGTAGTTATTTTATTCCAGGGTTTTCTGGGACCAAGATCTTCTGAGGACTGGCTAACACATTTTGTTCTCTGGTGTGGCAAAAACTGTTCTCTTTACAACCCACTACATGCTGTCCATTGAAAACGCAGGTATTTTTCCTTATTTTTGTATTGAAATTCTGTTTTGCAACCACAGTTGTTCCCACTAATGAGTGTACTTCAAGGCAATTATTGCACTTGGAAAATCTGAGCTCAGTGGGTGAGTCTACATGTGCCCGTACGGTGCCATTGCTCCTGCACCTTCATTTAGTTCTTCCAAAAGGAACTACTAAATGGTCAAGTAACACTCTGTACTGTGCCATGCACCACACACAGTTATTCTTGCTGCTGTGTCACCATAGCAATACACTATAATGAGGGAGTATGTTGCTGCGGCAATGTAGCTGCAGCATCATGATTTGTGACCGCCGATGCTACATCGCCATAGTGCATTGCTACAGCAACATAGCATTACATGTAATCGTGCCTAGTTGGTCTCTGGTTTTGTAGCTTCTCACTCAAGGCAAGCTTGTAAGTGCAATGTCCCATCAGTTCTTGACCCTAAAAATTTACCAGTATTCAATTTAAATGATTATTAAGAAATAATCCTGTCTATAATCATGGAATTACTAATTGGGTTAATTAAAAGCACTTTGGATCCAATGTTAGGTTTCAGTGCAGGTACATGTTTTTTAAAGAATCAAATTTCACATTCACCAGAAAAGCCTGAGATGCAACATATTGCTATAGAAATTGCAGCCTATCAGAAAAGCCACAATGAGATAACCAGGCCTGGTTGTCTTGGCAGCATGTAGAACCTAGAGATTGTGCCCACTTTTGATAAACTGCTGTGTCCATGCAGCATGATAGTTTATTAATATATACAAAGTCTTTCTCCTCCACTTCCTTATAACATTGAAAGGAGAAGAACCCTGCTACTGGTGACTTGTACCCGAGTGTGTGCATATATAAATATATGAACACTTATGCACATATCGTGGAGTAATCACTGGGGTTGGAAGGAGCCCTGGGTGTTCTAGTAAGAGGACTGCAGAGGCCCAGCATGATGGAAGGTTAGGAACTGAGCCCTGCAGCTGCTCTGATTTTATAGGAACTGTCAGAAGAAGGAACTACCATCAGTGTTGCCTGGAGAGTTAACACTCCGGTCTTTTCCATTGCAGTAGCTTCTGCATAGTCTTAATATATTATCCCCATTGGCAACACAGAGCTTCCTGACTGCTATTTAAAAACTAGAGCTGTACACACTTAACTCATTCTTTTTCACAAGAGAATTTGCAGCTGGTGCTATGCATGCTTTCTTTATTCAATTCTGTACCTCTGCTGCAGTAAGTGGGAACATGTTGCTTCTGACAAGCTATAAATTTAGAGGGGCAGAAAAGACTTTGTTTTCAGTAACACTTTCATTTGATATGTAGAATGAGAATCCAGTCGGGCTCTTTTTTGTGTTTTAAATCTTATCCAGTTGTTCCCAGTGGCTAAAACAAATTTCAAAGAATCACAGTTTTGGAAGGACTTCAAGGATCATCCTGGTCTAACCCCCTACACAAATATAAAAACTCTATTCCTAAACTATCCCAAGCCAATGTTTAGCCAACGTGTCCATTAATATAGCTCAAATTCATTAAAAATAATTGTGTGCTGCCCAGTATTTTACAGATAAACACAAGATGATGCACTTGCCCTGACATGCTTATAATCTACAGTAGGTTAAGATGAAGTGTGCGAGGCTTGTTGGTACATACAAGTAAGGCAAAACCATGATATGTGAAGATTTTCTGAAACCTTCCAATGTGGGTCCATAATTTACAGGCTATGGAATGGGTGCAGAGTACCAACAGTGTCCTGGAGACTTGGTAAAACTGCTCTCTATTGGAAAATATAACTTTGCCCTTGGTAGTGACTGAATTGTAGACTTCTGCCTTGACACCTGCCTAGGGTTTTTAACTGCCTCTTTCTCATAGGCACATAACACTAGAAGACACCTGGGCCATTAAGTATCTCCTATCTGTGGTTAACATCCAAATGCTGCAGATAAAGGTAAAAACATAACCCAAGCAAACAAAATACGGTAGCTGGGGGGAGGGCAGGGAGCGGGACAGAAATCTAGTGAAAGCCCTGAAGCATGGGATTACCAGGCACCAAGCGCACTACAAGGGGGTAGCTTTTGTACCCAAATATGGTGACTGCAAGTACATGATTCCATACATGACACACAGAACTACCTATTATATCTTCCTATCTCTTCTATAAGCTGCTCCAGTTCAGTCTGAAAGTTATTCAGGTACTCGTGCTCCCTGATTTTTGGCTTGGAAAACTACTTCAAAATTTCACTCCTATAATACTTAGAAATCCTCTTCCAAATTCTAGTTGCCAGTAAGCTGAGAAGGCTGCAGTGGGCCCTCTGGCCACTTTCAGTTCTCACTTTTTCTTACAAAAACTATCTTATAAGCAGGGACTTACTGAAATTGGAGTGGCTATACTCCAATTTCAAAGCCCAAGCACAGCACTGGTTGCCATTTTTGCAGTGGACTTAAGTGGGGCCCACCACACCTCTGGTTGGTGGAGGTGCCCTGGAAGTCCCGCCCCTCCCTAGAGATTGACAGATGGATATTTGTCAATCTCTGAGGAGGGGTGGGACTTCTGGACCCCTGGACCAATCAGAGGGGGGTGCCTTTGCACTCTGCCATATAAATCTCTACCCCCTCCTACCCCTCCTTTCCCACCATGCTTCAAAACACTAGGGCTTTCTGCTGCTTTCTGTTTGCAGTCTCCCCCTTTCCCCACCCTTCACTAGCTGTTTTTCTGCTTTTAAGGGTCCTCATGTTTTTTCAAGGGTACTGGGCTTTGTTGCAGGGGACCTACCAATTTCATGGTTTCTGCAAAAAATCACAAAATCACAATTTCAGTAGGTCCCTACATTTAAGCATAATCCTCCTTACAAATGTATTGAGTTGAATACAGCTATTAGGCTACCAATCTGCATAATAAGTAGTTGGGTATGTAAAGAATAGAGGATAAGATAAAAGTAATTTAAAACATTTTAATGAAAGGAAACAAATTATTAAAATATTGGAAGAATAATGGGGTGTCTATATACATGCTCCAGGTGCTCGATTAATTGAGTCTGCTCTGATGCGTTATTAGAATGTGTTGGAGCATGTGTATAGACATCCATATTGACAAAGAGTTGTCAGCAGGGGAGGGGCTCATTGAGGCACCAGGAGATATAGCCTCCCTGCTTCTAAAGAAGCTGTTACATGGAAAGACTAGCCTTTGCCTTCTGGCCCAAAAATGGAGCATTTTCAGCTGCTATGTGCAGAGAGGATGGCACTCATGCAATCTAGCTATCACCAGAGATGTAAAAGGGTAGAGCATAGTTGGTGCTTTTGTGGGAGGGATCCATGTGCTGTCCAGTCAGCATTAGGAGCTGTAAGAGGTCTGAGCATGCTTGATGATGGTGGAATTTTCAAGAGTTTTAGTTGCTAAAACTGAAGACATCTCTACTGAGCATGTGACCTGCAACTTTTCAAAGACTCGTAGCTTGCCAAATTGCAGCAGATGTTTGCAGGGATTTTTTCACAACACTGCTGCAATGGCTACCCACTGCCAGATTCCAAACCTGTGCTCTGACTACAGCTGTATAAAGGGAAGACTGCCAGAATTGTTTACCATTAGCAAAAAAGTTGCATTTTTCCTCCTCTCATTTACAGAAACAGTTGAGCCATTTTCAGTTAATCTTTTCTTATGTTACCAAGAGTGTAACATTTCAGCTCAAATAGTTAAAATGTAGCAAAGCTATATACAGCTGAAAACAGGGTCTTATAATGGAAAATGTCAGGCAACCTGAGTAACAGAAGCTACAAGCCCTTAGTATAACTAAAGAGCCACATCCAGCAATAAGGAGACAACTTCAAGGTATGTATTAGTTAGCTACATGTACATCTCTCAGCTTATGGATATTTTTGGCCTTTTCCTTCATGACATGCAACGTGCATAAGCATGTATCTATTGCTAACAAATTACTACTAATATCATCCTATTGTTTCTTATTAATCCAGTAATTATTTTGTACCACAGAGCACTATTCACCTTGATTACATTAATTGTTTGTGTTAAACAGAAAGACTAAATACCTTTCATTACTCAATATGGCATGACAGGAAACAGAAACTTCCCATTTAAGATAAACTTCAAAAGGAAGTTTTCCATAAGCAATTTGTAGAACAAACCCTCACAAACAAATTCTGAACTAGAAAAGTCACTGCATCTATATCTCTTCCTAATTGCTATGTCAGAATCATTTAAAACACTGAAATGTGACTGATAGATACTGGCTGACAGAGACAGAGGAAAAGCTACCAACCATTACGTGTAACTTCTAACTTTTTGATAAAAAACAAAAGGGTTTGCTTCTTGTTTTGGGGTCTGTTTTGAAAGTCATAGGATCATAGGAAAGTGGAACTGGAAGGGACCTCACAGGATTATCTAGTCCAGCCCCCTGCTCAAGGCAGTATCACCCTTTACTAAAACATCCCAGTCACGTGTCTGTTTAATCTGCTTTTGAAAGTTTCCAAGGATGAGGATTCCACTTGACTAAGTAGCCTGTTTCAGTGCTTGGCCACCTTCATAGTCAAAAAGTTCCTCTTAATTTCCAACCTAAATTGATCTTGCTACAGTTGAGGCTGTTGCTCCTAGTCTGTCCCCTATGACACAGAGAAAAGCCTATTTCCATCCTCTCTATAATCTTTCTTTGTGGAGCAGAACTGTACTGCTCCCCAGCACATCAACAGGTAGCAGACAGTGGAATGACCTTCAGCGAAGATTAGCTAAGAAATAAGCAGGGGTAACTCTGATGAATAATCAGTTATGGAGCAAGCAGTGGTAGCACCAACAGAATGTGGTGAGGACATCAGATGGCAATGGTGTCCCTCCTGAAAAATCACATATATCTTTTGATGGTGCTGTGACATGGTGAGTACGGGTCACCACCATAATAAATCTACTCATCCCCCAGCCATGGGTCTACATGGCCTCAGTGGTGGAGCAGGTGGAAGAAGATTGCTAGAGTCTCAATAGCTGCAAAGGTGGGTGAAGGCTGCAGGTGAACGAGATTCCCAGTTGTCTTGGTCTCCTTGCCATTGGATCAAGGTCCCATTCTGTCAGGAGCTGTGTGAAAGCTGATGTGCAGCAGCTTCTCCGTAGTAAAAGAAGTCATGCACAGGTATCTTCCATGAAAACAGCTTTTTCAGCACATTTCTCAAATCCTTTGGCAACCAACTAATGGTGGCAAAAGTAGGATTGTGAGGTCTGAAAGCTCCTACTTAATGAACTGACAAGAAGGCAGCAGTTTCAAGAGATATGGACAACATTGAGAGGGTCCAGAGGAGGGCCACCTGTATGATCCAGGGACTACAGGGGAGACCCTACAATGACAGACTGCAGGTCCTGAACCTGTTCAGCCTTCACAAGAGAAGGCTGAGGGGGGACCTGGTGACAGTCTGTAAACTCACTAGGGGGTTTGGGAGAGACCTTGTTTCCCCTAGTGTCCCCTGGCATAACAAGGAATAACAGCCATAAGTTGTTGGAGAGTAGGTTTAGATTAGACAGCCGTAAGAACTATTTCACAGTTAGGGTGGCTAGGAGCTGGAACCAACTTCCAAGGGAAGTGGTGCTGGCTCCTACCCTGGGGGTCTTTAAGAGGAGGCTTGATGCCTACCTAGCTGGGATCATTTGAGCCCAGTTTTTTCTCCTGCCCTGGCAGGGGGTTGGACTTGAAGATCTATAAGGTCCCTTCCGACCCTACTTCTATGATTCTATGAAGGTCATCTAGCACTTGGATGAAACAGAAGTGTGATTTGGCAGCTGTAACTGTGACTGAACAGCCCTCTTCAGCATCCACTCTGCTCACCCTTCATGGGGAGGATGCTAGAAAAGGTTCCTTAAACAGCCTGTCTAATAAAGTATTCTGTATTTCTTCCTGACTGGATAACCACATCCAGTGGGATCACCTTTACTGTGGACAAAAGCACCAGTGAACACACCGTCATTTTTGGGACCTAAAGCATCATGGGCAACCCTAATAGTGAATGCCCAGCGCACCACCCTGCAATCATGGCCTAAGGACTCAGGTGACACAACATCAATGTAGCTGCACTGAGCAAGACCCAGTGAGTGGAAGATGGGCAGCAAATAGAACACGGAGGTGGCTATACCTTCTTCTGGAATGGTAAATAGGAACGAGAACGCCAACTTCACAGAGGTGGGTCTTCCATTAAGAAGGAACTCATAAACCAACTCAATGAGTTCTCTATCAGAATTAATAAATGTTTCATGACTCCCTGTCTTAAACTGTCAGGGAGCCAATATTGTCATTAGTGTGTATGACCCAACTCTTGATGCTGCCAATGAAACCAAGGAGAAATTTTAATGCCAACCTTGACCAAGTTCTTTCTGATGTTCCAGAGAGAGACAAACTTATTCTTCTCAGTGATTTCAGTGCCAGAATCAGAAAGGACTCTAACCTCTGAAATGGAACCATCGGCAAGGAAGGACTAGGAAGAGTAAACTCCAATGGCATTCTCCTCTCGACCAAATGCGTGGAACATGGACTTACCATCAACACCCTGTTCCATTAGAAAAATAGGCACAAGACATCTTGGCAACACCCACAAGCTAGGCATTGGCACCAGATTGACTATGTCATCATTCGTGCCCAGGATCACAAAAAAGTCCACATCACCTGAACTATACTAGGAGCTGATGATTGCTGGACTGAACACTGTCTCATCCACTCAGTTATATCACTCAGACTGGCTCCAAAATGACAGCTACAGCTGAAGTAATGCCGATGGAATATCAGTGTTGAAGGACTTGAGGACTTGAAGTAGAGAGACCTGTTCCACCAGTGCCTCAATGAAAAGCTGGAGAATTCCAGTCAACATCAAGCAGTGCAGTGGTACTCAGTAATAGACAGGGAACCTAGTTTTTTTTCTCTGATAAAAAAATTCCCCAATTTTCAGATGAAAAAAGTAACCCAAAATCCACATTTTTCTGTGATTAAAATGAAATGCCACACACACACACACATATATATACTGGTGTTTCATTTTAATCAAGGAAAAATTTGGATTTTGGGTTACTTTTTTAAATCTGAAAATTGGGGATTTTTTTTTCAGAGAAGAGCAGGCAATGTTGGATTGAAGCAATGTTGGATTTCTTTGTCAATGCCAGCACAATTAAAAGGAATAATTCCTACACAATTAAAAGGAATAATCTGAAAAACAGGCTATGGAAATGCACTAAGCATGTGGCATTTGCTGAGATGTTTCCCATTCCCTGGCTGGTTTAAGATGAGAAGAGTTATGGAAGTTATTTTTTTTACTTCATTTTACCAAAGAGAAGTAAAAAAAATATACTGGTGGCAAAATAGTATGGCCATTTTGGTCTAAACTTTTAACCACTGTCTGGAGGACTGTTTCTGCTGAGATGACAAACCAGTGGAAGCACATATGTGCTCTACATGCTCATTTATCCTGATTCTGAGGGTATTCGGTGGAATTTTAAGGAAGTCCATCTATAATATTGGGAAGCTGATAACTGCCTGCTTCACAATGATATTTGAGGGTGAATTAATCCATTAGTATTTGTTAAGCATTTCAAGATCTTAGAAAAAGCTGCAGAATTACAAAATTATTATCTATTATTTAGCAAGTGTGTTGTCTTTTCTCTCTACACACCTAATCTGAAATGTTCATTCCTTTAGATTTCAGTTGGATGCAGACCTGGAAAGATTTGTATAACTGCAGACACAGGGTAAGACTGAGAAATAATGTATTCTGACAGGTAGAGTGTATGAAAGTGCACTCCTTTGGATACAATTTTTCTGTCGTGCGATTGCCAAACCATTAGAGATTATGGTTACCTTATTACCTCAAGAGTTACAATTTTTCTAACGTCTTGCATACTTTATCCTTTCAATTAGTTGTTTTTATAATGCAAATGGATTCTTTTATATAATCTATGCTGCAGTGTATCAAGAGAAATTTAACTTCCCTCTCCCCCTGTGTGCACACACTGCCCACCATGCCTCCCCAAACTATTTACGTTTGTTTAGCTTTCAAGCTCTAAGATGCATCAGATGTGGCTGGAAACCTGTTCATAAAATGTGTTGAGTTATCAGGAGCATTAGAATTAACATTGCATTCTTTCTATGTTACTTTTGCTTTTAGGAGTGTATCTAAATGAAAGACACATTGCCAAAAAAGTGATATAAGACCTGCAGTGTAGGAAAAGAACTGATGATTTAAATGAGTAAATACTAGGCCTGTCAATTAATTGTGATTAACACCAGGGATTAAAGCATTAATTTGATTTTGTGTTAATTTGTTTAACACATGTTAATTGCTGCTATGTGCTTGCCTGTGTGATGGCAGAAAAGCAGTCCCTGCCCCTTTGTTATCTGCATGTGCTCCTAGGGAAAAAAGTGGCACTTGGGGAGGGTACAGGGTTAATTTGTGGCATGCCTGCCAAAAAGATAGGCATCCACTACTCCAGCTGATATCATAGGATCCTCTTACACCAAGCATACTCCTCCTATGGGATAGGAAGAAGCAGGTGGGGGCCTATGGATAGCTGGGTTTGTGATGTATGGAAGGAACTACATGGTGACTTGCCTGCTGGATGAAAAGGTAGTGGACCTCATGTAGATAAACTACTTGAGAGTGCCAAGGAGGAGTCAGCAGTCATGGTTCACATGGGTACCAGCAATGAAGAAAAGTATAGGAGGCTAAATTTAAGGTCCCGGAAGCTAAATGTAAGCTATTCTGGAGGAGGCTAAAATTCAGGACCTCCATAGTAGTATTCTGTGAAATGCTTCATGTTCCACATGCCCTGGGAACTGGGAACAATTTGGGACAAGAGAAGCCTGCATAGAAAGGGTGAAACAAACTGAAACAGAACAAGACTGCTGGCCTAACACTTAAAAAGGTTGCAGAGGAGTTTTAAAAGTAAAAACTGGGGAAAAACTGATATCTGTTGAAAAGTATGTGGTTTGGACTGATGCAGGCCTTAAGGGGGATGCCATAAAATTCCATACCTCCTTGGAAAGTACAGAATGGAAATAGAAAATGTAAATGCAGCTCACAGTGAGGCTAAGTCAAAAGAATCAGATTCCCAATCCAACAACATACATAAAAACAGGAAGCTGAGGAAAGACCACATTTATAGGTCACAGAATCATAGTAAAGTCAGGATAGAAAGAGGCTCTGGAGGTCATCTAGTCCAGCCCCCTGCCTGAGAGATCAGCCCTATCCAAACTTTCCCATACAAATCCATGTCTAACATGTTACTGAAAGTACACTGTCAAACTTATCACACAACCACAAGGCATAGCACCCTATCCTGCCAATATATAGCAAGGAGACAACAATGGCTAGTATCCTTCTGCTGCAAGGGCTGTTAAAATATGCTTGAGAGATTCAAGGAAGAGGACTATGCCTCCTGCCACAGAAGGAGGCAACCCACCCTTCCTCTCCTGCCCTTCCCTCAGTGCAAAGTCTGTACCAATCTGACCACTATCTCAAATATGGTAATCGGTCTGACCTGAGCAGAGACACCTTCTAACCAGGAACCTCTGGGTTTTAGTAAAGCAGGAGCACTGACACATCTCAGTTAAAATCTCCAGCAATAAAAAGGGAAAAAATTCTTTCCCAGCCCCTTGTGACAAACTGCAAAGCCCAGAGGCGTGGGAAATACCAAATACTGCACTGTTACATTCATTTTAGGGATTGAGAGTTGACAGTTCAAGAATCTCAGCCTATCTCCACTATCAAAGTGAAACAGGAAGTGCACAAACTATAGCAGGCCTTACAAGTCAAAATAAGCACCTTGGCTTGTCATTGGGGTGATCCTGGTTTTCTCTGATAAAAAAATCCCCAATTTTCTGATTTAAAAAAGTAACCCAAAATCCACATTTTTCTGTGAGTAAAGTGAAATGTCACTTTAATCATAGAAAAATGAGGATTTGGGGTTCCTCTTTTTATCCAGAAATTGGGGATTTTTTTTTTATCAAAGAAAACCAGGATCCCCAGTCATCAGAAATTAACTGTTTCTGAAACCTGGGTGTAATATGCCCCAGCGTGAAGCATTACTGAGCACGTTTTGCATTAGTTTATGCCTTTCAGGCCAGATGCAGCCATGTACAAGGAACTTTGGCTAACATTATCTAGGTTTGACAAAAGCATAAACAACTGCAGTCACAATCACTTCCCAGAGGAAAGTTCACACTCTTTTCACTGACTGAGGTTAGAAAAAGCACTTAGTCCTTGCTGCCAACTGGATATATAGAAGCAACAAACAAAAGGACTCCTGCAGTGTGAACATGAACCTATCTATGTATTGCAAAAATCAAAGAATCATAGATGCAGCTGCGAAGGGTCTTGTGTATCTAAGGACCTTTTGCACAACTACCAAGCAGAATTCCCCAAACATGAAAAACACCTGAATGTGCCACAGGTGAAGAAGGGGGGAAATGACACTATTGATGTCCTGTTACTGCAAACACAGGAAGTAGTTTGTTATAATACACTCAAGAGATCCAAGGAAGAGGACGATGGCCCCTGCTACAGAGGAAGGCAAAACCCAGACAATCCATGGCAATCTGGGTTAAAATTCCTTCTTGATCCCATATGCGATGATTAATCTGAACCTAAGTAGAAATGCAAGACCCTCTAACAAGGAAGTTCCCGGTTTTTTAATGCCAGCAGGAGCACTTATTTCTGAATGTTGGTGACTGGGACTGCACACAGTATTTTAGATGGAGGCTAATTGATGCTGAGTACAATACTAGTAATAGTACCTCATTGGTTTTATGGCATACACAATGCTTAATACACACAAAGGCCACATCCAGACAAGCACAGCCATGTCATATATGGCACCATAGACATGTCTGTGGCACCACAAAGCACACATTCAACTGTTCTCTGCGCTGCAAGGGAGCAGCATGGGGTTGTTTTTTATGACCCCTGGATATCCAAGGGTCAAAAAAAGGGGCATAAAAATAGCAGACTGGTGCCTGCTCAAAACCAAACCCTGGCCAGCTGGAGCCACAGTGTAACTGCCAGCCAGAATCTGAGCAGCAGGAACACCTCTGGTGCAGCCCCAGGAGGCCCCAGGACCTCAGGTAAGGCTGCTGGGGCCAGCCCAGTGCTGGTCGCAGCCTCCCCTACCCAACCCAGGGTAACATGCCATGAGCCAGAGGGCAAGTGGCACAGGTGTTCCCTGGGGACAACTAGTGGCAGCACAAGGTGTGCCACTGCTAGTTGTCCCCAGGGAACCAAATGTCTGTGCTCTTGTGGAAACAGCCTCAGATTGCATTCGTTTTGTTCACAGCTGTGTTGCATTGGCAGTTCAGTTTTCATACAATTGACCAACACACCCAGATCCCTCTTTCTTAGTTGTCTCCAGTCCATAATTTTCTATTTTATACTTGAAGTCCAGGTGTTGGGTCCCTAAGTGCATAACTTAGCACTTTGTACTGTTAAACTTCATTCCACCTTTATACTGCATTCCACAGTATTATTCAAATTTCCCTTTTCTGTTTTGCCAATATCCTCCAGCTGAGTGTCAGCTGTAGATTTCATGAAGGTACATACAGTTCAAATACCTAGGTCACCGATAACCATGTTACACAAGATAGGTTCCAATACCGATCTCTGAGGAGCACCAGTGATAAACGCTTTCAGTCAGATAAATCCTGTAACTTGGTGCAGTCTCACCTTGATGTATCAATTTATCTACCTCACAGTGGTGACACTGATACCTTCCCTCTGAGTTTGGCCAGTAATTTCCCATGAGGCATGGCATCCTTGGATCTAGGTAAATTAAGTGGTATTATCCGTATCCAAAAGTTTGTTATCTTGTCATAAGAGGATATTAAATTAACTTGATATGATCATCCTCCGATAAACTCATGTTGTGTTTGTCCCATCAGGAGTTTTCTTCTTTGGCCATTCTTTCCTACAGTATTTTTTCTAAGATCCTATCTACTACTGAAGTCAAGCCAACAAACCTGCAATCTCCTGGGCCACTCTTTTGCTCTTTTTAATAGAGAACAGATTGACTTTTATTAGTAGATGTTTAGGATTGTGAATCCAAAAAAGATGACAAAGCCGGTAGGGAAATACAGCTCGCCCGAGCGAGGGACTAACAATAAAGGGATGAGGGTGAGGAGGGGAACGTAACTAGGTTACAGGAGATAAATGCTAATTTGTACATCAATGTTAGGTGACAGGAGGTACAATGCTACATTTGCTCTTTCCCAGTCACGATTCCATGAAAGTCAGGGCTCAAGGAATTGCTATTTCACATGCCAGCTCTTTCATGATCCTAGGATGGAGATCATCCTTAATCCTCCTCGCAATTTTGTGTCAGCAAGCAATCTAAATTTTCCTTCGATTTGATTAGATATCTTCTTAGATATGGCAATAACTATATTCACGTTCTTATTGTTATATGGTACCCCAGCAATGTCCTAAGTGACATCTTCACCCCAGCAGAGTAGAGACATGGCCAGACACCCAGGGCAACATGAAAGTAATGACTTCTGGTTGCTGCTATAATCACAAAAATGAATGTGTTGCTGTTAGCAGCAGCAGCCACTTTTTTCATCTCCCCCAACAAGTCGGCACCTAGGGCAGTTTCCCTTATCACCAACCCTTGTTATGCCACTGCTTCACTCTTACTGAAAACTGAGGCAAAGTATTTGTCCTGTTCTTGGACTATGCCTAGGTTGTCCGAGATCTTTATCCCATCTGAACCATATAGGGTCCCCCCATCTGGCAAACCAGATAAGCACCGGCAGCATTCTAATGGTAATTCAGCCCAAACCACCCATTTCCCTGTCTCCTATTGACACCTGAGATATGAAGTGAACAAGAAGGGTGTTAGAAGAGAGCTCCCTGGAACCTGAAATAAGAGCAAACATTTGTGGCTGAAAGGAAATCAGCCAGTTATGACTGTCACACCAGAGCAGTCTAGGATTGAACAGAAAAGGGAAAGTTAGTTGTTGGGATCCCTGGAATGTGAAAAGTGAGTTAACACTTGCTTGAAGAATTAATGTAAAGGTATGTAGCATACTATGAATTTTAAGGCTGGCTCAGATGCTCCTGTGAGAGCTGAATTGATTTACAGTAGATTGAGGACACGGCTACAGATATTACAGAATCTCCAGGGGGTGTTCTCAAATACAAAGGATAACTTGTGCACAGAATTAAAATCAGGCCATATGTTCTGCTTGTATTTTTTTGTTGTTGTCTGCACTAATTTATACCTGTGTCTTCATACACCATAGAAGACATGCCCATAGTTGCAAATATAAACCAGGTAAGTTCTGTGTTTAGAAGCACTAGTCTAATGACAACTTTAAAAGCTGCTTTGGCATCTAATGTGGGGCCCTGATAAAATGAATGGTGTTCAGAAAATACCTGCTCTCCATTTGCTTAAAATGAAGGCAGAACTTGAAAAATAACTGAATATGTATATTCTTGATGCGCCTGATTAGTGCATTCTTACTGTTCCTCTCCTGAAAATGAAAGTGAAGAGATGGATTTGCATTGACCTTTTTGATGAAACATACACATTAAAATGTCACTATGTTTTACTTCTGACCTGCCCTTGAGTGAGAGCTCTTAGAGAAAAGTCCTGCATGACTTCAAAACAGATATTTTTATGATATTGCTCTGAAAAGTGGTTAACAAAAATTGGATCCAAGATCTTTCTGAAAATTTCTTCACCTACTCCCCAAGCTTACAAATAAGGAAATTAATTACTAAGAAAATTAGAACCAACCAACAAACTCTTGCCACGATAAAAAGCATGGCCAGCAATGTATGCTGTTCCCATCATGACTATGCCACCTTTCTTCCACCTGATTGTTTTGCAAAAGGCTGGTAGTCATGCTAAGATAGACAGTAAGGGCAGGTGGTGCAAAGCTGCCCGTGATGATACTCCCACATTCTATGTTATCAGAGAGAAAGCATGGGCATTTTTAGAAAGAATCAAAGACCTCTGCATGTTTTCTAATGTCTTGATGAATCTTTACAGACTTGCTGAGGAACTGGCTACTTTACAAATATTTCATTTATACCTATAAAGTACTGTATTAAATTGTTCTCAAACTTCTCATTCTGGGTGAATCTACATGAGACATTTACTGCAGAGCTGCCTAGCTCCTCAGTAAAATCTCAAAGTCTACATGTGTGGCCCTACTAGGCTTCAGGAAACTAATTAAGTCTGCTGCAGATTAGTACTTGCAAATGCAAGTACTATCCTGAAGAAGAGTTCTTTACCATGCAGCAATGCACATGTAGATGCTGAGGAGATAGCTGGGGCACAAGGGTGCTTTAATGCAAGGTGACTGCCAGCTAGCCCTGCACTGGAGCACCCTTGTGCCCCAGCCAGCCCCTCTGCAGCACACTGAGCCAGGTTGAAGCGGCTTCAGGCTGGCAGGTTGACCTGACCCCAGACATGCTGCCAGCTGAGGCTGTTTCGACCCAGCTCAATGTGCTGCAATCCCAGATGCACATGAAAAAGCAGTGCCAGAGAGCAATAAACGCTGGCGCAATAAGCGCCAGAGTTTATTGCTTCACATTAATCTCACATGTAAATGCACCCTCCTGGTCCCTAATGATTTTGTACTTCTCATCTACCTAGCTAAGTCATTTAGCAATACCCACTTAGCAAGCTGGGGTGGTAACAATCTGCTAGTTGGTATGTTATGATCAGAGTACATTAAATATATATATATATATATATGACATCTTACTGGAAAAGTGATATTTTGAATGTCAACACTGCCTAGATGTTTTATTAAGAAGTTGCATGAAAATTTCAGTTTGGTAAAATTCCACATTAGGATGCACATCTTTAGCTGTACCGTTCATCACAGGAAGGTGACAGGGGAAAGAGAGACTCTGGACTTTGTGAGAATTAGGAGACAGGAAACTGGTTCAAGTATTTTCTTCACCTTAAATGTTTCCTTCCCCAGATTCTATATTCCTTCTCCTATATTCCCTTTCCCCCAAAATATTCTTATTTGATTGTCTGCTGAGATGTGGTTTACTTTATTATCCCTTGTTTAGTGAGCATTATAATTCTTTCCAGCATGTAATACTAGTAAGGATTTCTCAAGGGATGACACAATGAAGAGTTATTTTGTAACAGGGAGACAGAGGCTCCTCTTACATTAAGGAGAGAGAGGCAAACCAAACCTGTTAGGTGAGGCCAGCAACTGGGCAAAGGCCATCTTCTAGAAAGTAAGTAGGCCAGAGAAAGTAAGGGTAGGAACTACCACTTGAGGAGGAACTTAGAGCTAGTTGCTCTGCAATAAGCAGCCCAGGGGAAAGCCTCCAAGCAGCACAGAAGTAACAAAGGCAAGCAGCTGGACTAAGCCACAGCAGAGAAGGGCAGGCTAGTCATCAGGCCAAAATGTAAATCCCTGTGTATGGCTGGAGAGCCACCTGACAGGAAGGAGTGTGGCTTTAGGGCATATAAACTTATTACCTAAGAGCAAGTGGGCATTTAGAGCTTGTGGAGAGACAATGACCCAGAGTGGGGAAAGTTTAGTTGAAGAAGTTTGCTTGTATTCATGTTTTGACTAAACTGGATACTGGAGGACTGGGTTATGGCTATGGCGGAGGCATGGAGGTCACAAAGGGGTGCCAGGCAGGGAACTCAGTAGCAGGCAACTAACATGGGGACAGGGACCTAGAAGGCTGAGGCTGTTGTGATGAGTTAAACTGAATCTGGGAGAGCTAAGGCCAGTGTCAGGATACCTAGCCTAGGGTCAGGGACCCAGAAGGCTGCATGCTAAGGCACTGAAAGCAGCTTGGCCAGGGTCAGGGACTCAGAGGCTGGAGGAACTAGGCTAAGATGAGGATGACTAAGGCCACAGCAAGCACTCTTAAGCCCGCACATAGAGAGGAAGCCTATCTCTCTCTCTCTCTCTCTCACACATAGTTGAAATATATTCAATCCTGTCTAGCTTTCTGCAGACATTTCAACCAATCACATCTCATTAAATACAAAAAAATTACACTTTGAACACTGTGCATATCATACGCATGGTTTTCACATCAAGGAGGTGTGGCAGATAACTATGAACCACAGGTTTAGCAACCAGATTGATATGGTAAAGGAGGGAGGAATTGTGTGATAAGGTGAAGCTTGGATGGATATAATCTCCTCAACTAAGCATTTATTAGGCTTAGTTAGTGGCTAGATATTTAAATCTGGTATGTGTTTGTCAAAACTATAATCTGATTTCTTATTGTCTACTGATGCATTTTTATGGACAATGCACAAGTCTAGGTATGCAGAGATGGCTTTTATAGTGATCCCTCTTTTCTCTCAAAAAGACACTTTTGCCTTGTAAACAATGTATGATATACACTCCTGGATTTTAAAATTTGAGGTAGAGATTAGTCTTTGCAGAAAAACAAGCTATTTGTTTAAAAAATAGGGACTGGTGTGGTGTAAAACACTCACAATACATTCAGTTGTATTTTGCTGATGTCTAAACATCCAATGAACAAAGACTGTTTTCAGTATGTCCATACTCCTGAAGGCATTGGTAATATCACTGAGTCCCTAAAACCCAAACACACCCTTTTGACAGCAGCCTCAGTATATGCTGAAAAGAAATTAACTGTTTTTTGAGGCTGACACTTCTACATTTTTCCAAGGGGCTCCCTATACCTGGAATCTTCTCCCTGATATGTATGCAACACAGCCTCCTCATTCCTTCAAACCCAGACTCAGAGCTTGACTATTCTCATGATTTTTTTAAAGATGAATCTAAAGGATATTTAAATTTTAAAGGACAGCCTCCTTTAAAAGTAGTAACATGATGTGGCCAAGACTTATTTTAAATATGTCTGCATCTCTCCATCCTTTTTTCCTCACCTGAAGGTCTGGTCTTCAACGTCCTGGTCAGGAGATGGTAAACTCCTCTGTATAGGAGCCATGTTTACTAATCAAAGAGCCATGTACACAAATATTAATCAACATCAAACTTACTGTGTGAAGAGCCTATGAAGCTTGAGCCATGAAGTCAACAGAAAGATTCCGGTGGGCTTTCTATTTGGCCCAAGGTGATTATTAATAATTTTGTTTTACAAATGGAGAAAGTGAGGCAAAGAGAGATTATGTCATACTGGAATGTCTTCAGCCTACATAGAGCTGGTGGAGGGTGTCAAGTGTTCAATTGTTCAAAAGGGCAGGTATTAGTTATTGATTATAATAACCGATCAGTCAGAGGTAATCTACCCCACACTGAGGCCTTTTTGATGGAGTGGTGTCAAGGTTTTTAGTGCAAGTGAAAGGGACAGCCATTGAATATTCATGAAGATGTAAATTTCAGTAAAAGTGCAGCTCAGGTTAATGTAATGAGTCAAAACGTTAAACAAAAACATGGTAAGACATTGAAGTGCACTGATTTTAAGTAAATTCTTCTGGAGTTTGCGGAAAGGCATACAGTAACAGTACTATTTTAGTATATCAGAACAGAAGTTGCAAATTACTAATAATGGAGACTTCTTATCTCTTCTGTGTGTGTGGAACGTAAGCCATGCCAATTCTTATTATATGCGTGTGCTCAAAGTTCTACATACCAAGGTGTTGCATATTTCTGTATGAATACACACTCAAATGTTCCTGGCATGAATTTTCAAAAAATATCATATTTTGCAGCTACTGCAAGTTATATGGAAGGCAATGTAAGATGGTGAAGCACTGCATTTTGAACTACCTATGTTATCAGTCTGGCATGCTATTAGCATATTACACATTTAACTGTACAATGTACCTAAGCAAATATTATATTGCACTGCACAGAAGGGCACTTTCAATTTTTGCTGAGCCTTTTCAGACTAACTATTCTATTGTCCCTCTTAAGTAGCAAACTAAAAAAGGCTCCTGGCCTTTCTGAGAAAGGGGGTGAATGACTTTGTAGGAGTAGATCTTATTTAGCTGATAATTACATCATCCAGTGAGAAGCATTACTGGATAATAAAAAGTTGAATCCATAGCTCTGACTGACTGTAATGGGAATTTTGTCTGATTCAAGAGGGCAGGATCAGCTTCTATGTGAGCTGCAATAGTGTTATGAGCTTAATAGTAAAACAGGCATATCCCCAGCTCAGCCATAATATCCAAAGTTAAAGATTTCCAATGAAGGCTGAGTCACTAGTCAGCATATTTGCTCACTGCATTTTAGATAATGTCCCTGCCCTGAAGGGTTTACAATCCAAGTAGCTAAAATACAGATGAGCAAGAAGGAAAGGGAGGCCCCATAAAAGCAAATTAATTGTGATGGTTGGTGCCTACCTTGCTATTTTCACATTTTCTGTAATTATTTATACCAATATTGACAACTCCAGCAATTTTCTTGGAGTCTTCTAACGTTTGATTCTTTGGTTGCAGTCCCAGCTTCTGTAAACAAGTTATTGTGGGAATCTCAGCTTTTGCTTAAAAAGCAATAAGTTTTTGGCTTTCACAATACCAGAAAAGAGATAAAAAAATGTGACTAAAATCATAAAAGCTAGAAGACATAAAACAACCCAGACAACAGAAATCATTTAAGGGTTAATGGAGAAGCTGCTATCAAAGAACTGGTTAGAAGCACCTACAATCAAGGCTGAAGCCCAGGCAAAGTGGGATAGTACACAGAAAATATGGGAGTTGCCTTTAAACCTCAGATTTACAGGGTGGGAAAAACTGTTTAAGGAGGTAAGTGAACAGAGAGAGCGGGGTGAGAGTGGCAGTAGTGGGGGCTAATGAACATGGGAAGGTAAGAAGACAACCAGGGAGGGGTTAAAGGGTAATAAGAAACAATCCCAGCTACTTAATAAAGGGCCATCCAGAGAACAGGAAAATATCTAGGTCAACTCTGACCCCCCCTTTCCTTGCTCTCACTCAAATATTGTTCTCATTCCTGCTCCTTCCCTTTATACTGTCCAGGTTACCTTACCCTATGTCTTTAATCTTCAAGTTTTGTGTCATTCTCAGCTCACATTTCAAACCTTGATCTCATATTTATAAGCTAACACTCAAGGTTTAGTGTTATTTTATTAATATAAATCAAGATCAGTCATGTCAGTCATACTTGAAGAAAAAGGGACAATCAGTTCAAACTTGTAGTAAGTTGTCTGGGCCAAGGATGGGAATGTAGTTGATGGGCCCCTCTAGTGTACCTCCACTTAGCTTTTTAAAAGTAGCTACACTCTTAGCATGGGTACTATTAGGGACTAATGAGAAAAGTGAGCATGTACAATAGGACTGTGCGAAACACATTGTTTCGTTTCGATGTCCATTTTGCTGTTTTGAAGGGAAAGTGTTTTGTTTCATCATTCCATTTCATCATTTCATTTAATTTTGAAGCACTGCACCCAAGATCATCCCAGGGGGTGTGAATCAGGGCAACTGCCCTGGGCTCCCCACTTTGGGGGCCCCCACAGAGCTGGGCACAGTGATGGCACAGAGCTGGGCAGAGCAGAGCTTGCTACCCCCGCTCCCCACCCCCCGCACTGCCGACACTGCTGATGGCAGCAGCAGCTTCTTCAGTCTGGGGCCCATGGTTCCGGGCTCCACGCAGACGGAGCCCCTGGCTCTTGGCTGCAGGGGCTGCCCGGCACATTTCCAGGCACATGGGACCAGGAGCATGGTCACCTCCCCTTGTGAGGTTTGCTCAACTTTGGAGCCTATGGGGCAATGGATTGAAGAGTTCCAGGCCACAGTCCAGATACTGCATGCCATCAGGGATGGCGAGCAGGAGATAGACTCCTACTGCCAGGTCCTTCATCCCCTGGAGGCAGAAGGTAGACCAAGGTCACCTTCCAGGACAAGAGAGGACTTGGGGATCTCCCATACTGTCCAGCCAGAGGGTTGAACCAAGGTGATCAAGGGCCCCAAGGCCTGCCACACCAAGGTCCCCTCCCCTCTGGGGCTGTGCAACAGGTATGAACCTCTTGTAGCTCCAGTAGAGCCTGCAGAGATGCCAGCTCCTGCAGGCAAGGGAGGATCACCCACCCCTACTCTCCCTAAGATGAAACGCAGAGTGGTTGTTGTGGGAGACTCCCTCCTGAGGGGGACTGAGGGGGCAATCTGCTGCCCCAACCCTCTAGCCCGGGAGGTCTGCTACTTCCCAGGGGCCCACATCTGGGAAATAGCAGAGAGGATCCCAAAGATTATCCAGCCCTCCGACCACTACCCTATGCTCCTTATCAATGTGAGCATAAATGACATGGCTCAGAGCAATTCCAGCCGGGTCATGAGAGACCATAGGGCTCTGGGAGTGGGGCTTAGGGGTTGGGGGCACCGGTGGTGTTTTCCTTGCTCCTCCCAGTTGTGGGTCATGGGTTAAGGAGGGAGAGACAAGTTGAGGTAGGCAACCAAAGGCCACGGCACTGGTGCCAACCATTGGCAAAAATATTCGAAAACTCATGGCACTCAAGCCTGAAGCCTGAAAGAAGGCTTTGGCTTCCATGATCACAGTCTACTCTTTGGTGAGAAAGGCAGTGGTCTGCTGGGAGAAGACAGCCTCCACCTCACTCCACTGGGGAGGAGGCTCTTCTCAGCCAAACTGGCTGACATGCTTGACCAGACTTTAAACTAAGCCCGCTGGGAGTTGGGGGATTACCGCCACTGCAAGAACACTGGGCAACCTTTGTAAATTCAGCAGGCTAAGGCTCTGGAGGAAACCCATCCTTAGCTTAGCCCAAGATCGATCTGTGGGGAAGGCAGGATACCCCCAATGGGACACTTGCCTCCCTGTACAACAATGCTAAGAGCTTGGGGAATAAACAGGAGGAACTGGTCCTCCTGCTAAACAAGAATGACTATGACATCATAGGGATAATGAAGACCTAGTGGGACTCCACCTATGACTGGGCCACAGGTATAAATGGCTATACCCTGTGCAGGCGAGATCTTGCAGATAAAAGGGGGCGGGGTGTAGCTTTCTGTGTCAAGAACAGCTACATGTCTCTGCAAATTGACATTGACACCCAGGAAGGATGACTGGAATCTCTCTGGGTGAAAATACATGGGGAATGTGGCACAGGGGACATAATGGTTGGAGTCTACCACAGACCTCCTAACCAGAAACAAGAGCTGGAGCAGGAATTCACAAGGGAACAGACTCAGGCTGCATGCTCTCGGTGCATGGGGTGTCATGAGAGACTTTAACTATGTGGGCATCTCATGGGAAGAGGACTTGGCTAAATCAGATGAGTTGCAAAACTTCCTCACGTGCGTGGACAAGCTGTACCTGACTCCAGAAGTCCATGGCCCAATGAGAGGTAAAGTGTCGCCGGACCTGGTACTGGCCAAAGGGGATGACCTAGTCAGTGACCTAGGAATCAGTGGAAAGCTGGGTGATAGTGACCACGAGGTGATGACCTTTACTAACCATCACAAAGCTGGCAAGTCAGACAGCAATACAGAAGTCCTCGACTTCAGGAAAGCTGACTTTGATGAGCTCAGAAGGCTCATTGTCAAGGACTTAAGGGACCATGACTCAACAGGAAGAGGAGTCCAAGAGGAGTGTTTGCTCCTCAAGGGAGCAAGCCTGACAGCACAAGGGATGGCCATCCCATCTCGGAGGAAGGGTAGCAAAAGGACATAGCAACCCCCACTTGGCCCAGTAGGGAACTTGAGGACCTCCTATGCCTCAAAAGTGAGACTTATAAAGGATGGAAGGCTGGAATTACCACCAAGGAGGAGTATTCAGCACTGGCCCATACCTGCAGGGAGTGGATCAGGAAAGCCAAGGCTGCAACCGAGCTCCATTTGGCGTCACATATCAAGGATAACAAAAAGTTTTTTCAGATATTTAGGGAGTTGGAAAAAAAAGCAAGGGTGTGAAAACTTAGCTGGAGAGATGGGGAGGTGGCGGGACGCCGGGCCAGGAGCTGATCATGGCAAAAGCGAAACTGCGGTGGCCAGAGATGCTGCGGAAAAAGATCAAAAGAAAAAAAAGTGGCAGAGTCAGGAGGAGGCGGGAGCAGCTCCTGAGTTGGCCTGGGTATGTTTTATAATAGTGTGCTGGGGCTGATTGGTTGGGCAGATGCCTGACATGGGCATAAAAAACCTGGCAGAAGAGAAGCTGACAGGACTGGAAATGGAGTCCTCAATTGGCTCGGACGGGCTGTAGCACTCAGATGGTTCCAGCAAGGGGACCTGGTGGAGACCCCAGATGGGAGCTTTGACAGAGGCACAGGGCCAGGGAGGGCCCAAAGAGAGAGCTGCAGGGTCAACATGCACCGAAAGGAGCAGCAGTGGCAACTGGAGTACGGTCAGACCCAGCAGGGCCATGATCCAGATGCCACGGATGGATGGCAAGTACCAAACCCAGGGAGAAGGCAACACACTGGGGGATGGAATGCTGCCAGAGCCAGACACCATGTAGACACAGAAGAAGAGGGTGCAGGGGGTGTTCGGCAAAGAAACATCACTATTAGCCTGCGGCCAAATACTCTGAGAGACCAAGCACCAATAATGTTCATATCATCAACCTCGATGATGCAGGTAACATCGTGGTTGGCAGTAGGCAGGGTGTAGGGGAGGTGGAACCCCAAGGACAAGGAACAACAGGAACGACCGAGGGAAGACACCAGGGGAGGCGGAACCAAACATCGTTCTCCTGATACAACAATCACCATCATCAAAGACGTGACAGGTGAGACCCCTGGGGTACTAACCCAAAGTCATCCCAATAGTCAGACTGTGCAATCTAGGAGTCACGGTGAGGCTCGAGAAGAACCCACACACACGGCTCACAGGGGAAAGGCACAGGAGACTACAAAGGGCATCATTGGACCCCTGCTGAACCATATGGGACAGCTGATAACCGACACCCAGGAAAAGGTCAGTCTGCTTAATGGGTACTTTGTGTCAGTCTTTCATCAGTCTAATGGGACCACCCTGCCTAGCAAGACGTGGGACAGTGAGGGTGAGGGCATATTATACCCAGCATTGGTGTTGATCTAGTAAAAGATCACCTTGGGGGGCTGGACAACTACAAGTCAGCTGGTCCTGACAGATTACACCCTAGAGTACTCAAGAAGCTGGCAAGTGTCATAGTCCAACCATTGGCAAAAATATTCGAAAACTCATGGCACTCGTATGAAGTACCTGAAGCCTGAAAAAAGGCCAATGTGAACCCGTCTTCAAGAAAGGACAGAAAGTAGATCCCGGGAATTACAGGCTGATTAGCTTAACCTCAATCCCCAGTAAGATTCTGGAAAAAATTATCAAGGAGACCCTTCTGGATAAGCTGGCTGAGGGCAACATCCTGAGGGATAGCCAGCATGGGTTTGTTGCAGATAGGTCTTGCCTGACCAAGCTCATCTCCTTCTATGACCAGGTATCATATCACCTGGACAAAGGAGAAGAGATTGATGTCATATATCTGGAATTTAAAAAAGCCTTTGATTTGGTGTCTCAGGACCTCCTCATGGAAAAATTGATCAACTGTGCCTTCGGCTACACCACAGTCCAATGGCTGGGAAATTGGCTCCAAGACTGGACCCAGAGAGTAGTGGTTGATGGTAGCAAATCATTATGGCACTCCATAACCAGTGGTGTCCCCCAAGGATTTGTCCTTGGACCTGTTCTCTTTAACATCTTTATCAACAATGTGGACGTTTGTGTCAGAAGCACACTGGCTAAGTTCACCGATGACACTAAACTTCGGGGCATAGCGTCTACACCTGAGGACAGGCTAGTGATCCAGGTTGACTTGGATAAACTTAGTAAGTGGGCAGATACAAACCTGATGAGTTTCAATAATAATAAATGTAAGGTACTCCACCTCGGGGGGGGGGGAACCCTGCAGCATACTTATAGGCTTGGCAGTGCTATGCTTGCTAGCACCACGGCTGAAAGAAACTTGGGGATCATGACTGACCACAAGATGTATGTGAGCTACCAATGCGATGTTGCAGCTGGTAAAGTGAATAAAATTCTGGCTTGCATCTATAGATGAATGCTTCTCAAGTAAATTTCAGGATGTCATCCTCCCATTGTACTTGGCCTTGTTGAGGCCACAGCTGGAGTACTGCATCCAATTCTGGGTTGCACAATTCAAGAAGGATGTTGAGAAGCTTGAGAGAGTCCAGAGGAGAGCCACGCGCATGATCAGAGCGCATGAGAATAGGCCTTATGAAGAGAGGCTGAGAGCCATGGGACTCTTCAGTCTCAAAAAGCGCAGGCTCAGGGGGGACATGGTGGCTGCATATAAGTACATAAGGGATGTACATCAGGATCTGGGAGAACATCTGTTCACCAGAGTGCCCCAAGGAAAAACAAGGACCAATGGTCATAAACTCCTTCAAGACTGTTTTAGGCTGGACATAAGGAAAAATTTCTTTACTGTCCGAGCCCCCAAGACCTAGATTAGACTCCCTCCAGAAGTGGTGCAGGCACCTACTCTGGACTCATTCAAGAAATGTTTGGATGCTTATCTTGCTGGGATCCTTTGACCCTAGCTGACTTCCTACCCCTGGGGCAGGGGGCTGGACTTGATGATCTTCTAGGTCCCTTCCAGTCCTATGGAACGTCTATGAAATCTTAATGTCTTAATGTCTATGAAATCTATGTGCGCCCCAGATGAGAGGAGGCTGCCTCTGCCATCTTGAGCCTATGCCCATCAACGGAGAAAACTGCTGCTGCCACCTGTTCCAGGCATCAGCAGCAGCCTCCTCTCATCTGGCGCACAGATCTGGGGGCTTGCAGCCCCAGGAGGAGTCCAGCACAGCCCAGCAGCCCAGATGGCAGAGGCAGCCTCCTCCATCCCAGGGCACAGATCTGGAGGTTTGCACCCCCAGAAGGGCTGCCGGGCTATGCTGGACTCCTCCCGGGGGTGAAAGCCCCTGAATTTGTGCACCAGATGAGAAGAGCTGCCACCTGGGACTGGCGCTGAAGCCAAGTAAGCCCAGCTTCAAAACTCGAAATGTTTCAAAACTTTTGAAACATTTCAAGTGCCTTCATTTCATTTTGAAGCTGTTTTGAAGCTTTTTGTTTCAATTTGATTTCTCTGTTTCAAGCTTGAAATGCATCAAAGCAGCTTTGAAATGTAATACCCAGCAAAATTTTGCATAGCCCTAGCATACAAGGGCATGGGACCAGATGGGATGGCCCCTGAGGATGCTGAGGGAGTTGGCTGATGTGATTTCAGAGTCATTGCCCATTATCTTTGAAAACTCATGGCAATCAGGAACAGTCCTGGATGATTGGAAAAGGGCAAACATAGTGCCCATATTTAAGAAAGGGAAAAAGGAGGATCCAGTGAATGACAGACCAGTCAGCTTCACCTCAGTCCCTGGAAAAATCATGAAGCAGATCCTCAAGGAATCTATTTCTTAGCAGCTTGGAGGAGAAAAACATGATTAGGAACAGTTGGCATGGACTCACCAAGTGCAAGTCATGCCTAACCAACCTGATTGCCTTCTAGGATGAGATGACTGGCTCTGTGGATGCGGGGAGACTGGTGGATGTGATGTACCTTAATTTTAGCAAGGCTTTTGATACGGCTCTACATTTTTGCAGGAAATCTAAGGATGTATGGGCTGGATGAATGGACTGTCAGGTGGATAAAAAACTGGATGGAGCATTGAGCTCAGAGAGTAGTGATCAATGGCTCGATGTCTAGTTGGCAGCTGGTATCAAGTGGAGTGCCCCAGGGGTCAGGTCCTGGGACCAGTTTTGTTCAATGTCTTCATCAACAACCTAGAAGACAGCATAGAATGCACCCTCAGCAAGTTTGCAATGACACCAAGCTGGGTGGGTAATAGATACACTGGAGGGTAGGGCTAGGATTCAGAGTGACCTAGACAAATTGGATGATTAGGCCAAAAGAAATTTCATGAGGTTCAACAGAGACAAGTGCAAAGTCCTGCTCTTAGGATGGATCAATCCCATGCACTGATACAGGCTGGCAGCTGACTGACTGATCAGCAGCTCTGCAAAAAAGGACCTGGGGGTTACAGTGAACAATAAGCTAAATATGAGCCAGTAGTGTGCCCTTGTTGCCAAGAAGGCTAATGGCATCCTGGGCTCCATTGGTAAGTGGGTTGCCAGTAGGTCAAGAGAAGTGATAATTCTGCTCTATTCAGCACTGGTGATGCTACATTTGGAGTACTGTGTCCAGTTTTTTACCCCCACTGCCAAAAGGATGTGGAAAAATTGGAGAGTCTAGTAGAGGGCAACAAAAATGTTGAGGGGGCTGAAGCACATGACTTACGAGGAAAGACTAAGGAAACTGGGCTTATTTAGTCTAGAGAAAAGGAGACTGAGAGGGGACTTAATAGCAGCCTTCAACTACCTGAAGGGGGGTTAAAAAGAGATGGAGCTAAATTGTTCTCAGTGATGTCAGTTGACAGAACAAGGAGCAATGGTGTCAAGTTGCAGCAAGGGAAGTTTGGTTAGATATTAGGAAGAATTTTCTCACCAGGAGGGTAGTAATATATTGGAACAAGTTACCCAGAGAGATGGTAGAAGCACCATCCTTGGAGATTTTCAAAAGTGGCCTAGACAAAGATTTGTCTAATATAATTTAGTTGGGGATGTTCCTGCTTTGAGTCCAGCTCTTTGGTGATGCCTCCCATTTTCCAACTGGAGTAAGCTTTTCTTTTGAGTTTAATGAGGTCCAACAGTTCCTTGTTCAACCATGGGGGTTTCCTTCCCTGTTGATTACATTTCATGTAAGATGGAATGGCTTTCCCCTTTGCCTCAAATATAATGTTCTTGAGAGATGACCATTCCTCACGAAACCCTTACCTAGGGGGATATGGACCCTAATTCTCTATATCTCTGACTTTGCGAAAGTCAGCTTTCCCAAAGTTAAGGATTTTGGTTTTAATGAGGGATTTGCCTGCTCTTTCGTGAACTGGGACGGTGACCAAATCATGGTCACTGTCACCAAGCTTCCCATTGATCCTCAGATTGCTCACCAGGTCTTTCCCTTTGGCCAGGACCAGATTGAGCAAGCCTCTCCCCTAGTTGGCCCATAGACTTCCTATGCTAGGTAAAGGTCATCATTGCAAGCAAGAAAGCTCTGTGACCTGTCTGATTTGGCTATGCACTCATCCCACATCCCAAGAGATGTCAGGGAAGTTGAAGTTCCCCATGACAATCATGCACCAAGAGCATGCAGCCTCCACCAGTTCCCTATTGAATTCCCGATCAACTTTTTCCTCTTGGGGAGGTCTATAGTAGAGTCCCACAAATATGTCACCCTCCCCATGTTCTCTCCCTATTTTGACCCAGAGGCTCTCAAGACACCCTTCCTGGTTAGAAAACCCAATTTGCAGGGAAGTGAATTGATCCTTGACGTAAAGAGCAACACCTCCACCCCTCTTCCCAAGACTGTCTCTCCTATATAAAGTATATATAGCCCTATATAACCCTCCAAAGCAACAGAACAATCATAGGTAGAGTCCCACCAGGTCTCTGTTATCCCTATAAGGTCATAGTCATTTTCATACAAGAGAAGGGCCAGTTCCTCTTGCTTATTTCCCCAGCTCCTGGCACTTGTGTATAAGCAGTTGAGTTTGCCATGACAAGCCCCATGTCTCCCTATGGGGTGAGGTGGGACCTTTTTTGGGCTACCATTAGAGCAGGTTCCCTTGGTAATGCAGTTGACATGACCTGAGCTAGAACTTTTCCAAGTGAGGTGGAGGCCATCCCTTCCCAACAGCCCACTCTCTCTGAAGTGTGGACCGTGGTCAAAGAAACCAAACTCCTCACTATGGCACCATCGCCGGAGTCTTCTATTCACCTCACCAGTGCACCTTATGTTTCTGGGGTTGCTGTAATTCTATCTATGTGCTGCTTTTGTCACTTGTGTTTCTACATGGAGCTGTATCTCTCCCTTCTGCAAGTCCTCACCCCAATGGAGCTACCTTGGAGGGTTTAGTTTCAATGGGGCTGGGTTCTTCCAGCTACCAAATCAATTGAACATATACACCGTACAGGTTAACAGACCACATCAGAGTCAGGATAGGGTACTCTGCATTTCCAGGATGATACCCTCATGCACCTCAACCTCAGCACAGGAAAAGAGCATGTCTGAGCTGGCTGGGTCAGTCAGCATGCACAGGCTGACCCTCTCATATGCCATAGCTCAGCGCAGCAGGACAATCAATAAAACACAGTCAGACACACACATACAGG
Organism: Crocodylus porosus; assembly: GCF_001723895.1. Lineage (NCBI taxonomy): Eukaryota > Metazoa > Chordata > Crocodylia > Crocodylidae > Crocodylus > Crocodylus porosus. Next base: position 90,071,646 of record NW_017728906.1, on the reverse strand, counting down.
TTAATAGGGTACCTCTGAGTGGGCAGGGTTACTCAGCACTTCCAAGCTGACATCTTCATGGGTCCTGTCGGGGAAACGGGCCCCAAAGATCATGGTGGGCCGAGGGTGGTATCGGATACGAACAGGCGGGATTAGCGGTGAGGAGTTTGAGCGGTATGCAGTTTTGTTTGGTTTCAAAGTAGATTAGATTTATTGACTTACGCTTTGGAGCGTAGGCAGAGACGCTTGCTTCGGTTACAGTTACAAAACAAACGAACAACCAAGGGGTCTGTTGGCCCACGGGGTTCCTGAGTGAACCCTTGCTTTCTACCCTGAAGGATAGGTGCGGCTGCCCACTCATTAGTCCCGGGGCTGGTCCACAGCTCATTAACGGGATACGAACAACAGAACTGTAACTCAATGAACAGTGTGACATCAGTCCAAGATGGACGAAAACGGGTGGTTGATGGTGTTGCCGATGCCGAGGTCGATGCCGGAGGATGTCACGATATTGTCGCCAAGGTAAGTCGGGTTGATCAAAATCGGAGTCAGGGTCGGTGCCAAAATCAGTCCGGTAGCCAAGTATCAATACACGAGAATCAATATGAGGTCGAAAACAAATCACAAAAGCCACACGGGAGGAGACCAATGGGCCGAGAACCCCTGCTGAGGAGCAGTCCCTGTTAGAACAGCCTCTGCTCTCAGCTCCGATCTCTCCTAGCGAGACAATCCCTGCCAAGGCAGCCTCTGTTCACCAGTCAAGCGGGTCCCCTCCCCACCCCCCGGGCAGGGGCTCACAAGCCTTTTATATGAATTTAGTGGCCAATCAGGTTGTTAGTTCTAGAGAATTTTCTAGCCTAATGATGTCATGCTTTGGTTGGAACACAGCATGTGTGTGTCAGATTGCTTCATATCTTTGTTAGCATTGAGCATGCACATGGTGGAAAAGTAGGTCAGATGTGATTGACAGGTCTTCAGGTCACCCAGGGGGCACATGCTGGGCATGCTGTGGAATTTTCCATTAACCTGGCTTGTTCGTGCATGTCAAATCCAACTCTCTGTGTTTTCAGCAGTCAATCAAAAACTTTGCTCTGACAGGTCCCAGCTCAACAGACCCCTTATTTTAGCAGGACAATAATAAATGTAGTTAGACACACATACACACACATACTAACAGGGCACATCTGAGCAGGCTGGGTCTGATCAGCACTTTCAGCTGATACCTTCATGCGCCTCAAAATTCAGCACACCCCAAAATCATCATAAGTGTCCTAGTAATAACTCCTTTGATGAGCAGACCCCACAGGATCGTTGGGCTTTACAGGGATCTTTGGCTTAGATAAAAGAAGCATTGCTATAGAGCAGGTGGAGAGGTAGAAGAGAAAGAAAAGTAAATGAGGTTCAGAGAGACAGTATAGCAACCAGCTTCACTATAAAAATTATTTTATTGCCAGGTATATGAAACTTATGATGATACTAGTAGTAATAGCCATATAAGAAAAAATGAACAAAACAGTTACAATATTACACAATTTCAATTAGGTATTTGGGGAAGTCTAGCTCAAGTTTGATCAGAACAAGTCAAGGTTAGAAAGCTGTGGCTGGAGAAAGAGAGAGAGAGATTAAACCAATTCTGAAGTTTACAAAGTGGGATAGAAAGAGAGAGAGAAAGAGAGAGAGAGTGTTGGGAGGGTCTCACCACTCCAAGATTCCCAGGTGTTTGTTGACAGGCAGAGCCCCCAGCACGTTCATTAAAGGTATTCCAGGCAGAAAAGGAGTAGAAATGGTGCAGCTTTTGGATTCAAGCACCAGGCCAGAGACTGAAGCTGAGGTAGGGGTTTTTGTAGGGGCTCAAGGGTGAACACTAAGTTTGTTTATGAATAAACACTGGATCATCTGCTAGATAATAGGAACTGATTGCTCCTGGCTATGGGTGGCATTACTCTGAGAGAGCTCACAATGCAAACAGGCAAATTCAGTATTTTGGGTACCAAGAAAGGAGCCATTACTACAATTGGTCTGAAGGATGCTGAGCTGGGTGTGTATAGACATGGGTTGATTAGCATTTGGAGCAGGGATTCCCCATCACGCACTGCTCCCCTGCTTCTCTGGTCCCAGAATTCAGTGTGGTCCTTGCCTTGGACTCTTTATTTACCATTCTGAATGCTAATGAGGGTGTTTTCCTGTCCCATCTCCCATGTAAATTAGTTGCTATTCTGTTCCCTCGCCAATGAAGATGAGGCCAGGGGAATTGCTTCACTCCTATCACCCTTGTCTGGAGGGGTTTAGGTGCATCTCCCACTGTGTCTTCATTGTCTTTTGTAATCCTTCCTCTAATCAGATCTTGTTCAGGCAGAGGTGGCAGGGAGACCAGGGGGAAGGTGAGTCCTTTGTGAGTTAGATAGGCTATGTACTGTGCCAGGGTTCCCCAAGAACACAGATCTGACACGTAACACCTTCCTGGGAGCATGTCTACATGTGCTTCCTGTTGGGATCAAATTTGCTCCTAACAGGAGCATTCCAGTACAGGGCTGCTTCTTCCTTGCTCTGTCCCCCTGCAGTAGCCAGAGGGAGCTCCAGGCTCCCCTGGGTACTATTCTTGGGGTTGGCGAAGGGCACAGGACTGGTCCCAATGTGCACTGGGCCAGGAACCCAGCCCCTACCTGCCTCCCAGTGCAGCCAGCCCCTGTTCACCCTCCAGAGCTGTCAGCTCTGCACTGGGAAGCAGGACCTGGGACAGGGAGCAAACAGCTCCCCAGGAGCCAGGAGCTGCACAGCACCAGGACCAGGGACAAAGAGTTTCCTGTCCCCTGTGGCTTCCTACTTCCTAACCTGACTGGGAGCAAATTTGCTCCTGGTCAGTGTTTACATAAGTGTTACTGCACAATAACTACTACAGTTAATCTAGTACCTGTATTTACAGGTACCAGCTAACTGCTCAGTAGCCTAATTTACTGTGTAGTAAGTACCCTGCATGTGTACAAGGTAACGCTTTACTGTGCAGTAAAGTATCTCATGCAGATGCACCCAGATTTGTTCCTTTTTTAAAATATTGTTTGATCCTTGTTCTCTTTTAATTTTAATGTCACAGCAGTCAGATGCACACCTTGCTGGACTTATTTGACCACAGCAGTCTTTCCTGCCCAGAGCAGGGGGGCTGGACTCAATGATCTCATGAGATCCCTTCAAGCCCTAAACTTCTGTGACTCTGAGAGAGTATAGTTTAACTTTTTTTCTAATCTGACCAGTACTTGGAGACATGGCATGTGGAGATCCCAAGGTTCAGAGACCTCTGAAGGAAGGAGCACATCAACTCTACCATACTTGGAGGTGAGGATCTGCTCCAGAGGCAGGATATATTTAAGTTTTTATCCTTTGAGATAAGCTTCTTTTCTCAAACTATTAAATAGCAGGAAAAATAGTGAGTGAAGTCCTACATACTGTTGATCTGGGGACTGGATATTTTTGGCATCCTTTATTTTATAACTTACATAAGCATTATGAAAACTGCTTGCAAAATTCTTTATTTACTTATTTATTGGGACTCATGCATTACTCCTTTATCTGTCTTTGTAGATGTTAGTCTTTCACTTCTGTAAAATTGCTCAATAAGGCTTAGCTGGTTTAAGAAGAGCAGTGCTCAATGCCAATCTCTTTTAAGTGTCAGTTATGAATGCTTATTTTAATGTGATCAATTATTCAGCAGTACTACCAAAAACAGACATATAATGAAATATTCATAAACATGAGAGGGAATTGTGCTAATCCTTGAATGTGTAGTGCATTCAAGTCTCTGTAAATGGAAAAAAGGGGGAAACAGAAGGGAACTTAGGCTTTTTATGTGAAAGCTACTGCATAGAAAAAAAACCTATTAATAATAGATAATAGATAATAATAGATAATAGGATGGAATTCAACACAGAATAGGATGGTATTCAATGCAGACAAGTGCAAGGTACTGCATCCAGGGAGAAGGAACCAGCAACACACCTATAGGCTGGGGAACACCCTTCTTGTCAACACGGTGGGAGAAAGGGATCTTGGAGTCATTGTTGACTTCAGGATGAACATGAGCCGCCAATGCAAGGAAGCGGTCAGTAAGGCTAACTGCACCTTGTTGTGCATCCACAGATGCATCACAAGCAGGTCCAGGGAGGTGATCCTTCCCCTCTATGTGGCATTGGTCAGGCCACAGTTGGAGTACTGTGTCCTGTTCGGGGCACCACACTTCAAAAGGGATGTGGCTAGAATTGAGAGGGTCCAGAGGAGGGCCACTCTCATGTTCAGGGGGCAGTGGGGCAGCCCCTACAAAGAGAGGCTAAAGGGTCTGAACCTATTCAGCCTCCACAAGAGAGGGCTGAGAGGGGATCTGGTGGCCATTTACAAATTCACCGGGGGGACCAGCGGGAATTGGGGGAAGCTCTGTTCCCCCAGGCACCACCCAGGGTTACTAGGAATAATGGCCACAAATTGTTAGAGAGAAGGTTCAGGCTGGACAGCGGGAGATATTACTTTACAGTTAGGGCTTCCAGGCTCTGGAATGGGCTCCCAAGTAAGGTGGTACTCTCTCCTACCTTCGGGGTCATCAAGAGGAGGTTGGACAGATATTTGGCTCAGGTGATATGACCCTGGCACCTGTTCCTGCCTGGGGCAGGGGGTCAGACCTGATGATCTGTTTAGGTCCCTTCAGACCCTAAGCACTATAATACTATGAATCCCATAGAGGATCTTTTTTTTCTCTTCCTGCACCTAGTTAAGACCAAACAGTCTTCTCTGTTACAGCATGCTATCATTAGAAACCTAGAAATGCTCTTCATCTGCTTGCTAAGTATAAAAACTATGGGTTTCCCAAACTAGACAGGGGCTCAAATTGTTTTAGTTAACATTTCGATGAGCTTTCTCTTATTCCTTCAGTCTAGTCACAATTTTCAAACAACTGCTAAAAAGCTACTGAGGAAAAAGGAGATAGAAGAGGTAATCTGTTTTAATATAGATATCAAGCATAAATGATATGGCAGTTGGCATCTCATGAATTTCAAGAGAGAGAGAATGACTTGGAGTTGACTTTTAAGTAGATTATCATGGGAAACAGGGCTCACCAGCTAAAATGCTGATAAAAAGGGGATTAAACTTCAAATGACAGTGTTCAAAACAAATGGTAATGCCAAATAAATGGAAGCTCTCTGAAAATCAGGAATCAAACTAAAAACATCTGCTGTATCAGAGTTCTGTTACCCTCCTACAGAGTCCAGTTCAGTAAAGCATTTAGGCACATACTTAAATCCCATTGATAGAAGTAAAGATTTAAGCATGTAAACATTTAAGTGTTTCTTAATCAGAGTCATAATACAGGTACTAAAATTGGCAGAAAATACAAAATGAACTTAAATAATTACAAAGGGGTACTTTCTCTGTTCTTGTTCTGTTTTAATATCATTGTTAAGATTAAAGTACAGATCAAGGATATTTTAATAACTTAACTGTGGCATTATTGGAATATTGGGTATTGAAGCTGGAACAGTCATTGATCTTACTGTTCCAAGTTAAATTGCAACTCTCCTGGCAAACTTAGGACTGTATAGCCCCTTCCAACACAGATATTCTCATTAACATCAGCAAACCTCTACTATAATTTTTGTGGTGTTGATGTAGCCCTGAGGGTTGAAGAAATGAACGAAGCCAAAATTGTAAGTTGGCTTGTATTAAACTAACTAAACATTTGAGATAGACAAGGTATTGTGCACAAAACACCCATACACCTTAAGCTAATTATGCATATGTATTCAAAGGTCAACATACCAAGGTGTTGTGTGTTTCTGTATGTACACACATTCAAATTTAGCTGGCATGAATTTTCACAAAATACCATATTTTGCAGCTACTATAAGTTTTATGGAAGGCAACATAAGGTGGTGAAACACTGTATTTTTAATTATATATGTTATCAGTCTGGCATGCCATTAGCATACTATAAATTTAATTGTGCAATGTACTTAAAGCAAACATTATATTGCACTGCACTGAAGGGCATTTTCAATTTTTGCTGAGCTTTTTCAAATGAGCTATTCCATTGTCCCTCTTAAGTAGCAAACTAAAAAAGGCTCCTGGCCTTTATGAGAAAGGGGATGCATGATTTTGTAGCTAAGATAGTACATAATTGGTTTAAAGAAAAGTAACTGTTCTACCTGGTAATTAGCTCAGTCTTTCCATTTCCCAGCCCTGAGGAAGGGCATTTTGTGTCCAAAATCTTGTCTGTTATCTCTGTAATTATACTGTTGGTCTAATGGCTTTGTTACACACTGTGTTTCGAGCTGCTCGAATGTTGATCAGTGTTAGTGCTAGTTCCAGTTTGGAGCAGTCACACCTTAAAGATAAAAACCTTCTCTCACTGTCCCCCACCAACACAGCTAGGACTTGCCACTAGAGGGCTGGCAAGGAGGGACCTGACTATGAGCTACAGCTGTGATTTGCCACCACAGGACTGATGAGCCAGGACAGGAGTCTATCCCTGCTCTAGGTCGGGGTGTGTGAGAGATGGGTTTTGGTGGGAGGAGGGCAGGCAGGAGGCAGGAACATGAAGCTGGGAGGCACAGAGTTAATGGCATTGGGGTGGGTAATTAAATGGGAGGTGAAAAGAAAATGGAGGTGGGGGAAGGGTGGTGAAAAGAAGGAAGTCAGCCACTGAAGGATAAGAAAACTTTAAAAACAAAGAAAGGGGAAGTAAATTAAAGACAGTGTCATGTTCTAATAAATAGGGATTTGGGATTGGGATTGGGATTGGGATTGGGATTGGGATGGGGGGGGTGCTTGTCATGCTTCCCTGATGACTTGGATTTGGGAGTGGTGAAAGAAGGTGCTTTTTGAGGAGTTACTGCCCCTGCCCTGGGAAGGAAGCCTCAGCTCATGGGGAACTTTCATGTTTCCCACCCCACCCCAAACCCATTACTGGACCCATCTGTGCCCTGTAACCTTGCCCACTGGCATGTGTGGAGAACCTAGGGGTTAAAAGCTTCAGAAGCCACCTAAAATTAATGTGTAACAAGGCCTTAATAAACAATATCAGTAGGCAAATGTTACTTTTTGTAGCTTTGGGGAAAACCGTTTTTCCTCTACTGTTCATAACTGTTGCTGAAGGGAATTCCCTTGCCACACCAGCTATAAGTAGTTCTTAGCAGGAGTCTGACTTGATAAACACACTGTCATGCAGTTAAATGAACTTGCCATGTCTTGTCACTTCTGTTGCATACAGCTGGTAGGACATGCCAGTGGTCAAAAAAATCAAACTGGCATGGTCTTAGTAGTACCTCTTTGAATGTTAAAATCAAGGGAATATGCACATCTATCTTATTATCTGGGGTCTGCATAACACAGATCAATTTTAGAGAAATAAATCTGTTACCTTCATATCAGGAATTATTTTGTTGCATCTGGGTACATTCATTTACACCCAGCCCTATTGGCAAACTGGTACAAATAGGTTTTATATCTTACTGAATGTAAACAGAGATAGTACAAATAGATTTTGCAGTCAGGCTGGTATCCAACTGACAAACTCACACCTACTTGAGACTGGTGCATGGGGCTGGTGTCCTCCTTGCCCATGCCTAGTTATGCTACTGATTCGAACCTAGTATAACACCCACATAAGGGTGCGGTTGTGTGCGGTAAAGTGTGTTCTGGTTTCATGTTGCTGTCTGTTGTTTGTGCTATATATTGTACCTCCTCTAGGACTGAAAGAGAACCACCTCCCCTCCCCCTCATTGCATCCAGACCATTGACTTAAGATTCCCTCCAAGGGACCCAGGGAACCAGTTTGGTGACTCCGGCAACTTCACCAGGAGAGTGCTGACTACCTTTGAATTGATTGGTCTGCATTAGCTGTATTCAAATGATGCTGCTTCTGATTGGGACCAGGTGATGATGTCAAAAAGTGATTTAAGGTTCAGGCCAGCTGGGCTGGGCTGGGCTCTTCTTTTTTTTTTTTTTTTTCCTCCTGGGGCTTGTAGCTAAATCAGGAATCAGAAAGCCTGCATCCCATGGCGGGGGGGAGGGGGGGGTGTCGGTATCTCTTCCCCCCTTTACTGGAAAGGCAAGCAAAAGCTGTGTGATGGGCAGGCCTCAGGTACAGGGAGAAAAAGTGTCTCAGGCCTTGAGACCCCTGTTCTTTTCCCTTTTTTTCCCTCTTTTGCTTTTTCTGGGTTTTGAGTGGGATGATGCCATGAGTCATATCAATCCCTGTAGCAAACTAGCCAAGGTCGGAGCCTGGCATTTTGCTGGCATGCTTTAGGCCAGGGCTGAGAGCCTTGCATATTTTTGTTGCTGTTGCAACTTCTTTTGGGTTCAGCATAGCTGTGTCGCCAAACCCCAGCTGCATGTCTTGCTGGTAGTTTTGGTCATGTAGGCCTTGGGTGGGGTGATACCATGAGTGTATTATCCTCTAGTGCAGACTAACCAGGAACAGGATCTTGGCAGCTACTGGCCCCCTGCATTGAAGATTATAGTGTCTCAGCATGGTGGTGTAGCTGAGATTGAATGTCCAGGCTGCCTGACATGAGCCTGGGGCCTTTTTGCTGTTTCGCAGCTGTTGCATTTCAGCCCACCTGTGAGGGCTGAACCTCAGCCATATGTTTGGCTGGCAGATTTAGGCCAGGGAAGCCCTGGAACTTCTTGTTATTTATCCAGACCTTGGTGCTGTGTAGGCCTGGCCAGCTTTTTGGTGTCCAGTCCAGGCCCAGTGAAATAGGCCTGGCACTCTCTTTTGTCCCTTTTGTAGTTTATGCCCCAACCAAGCAGTGTGGTTGGGCACTAGTTGTAGTTCAGGCCCACGCCAAGCTATGCCCGGGCCCCACTTTTGTTGTTTCATAGCATAGCAGTGTAACTGAAACTAAATGTCCAGGCTGCAGCCAACTAGGCCTGGCGCTGTCTTGTCGTATATTCAGGCCTTGGTGCAGGACAGGCCTGAGCCCACTCCTTTATTGTTTTACAGCTGTTGTGTCTCAGCACAGCTGTATTGCTGAGCCCCTCTGTACATTTGCTGCATGTCTGGGCCTGGCACATTTTGGGCCAGGCACATATTGTTGATTTTGTAGCTCTGTGTCCTGACCAAGCAGGGTGGTTGGCGGTAGTTGCATGTTCAGGCTTTTTTGCTGTTTGGCTGGCTTTTCTTTGAGTTCTCTTGCAGTTTCCTGCCACAGCAGAGCTGGGAATAGGGCTAGAAAATTTGGGGTGTGATATGTTGACAAAAACTGCAGTTAACCCCTCAAAGCCACCACATGGAAGTGGAGATCAGCACTACAGCTTCACAGGGAGCAACAAGGAACTCTCTGCAATGCAGAAGGGCCTACACTCTCTAGCAGCTCCCTGTGGCACAATGGACCCATGGAGCAGCTCCTAGGACTCTCTGGTGTGGTCCCCCCTCTCCAGCCCATTGCTGAAGGGCAGATATAGGGGTACAGGCCCCCAGAACTACCCACTGGGGAGCCCCAAGTTCCAGACTGTCTGGGTATGGGTAAAGGCTTCCCAAGAGGGTGCCATCTATAGACCTGGTTTTATAGTTTATACTGTCTTTAAATTATAGTTAATATTTACTTGTTTTTTTCTTTATTCTGTATAATAATTTTGTATTTTGTATTTATACTGCTTGTGAGGGAAGGATTGTTGATTTTATTAGACACCCTTAGTGTTTCCCAGGTGGTCTGGGTCAGGGCTTGAGCCAAAGTGTAATGTATTTAATAACCCAAAACTTAATCCAGCCATTGTTGCTGCTGACCAGTGCCCGGCAGAATAGTTACACTTTGTTATGGATTTGTACTGAAATACACCAGCTTGTATGAAGGTAGAGCTTTTTCCATCCTCTGGACCAGTAAAAAAGTACAAAGCTGATCATATAGAGGCCTCAGTCGTATGCCATACTTCAAGTCAACTTTCTGCTTTCCAGTACTATTTAACCTGTAGCATGACATTCACTCATTACATGGCTTAGACCAGTGGCATGCCACTAACTAGCCACTTCACCCACCCCAAGTGCCACTCCACTCCTATTCCGCTACCCAGTCTGCTGGTCTGCCCTATTCTCCCTGCCCTATCTGTGGCTGTTCTGCCTGTCCCTTTTCTGATCTGCTGCAGGCCACACAGAGGCTGCCCATGTACATACTGTGGGTTGGCCACCCCAGTTTAGACTTTTAGAATCCCCAAGATCCACGAAGAGTATCACCATCTCAAACTTTTAAGTGCCTGACTCATGAATAGGGAACTGAGGCACTTAACTCAGGTATGTGAAATCCCATCTGAGAGAGAGAAAGAGAGAGAGAGAGAGAGAGAAAGATAGATGCAAACTGTAGGAATTACAGCACTGAATGGTAGGTTGCCTAAGCCAGCCAACCCAGAATGTAGGAGAACCTGTCTGACCAGAAAGCAGGTAGGTATTCTCCTGTGTGTCCTACTTAGGCCTATGTGAGACTGAAGTTTCCTTCTGTATTTAGACACATAGGCTACATCCAGGTTAGCATGGCAATACAGTCTGTGTCACCACAGGCATGTCTTCAGCACCACACACTGCACTTTAAGTTGATCTCTACAATGCAGGGGAGCAGTGTGGAGGGTTTGTTTTTTTTTTGACCCCTGGATATCCAGGGATCAGAAAAAAACTGCCCCCCCAAAAGCAGAGTTGAGCACACAGTCGCAACATGCACTACCCAAAACCAGAGCCTGGCCAGCTGAAGCACCACTCCACTACTAGCCAGACTGCGCACAGCAGGAGTGATATGGCTGCAGCCCCAGGGAAGGCTGCTGGGGCCAGTACAGTGCTGGTCCTAGCCTCCTCTGTTCTACCTGAGGCAACTTGCCGCATGCCAGACCATGCATGGCATGGGCATGCCCCGGGGACAACTAGCAGTGGCACAAGGTGCACCACTTCTAGTTGTCCCCAGGGAACCAAATGTTCATGCACATCTGGATGTGGCCTAAGGACATATTTACCCCATGTCAGCAGCCTGCTCTAGCAGAGCTGGCCCCAAGCACAGCCTGTTTATCTACTCATGCAAAAGTATCCCAACCTAGAAGTGTGCTTGTAATGCTACTCCAGGTTATCCCCAGAGATCACTGGAGCAAAGGGATTGGATGAGCTAAGGCAATGGTGCCCAGCTTTTCTGGGCTGTGGGTTGGGTGAGTGGTGTGGAGTCAAACCACAGGCTACATCTGGTGCCCTAGATTGGTGCACAGCCCCGATCCAACATGGGATCAGTGTGTGGGCATGATCTGGCACATGGCTGCAGCCTCATGCACCAGATCATGCCCTAAACTCCACACTAGATCTGGTCCCAGTCCCAGCTGCAGCCCAACCATACACACTGGATGGGGCCCTGGCACCCATGCACTGGCCCAATCTGGTGCACAGGGCCTAAATCATCTGGCCACAGGCCTTGGAAAGTTGGTGGCAGGGGAGTGGGGTTAATTACCACTGCTCCTCCACTGTGGGAAGCCCCCTGGGACTAGATGACCCAGGCTAGATCTGACTCACAGGCCAGAGGTTGAGCACCACTGAGCTAAGGAACACTCAGCAAGGGTACACCTGTCTTTTGTGTCCTGAGGGCACAGCCTCATCCCATAGCTATGACACCATGTTCCTTGTTCACTATCTCTCTAACCCAACAAATGTTGCTTTCCTTTCTACACAGCTTCATTTTTATTCTTTAAATTAAAACAGCTTTACATTGTGTTCAACTGGTTTCTGCTGTTGTCTGGCAAACATGCTCGTGTCATGCCTCCCAGTTTAGGCCCCAGAATGGACTTGGGTGCAAGGACAACTAATCTGTGAATCCCAGTAAGGTTTAGGATGAAACAGGTGCCAAAATGCTTAGCCCAGCCAGCAGAACAACCTCTCAGCATATGCAGTGGCAGAAACTTTGGTACCTAAAATCACGTAGCAGATAAAAATCTTGGAGCTTGCAGACTGACAACACCAAACTGGCAGTGAGTTTAATGGATTGCTTTTCTAGATACAGGAGCCTTAGACTGTATTTCCCTAGTGGGTTTTATTGTTTGGATTGGGGCCAGAGCCAAAAGTCACTGTTACTGGAGCAGAGCAAGTGTCTGCTTTCACTTAAGGAATGGTGTGCAGCCTAATAGTGCATCCTGCCGCTCCACCCCTGGACTTTGTCCATGCCCTTACGGAGACTTTCAGGAACTATCTCTAAAAGATAGTCTTTGTAGCCATTCAGTTGTGAAGCCTTCTGCAGAGCCTATCCAGAAGCAGCAAGTCAGTGTTGTTGGCACTGGATTTATGATCTAGATACCTTGTTCCAGGCAAACCCAAACCCTCAGACCAACCACAACCTCTCAATTTAATAATAGGTGAATTTTATTGATACACAGTGATAGCAGATAAGAATAATGCAAACAATTCTATATCTACCTGGTAGACTTTGACTCCATGTGGCGCCCAATGACTAGGGACATGACGATCCAATTGCCCGTGGATCCTGTTACTCATTAGCCAAAGCAAGCAGGGAGCAAACAGTAGCACACATTGCTCACAACAGCTTTACTTAGAATGGAGACAGCTTTGGGCAAACTCCCCCACAGACACCTACTTTATGAACACAAGGAGCAGCCACGAACAATAGTTTTTTTCACATTTATATACTTTAGTTCAGGTTCATTAACATTTATTCCACCTTTGTCCCTCCTCCTGTTCCATCCATTTCTCCTCCCATCTCAAGCTCTTCCTCGGTTTACTGTTTACTTAATTAGCATGGAATTGCCTATGCAGTTCATTCATTTACATGCCTCTCTGCTAAGAGCACATGTGTACGGCTATGAACTCTGGTATTCTCGATCAATCACTGGTTCTTTCTGGTTCTTGCTGACTTCAGTACCATCTCCAAGTTCTTGCTTCTGCTTATTTCCTGATTATAGCTGGTGGGCTACATCTTGTTCTTTTTATACAATGGGTTCTAACACTACGACTTTGTTTAGAAAACTTCTTGCCTAAGCATTTGCAAGGTTATTTTTAATACTTCATTCTGCCTTGTGACTAGCAGCTCTGCTGAGACACAGAAAACAGCCTTTGTATTCAGCTGCAAATCCAGTGCTGCCCAAAATTTGTATTGTTACCCTAACACTACCAATCCCAGGGTTCATAGAATCAAGGTATGTCTAGCCAGTATGCGAGCTTCACTCTGAGGTTCTCTCTTGAATGTCAGATGTCTGCAGCCTGGAGGTCAAAGGCCGAGCACCCCTCCCCCCCACCAGTGGGGATGAGATGGGCTGGTCTTCTGTCCATAGTGGCCTCAGGTTCCCCTCTTGGGGACCCTTTTCTGCTCTGAAATTCCTCCTTTTGTATTCGTCTCCTCCTCTGACTCTTCATCTCTGGGCATCGTTGATTGGTTTCCCTGTGGTTTTCATACTGTCCATGTTCTGTCCTGTCAGCATATTCCTTTGTTTCACAAACCTATCACGTGCACACTCCTAATCTGGGCTTTTACCAGTCCTCCTAATTTGGTCCATTTACCAGAAACAGAAATCCCAAGGGCCCTGCAGTTTGGCACTGTGACCTGTATAGATCCTTATCTCTACTTCAGTATATACTGTCCATATTATGGAACAGTGTCATGCATGTCTTTAATTTCCCAGCCTGTGTGTTTGTTTGCCTGTGTCAGGCACAGTGGGTCTGGAAGGAAACTTTCTCACAAACAGGATTTTAGAAATCAGTTAACCTTTGCTATTGCCCTGGACCATTGTTCTAATGCATATCTATTTTACCTTTAAGCTAATTCCCAAAAGCAAACCCCTAAATACCACTTTCTAGCCATCAAGTATGAGTTGTAATAGTGGTATCTGTGATATAGACACCTACCAATACAACTGGATTGAGAACAACCAGTTACAAGCAAGTGATAAAACCATGTGACTGGCTTTCAGTTTGGGCAGATTAGAGTTGATGACCTTAGGATGAAAGGCTTAATATCTTATTAACAGTCTCCTAAATTTCATTTCCCTCATACTTTAGAATCTTGTTGTACATACCTAGTCTTCTTTCTTAAAAATAATAACAAAACAGTTTTAATGATCATGCTGATCAAAAATAACTAGTACTGGAAGAGCTTTGGATATTGCACTGGAAAGTTAATATTCACTAGGTTTTTCTGACAAACTGCTTAGGCTCACAGACTTTTCAATCTCTCTTTCCCATGTCTTATTTGCTTCGCTGCTTTGTTTTTCTTTTTTCTTTTTTTCCTAGAGACAGATAAATGGCATTGAAATCTTACTGCAAATGTCAGCTGTAGCAGCTCTGCACAGCCTGGTATTCAAAGACCACTAAAGGATATAAAAAATAATATTTCTGAGAAGTGCACATTGCTATGAACAATACATCTGATTATGCACTTTGACAAAAATGCTGGAGGCTCTTGAGCTTTAAGATGATCCTATTTCACATCAAAAATACTTTCCCCCCTTATTAATCGTAGAGTGTCGCATGTTGCTTTCTGATTTTTTTTCCCCTTTTTCCTTCTACTCAGCCTTTAGGCTGTTCAAAATCAATCACCTAAAAGAGATATGAACTATTTTCTATGGGCCAGACTGAGCTTGGCCTGGCCCCCCATAAGTACAGTAATGGTGACAAGCTTTTCTCAGCCATATGCATAATGTACAAGTAACAAGTGCACAAGTAGTCCCTTTGTGTAGAGTGGCTGTCTTGTGTTGAGACCATCTTGCGAGGTGACATTCTGGTCTGCAAAGATAGGTCCAGGACCTGGAGGCTCTGTTTACTCTATTCTGTAGTATTTCCAACTGCAACTATTAAAATATTATGCATTAGGACTCCCAAAATGACAAGATCTTAAAAATACTAAACGTAGGGCTCTTTTCATTTGTCTCCTAGTGTTGAAATCATTAGGATGTGTGCTAGCAAAGGAAACATGAGAGTGAACAATGTAATGGGCTTGGGTGTTTTAGTTCTTTTAAACAGAAGCAGAGGTTTTGAGATAAAAGCATGATTCCAGTACCTGGCATTTTAACAATAACACCAAATGTATACATGAGACTGTAGTGAATTGAGAACTGATAGCTTAATCACTGTCAAATTTAAGATTTATTAATGTGAACATGGTCTGCTTGCAGTGTGTTACCCTTCTGAGAAAGTGGACAGAAATGGCATGGGGGAAGAAATTAAAGCTTTCCCCACCCCCCACCATTACTAAGCCTGTAGGACATAACCCATGTATGAAGAGGACCAAGTTGCTCCATTCTAACAGATGGTGCGCAAGTTTTAAGAATGAATTTCTCCTGACAGAGTTTCTCTAAAAGTGTTCTCAAGGCAATGCAGCTCTGTGCCAATTATCTCACCAAGTTCAGTTAACTGTATCTAATGGCTGGATCATTTTCCATAAATGAAAAAGGGAAAGGAAAAGCAAAGTGCTTCTGTTAAAAGTAATGTAGGCAGATTTCCATGGATAGCAACCAGAGTGTAATGTCTGGATACACTGGCAGTGTGAAAGCATTGCAGCTACTTTGAAATAATATGTGAATATGGTTTCTTGACCTGATCATATAGAATATAGTATCTTGTAGAGCAGGGGTACTCAGCCCACAGCCTATAGTCCAGATCTGGCCCCCAGGACAGTGTCATCCAGACCATGGGTCTCCCCACAGGTTTGAATATTTGTCACGGGAGAGCAGTGGACTCCCCCGTTGCCAAATTTATGGATCCATGGGGAGCTGGCCCTGTGTACCAGATGGAGCATGCAGGTCAGTTCAGGCCCTGATCCCAGCACACAGGGCTGGGTGGGGTGGTGCATAGCCATGGTCCCTGATCTCAATGTGTGGAGCTGGTTGCGGGGCAGACAGGGCCAGTGCATGGGGCTGGATCCTGGCACATGGGGTGAGAAAATGATAGGTGTCCATTCTCTGCTCACACTATATGATGAATCTACAGCTGGACAGCTCTGGAATGATAAGAAACCCAGAGCAGAAGTCTTGGGAATCAGATGCCCATAAGCTTCTGCCTTTTCTATTTGGCTGTCCTTGGAAGCTTCTGGGGAATAGTGGCTAAAAGGGTTCCTAGGATCTCTGCTCAGCAGCTTTCTAGATATGGAGCAGCTCAATAGCATCAGCTCTGCTACATTTTGGGACACTTTAGCTAGGAGGGAACCTAATATTTGTACACAGTTGATGCACTTCAAAAAAATGTTTTATTAGTACATCTGTTCACACCCTCTGAGATGAAGTATCAAGTTGTAAAATAGAAGGAAAAATATAAATTGCCACATGCTGCTTGGCCATAAGACATGCTGTTGTTGAAGTCGATGGGAGATGGTGGGACCAATTTAAAAAAATTGGGCCAGTAATCTAGCTGCATAAATATGAATGTAGGTTTGTAACCTAAAATAACAACTTAGCAATAGGTGATGTTCTTACCTTTCCAGTAACCAACGTCTGTTTTACTATAAATTTTAATAAATCCTAATGCTGTGAGGTGATCTAGCAGCCCAAAGTAGAGAAAAATGAAAAAAAAACAGGCCAACTTTTTCAAAGCTGCTTCACTGCATTTTGCATTTATTAAACTGCTAGAGCAGAGTAAATTATTACTTTTCTGCCAGTTTGTGTGCACCTTCATCCAGAGATAGCATCCATTTAAATGGATATTGCAGAGGTGGCTCTATGCTTCAAATTCCTTAAAAATTGAAGTGAAATTATGGATGTGAAATGTCAGTTCCAAGTACCAAATGCAAGGATATTAGTTACTCGTTCCTGCTAAGGAATATATGTAAAGAACACAGTTTGCATATTTATCTAAAGGAAAGGCATTTTCCAATGTGGATGACAGGAAAAGAGTGTGAAAAAAGACTGGAGCAGTAATGATAACTAAAAAAAAGAATTAAGAACAGTTAGATATCTCAATTAGCAAAGAGCTGATAAGTAGAAAAACAACAATTAATTTCAACTGATGAAGTTTTCCCATAATTTACAGGGGGAAGAAAATCATAGAGCATCTCTTCTTTTTTACCACAAAAGAACCACTTAATATGGCCCCTAGTGACATGCATGAAGGAGAAGGGCATCAGCAAGCTGGCAGTGGCTGCAGCAATCCTTCATGGTCAAGGGTGATCACTCCTAGAGGTCAAGTAAAGGGTTATAGATGAGACTGTTGATCACTGTGGCAGGGCACTTTTGGGTGCCTGCCACTTTAAAGCTGGGAGCAAGCAACTGGCAGATGTGCGGCAGCCCTGATGGGGCAGGCGTTTTAGATCTAGGCCCACAGATCAGAGGCAGCAGTCTGCTGCTGGCAGCCAGAGTAACATCACCTGGCTGAGCTGCTGCTTCGATCATCTTGGAGGTAAAGACAGCAGCTCTGGGGGTGGCAGGAGACTCCTGGTCCTGGGTATGACTGAAAAATACCTGATGGGGAAAGATGGCCTGGTGGGGCTTCCCGTGGTAGGGGAGCTCCCCAGAAATGCTAGGCCAGTTGCCTCCTCAGTGAAAGGCAGGGCAGGGCACCTTAAAACCCCAGCCCCAACATCCTGGTGGGTCACGCAGACTTAGGGCCAGGCACATCTTCCAACATCTGAGCCCTACAGGGGTGTAAGGCTCCTGGAGGCCCCAGTGAGGGGGCAGTAATATGGCCTGGAGAGAGAGCAGGGTAGTGGCTCCAGAGCAGGGGCCACACAGAGTAGGGGTCATTGTTATGACCTGAAGCATTGTGCATAAGTAGAGTAGGACTGCAAGCCAGTCTGAAAGGCTGTACTGGGGGTGGATTGAGTAGGGCTGAAGGACTGCCTGGAGGACAGCACATGGGCCAACCCCCATGAGCATGTGAAAGTGAAAAGTCGCCCAGTGAGGGGCTAGGGGCAGAATCAGCCCAGTGTCAGGCACAAGGACTATGCTATGTAGAGTAGGGGAGCACGAGTGATATGAAGGGCTGTGTGTGCAGTGCCAGCATGAGAGTAGTCGAGCCTGATGGACCAAGGTGGTTGCTTTATGGAGCAGGGCAGGTTGAGAGTGGCCCAGTGACGGGTAGCATACAAGAGGCCCTGTGAGAGAGGGCAGAGTGGAAGAGGCCCCAGTGAGAGGACAGTGGTATGAATGTGGCCCTGAAAGGGACAGTGTGTGAGAGGCCCAACAATGGACTGAGTTTGGCTCAGCCTGAAGCTGGGGTGCAATAATAAACTGGATGCCATTTGCAAGGCATGGGACATGGTAAGGTGAGGTTGGACCTGTGTGTAAATGACTAGGCATCAGGGTCTTGAATGGGCAGCCTCCCGCATTTTACACCAGGTTAAGAAACAGCAAGTCATCAAAGGAGAGAGAAGGAGAGACTGGGTGGACTGTCCTACATAGACAGTTGGGAGGACTGATGTGAGACCTGGCCTGGAGCGTGACCCCTGTCAAAATTGCTAAGAAGGCTGATCCTAGAGCCACAGACTCTCTGGCAAGTGCCACAGGTAATGGTTAAAGGAAGAATTGGATCACAGACTTCCTAGTCTTATTTCTTTTCTTTCCATTGCTGTTATTTTTCTGCTTCCAGAGTGAGATTATTTTCCTCAAAGTAAGATGTGGCTTCTCTCAGAAGGCATCATGAGCTAGTTTTTCTCAATTTGTGGTGTCAATGCTACACTTTTTAATGCTCACCTTGAGCATGTCCTTGAGTTGGGAGTATAGCAGTTGTTTTGGTATACATACTTCAGACATACACACACAATACCCTGTCCATTGCAACTTCAACTGATGTTGAATAGTCACCGCTTCCATATTGGTAGCATTAGTATCAATGAAGTCACTGGTATTTATCTGTGTGATGATCCTCCCACTTTATGCCAAGGATCTTCTGGAGGCAGCACTGATGATGGGATTCCAGGCTTTTCAGATGCCCAAGCTCCATAGTCATAGAGTTGGGATTACCACAGCTTTATATAGTAAGAGCTTTGCTTGAGTCCTGATGTTGTGATCCTTGAACACATAATTCAGTCTTCTGAAGACAGAGCTGCCACACTGGATCCTGTACTGAATCTCCTCATCGATGTTGGCTGTCTTTGAGAGATGGCTACTGAGGTATATAAAGTGCTCAACATTCTCCAGCTCATGTCAATGAGGATCTTTGCCGGGGGGGAGATCTGGGCTGGAGCAGGCTGGCAAAGGGCTCTGTGGTAGAGCCACTGCATAGGATGGAGGCAGTCAGTTGGTCATAAAGGTGTCTTATCATGGTGATATATTTTCCTAGGCAGCCAAACTTTGATAAAATCTTCCGGAGCCTCACAGTTAACAGAGTTGAAGGCTTTGGTCAAATCAGTAAGGGCCATATACAGTTCCTGGTGTTGAGCTTGACATTTTTCCTGGATCTGCTGGGCTGCAAAAATCATGTCCATGGTGCCTCTCAATGGTCTGAAGCTTCACTGAAACTCAGGAAGGATTTCCTCAGCAAAAGGGAGAAGTTAATTCAGCAGAATTCAAGCAAGGATCTCAGCAATGGAGACAAGGGCAATACTTCAATAGTTTCCAGACTTATCCAGTTGTCAGACTTGTCTCCCTTTTTTAAAATTGTCACAGTACTGGCATTCCTTAAGTCAGTGGGAATTTGTTCAGTGTTCCAGATTTTGAGAAACAGTGTGTGGAGCTTGTGAACTGGGATTACCTTGCCCATACCCAGTGTGAACTGGTATGTTCTGATCATTCCAACCTGGGTGTCAAATCATTCAGGTTCACTTTGCAGTGGATATTTACCCCAAGTGGCTTATGAGTCAGAGTCTATGTAGAACCTTTAAAAATCCACTCCTTCACACTGGAAGTTGCATTGAAATTGGCCATAAAGGACTGTATTTTATGCTCCTATTAGTCCACTTCCTTCAAATATTTGAGTGCCATCATAATAATGCAAAGATAATCAGTAACAACCTGACCCAGCAAAGTGCTGTTTATCCCACTTGTTCTCTATAGCAGTGGTTCTCAACCCTTTTAGTTTTGAGGCACCCCTTCTTTGACTCAAAGCAGCCCTCCATGACTTTTGTGAACTGAGAAGTACGACATTTAAAAAATTAATTTACTTATTATAGTGCTTCCCTCTTTGCAGAGGGGTACAGCAGCAGCCAAGCAGAGACAAGACTGAGCCTGCCCTTATCTCTTTACAACTGCTTATCTCCTCACACCTCACAGCACCCTTCAAAAGTTCTTTTAGTACCCCAGAATGCCCTAGTACCCCCATTGAGAATCAGTATTATATAGTATGAACTGAAGATGTTCCTGTTCTACCTGGGACCCATCCTGTTCAACATCTTCATTAATGATGTAGACATTGGAGTCAGGAGTGGACTGGCTAAGTTCGCCGATGACACCAAACTTTGGGGCAAAGCATCCACGCCAGAAGATAGGCGGGTGATTCAGGCTGACCTGGACAAGCTCAGCAAATGGGTGGACAAGAACCTGATGGTGTTTAACACCGAAAAAT
>NW_017728906.1:90043698-90050688 GCF_001723895.1 Crocodylus porosus | reverse complement strand
TTGGGCAGGGGGCTGGACTCGATGATCTCCCGAGGTCCCTTCCAGCCCTAATGTCTATGAAATCTATGAAATCTATAAGAACCAGGTGGATTTTATTTGCCCTTTGTCATTGAAAGAAGATTTTGTTGTAAAGAGCAATAGTCTGACTTGTATACAACTCACTTGTATTCAAACTGTTTACAAGCTCTTTTGTTTAAGGAGCATACATATGAACCATTAGATGCTCAGAAAATAGAGTTGCATTGTAACTGAGGAAAGTGAGGTGTTTCTATGCCCTACTTCAGTAATATCTGAGAAAGTGACCAAAATTAAATTATTTTCCATTTTAGTGTTTATAAAGTGAATGAACAATGTTTTTCCTGTTATCTTGCTCAAGCAGAATAAAGTTCTTCATAGGAATTAGATAATAAAGGCAATTGTCTATAAATGATATTTAATTTAAAATCTTCAAGTCAGGAGTTTTTACTCACTTTCTAATAGTATTGTGTATCTGTTTGAAATGGTCTCTGTCTTCCCTTTTTACCAAACTATTATGATTATATAGGTTTGATGCATTATTAAGTCAGCTATTAACTACATAATTATTTCTGCTTGCAAAAGGTCATGATTGAATGCAATAATCCAGAAGCAGACAAGATTAAAGTACATGCTAAATACTCTTTAATTTTCCCTGCAAATTCCTCTGTTAAAAGGGCTAGGGCATCAGAAAGTCTCCATATAATGTGGTATATATGGGAGTGCAAGACTGTGCAATAAGGATTTATGGACTACAGGTTAGGAACTTGTATATATGAAATCCCAATTTGGGTATCTGATTGTATGTGCAACTGGGAGGTGAGCATGCACTGGATTTTTAAAGGCGGTGCCTAGGGATGTACAGAGGCTTGCTGCATCAGAGGACGTGTATGTATTAGTGGTCCCGGTTCCAGGGGTATTTGTAGAGATAGGTTGTGGGTATCTATTTTCAGAATTGCCTGTAAGTACTCAGATTTGTCTGAATGTGTTGTAGTTCAAGATGGTATAAATTAAGAGACTTCGGGGCTGGCCGTCTTTAAAGAGCCTTCCATCGGTAATTCGGCCACACTTTGTAGATCAGTCATCAGCTAAGGCTGATGAGACTAAAGCAGGTATGCTTAACCACCAGGAGCAGAACATACAAGCCTTTCATGCCAGAACACAATTACCTCTAGACTCACCCTGACTGCTTAATAAAGCCTACAAGAAAATGAGATCAACCTATTTCAAAACCTACTAACTGGCTATATTGTCAAGAAGACCTTTAGTGTTGCGGTGGTCCTGTCATAGGCAATCTACAGGTGCCCAGGTTTGCCAAGGTAACTAGGATAAACCTTTATCCTTTCTCAGCTGCAGCTAGCTCATGACTCCTGTAAGTAGTCCATCCTCAGACTCCTATAAAAGCGAACTTCAACAGGCTGATAAGATTTCTAGGAGAGCAAGCTTTTGTCATTCTGAAGATGCAATTTCAGTATCTTTGAGGAGTCTGATGGAACAGATTGCATTATAAAACCAAATAGTTAATGAGATATTCCAGCATAAATAGTGGAACTCAAGTTTATCCTAACAATTTTCCTAACAGTATTTTGGTGGATGTACATATGTGTTTCAGGTCAAGTTGCACACGATAGATTTGCATGCACCAGTATGACAAATATAACAGCACTCACAAATCCATAGAAAGCCAAGTTAATTAGCTCCAAATACTTCAAAAATACGCCTGCTAAGTGACCATGCTGGTGGACAACCACAGCTTAGATGGGTATTAACCCTGACTCTGGCACTTTGAGAAAAGCGTATGTGAAAGTGCCCAACAACTATAATACAGGCCTCCCAAAAGAGAAAAATGGTGTTATGTCTATACACTCAATATTGCTGTTTTAAATCACCGTATTACATTCTTGAGGAACTGTGAAGGTCCATCTGCTATTGAGTAAGACAAGTCCTGCATCTATGCTAGCAAATTTTGTACCTGTAATTCCCCACCTGCGCACATCTGAGGCTGATAGAAAGGATGGAAACTGCAGTGTAGACAGGGCTCAGGTGTTTTTTGTCAGCAAGTCATATAACACAACACAGAGGTAGAGAAAAACCAACCTTGTCTGCTTCTTCTGGTGTTACTACTGCTGGTGAAATACAGCTGGCAACGTAGACAAGAAACAGCAGTGTTCTCTTAGTCATGATCAGGCATTCTTTGCACCTGGTTGAATTTCATCTACTTGGTTTAAGACCATCTCCTCTGTATGTCAAGGGCATTTTGAGCCTGGCCTTCAAAAGTGCTTGAAACCCTTCCCAGCTAGGTATCATCTGCATATTTTATAAGTGTACTCTCTGTTTCATCAGTAGCTTGGTAATGAAAATACTAAATACCACAGATCCTTCTGGTGCTACACTTAAGATGCCCTCTCAGTTTGACAGTGAACCACATAATAGCTTCTGAAAGATACTTTTTTTTGAATCAGTTGCTCATCCACATCTCATTCTGTGATACTGAAAACTAGTATGAAAGAAGAGAGTAGGAAGAAGAGTAGGCCTTAGGCCCCTGTAGTGATAATGAACTTGGTGGGAATTTCCCTTCCCATACATGTTATTTGAACTTTTAAAAATGATCACTCAGGTGGGCACTAGCTTGTTTTTCTCTACTGCAAATTTAACAGGAATCCCCAGGCTCCGAAGTTCTCACCTCTATATATGCATTTTTAGGCCAATGCTTCTTATGAGCAATCCACAACAGAGAGCAATTTCCTTTCTTTGAGGGCTGCAGTAGCAATCACTGGGACCCTATTGAATGAAACAAATGACAAAATGTGTTTTCTGGAAATTTTCCCACTATAACAAAAACAAGGATTGTGTGTGTGCAAACTCCTAAACAACAGTTAGGTGAATGGGTGCAATGTAATCTCTAGGTGAAACTGCCAGTAGTATATAATGTTCATCCAAAAAAGATAGTGTTGACTAGAATTCCCAACTGTCCATAGATTTACGGACAGGCCACCCGGAAAAAAACCGAAGCAACTGGAACTTGATTGAAGATGCACTGTCAGAGGCAAGCACTGAAAAACATACAGAGAGCAGCACCACCTGGTATCTGAACAGGAGTGCAGGGTGCCGCACTTTCTGCCTGGACAATAATGGGTCACAGAATGGCAGTCTGTCCTTCTTTGGGAGTCTGTGCTAGGATGAGGTGGGGAGGGTATGACTAGCAGGGGTTAGTTTGGGGGTTTCATCATAGTTTGGGAATGTAGGGGACCCCTGAAGTGTGGGCAACACAGTTTAAAATGATTGCTGCAGTCAAGCAGAGTTGCTAACTCAAGGAAAAAAATTACTGATAATCTGCAAGTCTTTTTACTTACCCAGTATCTGGCAGAAGAGTTACACTCACATTATATAAAACATATGTCAGTAATAACATGTCAGTAAAAAAAGGCCATCATTAATAATTTTGCAGCTTGTCAGTTAAAAAAAAAATTGTTTTGGGTTGGCAACCTGGGTCTTGACAGACACATGCGTGGTATTTGAGGTATAGCACTGAACACAGGCCTCCATTTCTTCTTCACTGAAACAGTTTATTTTGGGGAGGCTCAGAAATCTCTGGAGATGGGTTAGCATTATTTGGAGAAGGGAAACAGTTATTTACAATGGTGGCGCAGGGCAACACAATGGTTCTTAAAGCCTATTAGCACTTCTAGGAGGAGGCAAGATACGCAGAAAGTTATGTGCAATATGAATTCTACTACCCTCAGACAATTCCTTATCATTCCTTCATGGAACCAGCACAGTGCATATATGATACAGATACAGTGTTAGAAAATGTTTACAGTAATGTTTAAACTTCTAAAAATGATCACTCAGGTAGGCACTAGCCTCTTTTTATATGCAGGTTGACTAACCTGTGTGCTTCTGCAGGCTGATTCTGCTCCCTGAGGAGCTCCTAAGCCACTCCTGCAACTAAAACACACAGTCTTTGACCAGCAAACAAATGAACAAAATAAACCAAATCCCTTCTGTCCTGTTCTGGGCCCTAGGATGGGAGCCCTTTCATTTCTTGGCCCCGGAATAGCAATATGGCCCCCTTGGTAGCATGTTTATTCAGCTGACAGCTTCTTTGGGCTTACAACTGTTTGCTCACAGTTCTGCTGCTGTTTTGCTCTCCTCTTGGGACACTCTCATTATCTGACCACCTTGGCTTTCTCAACAGGGCTGACTGTTCTCTCTTAAAGGGCCAAATTGCCCTGTTACTGTACTGTTATTGTATTACAGTATCTCCATGCAAGATGGATAGATTTCATGCTAAGGCAGAGATTTCTTAATTGTGTATTCTTCGTTTTGTTTGAGGTCTTTTTGGATTGTACTTTGTTGCAAGGGAAAGCACAGCACACTAAAGATCTCTGGTAATGATAGACAACAGGCACAGTAGCTTCAAAAAAAGAATGAAAGATATTAACGCCTCTGTCACTTTGTGTTGACTTTGATCTTGTTCCTCTTATCTGATCCTGACTGCTGCTAGTTGTCTATGCCTGTAAATTAGCATTGCTATCTCAAAGAGAAGACTTTAGAGAAGGTGACAGTAACTACTTGCAAGGTCACCTGGATATGTGCCATCTGGCATTTTAGCTTGAATTTCTAATACTGTTTAGTTCAGATCTGTTTTTTAATTTTTCCTGGTACAAGGGAAAAAATGAACATTTTTTATTAGTTCATTTATATATTGCTGCTTTTCTGCTACCATATGTCAGATAAGAGTTTTTATCAATGATATATGCTAGAAGCAGAGATTTGTGGACTATTCCTTCCCTTGTGAAGAGCATAACAGCAAAAGATGGTAGCAGTGATGGTAACCAAAAAAATCAAAGATTGTAAACATTTTCTCTATTTACCAAACAGAAAATTGGGTACTGCATTTTACCAATTCATTCAGGATATTAATCGGTATTTAGATACTGGCAAGCTTTTATGATTTAAAACTGGACCACAATGTTACTTTACTTTGTTTTGTTTTGTTTAAATATTTATAAGGTTATAACTCTAGAGAAATGTGTGTGGCAGTTTATTGGCTAATACACAATTTTTTTTTTACCAATGGGACTATCAACGATATTCATAATTTAATACAGGCTTGTATATCTGCAGCTTTTGCTCAGGAGACCACTGCAGTGTTTGCTCAAGAGAAATGTAAAAATAATCTAACATAGAAATTAGAACTATGTTTCTATTCAGCAAAGAAAAGAGAAAGGTCATTATGTTTACACCTCAGTATCTTTGTGAATTAATATAAACCCATTGTTTCCAGCAAACTGTATCAGGAAAAATGGTCCATAACTCTTGCTTGTGAAGCGCTGTTAAAGAGAAATTCCATACAGTGACGCAGGCCCAAATCTTACACTTTGCCTTTCATAGTTTAGATGCTAAAACATGTGCTAAAACTTGTGTGAAACATATCTGTGAACTAGAAAAACCATAAAAAAGGAAAAGCTTCATACTTTAAACTTAGTGGACTATAATACAGCAGTTAGACTTCACGGGCACATCCACACATGCAAATACATGCACTTGCAGCAGCTCAAATAGAAGTCATGCAAATTTGAGCTGGGGCTTTATGCCTTAGCATATGTGCTCAGGCATGTACTTTGTTGGGGAGCAAATAGTGCCACTTGGGGCAAAATCACCCTGCCTGGCTCCTCCTGGATCTGCAGCCAGAGGGAGCTAGAGCCCAGGGCCAGCACCTGTGCTGTCCCCCAGCAGTATAAAAAATTGGTCTGTCCTGGCCCCAGCAGTACAAAAAGCTGCCCTGGCAAGTAGCTTAAGGGCTCTCAGGAGCTTCTGGGGCCCAGCAAATTGGTACCTGGGGACACTACCCCTTGTGCCAGCTGCACTGTTGAAGCAGCCTTGAGAGTTCTCTGCACCCTTTACCCACTGAAGGGGTCTGGCGGGGGGGGCGCTGCTGCCTGGCTGTGACCTGCTGTACACCTGCCAGATCTGGATAAGGCATCTGCCCCTCTGGGTCAGCTGCCAGTGGGCTGTGGCTGCAGAGTTGGACTTTGTGTGGCACTAATGCTGTGTGTACCCCTGCCTGGCCATCTGGGCATCTATTGCCCAGAACATGTTCCAGGTGTGGTGGCCTGCTCTGAACTGTCAAAGCATGCCCTTCTGGCCCCAGTTGTCCAGGAAGTCAGCCACAGCCAGCTGGGTCCAAGGTGCCAGCTCTGAGCAGGCAGGGTCCTGCCACTGGTCTCCCTAGTAGAAATTCTGGTGTTCCCTATTGGAAAAGTGAAAAATCCCTCATACAAAAAATCCCAAAGTCACTCTGTAAAATACCCCCAAATCTATGTTCCTCCACAATTAAAACAGAAGACTACTATAAAGAGGAAGAGAGACAGAGAGACAGAGATCAGTTGGGCAATGTTTTATTAATATATCTACAGTGTAAAGCAATTTGGAAGACTACCAGTGTCTCTATTATAATAATAAAGTGAACTCTAACTACATCTTTCATGAATACATGAATATATATTTTGTTGCCCCCCACAGGGGCTGCAGCCCCTGCCATCAGGGGTTGTAGTCCCCTCCAGGAGCTGTGATGAGCCCACAGGGGCCACAGCCCCACCTCACAGGGGCTACTGCCCCTGCAGGGATCACATGCACTGCCCCACCCCGCTTGCTCCTCCAGCCCCTACATTGCTGCCCCACCTGGCCCTATACCCCGCCGGTTCCTGCAGCCCCCCCAATGGCTGCCCCACCCAACCCCATTCCACACTTGCATCCCTAGCCCTCCATGGCTTCCTCTCCAACCCCAGCCTCTGGCACTTAAAAAAAAAAGAAAAGAAAAAAAGCCTCTACTTACCAAGCAGGGGCCAGGGGAGGGGCTCCAGGGCCCAGGCTGGGGCTGCTGGGGCTGCCCTGCTTTGTGTGGGCAGGGCCACAGTGAACTCAATGGCAGCTTGAGCTACCGGTAAGTGCCAGGGTTGGGGTTTTTTT
>NW_017728906.1:90039226-90043598 GCF_001723895.1 Crocodylus porosus | reverse complement strand
TAGCCTCTCCTCATAGGTCCTGCCCTGCTGTCCCCTGATCATGCGAGTGGCCCTCCTCTGGACCCTCTCCATGCTGTCCACATCCCTCTTGATCTAGGTTGATCTAAGGCGATGGTTCTCAACTTATATTGTACTGGGACCCATTTATAAAGATCGATGGCCAGTCCCGACCCACAGCCCCCTGGCTTTGCCAGTGCCCCTCACTCCCGAGCCACAGTCCCTTTGCCCCCAGCCCTGCTGGAGGAGGCCTCCAGCTGCACCTGTCCTGCGCAGGCCAGAGCGCAGCAGCTGCTGTGGCTCTGGCTCATGTGACATTAAGACATTAAGCTGTACTTCCTAGGGTTCTTTTCATAACATATTTAGTTCAAATAATTTGTTCTCATTTTTTTTATTTCATTCATATTCATGGATAAAACAATATCTTGAAAGACAACAACATGAATTTGTACCCTTTTTGTGCACGTAATGGAAGTGTTTATTTTTTAAGAAGTTGACTTTTTATCCAAAAAATTAAAAGTAATATCCAGCTTGGATTATTCAAGTTTTTCTTTCTTATTAGCTGCTGTCCTCACTGTCCTCAGAGTGTTATTGATGTGTTGTCAGTGTTGAAGTCTCAGGGACTACAGTGCCAGCAAAAAGTTGCAGCCAGGAGATCCCTACACTAATCTTGTCTTAACCACACAGTCAGTTCAGTAATGAAGGATTGGCCAGGTTGATTTTCTATAAGCCTTGGCCCTGACACACTTGCTGTCTGACAGACAAAGTGTTAATGCATCTATACCTATGACAAGGTATTGCCATGCCACCACATAGACTGCCCTAGGCCAATACAAAGTTCGCATACTTTTGATTTCTCCTTTTATACAGGGATCAAAACAAATTGCATATTGCATTCCACCAATTTTTTGACTATTGTAAGTGGTCTTGTACCCTGCATGTGTTTCACAGCCTGGTCTTGGTATTCTTATCGCAGCCTTATGATCCTGGTACTGGATTATTTTGCAGTACAGCCACCTTCCCCTCCCATCTTTTTAAAGGAGTGTACATCTGATCCACAATCCAAGTTTTGCTTATGTAATGCATTAATAGGGTAAACCAGTCAGGACTACTCCGACCAATGCTTCAGCAAAGCCTTTGTGTAAGCAGTATATATATGCACTGATCAATGTTCCAGCAACGCCTATGGTAGCCAAGGGTTTTAAACTCATTTGGGGAACTTTCTTAGCACCAGTCGAAAGAGTTGATGGTTTAATTCCTTTAAAAAAAGGAATTGTTGTGTCAAGTATTTTAATTAAAATGGATTAAGCTACTAAGAATCCAACAATAAAACAAACAAACAAGAAAAAACCCACATTAAGAATGTTAAGTATCTTTTTCTGTCTTCATTTAATCACATTTCACTTTCCTGGAGCTCATGAAGTTATAGACCTACTCATTTACTAGCTGCCACAAATCTTTTCCGAGAAAATGCCAGGTACTTTGTATACCTGACAGCAAGTGGCTGGAAGCAGGAATCAGAAAATTTTCAAATGAGAAATAAAGATTCAATTTTTTTAACAAAGCATGGTGATTAACCACTGGAACAAATGACAACAAGAAGCAGTAGATACTTTTAAATGGGGACCAGGTGGCTTCTTGAAGATATAACTTATTTTTCTCTGGTAATTCTCTCACTATGTGTATTGAATACATCAGTAGTTCTCCAAATCTGTTACAGTAGTTGGGGTTGTGGCAAGTATCAAGGAAGCTTTGGGGGTGGGGAGACTGTCCCTGTCAAGGCTTTCCAGAGAGCACCATGGAAAGAGGAAGAATGATCCTCATAGGTGGAGGGAGAAAATATTATTTGGGGAGGCTGAATAAAACTTAAATGTAAAAGATACTTCTTCACACACACGCAGATGCACAGAGACACACAAACACACACACACCCACAAACACACACACACACACCCACACCACCCAGCAGGTAAATGTGCAGATGGGAAGGGGTACAGGGAAGGGAAGGGAAGGGCAGGGACAGATAGAGGCCCACTTGGTGAGGGAGGGAGTGGGGCAGGGGCAGAGCCTGGGGCTAATGGGACCTTGGGGCAGTTCATGGGAGGGTCAGAGCTCAGGTGGCCTGTCCAGGGTCATGGGAGGCTCCTGCAACTGTGTGCACCCTGGGGCAGGCATGGGGGGCACATGACCCCCAGCTCTGTACACAGGACTTTTCAGAGGTGGGCTGCTGCTGTGGGCTGGTCTCTGCACCCCACTGCCGGTGCCTAGGAAGCTACGTGACGTCACATGCTTCCCTTCACCGGGCAGGCAGGAGATGTAGCGCAGCCAGTGCACAGGAGGCACATGGTGTCACACAGCTGCCCAAGTGCAGGATTCATGCAGGGAACAAGTCAGAAGCAGAACATGCCACCTAAGTACTTCGGTGGTAGGCTTTTCCAGCCCAAAGCACATGGGGCCATGCTCTGCTTCCTGCTTGGCTGAGACTGACACACAATCTCCCATTCTATGTGGGAGGAGAAAGCAAGCAGAAGCAAAGCATACTGGGATTGTGGAGATCAGCTGTGGATCAGCTGACTGTACAGAAGTTCTATCTCCCGAGAGATATTCTCTAGGCGACCACTTCGTTTGGGTTGTTTCTGAGTTATTTTTCTCCCAGAGCAGCCACTTTTACTCTGGGAGAAAAATGATGAACTTCTGTACAGTCCTGGGTTCTCCTGAGAAAGCAGAGACACTCCCTGGAGAAACTGAATGTTTGTCCAAGCCCTTAGAGATTTCTTTGCGTGTTTTAGTACTTGATCCTGTTGGCTTTCTGAGTGATATTTTAAACTGATATCATGTTTTCCTTGTATTCATTATATCTCCCTCATTAAAGAGGTAAATACTGCTGCTGGACAGGATACATAATGACAGGTAGTTAGACATGTTACTTTGAAGTCAGGTAGAAAGCAAGACAGAGTGGTACCTTATAGACATAGAGGCAAACGCTTTTGTAATCAGCTTTCTAGGATCTGAAAAGTGGCTTTTGCTGACAAAAGCTTATGCCTCTTAGTCTACAAGGTACCACTTTACCCTACCTTTTACATGTCATATAACTGGGGCTAGAAGAGACACGTTTCTTTTCACTAAGCCTGCATATTCCATCAGTTCACTTTTGTTACATGGTGAAAGTCCTTTAGTTTCCTGCACTAAGTCACCCCTGTTAACACTGATGAAACCTGGGTGGTCAGACCCAATGGAAAGCAGAAAGGTTGGAACCAGAGTTACTCAGGCAGGGTCAGGAAACTTCTGGAGCAAGGCAATTAGCCCTCTGAAGCTAGTCCATTGAACACCCTGTAGTTCATTGACACAGATGGGCTTATATAGGGATCCTGCTTCCCTTTTCAGCCAGTCAGGAAGTAGACAGACATGGCCAGGATGCAGCTGCCCATTCTGGTTCCTAACAACTCTTCTTTAATTTTTGACTCAGTGGAAAAGGGAGGTGCTGCTCAGTAGGCAGTAATTTTTACTGATGTTCTGGTTATCCTTATAGGAAAATAACTACAGTTGTGGCATTCTTCATCCATCAGCTTTTGTTTCTTATGAAAGATATGAATGCATATCAACCTTTTTTTTGTGGACTTTTTAGGTTTAGTATCCCTTTCTCCCTTTCTCCTTATATTTCATCACAGTTTCTCTTATCATCTACCAGCCATAAAAACCATAACCTAGTATTTCTTTGCTGAAACTAGCTTGGAATCATGCACATTTCTGGTTAAGAAGATGTGGTCTATCTTAAACTCTATGTCCCATGTACTGAAGGTTTATTACACCAAAAAAACATGTAACATGCATGTTTTTAAGCAAGGAGTTTTATGTTTATGTTTTATGTTGATAAGCAAGGAGTTTTACTTTAAGTACCCCTGTCCTAGAAGGATAATTATTAAAATATTTTGAAGATACGTACAAATATTAGGTTCTCCCAGTCCTTCAAAAACTGTCATTAGCAAATGTTTCAGTGTACTTTTTTGGATTTTCCTTATTTTAGCTTCTGCATTTCTGCACACTGACAGCTTTGCATCTCTGCACAGTGACCATATGGAATGCTCAGATCCCTGAGTTAAGTTGTGTGGCTTTGTCTGCTGCCTCCTTCTTACTGGGACCTTGAAAGATTAGAGGAGGAAAATATATAGCCTTGTAGAGCTTCTTATATGAAATAATGCCTACTGACATGTTAGGAATACAAATTGTCTTGTCTACATTGAAATATAAGTAGCAAGTTTTAAAATAGAAAAGGTCTATTTTCTAGCACAGGTATCCTCTAACATGTTTGTTTGCTTGCCATTCATACCCCAGCCCCTTTTGGTCCCCACCCTGATAGGATTCTTAACTGCACCAC
>NW_017728906.1:90033300-90036848 GCF_001723895.1 Crocodylus porosus | reverse complement strand
AAAATCAGTGAACAGGGACAGGCAGGATGGGAATGGAAAATACACTAAAAGAAAATCTTCTCAAAATGAAGCTTCTCAATAATTTAAGCACCATCATTAAAGCTTCCTTCTCTACAGTAGACCTAAGCTTGATTTAGGGAGACTGTGTGAACAAGATATGAATTTGTCACTTCTTGGCCTTTAACAGGAAGGCCTTAAGTCTGTCATTAGCTGCCAGTTTTACTGTTTTTTGGCTATGTAGGCATCTTTCCAGAAGAATTAGGCCACTAGTTCAGGGGCAGAATTAGCTGGGGTTATGGGGGGCTACAGCTACCCCAAAATTTGCCTTAGCCCCCCTATAGCCACCCCTCCCAGTGATGCCCCCTGTCCAAGCCCCCTGTCTCCCCCTTGAGCCACTGCTGGCTGCTCCAGTCAGCTCGGCTTACTCCTCGCCTGCCCACAGGGGCATGGCACTCTCACCCTGGTCTGCAGGGCCCATATCCCACCTTTGTCTGCGTAGCCCCCCCAAATTTTCTGTCTGTCCCACCTCAGACCCCCACTAGGAAGAGGCTGATGACACCCCTGCACCATCCATAAACTCCAACAGTCATCAGATTTTAAAGATCTTCAGATTTTGTGCCTGCTTTCTAATGCAGATACTTAATTGTTAACAGGATTGGAGAAAACACTGTTAATTCAATGATTCACCTTTTTTATTTTAGGATCAGAGTATATTTGCATTTTTCAATTGAGTCTCTCTTCTCAATTTGTTTAGAATTAATTGTTAGTAGCCTTAGATTAAATGACGCCTATTAAACAAAACATATCTCCACACTTGACAGCCAGTAGCATTGTGTTACTCGCTAAAACTGATGTGACAGCCTTCTGAAACATGTCTGCATTGTACCTCATTTCTCTTTAATTTGTCTTGAAATAAAACTGCAGTCTTACTTCGGTTCTCTTAGTAAAAATCATATATGCCTAGTTTATGTGCATTTCTCCTTGTCAGGCACAGACTAGATCTCACTTTTGAATTCAAATTAGCTTTCTCAACTATAGCATAAAGCGGCGACTGTATCTGAAAGACAGCTGTAACCAATACACAGTTATGATTAATCTAACTGGTTAGTAGATAGCAGAAAGTTTATTAGAAAACAAACAATTACCATTTACTGTCTGGAGAGGAGGGGGAAGGGAATTTAACTCAAGAGACTTGTTAAGTCCTGGAGTTTTAAGATTCTGTGGTATAATCAAGGAAAAACATGTTATGTTCAGATTTTAAGCTGTGAGACTCCAACTTAAAATGAAATAGTCATTCTTATTATTTTCATAGAGTACTGCGAATAACAGAGTAAGCCAAAGCTCTGAGGCTGTGAAAGTATTTACAAACTCACATTGTGTTTTTATACAGTTTGTGTGGCCAAAACTTCTTTACACAGGTAATGAAGTTCCAGGAATCTTTCTTTTATGAGTGCAAATTCTGATATACTTACGATGCACTCCAATACACTATATGCATTTTGGGAAGCATATATTTTAATTCATAGACATACTATGCATTTGACTTAAATGGAGGGTATTCATAGGGTAAGGTACCAATGGACAGGTGTAAGGGTAACAGAATCTACTATTTAACATGTTTACCTGGACTTTACCTAGACTGTAAATTCAACTTATGCAAGGGAGTAAGAACAAGTTAGAACCATCCATGCTTTTCTCCCCCATCCAGGAGCAAAGAGGAAGCAGGATTAGTATTGTGACTGAGGGCTTCTCTTCCCTCGTGGCAGGTAGTGTACAGTAAGTGAGATGTGGATTTACAGAACACTAGCTACTCCACACTAATAGGCATGTCCAGACAAACATGCACGTGTGTTTCCCCATGGACAGCTAGCAGCAGCACATATTTGTGCTGCTGCTGGTTGTTCCTGGGGAATGCCTCTGCATGTGTGATCTGGTGTGGGGCATAATTGCCCTGGGTGGGGTAGAGGAGGCTGGGGCCAGCACCTGGGCTGGCCCTAGAAGCCTTACTTGGAGTACAGGGGGCCTCCTGCAACTGCAGTGGTGTTAATCTGGGTGTGAGCCTGGTTGGCAGCTGGAGCTTGGCTCTGGCCAGCCAGGCTCTGGTTTCACGCACTGCATGCTGCTACCATGTGCACTGCTTTTTTTGGTATGCCTTTTTTGATACTGGGATTGCCCGGTACCTACACTTGGCTTCACGGTGCAAATATGCAGTGCGGATAACCAAATCAGGTGCATTGGGTGCATTTTGTCATGCTTCAAAAGTCTCTAAGGCATTGCAAAACTCTTGTACACACTTGTGTTGATGCTCCCAATGTCTCCTTTAATGCCCAGTAAGTGAAAATGAACTTTGTTGTCAAAAGTAATAAGGTACTTCACACAAAGCCACTTTTGCTGTGCACTAACAATGCCTGTACAAGGAGTTCGTACAGAGTAACCAGTGCGGTACACATTCATCGCTTAGCTTTTTGCATACTAACTTCCTCAGGTAGATAAATCCTCAAGTTTTTCTCTGAGTCACAGCTCCTCCATGGTTTCTGGCATTTCCATGTCAGTGCTGCTTACACTGCACCCATTGTTTGCAATTTTGCCTAAAGTTTCAGTTTAGTCCACAAGTAGAACAGAGCTGCGGTAAAGGAGATAAGCTTCTTCTCAGTTCTGTATTTGGAAGTGCAAGTAATGAAAAAAAACTCTACATCTTCCTGCCATATGTTGTTTCTCTTACCAAATCTCATACTACCACAACTGAAAAATCTTTACAAAATATTCTCCCAAATGAAATCCTGGGATGTGCTCAGCATCAGCTTGGAATAGAGCAAATACATGTATATTGTCATACTGGTACTGCTTATGGAAGTAATGATAGTGGCATTAATGTGTCAGTTCTAAAATTGTGGTTAATCATATACTTTAGGCCCATGGCAGACATGCAAGTAAAGGCACAGTCTTATGTGCAATCCCCACAATTGTACTTTCTACTAAGGCTGTGAGAAATGTTGCTGGCTGTTTCATTTCAACACTGTTTCAACTCATTTTGAGCTTGAAACAGTGAAATCCAAATGAAATGAAGGGCTTCGAAACAGCCTCGAAACAAAATGAGAGGAGTCGAAGCATTTCAAAAGTTTTGAAATGTTTGCAGTTTTGAAGCAGCCCAGCTGCATTTCCCTCCCCAGTGCTATGATCAGGCTGGGAAAGGGAACTCAGCTGAGCTGAGCTGAGTTTTCCTCCCCAGCACTATGATAGGGCTAGGCTGAGTTCCCTTCCCCAGTCTGATCCTAGTGCTGGGGAGGGGAACTCAGTGATCAGGCTCAGTTCCCTTTGCCAGCTCGGTAGGGCTGGGGAAGGGAACTGAGCCCAATTGCACAGGCCCTGCAGTCCTCCCAGGGTTGCAGCCCCTTATTTGCCTGCTGGATGAGAGAAGCCAGGTGCTGCTGCCTGGGACTGGTGGCCAGCATACCTCCAGTCCCAGAAAGTAGCATCCAGCTTCCCCTGGCTTCCCTCCCTCATCTGGCAGGCAAATCAGGGGCCTGCAACCCCGGGAGGACTAGCAC
>NW_017728906.1:90023194-90033200 GCF_001723895.1 Crocodylus porosus | reverse complement strand
GAAGCTGTTTCAAGCTTCCCCATTATAGCCTATGGGCAAAATATTGAAACAGTGTCACTGTTTTGATGAAAAAAAATGGAACAGCAGTTTCAAATAAAAAGGAAATTTGAAACGAAATGCTGTTCTGTCTAAACATCAAAACGCAAGTTGAAACAGAACAGTGCTGTTTTGCACAGTCCTACTTTCTACCATGCCTCTAATGGTACACTCCATGGTTGGGAACCCCATCAGCTGCCAGCTCCCGGCCTCTGGGGCTCACCTCTGAGAGCTGCAATTTGGCCACACATTCATTAAATGGCATGATAGGAACTAGCCACAAAGTTATTGCACATTTTTTCTGTAATAACTTTGTGACTAATCCTTGTTTTATCACACCATTAATTGCATTAACATGTGGCCAGGTAATAATGTAAGGCATGATTAACTGGTTAATCATATCTTAAGTATAATGTGTGCTGGGGGCATTGTTTAGTGATGTGTCCCCTCTTCACATTTGTAAGATTGGTTTTAGAATAGAGTTTTATTTCTTGTTGTATAATTTTGCATACAGTGGATCCATATAGCACCTGGTTTTGATAACACCTGTTGCAGTTATTCCACTGAATTCAATTTACACTAGTATAGATGTGAAGACAATCAGCATAAAATGTTACTGTTGTCTCCTCCCCACCAGATGAATGCAAAGGAGATGAATGTTTTGTTCTTAAATAGTTGATAGTAACCTTGACATATGCTTGAATGTTAGATTTACACTTGTTGATTAAAAATACAAAAAATGGCTCCAAGTGAATATTTCCACAGAGTGACTGCATATTATGCAGGACTTCATAGCTCTTTGGAAAGCATTAATCATCATTTGAATTCACCTTGATGTACCACTTGAGACAGCTGAGCAGCTGAACTTCTGACCCCTAGAGCCATACAAAGGGAAAAAAAAGATGTTGCCCAGCTATATTTACTTCTTGTTGATTTTTCAACTTTTGAAGCAGTATTGGATTTTGTATCTTCAGGCACACTCCTTTAACAAAAAATTGGTATCAGCATTGTACATATGCTTTAAAAGCTTTCTACAGGGAAGGCAGTGAACCCTAAAATCAATGTTCACACTAGCTTTATGATAGGTGTAGTATGTAGCTGGAAGAATAGACAGTTCAGAAAGAGTATAATGGCAATATTTATCAGTCTTAAAAACTTACTGCACTAAAAAGTTATCTTTATTAACAATTGAAATGCTATTTTAAATCAAATTCTATTTTAGATTTCATATTATTTTTAAATTTTAACTTAACATGACAGTGGTACTAGTGTATAATATGTCATGACATACTATTTTATTTTTAAACTCATTAAAGGCAGCTGCTACTTAGCATTGATTTAAACACCTTATTTTCTATTATGGATTAAAGTGGTTCCTGTCTGTTATAACAAAACAGCCTGACACATTATGCATTGTTACTCCTAAGTCCAGAAAAAATGTAAAAATAGGCAAAAAAAAAAACCCCAACCCCAAAACCTTAAACTGCTATTAAGCTATTTTGAAAGAAAAAAAAATTCCAAAATATTTTTTTTATTTTGTAAAAGATTTTCTTAGGGGTATTTTGTTGAAACTGATATACTTTGCTAGCAATGTAAGTTTTCATAGAATCATAGAAAATTAGAGTTGGAAGGGACCTCAGGAGGTTATCTAATCCACCCTGCTGCTAAAAGCAAGACTACTGCAACTACAGGTTTCCCTTGTTTTATGCTGTACATGTGTTCCTGGAAAATGGAAACTCAAATAACTCAAATTCGCATAAAGGGAACCAACTTTACAATGTAACAAACAGGGATATGTTCCAAGACCTTGACTGTACTGACCCCCAGACCCATTTCTACCACTTGTACAAAACAATTTTGGTACTCACCAAAGCACAGGGCCCTCCAGATCCACACATGAGATTATATTTTGGTGTGTGCCACTCCCACAATGTATTACACAATGCAGATGACTGTGGGCTTCCACCACACCAATCACATAAGAGTGAATTTACCTCCCATATAATGAATTTTTTGAATAAAAAGGGTCATTGCATAAGAACGAATTTGTACATACAGAACCCACATAAAGCAAGGGAAACCTGTATATCATCCCAGGCAATGTTTTCTCTAGCTTGGTCTTAAAAACTTCCAAGGATGGAGATTCCACAACATCTCTGGATAACCTGTTCCGTTGTTTTATTACCTACTTGTGAGAGAGTTTTTCCTAATATCCAACCTAAACTTTCCTGTAGCAGGTTGCATGCCTCAGGGGCTGCAGCAATTGCAGGCCTGCCCAGGAAGACCAGGCCAGCTGATATGGAGAATTAGCTAGCACAGAGGAAGTTTAAGGCTCACAGAGAAGGGAGCTGACAGAGAAAGAGACATGGTGAATAAGAGAGAGGGAAGGCTCTAAGGCTAGAAGCAGCAGTGAGCAAGAGAATCTTCTCAGGGTCTGTGAAAAGACCAAGAAGTGAGAGAGTAAGAAGGAAGAGAGAGGTATACCAGGATAGAAACTACAACACCATGCCAAGATACTCTCTCAGGATCTGGGAAAAGATCCTAGGGTTTAATTATACATTTGATTTATGGTTAATGCTGTGTCTTGTGGGGCAAGTCTGCCCAGGAAGAAGAAGGACTGTGTTTGAGAAACCTGACAACCCACAGCATTACCTTGCTGCAACTTGATCCCATTGCTCCTTGTTCTATCATCTGCCACCACTAAGAAACAGTCTAGCTTAATCCCCTTTGTAATCACCCTTCAGGTAGTTGAAAGCTGCAATTAAATCCCCACTCAGTCTTCTCTTCTCCGGACTAAATAAGCCTAGTCCCCTCCGCCTCTGCTCATAAGTCATACACCCCAGCTCCTTAACCATTTTTGTTGCTCTCTGCTAAACTCTCTCCAGTTTAGCCACATCCTTTCTGTAGTGGTGGCCTCACCAGTGCCAAACAGAGGGGAACACTCCTACTAATGCAGCCCAATATGCTGTTAGCCTTCTTGGCAACAAGGGCATACTGTTGGCTTCTCTTCAGCTTATTGTCCACTGTAACCCCCAGTTCCTTTTCTGCAGAGCTGCTGCTTAGTTAATCAATCTCCAGTCTGTACCAGTGCATGGGATTGTTCCATCCTAAGTGCAAGACTTTGCACTTGATCTTATTGAAACTCATGAGATTTCTTTTGGTCTAATTCTGCAATTTGTAGAGGTTTCTCTCAATCCTAATCATACTACCAATGTGTATACTACTATCCCCTCCTCCCCTCCTGCCCCCCCTTCCCCCCCCAAAGCTTGGTGAAGATATTGAACAAAACTAGGCCCAGGAGTGACCCCTGGGGCATTCCACTTAATACTGCCTGCCAGCTAGACATCAAACCACTGTTTACTACCCTTTGAGCCCAATGATGTAGCCAGTTTTCTATCCACCTTACAGTCCATTCATCCAGCGTGTACTTCCTTAGTTTGCCTGCAAGGATGTTGTTGAAGATTGTATTAAAATCTTTGCTAAAGTCAAGGTATATCATGTGCACTGTTTTACCCACATCCACAGAGCCAGTCATCTCATCATAGAAGGCAATGGAGTTGGTCAGGTATGACTTGCCCTTGGTGAGCCCATGCTGACTCCTCTAATTACCTTCTCCTCCAAGTCTTAGAAATAGATTCCTTGAGGATCTGCTCCATGATCTTTTCAGGGACTGGGGTGAGGCTGACCTGTAGTTCCCCAGATCTTCTTTCTTCCGTCTTTTAAAAATGGACAATAGAGTTTCCTTTTTCCAGTCATCCAGGACCTCTCTTTAGCACCATGATTTTTCAAAGAAGCTTTTCAATCACAGCCAACTCCTTCAGCATCCTCAGGTGCACTGTGTTCAGCCCTATAGGCTAGTACACACTCAGCTTTTCTAAATAGTCCCTAACCTGTTTTTTTACTACTGTTGGCTGCTTACCTTCTTCACAAACTATGCTGCCAGGTGCAGTAATCTGGGAGCTGACCTTGCCTGTGAAGACTGAGGCAAAAAAGGCATTAAGTACTTCAGTCTTTTCTGCATCATCTCTCACTAGGTTGCTTCCCCCAGTCAGTAAAGGACCCACACTTCCCCTGATCCTCCTCTTGTTGCTGACATACTTGTAGAAACCCTCCCTGATAGCCTTCATGTCCCTTGCTAGTTGCAACTCCAATTGTGCTTTGGCCTTCCAGATTTCATCCCTGCATGCATGAGAAATATTCTTATAATCTTCCCTAGTTGTTTGTCCAAGTTTCCACTTCTTATAAGCTTCTTTTTTTGTGTTTTAGCTAACTGAAGAATTTAGTTTACTGAAATTTTGTCAAAACAGCTTTTTGTGATGAAATGTTCTACAAAAATTTTTGAGTAGCTGTAGTTGAGGATATCAGAAAGAAGAAAAAAATAAGTGTGGGAGACTGATATTAATGTAATAGATAAATAAATTTACACTAGAAAGAATTCTAATAATTAACCTCTTTGTTTATCATGTTGCTTCTTTTAAAACAAATAATGTCTGCTTCACAAAGTACTTTGAAGCTTAATTCTTCATTAAGCATTTTTAGACATCAAAGGCAAACTCTGTAGAAGTATTATTGTCATCAGGGCCAGGAGGAGCTTCATGTTTGAAATCAGAGGGAAGGGAGAGAATGAATGAGAAGGCAAGGAAGAAGAGAGAAAAAGGGGCCATGGAAAATAACAGACCAAATGATTTTAAAAAAGAAGAATCACAATATTAGAATTGATCCATTGAGAAGTTTAAATCTTGTCAAAATGAATAGGCATATTCCAGGCTATATTGTATTTCCTTGCTACAAAAATCATAGCCGGGTGCCTCTTAGAACAATGCTAATAATTCCTGGTAAAATGGGCAAGATCTTTTTGTATGTTTGTTTTTTAATCTTCCATTATATGGGTGGAACGTTATTAAATGTAGTTGAGGAAAGTATTCTACAGCTACCTTGGGTATATCTACTATAACTATTATGTGGACATCCCCTCACTTATTCCATTGGTTTTATTTGGGTTATGTCTCCCAAATCAGGTTCATTTGTAATTCTCACTTATTATACATTAGTTCAATAAAAAGGCATGATATTATGAAATTCAGAATAAAAAAGATGTTATTCAGTAAATTTACTTCCATTTTGCTTGCATATATGGTTACTCAAGTAAGTCACATGATTCCTGATTGCAAGCACTTCTAGAGCCAACAGTGACATTCACATCAAATTTATTCTTCTGTGACTAGGTAGACATGTAAATAAGATGGATTAAATGCTCCTAGAAAGCAAATGCAAAAAGTGAACAAATATTTCCATTCATCATTTTAGATGGAGAGGTATGAATGTTTTTGTATTACTGTCCCAGTGATATCCTAGGATAAATCTACACTGTGTAAAGCAGTGTTGTGTATAAATATGCTAGGTAGTTCCACCTGAGCTAGCTCTGGAACTGGAAGCAGTATAAATGGGTCAGCACTACGTGCTCCCAACTAATTAACTATACTGAGAATTACTAGGAGTGGAGCAGCAGTCTCATATTATTTCTAAACAGAGATGTGAGTTTTCTGGAAAATTTTGAATCGGAAAATTTTCCAATGCCCTAAGTAGAATGTGATCTGATTTAGCATGTTTACTTGACATATATTTAGTAAACAAAACTAAGAAAATACCCTCATGTTTATTTTGTGTCCCAATAGCCACAACTATTTGAACTGAAATATTAGATTAGGAAAAACAATAAATACAGCACACTTAATGTGGTTTAAATGTTATGTTAAAAAAAAATCAAAGTTTTATGCGGAAAGAAATTATTTTTATTGGAGTACTTATAAAAATGTAAAGACAATACAAAATAGCATGCACTTCCCTTACATTGTTTGTTTAAATTTAAGAAAAAAACTAAAGGCACCGAAAACTGTTGATGCAATAATTTTAGCACACCCAAAGAACTGTGCATGATATGCCATGGTTGGCCACTCATCTACTTCAACTGAGTTTAACTTTCTTCCACTAAGGTCATTGCAGCACCTCCAGTTTCACTGTAGAATCACTTGCATTATGTATTAGTGCCATTTCAGAATCAGACTGAGGCAAATCTGATTCAGAAGTACTTGAACCACATGCTCTTTCACTAAAGGATGGTTTTACCAATGAGGCTATGGGCACGGGAAACTTATCATCACACTGCATCTTCTTCACTAATTGTGCTTCTGACTGATTCAGAAGCATAGTGGTGTGTTCATTTGTTAGTCTATTCCTCCTTTTTTGTCTTGATTGAGATGAAAGCCTTGGTAGAATAGTTGGTAGAATAGTAGTAATTTGTTTACTTACATAGGATTCCTGAAGTAGATGCTTCTCAGATTATTTTGTTCCACCACTTCATTGTATTAGCTTTCTATATATGGCTTGTATGCTTCCAGGACAGTTTCTACATGTTATTAAAAGTTTCTGCATTTTTGTTGCATTGCTAGCATACTCCTGCCTGCAATATTTACATCTACCAACTTTCTATTTCCCTTCAGTGGCTTGAACTTCACTATAATGATGCCCCCCCCCCCACTAGTTTTTTCTGATTAGGTATTATTATGACTACTTCAAACCAAAAGCACTAAAAAAAACTAGTAGATCTTATGCAAATACTTCCAACTTCCCCAACTCAAGAAAAGAAATTAGACACTGCTTTGTGTATTTTCTGAACTGAAAGTGAAACAAAAAATAATCAGTTTTAGTTTTGGTTTTGCTTTCACTTGCAGTCTGAGATTAAATAAGAGTTTTAGCTTTGGTTTTGATTTGACCTGCACAGCCAATTAGGTGAATTCATAACTTGATTTTTGGATTATTATGTGAGTATTTACGTTTCTGTTTATAAATCAATAAAACATATATGTACTCTCTCACACACTTCCTAGGGATAATCACCTGAAAAACATTCATTTCAACTTTGAAATGCCAAGCTTGCCAAATATTGTATTGGCATCCATTCATTGTTACTAATACATTTTATGACATAATTAATTTTTAGAAAAGGAAAATTTCCCACAGAAAAATAAAGCACTCGAAAAATTTCTGGAAAATTTCTGCCCCACACCTCTATTTCTAAGACCCATGCTAGTATCTCTCTACAAACTGCACTCTGCCATGTAGATGCACATGCTTATTCAGACCTAGTACAGGTACTTCTATATGGCTCTGTACAACACTGTAATGACATATCCTTGGTGTTCTTCTGTATATAGCCATTCAGGTAAAAAAGGAAACTCAAAGTTTGTATTCCCATATTTTTGCCATTCAGTGCTTATAAGATATGTTGCTAAGCAAACCAAGACTTAGCCATAAGTTAGGAAGCAGGAAGCTCTTGGGTGCTGAAACTGGTGAGAATATGATGATAGTCAAAGTACTTGGATTTGAGAGAGCGCAGGAGTTACAATTGTCTGGGTGAAATAGTTTACCATCTAGGTTCTTGGTGCTAAGCTCTAATTTGTAGAGTGTTTTTTTTTAAATTAGTTGGATGTGCATTAAATACAACCTGTTGAAGACAAGACAGACAAATTCAGCACTCAGCTGCTTCCTTCTTTTCCTCCCTACCACTAAAGTTCATGGGATAGAGAAGTAGGGCTGGAAGGGACCTCCAGAGGTCATCTAGTCCAACCCTTACCTGAGGCAGGATCATCCCTATCCAAACCATCCTGTACAAATCCATAACCTAGCCTCTTAGTAAAACGACTGTCAGTCCTGCCACAGTGCAAGACATAACACCGTAGCCTGCCAGGGGGACGACAGCAGCCAATGTCCTGCTTCTGTAAAAGGTTGTTAATATACACTCAAGAGATCCCATGCCCTCTATAGTTAGAGCTCCGTTAGTGTTGGAGTGATGTTGTGATGGGCTAGAAAATATGTGAGAGGCAAGAATTTTTGTTTTATCGGACCAACTGCATGATTGGGA
This sequence comes from Crocodylus porosus, assembly GCF_001723895.1. Taxonomy (NCBI): domain Eukaryota; kingdom Metazoa; phylum Chordata; order Crocodylia; family Crocodylidae; genus Crocodylus; species Crocodylus porosus. The sequence goes on along the minus strand of NW_017728906.1, from coordinate 90,025,243 downwards.
TACATTTACATAAGATTTTAAATATAATGCAGTCTTCTTCTGGTCTCATGGAAGTATTGTCATTTTCTTCTGCCAATTTTAGAAATTTTAGTTACAGGAGGAGAATAACAGCTGGGCAGCATATGAGGCAACAATTTTCTCTAGAATAACAATTGTCCTAATGATTGTTAATACTGTATTACAAAAGACAAACATTTTGAATGGTTAGGGAAGAGGATGATTAAAAAAAAAAGTCTGGTTTTCCTAACCCATCTAGTTAGGAAATTAGAGATTACATACATGGCACTTTCTGAATGAATACTGGGAATGTAAGTGTTATTTCATTTTTCTAATATATGGGCTAGATGAGTGCAGGGTTGGTCTGGAGGCTGAATCCCATGTGGGGTTGGTCTGTGGCCTTAGTCTGCAGTTGCAATCCAACACACTACCCTGACCCCATGTGCCAGAGGCGGCCACATGCCAGCCAACCTCACATGTCCCGATCCATCTGCCCGCTGACCTGACCCCACATGCCCAGATCCAGCTGTGGAATGACCTCATCCACTTAGGCACAGCCATACTGTCTAACCCACAGGGTTCCCCAGAGGTCTGGGGATGTGGCAGCTGGAGAGCAGCAATGAATGCTTCCTGCCAAATTTCCAGACCTGTTAGGAACTCCGTAGCCTAGATGACTTTGCGTTCAGCCCACAGGTTGGAAGTTGAGCACCACTGTCACATTATATTGCACCTAATCTCTCATTTTGGTGGACAGTTTAATGAGTAGCATTTGAAAGGTAAAGTATCAGAAAGCATGCAATAGAATAAATTATAATAATAGCTAAACTGTTCCTAGTGTTTCCTTCTGCTGCTGAAGGGTGCAAGGTGTGGTTAGAAAACACATGAATGTATGGTTGTGAAGAATTACCTTCTTCAGGTCTTCCAAAAACTCTGGCTTAACAAAGAGCTTAAAGCACCTATAGAATTTAAACATCTGCAGAGGAAAAAGTAGGTGGAATAAAAATGTGGTAAAAACTTTACAAAATATTTGCAACATAAGCATGAATTTAGAAGAAAGAAAAGGTTGATGAATTGTTTGTCTTAAAACTCTGACATACAATTGAGATCCCTGGCAGTTTCATAACCAACTCTGTATTTTATAGCCTTCCAAGTGGAATATTTTCCATTAATAAAAGAACGACAAGTTACTACATCTGGAGAATTAATGCATGAAGTCACAGAAAACTAGCAAGTTTCATTTAGGAAAGCAAGAACCTCCAACTGCAGTCCTTGCAAAGTAAAATGCTGGCACTGTGTCAGTTCCTGCATTATCTGTTTCATATCTATTAAATTATTTCTTCTACTTCAATTAATCTACATGACAGAATTAATACTGGCGTAACTCCTATATTTCTAATCCTACTATATAATATAGTTTATGTGTGTAATGCGCTAATATATAAGCTCCCATTTTAACTTACAAAAATATAATAAAGCATACTTAGAAAACTTGCAAGCAGCTAAAGCATGACTATTAAGCTTATTATGGTGTGCAATGGAGCTACATTACTTTTAATGTATTACTGATGGAATTACAAAAAAGATTTCCCTTTCATCTATGAAACAGGAATATAGTATTACTTCAGGCTAATGGACTTTTTTGCTCACTCAAAAAATAACTAAATTAAAATGCATGTAGTAGCAACTCAAATAGTTACTAGTGCTATAGCTGTTCTTGTTATCACTCATACTCTGTTTCCTCTTCTGCTTCAAGTTCATTGAGATAGTATGTGCTGTAGCATTTTAGAATGCACTTCCATTCATTATATGGCATGTCATATACCTAGATGGCATTAGACTTCAGGGGGAAAAAACAAAAAAAACTCTGTATCTTTTAAGTATACATCCCATGGTAAACTCATGATAAAGTCATGGTGGAGACATCCAGGTCATGGGAAACATGAAAAGTCATGTTATGTAAATGAACATTATAGCATAATTATATCATATAATTAATAATTATGAATCTGGTGAAAGCAAGATTTTGCTAGTTTATATTTTAAAAATGTGAAT
>NW_017728906.1:90018046-90021896 GCF_001723895.1 Crocodylus porosus | reverse complement strand
CTGGGCACTCCTTGCATTTGTCACCTGTCTTGCTCGGGTGTTGTCTCCTCGTCTTCCTGCAGCTCCCTCCCCCAGTGAGGCTAGTTTAAAGCTCACTGTGTGAGATCAGCCAAGCTGGAAGAGAAGACACACTTGCCTTTAGGAGAGAGGTGAAGCCCATTCCACACCAGCAAGTCCCCCACCCGAAAGCATAGGTCATTATCAAGGAACCCAAGGCCTGTCTGGTGGCACCAACTGCATAAGCACCGGTTGACCTCACCAATGCAGGGCTCGTGTCACCGTCCCCGCCTACTCACCAGAAGAAGGCAGGAGAATACCACCTGTGCTCCCGTCTCCTTAAGCTTGTCCCCCAGAACCTTGAAATTCAAGAGTCACTTTGGGATTTTTTTATCAGGGATTTTTCAGTTTTCAGAATAGGAACACTTTCTGCTAGGGAGGCCAGTGGCAGTACCCAGGCAGAGGAGCCTGCTCAGAGCTGGTACCTTGAACCCAGCTGGCAGTGGCTGACCTCCTGGCCACATGGGGGCCACATAGTTCAAAGCAGGCCACCACACTGGGAGTATCTTCCAGGTGATAGCTGCCCAGATGGCTGGGCAGGGGCACATATGGTAGTAGTGTCGCAGAAAGGCCAACTCCCCAGCCACAGCCCACTGGCAGCTGGCCCAGAGGGCAGATGCCTCTACTGGCTGTGCAGTCTGTAGCTGGGTCTGGAAGGTGCACAAAAGGGCTGATTCAGCTTCAGGTGCTGATTCAATTTGGAGATTTGGCCCGAATTGGCGGCTGAATCTCCAAATCTGAATGGAATCAGGGAGCTAATTAAAAGGTCCAAATCAATTCAGAGTTCTCCAAATTGATTCGGAAAAGATTCAGAGAGCTTCAGTGATTCCTGCAGTCCCCACTGGCGCCAGCTTTAAGTGGAAGAAAACTAAACACCTTATTGAGAACTTGTTAGTGTATTTGATGAACCAGTGAAAACAACTGTGACACCAGCAGTTCCATGTAGTAGATCAAAAGTTTTGGTCTGATCCCCTTTTTTGAGCATTTACTACAGAGACACTGAGTACATGAGGTGCCAAAGGCCCTGGCCTCTTTCAGGAAGAGCACTGTCACCTGAAGTGTTTAAAACTTTCCATATGCCCATCATCTTAGGCCCCTGCCCCAACAAAAATAAATGCTGGTTCCTATGATTCACTATGTCTTTTTAAATAATTAGTATTTTCAGTGTAGTATCTGTCCACACCCAGGACTGTACATTCTCCATTTATGTAGAATTTGATTCTCTCTCGCTTGTCTCTCATGTACTTTATTTTTTGCAAAAAATGAGTTAAAAGTGGATGTAAAATGTGACCATTCTGCACTCACTTTGCACATATGTATACAAATGAATTATGGTGGAAAGTCAGGCCTTATAGCAGGCATGCATCTGCAGGTGTAAACTGTCATCATTCAAACGAAGTCAATGGAACTACAACAGTTCACAAAATTTGAAGCTGTGGACTACTGACTTCAAGGCCAAAAAACCAATTATGATAAACTTGCCAAATATGACTTCTTGCATGATGCAGGTCACATAGTTTTAGTAATTCCTGAATCAAGGCCCTATCTCCTAATAGAAAGACATGAAATCTTGATTTACAGACTCATGTAGGAGTATCTACCAAATCCTTGTGATGCTGTTAAAAGTTTTTTGCCTTATTCCCAGTCTGTATTTGACCAGTTTCATTTCACAGCCACCAGATTTCATGATGCTTTTACTAAATTAAAGAGCCATCTACTATCAGAAATCTTTTTTCTTTATAGATACTTCTGGCCATGATTAGGTTGACTTTCAATTTACTCTAGGGTAAACTAAATTGATTGAATTATCTTTTCCTATAATTAGGGACTTACTAAAATAGTGATTTTGTGGAAGTCACAAAATCCAGTATTGCTAGCAAAAAAAAAAAAAAAAGAAAGAAAGCAAGCTTACTGAAAATAAAATGCTGGCTTCTCACAGGGACCCAGCAGTCTTCACGCCACTGTGGCTTGGCCACACAGCCCACCTGCATGAAGGGCAGCCCAAAGTGGCTGCATCCCCCAAGCCTCACTGCTGATTGGCTGCAAGGGCTGCCTGTCATGTGGCCCTGCCCCCTCCTAGTAGGCAGCAAGGAGCTGTATGACAGACAGCCCTCACAGCTAATCAGTGGCAAGGGGCAAGGCTACCAGGGTCCCTTGGCCAATCAAAGGCATTGGGGGAGGTGCAAAATATGCAAAATCCAAAATAGAAGCTAGCTCCATGATCTCCCTGCAAAATCAACTGGCCGCCTCCTCAAGTTGGGTAGACCCTTACCTATAATGCAGGGTCTTCAGATCTTGAATAGATTTTTGTGGCATTCTCTCTTTTTTTTTCTGTGAGAGCTCCGTTTAAAAGGATTTCAATATTAATTATGGTGTTCAGGGTTACATCTGACCTACTGTAATATACATGATAATCGTATTGTATTGTTACATACAAACTCTCACTTTACTAGCCTGTTATGATTGAAGTTACTCTTTTTCTTTCCTTTCCATCTCCACCAAATGATATGGAAAAAAATCTTAGCTTTTCTCATGCCAGAGTTTCTGATGAATGCCTTTGTGGAGTGGATTGAAGATAATTATTGGACCATAAATCAATAGTCCTCTGCTTTGAAGAAAGAAAAAGTCAGTCTTTAGTTGAAACAGAATTAAAGCTAAATTAGAATCATGGCACTGTTGGTCATGAACTATCAAATTATTAACCACCAGGTTGAAACACAGACAAGCACTGCAATATTTTTTTCCTCTGTTTACATTATAAATAAAATCATTTTTTCTCTTGTACACAGAAAATAATAGTGGACACATAATTGCATGACCTGACAAGAACCATTTCAGCTTTACTTATCCTTTATTATTGCGTTTCACCGACATGGTACATTATGCTTTCCTCTGCAGGACAAGGGTTGTGATATATGTGATCCCAAACCACAGCCATTCTAAAAATAATCAATGTTTCTTTTTGTTACAGTGAGACTTTAAAACAGGTATTGTATTTTGCTGTACTGAAACTAATACTGGGCCAAATTGAATTCCAGTGCTTTTTATATTGCAGATTGCTGACAGTACTGTGACTAAGAAAAAATTCAGCAAAGATCAAGAAAAATCAGAGACACTGAGGGAGATCAACTTTTATCATTGATATGAAAGATTAAAGGAATGTATATTTAACCTGCCTGACTAAAGGGTTAGCAAGACTAGTATACCTATTTTTTAAAACCTGTAAGGGAAATAAATCGACTGACTATACAAAATATATTCCAAGGTACACTGTGGCAAAATTAAGATGGGGAAGAGGGGTGACAAGGAACATGGTCTTGTAACAGGGAGAGGAATTATAATGGAATGGAGTAGTTTTCAAAGGGAAGTAATGGAAGATCTTTAACCTGAACATTTAAACCAAATCTGCACACAGCAGTAAAAGATATACAATAAGAAAAATCCTACACCAACACAGGAGTAGATTAAATAGATACCTTCTGTCTCTATTTTCAAAGATTATGTTCTATTTGTTTTCCATATCTTTTTACTAAAAATTGCTTTTTCAGTATTAGCTGAATCCTTGTAAAATACCACATAGTCATGATTACTTACAACAAGTATTCATGCCAAACCTGCAGAATTAAAATATTCTAATGTATCTATAAAAAAGCCTGGCGGGGGAGAGAGAGAAAGAAGGAGACAAAGGTTTTTTACTGCAGTTTGAAATAGCATGGAAAATATAAAAATTAAAGAACTATATACCAAAAATAGTGAATGAGCTCTGGATAAAAACAAAGCTCACCACTGTATC
>NW_017728906.1:90002634-90017936 GCF_001723895.1 Crocodylus porosus | reverse complement strand
AAAGATAAAACTATGCAAGACAAAATAACAGCTTTCTGAGCTGGTAATAATAAAGATCATAATGATACATTCATGGGTTTCAGAAGCTTAACAGTGTTCTATCAATAAAGAGATCTTTTAGGAACCAAGAAATAACATTTTCAAAAATGTTTTAGAATCCTTACTTAAATTAAGTGCTATTAAACTGATTACTCCTTCAATTTTTCTAGGTTTTAAAAAAATCAGACGCTACTAGAAGTAGCATAAATTCAACTCGTGATTTTTCTCATATATCCTGCAATAACAGATACAGTTGGTTCAGCTCTCAGACTGTCAGGGACCCTAGCAAGCAGTACAGCCTGGGCTAATTGCCCAGACAGACGCATCTACCTTGGGTCTCTGGCTGACAAGTTCTGCCCAAGTAATTAAGTGGCCAGGCTGGCTTCCTGATCAGCTGCTGGGAGCAAAGTCTCTCCATTTATTCCCACCTATAGCAACAGTTCTGACCCTGGTCTGTTTTGGCAAGCCTCCTGGTCCCTGATCCTGGCTTTGGCTCTCTTCCTGGACTCTGGCTTTGGATTTCCCTGTAGATCTGTTTTCTGACCTCGCTGGCTCTGTTTTCAGACTTCAAACTGTGGATTATCCCAAGGCCTTGGTAACTTGGCATCTGATTTGCTAACGCTGGTCTGTGTTGTAGACAGCCCTGGTTTTCCCTCTGGATTTCATAATGACCTCTGACCGAGCCACTAGTCCCTGCCCTTCTCTTAGTGGCCTAACCACTAGGACAAATCACCTATGACCCAGTCCTTTACAGCTTAGCTGGCCTAGAGGCTGTTGCCACAGGTGGCAATAAACCCACATTAATATGGAAGATACAAATAGACAGGTGGGAATAAATAGGAAAACTGAGCTTCCAACAGTCAATCGGAAAGCCAGCTGGTTAATTAGCTTGGGCAGAATTTGTCAGACAGAGACCCAAAGTAGATGTGGCCGCCTAAACAAGTAGCCCAGACTGGGCTGACTGCTAGGGTGCTTGAGACAGGCAGAAGGATTTTTGAGATTCTCAGCTTTAAAAAAATATAAAAAGCAATTTATCTATGCTGTTTGCAGAGAAAAACATGAAAATGTGACCTCAGTCGGCCCTAAGGGCTCAACAACCCAGAAGGCAAAAGTTAATTGTTTCTTTTTTTAGGATCATGATTTTTAAACCAGGTATGAAGTTTGTACCTTCTCTCCCATTTATAACTGAAAATGGCATGTTATAGGCATTGATTTCATTTGACCCCCATTTTTAAAAGCTGCAATTTGCAGATTCCAAACTGGAATGTAAGCCATTTCATCAGAGACCACAAATTGCTCAGGGTCAAATCTCATCTGGTGCATACTTCCATAATTTTACTGACATCAGTAGAGCTACACTGCTTAATTCAAAGACTGTGGCCACAACTACCTTCAGCAGGAGGAGGACTTAGGCTTGTACGGATAGCTCTATTATGAAAAGTCTAATAGTTGGCCAAGTCCTTGGCACCCTGTGTCTAATTTACCCCTAATCTGGAGGCTACTTTTTATATGCTGAAAACAGGAGCACAGCAAACTAGAGATACACAGATACATCGGTCCAATATCAGATCGGCACCAATATAAAGAAACTTGGCTGTATCAGAAATCGGCCCAATGTGGCTGATAATTTGGCTGATAAATGCCCTTCCCACAGCACAGTTCATAAGCATGAAGGAACATAGCTTGGAGAGCTGTGTGCAGATGCTAAGTCCATTGTTGTGGAAGAGAAGGGGGAGGGAAGGGGCATGGAGGGTGCAGTTCAACATGCAGACCCCCATGGTGAGGAAGGGAGTGGGCCTGGCACTGCCTAGCTGGGGTGGGGTGCAGGATAGACCCGCAGATCATCTGGGGGCGCAGGGGGGCATGTGCCCCCCAGATATCTGCAGGGCAGGGAGGATGGGCTGCAGCTGCCCATTGGACCTGGGGCTGTGTCAGGTGCTTCTTGGTGGACACTGGGCTTGGGGTGGGCAGTGGTGGCACTGGGAAGGGGCTGCAGGGAGGAGCTGCATCCACCCTAAATTTCACCAAAGTTCAGCCCCCACTGAGAAGAGCCCAGTGCAGCCCCAGCTCCAGCTGGCAGCTGCAGTCTGCCCACCCCACCCTCCACCCCACACATCTGGGGGGCACATGCCCCCCATGCCCTCCCAGGGTATGCACAGTGGCAGGATCTGCCCCATCCCCCTCATGCCCCTGGGACAAGCCACAGTTCCATCCCCTGCCCTGCCCCACCCAGATGGGCAGCACCTGCCCCTGCCCCTCCCTCACCACAGGGAGCATTGACCTGCCCCCCACACCCCTTCCCTTCCTCCTCCCCTTCCACCACAACAGACTTACCAGCTGGACATAGCTGTATCAGAAATAGGTATTGGCTGATATGCCTCCTTAACAATTGGCTGTTGGTATTGGCCCCCAAAACCTCCATCAGTGCACCCTGTGAGAGCCCAGAGGGCACTCACCAATTGTGTATCTCTGACGAGGAACATGGACCACCACATGCAGTAATGTTGACCCTACAGCGGGAACTCCCGGTCCATACCAGCACAGCTTTACCTGCACAGCAGGTGAAGCAAATTGAGGCTAACTGGCTATATCCAGGGGCCGGGGGCAGACCCAAGGAGGAGTCACTGGAGCAGGGGCAAGTAGCTACAGAAGGGGAAGCCTGGGAAAGCTGCCAGGCAGAGGCTGAGGGAGCGGCGACCCCCTTACCATGGGAGTGAAACTGAGGGCAGGAGAAACAGGGCGCCGAAGGGGAATCCAGGGATAGCCCCAGGAGCGGTGGAGTTGGTGGATCCATCAGAATCTAACCGCTGCAGAGTTCCTTTTGGCTCTTCCGTTTTTCTCTTTTGCCTCCAGTGGTTTTCCCCAGCCAATCGGAGAACCCAGGCTGAAGGGTGCCTGCCTGAGGAAGGGGAGCCAGGGCTTACCTCCAGAAGTCTTCGTAACCAAAAAGGGGCGATTAGGACCCCAGGCCACAAAAACGGTGTCTGCCTGGCTGATGATGTTGGAGGGAATCCCCAGCCGTGGGAGTGGCACTTAGCGGTAATTACATCCCTGCAGCATGGATTTTGAAGGTCCTGGAGAAGATATCTGAGCAGGGAAAGTGGCTCAGAGAGGAGTCTGGGGTAATGACCCCAGGCAAGCAAGCACCCAACCAGGAAGACTCCTGAGCCAAGGAGGCCAAAGGTCAAGGACTTTTTTTTCTTTCAAAACCCCCCCCCAACATCATAAAGAAGGAAAAGGAATCAGAAAGTTGACTCTGAGCTGGTCCTTTCTACCCTCCCAAAAGTTGGGCACCTCTGGGTGCGGGGCAGCCCCTTTGAGTAAGACAGGCAGTCACCACCTCCCTCTCTCTCCAGATCTCTTATATCATCAAAGTCGTGGCAGGTGGGAAAAGAAGAGGCATCAAATCCCCTCCCACTCAGTCATAGGGGCACAGCCAGCTGAGGGGCTGGTGAATGCCAGCAGGACGCCGGGGTGTTCACCCGTACACAGTGACAGCCTGACACACCCCGATAACAAACTTGCTGCATAAGCTTGTGTAACTTGTCAGAAGGCTGCCTTTCTCTCCAGTTCCCACATTCTTATCATCTGTGTCAGTGATTCTCAATCAGGGTGATGAAATACTTTAAAGGGTGCCCTGAGGTGTGAGAAGATAAGCAAGGATCTTCCCTGACTGGCCACTCCCCCCTCCCCCTTCCTTCTACTGCCCAGCTGTTCTGCAAGGATATAAACACTATAATAAATTAACTTTTGTGAATTGAGAAGCGCTCTATTTAAAAAATGATGGAGAGGTGCCTTAAGTCTAAAAAAGTTGAGAACCACTGATTTAGGTTCAAGTTGATAACCTGCATCTGCTGCAATGAGTCTTCCATAGGAAGCAGTGAGAGCTTCTTTCACTGATTCTGTAGCTTTTAACAGGATGGATTATCAGATGAGTTATAGGCTTTATGTTTCAAGAATGGCCAGGGAAAGGAACCTTTGACAGTATCGTTAAATACTGGTGATAAGAATTAAACGATAGGGCAGAGCAAACTTTGCCAGAGTACTGCATTTGTCTAGACATGTCACAAATTATAAGTAATGACTTTACTAAAGTTATTATGTTCTTGCCTTTCAGTAAACATCCAATTCTATGTTTTACCTATACTTATGAGGGAGAATAAAGTGATTTGTCTGACACTTTTTACTGGTCTCAAGACAGTGTGGCCTTGTAACATGGGGATTAGAAGGACTTTGGGGTCTTCATTCTCCAGACAGGTTAAAAACAACACAAAAATGAGATAGATCAGAAAACTATAAGGAAAAACTCTTTAATACTGCATCCTTAAGTGATTTGCTAATGAAATTATACCTTTCAAATAAATACCTTTCAAAATAAACTTAACACAGCCAGTCAAGCTACACATGTGTATTTATTAGAAATAATTGAATTAACTAGACTTTCTAAACCTTTACTTCACAAGGAATACTTTTCACTGGAATCTTCTTTTGTTAATCAACAATCTTATTATACGGAAACTGCCCAACCAATTTGAATGAACTAAAAACTAGCCAAATCTTTTTTTAAAAATATAGGTTGTCCCTTTTTTTCTGGTAATTGTGAACAAAAGTGTGGTATCTTTCTATACCTTTTTCTCCCTTTGCTTGTTGTAATTTTTGATCACCTCTCTATTTCTCACTCCCACTGGGATCAGAAATAGAAGCGTTGCAATAGTGAGACAGGTTGCTTACAGAAGAATTCCAGCAGTAATCCAAGAAGTTTCAAAGAATAAATTTGTTAAAAAGAATCAGTATTAATCAAATAACCACGCTCAAAACAATGCATCATGAATGTTCTGTGTATACTGCTTGTGTATACTCTCTTATGCGGGGGGATAAATTTTCATGGATTAGATCACAGCTGTCCAACTGGTGGCTCACATGCAGCCTGTGAGGAATTAAAATTCACTGTGAGGGGTTAAACTCCAGATAAATGCCATACCACCCCCATCACTCTAGCTGAAACAGTAGTTAGCTTCTGAGCTCCCCCTCCCTTCTCTGGCTTTTTTTTACACCTGCTCAGGGGGTGAGGCAGGGCAAGGTCATACAAGGAGTAAGGGTGATCTGATGCTGCATGGGTAGGCAGTGCAGCAGTGGAAGAGGGTGGGAGGTTTAGGGTATGTGGTGCAGAGGTGGGGATTCAAGCTTGCAGTGCAGCAGGGGTAGGGGTGCAAAGTGAAGCAGAGGGTAACCTGTGTGGCATGCAGCCTGGGGGCCTGTGACCCCTGCCGATGCAGCCCAGTTGGACAGGCTCAGATTAGAGGGAAGTGTGTATGTATCAGCAATTACTGCAGAGCAGCTAAAAAAGTACGAAAGATCCCTACCCTTTGACTTCATGCGTCTTTGTCTGTCCATGCCCTTATTTTGATAATGTGTTTCAAAAGCCACTTTAATCCTACATGCTCTGCTCACAGCAGAAGCAGAATTTGAGCTAGCTGAAATCAAGGTCTTGTTGGTGATCAAATTTCTCAGCTGACTATGGTTTTGTTCTAAGTCCACTGGGAACTTTCATAATGCTGCCCATGTACCCTGAAGCAGGCTTGAAACAGAATATCCAGGTTTCAAACTTAATTCCTCATTCCTCAAATACAATAAACAGGGACTGGCTATAAATCCCTTTAAATGAAGTGTCAAGAGATTACAACATTGTAAGAAACACATTGTAAGAAAGACTAAAGGGACACAATTTAAAAAAAAGAGCCCGAAGAAAACAGTCACAGCAACTGCTGACTTTCAGCTAAACTGAGTCTCAGGAAAGGGGGCTTTCCTTGGGAGCAATTAGTAGCAGTGAATAGGTTGAAAGAAATTTGACTTAAAGTGATAAATTAGGACATTCATCCATTTACCAAAGTATGTTCTGAAATATTAACTGCTTCTATTTAAGAATGTATATTTATTCCTGGAGTAGGTAAAGCAGAGTGAGCAGGTGCTATTGAAAGGACGCAGTGAATCACTGAGCTTTCTTCCTCTGAGCCTCATTAAGAGGATTCTAGCTTCACTTTACTTTTTGCCACTCCAAATTGCTACTAAAACTGTAGCTTGTATATAGGTGGCTCCTGCTCTGTGGATTTATGAACAGCAGACACATCTCAGAGCTCCAGCAGGTGCATGATAAGTGTTTTGGCTGTTAATGGATGCATATCTTCTTTCCTCAGATCTCTTAGGTTCTGATCACTGATCATAATCAAACTATGATATATTGATCTGGCCTGCATGACAGAGTGGCTAAGACATCTGGCTAAGAATGCCCTACAGAAACAAGCAGAAGTCTGAGCTGGGAGAACTGTGGCAACTTTCTCTTCTATGTGCAGTCAGCAAACTTAGATGGTGGGAATAGAGATGTGTGTGAGAATTGACTATGAAGTAGAGACACAGCCAGGAATCAGCTGTCTGGTGATGTTCTTAGACCTTTTCCATGATGCTGTTCTTTTGGATCGGGGTAAGATGAAACCTAGCCATGTGCCCCATGTTACCACTTGTCAAAAGAGCCAGCCAGCCAGTGAAGCCAACACAAAGAATGCATGTAGGCCCCTAAACTGAAACTTCGGTGGAATGTAGGTGTGTAAACTGAAGTGTCAGAGCCATAAACTGACCCCTAATTTGTTTTATGTGCCTGAAGGGCCAGACATGATATAAGAACATAAAGATTGCTGTATTAGGTCAGACAAAAGATCCACCTAACATGGCATCCTGTCTGACAGTGGCAAGTAGTGGATGTTTTAGTGGAAAAGTATTAGAAATAGGTCATGTGTAGAGTGATCCACCTTGTATCATATATTCTCAGTCATCAGCAATAACTTATATTCCTGTTGTGAGATATAGTGTTGAATGTGTATGTATGAATCTAAAGTTGCTTTCTGTTGAATCTGCTAATGCAAGTGAATGCATAGCTTTACTTTGTTTACAATATGTTCTGTGTCTGCCACTCCTTCCCACACTCATGTCTGAAGTCATTCATTTCTGAATGCTCTTGGACTATCATAACACCTGTGATTAATAGTTCTTGACAGACCTATCCTCCTTAAAACTGTCTAATCCCATTTTGAACTGTATTGGCCTCCACAACAGCCTATTCATAGATGCTTGCTACTGCCATCTTGATACTTCTGTCTTGGTTCCTATCTCATGCCTAAAGATGTCTGGGATTCATACATAGGGCCACACCTAAATTCCTAAGGTGTGCAGTTCAGTAGGCATGCTCAGAATGTGGCTACCGCATCTTGATAGCACTGAGTTTGATACTAAGTTATGTCACTGTGGCCACTTTCATTTAAAAGTGTAGCTGGAAGAAGTTAAGTATATACATAGTTTCATGGATTCATAGATGCTAGTGTTGGAAGGGACCTCAAAAGATCATCAAGTTTGACCCCCTGCCTAGGCAGGAAAGATTGCTGGGGTCAGATGTTGTTCCTTTTTACCCCAAGAGGTGCCCTGGTGAACAGAGCATCTCTGATCCCTTGCTGTGTCCCCTAATGAATTTGTAGGTGGCCACAAGATCACCTCTCAGCCTTTTCTTGCAGAGACTGAAAGGGTCCAGGTTCCTCAGTCTCTCTTCATAGGGCTTGTCCTGTAAGCCCCTAACCATATGAGTGGCCCTCCTCTCGACCCTCTTGAGTCTATCAACATCCTTTTTGAAGTACGTTGCCCAAAACTAGATGCACTACTCCAACTGCGGCCTGACCAGTGTTGCATAGAGGGGAAGTATCACCTTCTTGGTTCTATTTGTCATGCATCTGCTGACAAATAGATGCATGATAAAGTGTGGTTAGCTTTGCTGATGATTTCATCACACTGATAACTCATGTTCATCTTGGAGTCCAGTATGACTCCGAGATCCCTTTCTACCTCTGTGCTGCTGAGAGGGTCACTTCCCATCCAGTAGGTGTGCTGGATATTTTTGTGCCCTAGGTGCAGCACTCTGTACTTGTCCTTGTTGTACTGCATCCTATTGTGTACTGCCCTCTTTTCTAAACTTTCCAGGTCTGCCTGCAATCATTCCCTACCCTCTAAAGCATGCACTTTACCCCACAATTTAGTATTGTCCACAAACTTAGACAAAGTACACTTCAGACCCACATCCAAGTCACCGATGAAGATATTGAAGAGTACAGGTCCAAGGACCAAACCCTGCCAGACCCCACTACACACATCCTTCCAGGTTGATACCAACCCATCTACTAACACTCTCTGGGTGAGACCACTAAGCCAAGTTGCCATCCAGTGGACCGTGTAAATATCTATGTCACAGCCTCTTAATTTATTTATGAGAATGGGATGAGATATCATATCGAAGGCCTTGCTAAAGTCCAAGAAAACGACATCCATCTCTACTCCTGTGTCTAAGCATTTATTGACCCTGTCATAAAACAAAACCAGATTGGTCAGGCATGATCTACCTGCTATGAATACATGCTGGTTTCCCTGCTGCATTATTTTTCCTGTTGGACTCCCACAAATATGACGCTTCATAATCTTTTCAAAGACCTTTCCAAGGATGGAGGTGAGACTGGCAGTAGGGAAGAGAACCCAGTTTCCTCATCACTGGGCTACAGGACCAGCCTTCTTCATGGCAATTTTTAGCTCTGGCCTCTTGAATTATGTATTCTTGGCTGCATGGTGGCATAGTTTCAACATGAAGAGTTGAAGATGACTTCCACCCCTCTCCCCTTCCTCTTAGAGCCTAGCACAGCTAAGTGGTTAAGACACCATCATAATATAGGTATGTGCTCCCCTTACAACCCAGGTTTCTCTCATCTTACATGAGTACTTTAAAAACCAGGCTGGTTATGTAAATGGTTGGCACCACCAACTTTGTGTTTTTGTAACCAAGATTGAACCAGTTGTCCATACCCAAAGGGACAACTAAGATGCCTAACTGCAGGAAAGGATTATGGCCTATGAATCTCAATCCCACAGACAGACAAGGTTCTTTGAGTAGATGTGATATCTTTTATTAGACCAAGTAAATAGGTAGAAAGATCATTCATTGCAAGCTTTGGGGCACAAACGCTCTTTTTCCAGGCATAAGGAGAGTCTGTTTGTGTTTGTGTGTTTTCCTGGGTAGAATAGAAGCCAATGTGCAAAATGCAGGTCTGTAAAAATGTAAATGTGAGGCAGTGAGGATCTGAGGGAATGGGAAACAATAGGTGAGAGACAGGTGGGGGAAAGAGGAATGTAGAACTGGTGATAGCACGTAGCTGGTAAAATACAGACAGTTTACTTGGGGTTATCAGATAGCAGGAAGTTTATAATGTGCCATAAATCCAATGTCTATATTTTAGTCTGTGGTTTTTTGTATCCAGTAGATTGACGAAGTGAAGTTTGTAGGCTCTTCTACGAAAGGTGTTTTGTAAATTACCTTTGAAGATTAGAACTGAGAGACTGGGGGGAGAGTGGTTCTCTAGTGAGAAGTGTGTCAGGTATTTTTGTCTTTGATGGTGTGTGTTCATTCTGGTACACAGTAGTTGTTTGGTTTCTCCTACATATTTTCCATCAGGGCATTTAGTGCACTGGATGAGATAGATTACATTTCTGGAGGTGCAGGTGTAAGATTCAGGAATGGTGATGGTTCTGTTGTGGGGTGTAGTTATCATGGGAGTGGTGGAGATGTGTTTGGAGGTTTTAAATTTCTTGTCCCGGCATGGTCTGGATCAATTCAGTGTGCTTTAGGCCATAGGAAGTTTGTTTCTGGTGATGGGGTTGGCAAGGCTCGATGTTTGTTTAAAGGCCAGGATGGGTGGTCCTGGGAAGATATCTATAATAATTGGGTCTTCTTCAAGTATGGGTCACAATTGTTTGAGGATTTTCCATATAGGATCCAGGGAAGGGTAGTATGTTGTGGGGGGGGCTACCTTGGGTCGGTCGCCCGCCTCACCAGGATGGCCCCTGGAGAAGAGAAGGATCTGCCGTCTGTAACCACGCTTCCACCGATCTGGCCTGCCATGACTTGATGGAATATGGGGTTCACCCATCTGGGGAAGCAGGCAGTCCAGACGCAGTCCCTCGTCTCTAGAGTCCAGGGGTCCTGAGGGCTCCTCCACCCCTACACCCTCGCCGGTCCTCCGGGGTAAGCCACCTCTTGGGCTGTGCCACCCTACAGGGCGTTAGTCCCTGTGATGTTCAAAAGGGGCAAAAGGAACAAAAGAAATACAATGCCAACACAACTTCTGAGCCCAATATCCCTGGGGCGGAGTTTTACCTCACTCCGCAATTGCCCTCAGCCCCGGCCGGGCTGGGATCTCCGGCCCCTAAGTCCATCCACAGGCCCCACAGTGGGGTGTCTTCCCCCGCTGGGGCCCCCTATTAGAGTACTTACGGTACCCGCCTTGGGCCGGGTGTTGCTGCCTTCGGCGGTGTTTGGGTCTTCGTTCCCCTACCGCCTGCTGCTCGTGCCGCCTGGGCGCGTTGGGGCTTACCTCCACCCCAGAGGGTCCTGCCGCATGGCCAGATGGCTTGCAGCTGCCCAAGGAGGGTCTCTCCGCCGGCGCCTCCTCTACCGTGTCCCTCTGGCTCCGCCATCTCTGGCTCTGCGTCTGTCAGGCCCGCTGTCGCCGACCCCACTGCCTCCGGCTCCACCGCCTCCGACTCCGTGGCTGGTGGCTCTGCTGCCATCGGATCCACCGCCACCGGCTCCGCTGCCGCCGGCTCCGCTGCCGCCAGCGTTGGCTGCAGTCGGAGCCTCTCCCTCTTTTCATCCAGAGCTGGGGTGCTCCTTTTATAGCTCCGGGCTGGTCCCGACCCGGATCTGTCCAGGTTCCTGGAAGGGGAAGACCTCAGGGGCCGCTTCCGGGTCCGGACCCGGAAGCCGGGCCGGGCTTCGCCACCTTCCACATTGTCCTGGCCCCCCAGGTCCTTGATCCCTTCACATATGTCATAACAAATGGTGTGTGATTCATGGGAATTTTCTTTTTGTACTACAGTAGTTCTTTACCTGGTATCCAGGTGGCTCTTTCAAAACTACAATCTGTCTCTCTGGAAGAGCATCCTTGTTGGGTGAAAGCCCTTTTGAGATTTGTAAGGTGATGATCACAGGTATTCTCAGTGCAAATTTAGTGGTATCTGAGGGCTTGGCTGTATATTACAACTTCCTTGCTGGTACTGTGTTGATATGTATATTGGTCTGTGGGTTTTTTATATATTGTGGTTTGTATTTTACCATTTTGGATATTGATCATAGTATCTAAAAAGGAAATGTTGGTGCTTGAGTATTCAAGAGATAGTTTGATGGAGAGTTGATGGTTATTGAATTTGTGATGGAAATCAATCAGACTGCAGGTTTTTGGTCCAAATGATGAAGATGTCATCTAATATCTTAGGTATAGCTTGTGTTTGATGGTGCAGCTTTGAGGAATTCTTCTTGCAGGTGGGCCATAAAAAGGTTGGCATATTGTGGGGTCATTTTGGTGCCCATCGCTGTGTCCGTGGTCTGGAGGAGGTGTTGGTTATTGAAAGTGAAGTTGCTGTGTGTGATGATGAACTTTATCAATTCAGTAATATCTTTAGGTCTGTATTCTGAGTTGTAATCTTGCTCTTGTAGATATGTAAAGCAGGTTTGGATGCCATCCTGGTGTGGGATGTTGGTATATAAGCTGGTAACATCCATGGTGGCTAGGAGGGTATTGCTGGGAAGCTAGTCTATGTTTTAAATTTTTGTAGGAAGTCTGTTGTGTCTTGGACAAAACTCGGTCTTTAGGTGACAAGAGGTTTTAGGATGGATTTGATGAAACCTGATATTTTCTCAATTAGGGTTCCATGATTGCATATTATAGGTCTGCCTGGGTTTCCTTGTTTGTGGATTTTGGGGAGCATGTAAAAACACCCAATTCATAGCTTCATGTAGATGCCTCTAACAGGATAAAGGTGAAATTTCAGACACTGTTCTCTGTCATTTCTCTTTGGTTGTTTTAGGCATTCCCCAACTCAGTGTGCTGGTTTATGTGAATCCCATTCTGAAGTACCTAACCAAGCACTAAAGAGGGTACCAACATGCCAAAGTTCTGGTGGTCAAAGTCCACACACCACTCTTTAGATCTTCAGGTCCCTTGGCACATGCATAGGGCAGACTATATATCTAGTATCCCTTCTCAGAGCTAAGACAGTTCTACAGACCAGTCCCAAAGATCCAGTTCTCAGATTCTGCCATAGCTAAAATACTTCCTTGTTCCTTAATCCTGTAATAGAGAAAAGAGTTCCACCTTGTGTCTGAATTATATTATTACAGATATATGTCACTTATAATATTTTGGATATCTGACATTTTCATACAATACGTACAATATTCAGTAGCCTACCTAAGGCGGGATGAGATGGGCACCTGACCTGCATGCCAATTATGAGGGGGGGCACCAGGACCCTCTGCTGCTGGGAGTCACTCCTGAGGTCAGGAAAGCCCCATGCTGCCCCTGCCTGCTGTAAAAACCAGGCAGAGCAGTGCCACACCAATCAATGCATCTGGGGCTAGGGAGTGAAGGGGGTGTGGAGTGAATGGCGCTCCCCCCAGTCTACTGTGGTCAGCATACCCCTGCCACTGCCACACCTCAGTGAGCTCCATATTCCACTAACAACATTAATTTGACCCTCATTCACTATGTATTCAAGTATCCAGCTGAACTTTGAAATACAAAGCCTTGAGTAGGCAGTTGTCTCTGTTCAGCTGACTTTTGTGATTAAAAAGTAAAGCAAAATTGCAGGCATTGGATGGAGCTCTTATACAATATGATGCAAATATTCTTAAGGCTTGTATAAGCAGGGAAATTACCAAGAAGTAAGTTAGCAGGTAGTTTACAGTACTAACTACCCTACACTAACTACTCCTGTAGCCTCTCTCAGCACACAGTAAGTGTAAGGAAAATGAATCCACCTTTACTTCTATCATGTTGTATAGGAGCTCCATCTAGTGTTGGCAATGTTACTTTACTTTCAACATGGAGCATGCTGCTTTCTACTTCCTATGTGTGCTAAGATCTGAATTCATCCCTTAGCTTTATAATGTTTACTCTATACCATTGGGGTACTCACTCAGACCTCAATACATTTGGGGTGCTGTCCTCGAGTCACCATTCAGCAGAGAGCAGTGGGGTGCTAAACAGCTTAATCTTTATTAGGATCAGGATTCAGCAACTCACATGCTCACAGCTTGCAGGGAGAACTACAACTACCCACCACCACAAACCACACCCACATGGGCATCGGGGGAGAGACTGGGTCATCCCACTTCTGGCCCCTTAAAGGTACATTCCATATACCACAGGCTTATCTTACAATAATTTTCAAGTGTAGACAAGTATTGATCCTACATAGGAGTGCTCAAACCCTGTCTGACCCTCAGAGCCATGTGATTTGGTCTGTGAGGCTCCCCAGGTGTCTAGAAATTGGGGAAGGAGGGAGCGGAGGGGACACTGTTCCCCCACCAACAAATTTTCAAGCCCTGCAGACCAGATGACATGGCTCCATGAGCAGATTCTTGGAGCAACATGGCCCAATCTGGTGTAGATGGGCCTGGGGGCAGAACGCAGTCTGATGTGCATGGACCTAGGGCTGGAGCAGTAGTCCTGATTCAGTGCATGGCCATACCCATGATATATATAGCCCACACTCCTAACTACTCCTCCAGCCTGTGGGGCCAAAAGTTTGGGTACCATTGTATTAAATCAATTAGTTGGCCAGAAAAAAAATTAAATAGACTGTAATTAGTCTCCCTACAGTATAAAAGGATCATGTCTTCTCTCATGTTAATGAGTGTATATATCCAGCAATTAAAAAAGTAATTAGTTGTAATATTTTGTCAAAGTCCATTCTAAACAAGGTAAACACTAACAATATAGGGTATTGCAAGCTAAGACTCTCATAAACTTTACACACACAGAGTATTTCTGATTTCCTTGTTTAATATTCTAATCAATATATGGCATCCTTTTGTTTTGCTTGCATGTGTCTTTGTAGCAAAACTCGGGGCATCTTATTTTGCTTTGTTCCCTCTGATAGTTCCCTGTATAGCATGTTCATCTTCCAATCTGCTCAGATGGCCTAGGCAATACAGACATCTGTTTGAGCAGGGCTGTCACACTTTGTAAATTTGCCGTTTCAGGCCTCTGCGTTGGTTACTTTATCTTGCCATTTGATGTTGAATATGCGGCGTAAACAGTACAGGTGGAAGCTATTTAATCTTTTGTCTTGATGTGCATAAGTTGTCCATGGTTCCCCACCATACATGGGAATGCTGAGTACGCAAGCCTTGTACACTAGCATTTTGGTCATGATGAGCTGAGTTGTTTCCTGCTCTTTTAGTTAATCTGCTGAAGGTGGTGGCAGCCTTTCCAATGCAAATATTAAGTTCATCATCCAGTGAGAGGTTAATGGTCACTGTAAAACATATGTAGCTAAACTTTTGAACTACTTCTAGCTGGTTCTCATTAAGGGTGATTTTATGGCTCTTGTGCAACTCCATGATCTAGTACAACTATTCTGTTAATGTTGATAGTGAGAGCAAATGCCAGACAAACTCTTGAAAAGCGATCCATGAGTTCTTGTAGTAGGCCTTTGTCATGGGCTATAGAAACTCCCTGACAAGCACCTTTCTAACTTTAGCCTTGAGTTGTGACAGGTTGAAGAGTTTCCCATTCAATATTGTGTGAAGGTACACTCCACCTTCTATATTGTTAAATGTGCAGATCAGGAGTATTGAGAAGCAGATTTCAAAGAACATAGGGACAAGAACAGATCCTTGCTTCACTCCGCTTTTCATCTCAAAGCTCTCTGAAGTGGACCCATCAAACTGAACTGTTGCTTTCAGGTTGTCATAAAAGGAATGTATAAGACTTAATATGATTGGTGGGCACCCTATCTTTTCTATGACTGCAAATAAAATAGAATATAGAAAATAGAATATGGCTGAAGGGTCGTACTCAGAGGGTGGTGGTAGATGGGTCATCTTCAACCTGGGGAGAAGTGGGCAGCGGAGTCCCCCAGGGCTCGGTCCTTGGGCGCACACTGTTTAATTTCTTTATCAGTGATTTGGACGATGGGGTGAAAAGCAACCTGTTTAAATTCACTGATGATACCAAAATTTGGGGTGAGGTGAACACGTTAGTAGGGAGGGGAAGACTGCAGCAAGACCTGCATAGGTTACAAGGGTGGGCTAACAAAAACAGGATGTGTTTCAATATTGACAAGTGCAGGGTGCTGCACTTGGGCAGTAGTAACCAGCAGCACACTTATAAGATGGG
>NW_017728906.1:89994637-90000890 GCF_001723895.1 Crocodylus porosus | reverse complement strand
CCCAAGGGTGCCCTGGTAAACAGTTGTTCACCGAGCCCTTGATGTATTCCCCTGATATAGTAGTAAGCTGCTACCAAGTCCCCTCTCAGCATTCTCTTTTTTAGGCTGAAGAGACCCAAGTCCCTCAGCCTTTCCTTGTTGCAAGATCATACAGGTGGCTGGACTCTCTCAAGATTTTCCACGTCCTTGTTGAAGTCTGGTGCCCAGAACTGGGCACAGTACTCCGGCTGCGGTCTCACCAATGCTGAGTAAAGCAGAAGAATCACTTTTGCTTGAGCTGGTTGATGCATGCCAGAGTATTGGTTGCCCTGCTGGCTACAGCATCACACTGATGGCTCATGATCATACTAGTCTATTATTACCCCTAGGTCCCTTTCAGTCATGGTGCTAGTCAGTGTGGTACCACCAAGCCTATATGTTGGGGATTGTTCATCCCCAGATGGAGCACTTGACACTTCTTAGTGTTGAACTTCATCTGGTTTCAATCTGCCCAACTTGCCAGCCTGTCTAGGTCCACCTTTGTCTACAGCCTATTTTCAAGCGTGACCACGCTCCCCAGTAACTTGGTTTCATCCACGAACTTGGCCAGTGAGCTTTCACCCCCACATCCAAATCATTGAAAAAGATGTTGAAAAGCAATGGACCAAGCATGGAGCCTGAGGGACACCACTGGCTACTTCTCACCAGTACAACGCAGACCCCACAGACAGCTTGCTACCCACCTAACTGTCGAGCAGTTAACCCCGCAATCCTCCAATGTTTTCCCATGACAACATCATGGGATACCAGATCAAAGGCCTTTTGGAAATCTAGGTATACAATGTCAGCCTCCTCTTTCTTATCCAGGTGGTGAGTTATAGAAGGAGATGAGATTGGTAAAACAACCAAGACATAGCCCGTGACATAGCCATGCTGGCCATCACTCAGAATCCTACCTTCTACACGTAGAATCCTTGATGAATTTTTCCAGAATTTTCCCTCAGATAGAAGTTAGGCTAATTGACCTATAGTTGCCCAGGTCCTCTCTCCTCCCCTTCTCAAAGATGGGCACATTGGCCCTATTCCAGTTCTTAGGGACCTCACCCGAGTGCCACAATTTTCAGAAGTTTCGCCAGAGGTCCCATGATGACTTCAGCCAGCTCCTTCAGCACTCTCAGATGAAGTTCATTCAGTTCTGCTGGCTTATGAATGTCTAACTTTTCTAACTGATCACATACCAGCTCAATGTCAACAGTAGGAAGGTGGTCATTCCCACCATGCCCATTCTGAACCTTATCTAGTATGATTTTCTCCTTAGTTCGGTAAAATACCGAAGCAAAATAGTCATTCAGGAGTTCAATTTTCTCCTGAGTGTTGGTAACCAGCTGTCCTGAGTTGTTAAGCAATGGCCCTGCACTTCCATTTGTTTTCTTCCTGGTCCCTAAATACCTAAAGAAGGACTTCTTATTGTCCTTGATTTCTGTTGCTAGTTTAAATTCAGTCACCACCTTAGCTTTTCTAATCTGCTCCTTTCAAATGTAGGTTGTTGTGGTATAGTCCTCCTTGGGGACTGTCCCAAGCTTCTACTGTTTGTATGCTTCTTTCTTCTTTTTCAAGATGACCATGATATCCCTATTAAGCCAAGAGGGCTTACCAGCCCTTCTGCTACCTTTCCTCCATTGTGAATGGACTTCTTTTGTGCTTTGAGGATTGCGTCCTTGAGGAACAACCATACTCTTTATGTACTCCTTTTACCTTCTGTCCCTGGTCCCGCAGTGCTTCCCCTACTATTGCCCTGAGCCTATTGAAATTCACCTTTTTCAAGTCCAAAACTTTGACCCTGCTAGCTGATTTGCCTGACTTGTGATGGACAGTGAATGTGATGGTTTTGTGGCCACTGTCACCTGGGCTACCCTCTATATTCAAGTCAGACACCAGATCATCGCCTTTGGATAAGACCAAGTCTAGGAAAGTGTTACTTCTGGTTTGCCCATGCACTTCCTGAGTCAGGTACAGCTCTTTAATACGGGTCAGGAAGCAACATGACAATCCAACTTAGCTGAATGGTCCTCCAAAGAGATGTCTGGGTAATTGAAGTCACCCATGACAACCGTGCATGCATGGCCTCTGCCAGTTCTCAAGAAAGCTCCAGATCAAGCTTCTCTCCCTGGTTTGGTGGTCTCTATACACCTACAGTTAGGTCTGTCCCACCATGCACGTGCCCCCCCCCGGTTCCTCCATAGTTTGACCCAGAGGGTTTCAAGCCACTCTTCTTTGGAGCCAATGTCAGCCTTCAAGGAGGTGTACTGCTGTCTTACATGGAGAGCTACGCTTCCACCTTTCTTCCTTACTCAGTCCCTTTCGTGCAGGGTATAGCCCTCTATATCATGTGAGGAGTCCCTCCAGGTCTCCATAATCCCTACTACATCATAATGCCCACTGGAGAGAAGAAGGGCTAGCTCCCCCTATTTCTTTCCCATGCTCCTGGCATCAGTGTACAGGCACCTGAGACCTCCAAATGAGATTCTTGATTTCCTGTCACGCTGAGAGAGGAACATTCCCTCAGCTCTTGCAAGAGTGGGTCTCCCAGCTTTGGAGCCAACTTGTGTACTGGTCCCTGGGCATGCTCCAGTCAGTGTCTTCCCATTTCCCAGTGATCTTAGTTTAAAGCCCTACCTAGAAGATCGGCCATCCTGGCTGAGAACAGGGACTTACCTCTCATGTGAGGTGGATGCTGTCCCTTCCCAGGAGTCCTCTCTCCCTGAAGTACGTGCTGTGGTTGAAGAAACTGAAGCCCTCTCAGTAGCACCACCTCTGGAGTAGTCAGTTCACTTCTTAGATGCATCCTTCCTTCCCTCGTAGGTCTGTGGCCTGCAACTGGGAGCACAGAGGAAAAGACTACCTGTGCCCCTGACCCCTTGAGCCCAGCCCCCAGAGCCCTGTAGTCACTCATGACCCAGTCTGGATAATTCCTGGCCATGCCATTCATGCCCACATGGATGAGGAACATGGGGGAGTGGTTGGAAAGCCAGATGAACTAGGCCTCTCTACAACATCTCAGATGTGGGCCCCAGGGAGGCAGCAGACCTCATGGGCTAGGTGGTCCAGACAGCAGATGGGTCCCTCAGTGCCATGCAGGAGGGAGTCCCCCACCACCACCACCCTGTGTCTCCACTTTGGGATGGCAGTTTGCTGACCTCCCCAAATTTCCTCTGCCTTCTCTGGTAGTGATTTCCCAAACATGCTGAGTTCAAAAGCCTTCACAAACTCCTGGCACTTCCTCTTGTTCTTGGTGTTAGTCGTATTGATTTTGGGTTTGTTCTTAGGTTCTGCTCCATGTATTTTCTTAGCTGTAATCTTCACTATGCTAATGATCAGGGAGTGGTTGGTGTCACAGTTGGCACTGTGTAACGTGTGGGTTTTTGCACTGAAAGTAGGTGTTTTCTCCTAACAATAACAAGTTCTAGTTGGTGCCAGTGGCCTGACTGTGGATGTCACCATGACACTTTGTGACAATCTTTTCCAGCAAAATATGAATTGGTAATGTATAGTTGGCCTTGGGCACAGAATTCAAGAAGTTCTGGGGCATTTTCATTCATCTTACTGATGTCAACATGTCCTAGGCAATCTGCCCATGAGTTTTCTGTGCTGACTGGCATTGAAGTCTCCAAGGAGGAATAGTCAGTCGATCGATGATATTCCTTTGATGACTGGGTGCAGATTGTCATAAAATTTATTCTTCTCTTCAGGGCTGGAGTTGAGTGTTGGCGCATAAGTGCTTGTGATGTTCACGCAACTGATGGTCATCTGAAGTCTGAGTGAAATGATGTGCTCTGGCTTCCCAATGGGTGTATCTATAAGCTTTACCAGCTTGTTACTCAGTGAAACAGACACCATGTAGATGATTTTCTTCAGTGCTTTTACCTTACCAAAAGAAGGTATAATTGGCCTCTTGGACAGAAACATCTAATCAATATACTTTCTTACAAAGAAGAATAAGACATGACAATATACATAGCAGTCCATACTCTGACCTTAGATAAAACACATTTTCTCATACTGTTTTATCATCTAGCGCCTCATCTTCTACATAGAGGACGTGTGAAACATCTATGCTTTCTATGCAGTAGTGTGTTATAGAAAAGGCTATTTAAATCTGGACTGAAACCTCTTGGCTGACAGGCCTTTACCTTCACAGTCTTCACAGCTCACACTGCTGTTAAATAGAATTACAAGAAAATTTAACAGAATATGCACAGTAAAATGCTCCACCAAGTCCTGTTGAAGCTCATGCTGTGACCACTTCTGTCAGGGATCACAGACGTGTCAGAAATTTACAATGCTCCAGGCTCTTCCAATATGTCTGTGAAACTCGGCAAGACAAGGCTTGTGCAGAAATAAAGATCTTAAACTGTATTTGACTTTGGGATGTGTTTGTAACAACCAACTTATAATTTTATAAAGAAATTAAAGCCACAGAGAGAGCAAAGCCACAGAGAGTGCAAAACCTGTCTTGTTCAAATTCAGAATCCTAAGAGGATTATTTGTAAGTCATCAACTCTGTTATGTTAGTTTTTACTCCATATTATATTTCCTGCTGTAGGGAGCACTAATGAATTACTTCATTTTATTAACATTATTAGCTATGTGGATTTAATGAGGTCCCCTGTTAATAAAACAGACAGTCAAACCACAGAAAGTTAATGATCCACAAACTGTAAATTCGGCACATAATAATGAGGAACAAACTACTAATGCTTCAGTTTAGGTAAGCATGTAATATCTCAGATGCTTACCTCAAGTCAGTAATAATCTACAACTGCTTGTTCCAGAAATCACGCAAGATTTTGTGTGTGTGTGTGTGTGTGTGTGTGTGTGTGTGTGTGTGTGTGTGTGTGTGAAAGAGAGAGAGTGAGAGAGAAATCTGTAGGGATCCTGGTTTTCTCTGATTTAAAAATATCCCCAATTTCCAGTTTAAAAAAAACTAACCCCAAATCCACATTTATATATGATTTAAATTAAATACCACTAATATAGATATGTATATTAGTGGTGTTTCATTTTAATCACAAAAAATGTGGATTGGGGTTACTTTAAACCAAAAAATTGGGGATTTTTTTAAATCAGGGAAAACCAGGATCCCTGGATTAATCCCTATTTTTTTCCTAGTTGCAAATTGATCAGAGGTCTAGCACAACTTGCTACCTTGATGGCATTTCAGTAGTTCTGCTTTGGGCACTAGCAAAATCCAAAGAGAAGAAATGAAAACAAAACCATATTAACCAATGGTACTGAACCTTGTAAATAATTAAAATGCTGATCTAAAAAAAGGTCTCATTATCCATTATGAAAAATGTACATAATTAATTCCTCTTTCTTCATTTCTGTCCATGGCTTGTTCTTGAATAGATTTGTCTTTTTACAAATGTACTAATAACTCTTTAAAATGTTAGTTAGTCAAACACATTTTAACCTATTAGTTGTCTAAAAGTGATTTTGCTTGCTATTTGCTCTACAGTTCAACTGATCCCTTCATTACATGTTGTTTGTTTCCGTGCCTGACTGAATTACGGACATTTTTAAACTGAAAATTGTAATGAGGCCAAGCCAGAACCGTGAACCCAACCAGTTCCAATCAAGAGATCAGGGCAGGTAATCTCCTGAACAAGCGCCACCTGCAGCAAGCTCAAAGCAGTGCCATGGTCCCAGACAGGCTGATGAAGCCATCAGGGCAGGCAATCCCCTGAAGCCACAGTCACGGGCCACACGGGCTCCAGCCCTTAAAAGCCAGGCCCAGCCTGCAGTATCCTTGTTTACAAAGGTAAAATTTCTTGCTTCTGATCTTCTGTATGGTTCCTTACTGGTTTTCTTGGTTTGGCTTCTGGTCTTGGTAAGTATCCTGGTATTCCCTACATTTGGCTTCTGACCCCACCCTTTCCCGAATTTGGCTATGGCTTCTGAGTCCAACTCTGATGCCAGCCCCTTTTGAACCCCCAGCTCTCTGGGAAGTGATCTGGACTACACGTATGCTTTGGGTACCTACCATGAGCCCAAACCCTTGGTGCAAAAAAAGACATATGGTAACATATAATGAACCTCTACTTAGCACAAGCAAATTGATCCTTCTTCCTCCCACAGCAAAGCTTACAGCTTGGCCAAATTTGGGCAGATTTTTGTAGGAACAGCAAAAGGGGCACTGATAAAATTAGGTGATATTCCTGCTCCAAAGTATGGAGGCCCTAAAGCTTTCTGTGAAATGAATATAAAGATAGGT
>NW_017728906.1:89976061-89994408 GCF_001723895.1 Crocodylus porosus | reverse complement strand
GCTTCCAAGAGAAGTGGTGCAGGCTCCTATCCTGGGGGTGTTTAAGAGGAGGTTAGATGAACATCTTGTTGGGGTCATTTGACCCCAGTATTCTTTCCTGCCATGGCAGGGGGGCAGACTAGATGATCTGCTCAGGTCCCTTCCAACCCTAGAAAGTATGAAACTATGAAACTATGAAATCGGCATATCCCTCCTGTTTATATGAAAAAGACTGTTAGTTCAGCCACCTGCACTGCTGTCATCCAAAGTTGTGGCACTAGGAAAGAAGCACTGTCCTAGACAACCATGCCCCAAACTATGTAGGACTTCAAGGTAATGAAGCAGTTTACTTAAGTGGCTATCTCTGACACTTGCAGTCTATGGTTGTGTACAAGCATTTATTTCTAGCAGTGGATAATTGCTGCCCTTGGAAATGATTCCAGGAGAGAGAACAATATAGACATTCAGTCTGCAACTGCCCCCTACCCACTGCCCCTTACAATTTCCCAAGACTGAAGTGCTCCTAGCCTAGGGAAAGTGTGGGTCACTCCAGTCCTCCCATACCTGGGAGCAAAGCAGACTGAGCCCTGCAGCAAAGCCGCAATCTGTTCCACTTATCTAGCTCTGCTATGTGGAGTGGGCAGCAACTTTGCTTTGCTATCCTAAGGAGAGATTCCCTAGCCCCAGTTCCCAGCCCTGCTGGCTTTACATTGCCACATGTATCACCCAACTGAGTGACATGCATCCTTTAAAGTGTAGCATGAACTGAACTAATGCAGCTGATGTTAACATAGAGTGTAATAGTAGTGAACTGTAACCATGTTAGTCTTGTCCTGTAAGTAACTTGAAAACTCCATTTTGTATTCTTTTGCTTGACATAAGTGAATGAACTCTTCATGCCCTTTATGTTTGAGTGTATGGGAAAGAGTGAATGGTGAGAGAATGGCATAGAGACAGGAAAAGAAGATTTAACTGTGTTTGTAAGCAACAAGGCACCAAATGTGTAAGTTACCTGTCAGTAAACTAATGAATAGATGGCTGGAGAATCCCTTTGAGGCCTAGGGCACAAAGGAGATAATGAGGAGGAGGAATGCACACATCCTGCCAGATGGGCAACAAGGACACTCTGAAGCTGAGATACCAGCTTTTATGACCAAACTGACTTTGGGCTGAGATAAGCAGAAGATGGATAAGGAACAACTGCAAAAACAGAAATTTGGTATGGAAAAACCCCAAAGTGCTGAAACAAAGGATAACAATCCCTATAAAAGGGGACTCTGAAAAATGCCAGGTTGGGTGAGTCTCGTATCAGCTGCTGTTTCTTTGGAGCACAGATGTGTCTGTTCACCCCACTCCAAGCTGCTATCTCCAGGATCTCTCTAATAATAACCACTCTGGCCACCCAATGCTATTATTGAACAACTGCTGCTGGTAACTATAATTCCTGAGAGAATGGTATGGTTGTTTTGTGTTTGTGTATGTCTGTGTGTAATGATGTGTATGATATTTGTGTGTGTCTATATGAGTGGTGTGTTCGAACCTCTATGTCTGATTCATGTAATCAGTAAACACAGCATTTGGCCTTATCCCCCTTTATAAGGTCTTGCTCTTGATTTAATAAATTGGTAATTCAAAGTAACATTTTTTGGTGGAGAATGTGTGTGGGGGTGAACAAGGTTCTATGTTGTGGTTGTTGATTGATTTCATGCTATCTGTGTAGTAAGTCTTGTCTGAGTGTCTGTTTGTCTGTACATTTGAAGGTGTGCACAACACTCGGTGGTAGATATTTCATAGACATTATAGACATTAGGGCTGGAAGGAAGGGACCTCAGGAGATCATCGAGTCCAGCTGGGTATAGTGGTCTCAGGTTAGACTGACCACATCAGAGAAATAGAGTAATACCTGGATATAGGCTTGACTTGAAGCCTGCTTTGTGGGTTGTGGATAATTAAAAGCTCACTTTGTGGGTTGTAGACTGCCTGCAGAGGGGTCCATTGTTTTCGGTTTGAATTTTGTCTTGGGACTTGACTATATTGGAAAAACAGACTTTTTGGCATGCTTTTATGGACTAGTATATTGGCTTTGAAAAATAATAGGCAGTAACTAAATACAAAAGCAGAAACTTGAGACTTGAGAGCAGGACGAAGCAGAACTATTTGAGCATTCATGGTTATCTGGCCAGGTGCCGGGGGATTGTAAACTGGCTAATGTGGTCCCAATTTTCAAGAAAGGGAGGAAGGAGGACCCAAGTAACTATAGACCTGTAAGCCTCACCTCAGTGTTTGGGAAGATCTTGGAGAGAATCATCAAGGAGCACATCTGTGGGGGGCCTGCAGGGAAAATCATGCTCAGGGGCAATCAGCATGTGTTTATCAACTACAGGTCCTGCTTGACCAAACTGATTGCCTTTTATGACCAAGTAACTAAATCCTTGGATGATGGTGTTGCCGTGGACATAGTCTTTCTAGATTTTAAGAAGGCCTTTGACACTGTCTCTCACCCCATCCTCATCAATAAATTAAGTGACTGTGGCATTGAGGCCAACACAGTTGGATGGGTAAAAAATTGGCTGATGGGGTGCACCCACAGAGTAGTGGTGGACAGGTCATATTCAACCTGGCGAGATGTGAGCAGTGGGGTACCCCAGGGATCAGTCCTCAGGCCCACACTGTTTAACATCTTCATCAGCGACTTGGACAAGGGGTGGAAAGCATGCTGTCCAAGTTTGCTGATGACACTAAGATGTGGGGCGAGGTGGACACACTTGAAGGGCAAGAGAGGCTGCAAATTGATTTAGACAGACTAGAAAAGTGGGCAGATGAGAATAGGATGAGGTTCAACATAGATAAATGCAGGGTGCTACACCTTGGGAGAAGGACTCCACAGCATACACACAGGCTGGGGAGTTCCCCTCTTGAAAGCACAGAGGCAGAATGGGATCTTGGAGTCATTATTGACTCCAAGATAAACATAAGCCATCAATGTCAGACCACGGCCAGCAAGGCCAGCCATACCTTGTCAGGCATCCAAAGGTGCATCTCAAGCCGGTCCAGAGAGGTGATACTCCCCCTCTATATGACTTTGGTCAGGCCACAATTGAAGTACTGCATCCAGTACTGAGCGCCGCAGTTTAAAAAAGATGTGGCCAGCCTGGAAATGGTTCAGAGGAGAGCCACCCACCTGGTGAGAGGGCAACAGGACAGGCCCTATGAAGAGAGACTGAGGGACCTGAACCTGTTCAGCCTCAGCAAGAGGGGGCTGAGGGGGGACCTGGTGGCTGCCTACAAACTCATCAGGGGAGATCAACAGCAAATAGGTAGAGCCCTTTTCTCTCCAGCACCACCTGAGGTGACAAGGAACAATGGTAATAAGCTGATGGAGAATAGGTTTAGGTTAGATATCAAAAGGCAATATTTTACAGTTAGGGTAGCCAAAATTTGGAACCGGAGGTAATCCTCACCCCTACCTTGGGCAAATTCAAGAGGAGGTTGGATGATCACCTGTCTGGGGTCTTGTGAACCCAGCATTCATTCCTGCCTAGATGATCTGTTCAGGTTGCTTCTGACCCTAGCTACTATGAAACTATGAAAGGGTCCTTCTCATCCCTCCCGCCCCTCCCTGTTCTTTTTCTCATCCCTCCCTTTGTCTTGTCCATCCCTCCCATCCCTCCTTGTCATCTTCCTCCTTCTCCTCCCTGAAAGAGGTCCCCTATCCCTGTCCCCATCACCTGGGAAGAATCCCAAGGCTGCTATGGACACAGGCCACACACCAGCAGCCCGTGTCATGCATGCCACTGGAGGGGGACTGTCAGCCTCGGCATTCCACCTCCAGACTGCTGACACCTAGGAGAGAGAGCCTCAGAGTGCAGCCTGCATCCTGAACAGATGTACTTTGACTCACAGGACTAAGAACTGGGGCAGAGAAAGCTGACTTGAATCTGCTTTCATGTGACACCAACATCTCCTTGCCACCCATGTCACCCAGCTGAGTGGCAGAAGTGCTGATTTAAAAACCAGTGGGGCTGGGAAGTGGACTCAGAGGAAAGCTTTAAATTGCCACCCCCGTTGCCCAGCTGGGTGTCAGGGGCAGCAAGGGGAAGCTGGTGGGATCAGCAGCTGAGTTTGGGGAGGGACTCCCTGAGCCCAGTTTCTGGTCCCTAACTTTGCAGTCCCATCCCAGCTGCCCATCTGGGCAGTATTTAAAGCCCAGTGGCCAGGGAGCAGGCCAGGGATAGCTTCTGCAGCCCTTGGTCCCAGCACAGAGTTTTGCACTCCTTATCCCTGCATGGCAGGTGGAAGCCAGATAGAACTTGCAACACCCCCACCTCTTTACAAAACTACAGACTGCCTGGTTGGGGGGTGGGGGGGTGGGAAGAGTAGGTGGCTGCTACTCTCCTCCCCTCCCTTCCCCTCTCTTTTCTCCTGCCCTCCCTTCCTCTTCTGGACTGGTCCAGGGCAGAAGTAGTGGGGAAAAACCCTTAATCTGCTTCTCTCTCCAGAGACTCTGGTGTAAGAAGCAGGCACGGGATCTGTGGTTCTTCTGCTTCCACTCAGCTCCTGGTACCCAAGTGGAGAGAGTGGCAGGGCAAAGCACAGTGGGAACCATGGTATGTGAGAAGCCAGCAGGGAACAGCTGGTAGTTACTCCTCCTCTCCCTTCCTGGTCTACAGCTCCCCACCCCATACTTTCTCCAGACTGGGGTGACCCTGATTTCAAGAAGCCATGGGAGCCTTTCTACCTCTCCCTCCCTGCTCCAGCTCCACTCCCCATATCTCATGGTCTCTAGGAAGAGTTCAGCTGAGGAGATGTGTTCAAGCATTCATTCTTCTGGGAAAAACTCTCTCAGGACAAAATTTTACCTGGTTAGAATCAGCTTATTTTTTCTGCCACTTTTGATCTGGGAGAAAGAGTGTGAATTTGTACACTTGTGGTTTGCATCAGAAGAACAGCAGCTTTTCCACTGGCAATTGAATATCTGTGCATCCCTTACATAAACATGGGTAGCAAAAGTCCATCCTGTCTGTGCTCTAAACACTTTTCTAATTGACAGCTAGAGGTTGCTTTAGTTCAGTAATACAGAAAGCCCGTAGGAACTTTTGGAGGAGAATGATGGATTATTTTAAGTAGCAATCGTATAGGCTGTGAAGCACACAAAGATAACAAATGGCTTGAGAATCAATAGGTGTTGTGACATTGATTTACAAGCTATTTACTAGGTCTCCAGTTTCAAAAAAACTTCCCTTCTGGTGTTGATTTTTGTCCCTTTTTGATACTTAGTGAAATACCAATATAAACAGCATAGCTATATCATTTTGAAACTCAATTTTTGAAGCAGCAGCAAATAAAAAATTTCACCGGATTTTCTCATTTAAGAAAGTAGTCTTAAGAGAGAAAATATAGTAGCTCAAAGTTTGAAATGTCTGTCAGAGCTGGGAAGTTGGAAAATCTTAAACATGTTGGGTGCAGACAGAAGTGCAGCTCCCAGCTGTAACTCGGAATGACTTTTGTAAAGCATTCTGAGTTACAAGGTGACCCCGGACCATACAGAAGTTCACTGTTCATTTGCCGGGGGGAGGGTGGAATCTAGCTTTGGGCTGGGATCCTGCAGCCAGATTCACATAGCAATGGCCAGGCTCTCTGCCAGTGTTCACTGTTTTCAGAGTGGGAGCAGGGAAAAGCAGTGGAGGGAGCTTGTTTTGGGGGCCCCCAGCTGGTGCTGAAGGGTAGGGTGGGTGAATTGGAGCCCCCCAATCTTGGGGGAGCTCCAATACACCAGCCCCACCCTCCAGAGGGGGCTGAAAAACTCCAGACTGAACTCCCTCTGCTTCTTCCCCCACTCCCCCATTCTGAAAAATGACAGGTTGGGAGCTCTGCAGATGCGAAGTACAGAAGCTGCTGTGTTTTGAAATGTCTTTATCTGGTACCTCATGCAATGAGAGGTCAGATTTTCACCTGATCAGCCATTTTTTAAGCTGTCTGCAGCTGTGCACTTGTGTTTGCACTTGTGGTTGGCTGTCTGCAGCCGTGCACTTGTGTCACAGCTATAAACTGTTTTCTGTGTCCAGATCAGGCTAAAATTGTCACTTCTTTCTGAACCTGTTAACTGTCTCCTATCATGAAATGCTTGGATGCTTATCTTGCTGGGATCCTTTAACCCTAGCTGAATTTCAGCTCCTGGGGTAGGGGGCTGGATTTGATGATCTTCGAGGTCCTTTCCAGCCCTAACATCTATGAAATCTATTAAATCTATGTAGTTATATGGAATGACTCTTAACTCAGTCTCCGGAAATCTTGTATGCCAGTCGCCCCCCAACCTTTTCTGGACCCTTGGGGAATAGTAAAGAACATATGATGTGCTGTGAGAACCATCACAGTTTACACTTCCCTAACAAGGTTTGTTTTATGCTTTCTGAGGCCATGAGCAGAGTTGGAAGATTTCAAGTTGCCTGTGAGCCATGGGTTGATTACCACTACTCTGAATATTTATTTGGCCATCAGCTTAGAAAATGCTAATCTTTTATTTAACAGGTTTGTAAAAAGAAATCATCATGGAAAGATTAAATGGCACCATTCTGAATAAGTCTCTTAAACAGTTAACTGAAAGTTAAATAAGCAAATAGGAAATTATACCATCTCCTCATTGGTGGGTATCAGGGATTGCTACGAGACATGTTGACTCTTAAACCATTTAAGAAATTGATTGTAATGGCCTTCATTTAAAAACTGCTATAGCATGTGGAAAGAGATCTGAGTGTAATAAATCCAGAAAGTAGGAAAATAAGTATTTAATGATCAGAAGTTCTTGCTCTCTCCTTTCCTCTCTCTCTGAAAATAATAATATATGAAAATATTTTTTTCTGTCAAATTTAAAAAGGCAGTTTACCAGCCAGTTCCTAGTTTCCTTAAGGCCATCAGTGCTCACTTGTCTCAGTTAGGATATTATATTTAAACCCAAAGACAATTCCATCTTGTGGGTAGTGTTGCAAGTGTTACAGGCAAGTGGTGTTGCAGGCACTGCACTGCTGCTGCTCAAGTAGGGCTCCAGGACTTCCCGTTGCTGAGCCTTGTCCGCTGCACTTGGGGCTGTGCAGGCAGGGCTGGGAAACTGGTCCAGTTCTCTCCTGTGCAGGGAATGGTGTTGGCTGCACAGGGGGAGACCTCAGGAAGAAAAAGGTTTGGAACCCCAACCCTAGGTCACTATGAAGGACAAGCCTCAAAGCCCCGATATGCATAGTCAAAATGCCCCTGCCCCACGCAAATTCTTATTTCTCCCTTTGTTGATGGCACAGAGGTGAGTAAAAAAGAAAAAAAGAACAACTTTGGACATCTGCAGCTTGCCTCTGTGCCAACTTTGGACACCTGCAGCTTGCTGCTTATCTCTGCTTTACTAGCAAGTTCTCATTTGATACTTCTCAAGTTGTTCAGTTACTGGGTTTTTTTGCTCACTGCCTCTTTTATTAAATCATTCAGTGGTCAGTGAAGCCTGCTTTTCTGTAGCTTCTTTTCAGCTCCTTAGCTTAACTGTAGCTTAGCATAACTAGGGCCTAGCTTAACCAGAACTCCTACAGGCATCAGTAAATAAACCATATGGCACTCAGAGAACCCTATTGGGAGGCATCTGTTTCAGCTTGTTTTTGGCTGAGAGGAAAACAACACTGAAAGTGATTTGAAGCATTTGACTAAGTGAAATGGCTGGAAGTCCATCTGACATTACCAGTAAGACTTAAATAGCAGACTTTTATCTGATAGAACTTCCCCCCCAGGTTTTACCAAGAGTAAATGAACAAAATACTACCTGCAGGAGTCCCATCACAGCTTACATGTATTTTTTGAAAGACTTATTTTGGGGAAATGTGGATTCCACACGACTGTGTACTGTCTACTACTAAAGTCACTAATGTGTGTGTGTGTGTGTGTGTGTGTGTGTGTGTGTGTGTGTGTGTGTGTGTGTGTGTGTATGAATTGCTTCTTTCTTTATTTGCCTTCATGCATCAACAGGTATAACCAGTGTATTACTCGGATTAAACTGCTCCCCTCCATTTCACCTGAAATGAGAACTTAGTAAGGTCAGTAGCTTGCAAGTCACAAGCCATCTCTTCTGCAAGTGCAGGTTGTATTTTTGTAAAATAATTGCTTCCAGTTGACAAGTTCCTTACATTATCTTCTAAAGCTGTAAACTATACCAAAGAATGGGCCTTGATTCTCTTCCAAACGAACAGCTTATTCAAAATCATAGGAAACACCTTCAGGTGCCCAAAAACCACATGCCAACCCCACCGCCCCCACAAAAAACCCCCTTCCTTATATTAAGACACAGTGCTGTAAAATAAACTGTTACTTCATTAGTTATTTGAGATGTGTTTCTCACTAAATGCAAGTACTTGTTTAAAAAATAATATATGTGCATTTGTGCAGCATAAAAACTTTGCAAAAATACTATGTTAAACAGAGCCTTTAAATTTTGCTTTTGAATAAAATCCTAGATAGGGTAAAATGACAGGTAAAATTGCCACAGGTAGCTACAATGTGTTTCACATAGAGGTGGTCTGCCTGTGTTAGAAAAGTCATGGTCCCAATCTGGCAAGTAGTGCATGTAGCTGCCATTTTGGAATCCAAGGTGGTTGCCATGAATTCACATTTTGGTCAATATTTTAGCTCTCTGTAGGGTTAAAAAAATAATTCCAATGATGAAACCAAAATTGTATGAACAGATCAATTTCAATAGTTCTATCATGGTAGCCATGTTGGATTCCAAGATGGCTGCCACACATTTACAGTTTTGTTCATTATTAGATACCCAAAGACATTCATCCTTATTGTCCTCAAGCAATCATTACAATGGAGCCGTTAGCATTGTTGAATCCAGTGAAACACCAAAGATATGACTCAGAATCTATAAGATACATCATACATCTCAAAGTAGGTTTGCAGTCAACAGTTATCCAGAGTACACCTGCTAGACTTGCATGAATAAACAAGGCACTCATTTAATGTGGGACAGTTGCTGAACTTTATACTTGTTATGGCAGGATTCTTGACAGACTATCACATTGTGTTGATCCTGCACTGCAACACTACAAAAGCCTCAATTGGCATTGTTTTTGTTGCAGCTTTTACACATGGAGGACATAGTGAGAGACTAAGAACACTGCACAAGGTAAAAGATGAAAGGGAAACCATACCAGCAACATCAAGTGAAAAACACAGTCGTGCATATAGCAAATCATCTACTCTAGTAGTTCACTGACAAATGTGTATATTCTGACATAAATACACTAATAAGAAGAGACTGAGTCAAGTGCTGTCATTTGAATCAGCCAATGCAATACACAAGCTGGCAGAGAAGGATGAAGTGTTGCCTTACTGAATCGGTGTTGAAGATCTGATAGGTGCTGAGGCATGTTACCATCATGAATGCAGGCAGGAGGAGCAATGAAAGCAACAAGTGTCTTATCCCCATCCTCATGTGGAGATTGCACAAGAAGATATTCTTCTTTCTACTGGAGCGAGACCATGGCATCAAGTGATTGATAAGCTAGATGCTGGTTTTTCACAGAAAAATTTGCATAGTCTAAAAAATATACTTGAAAGATATTGTGATTTAGTAGAAGGTGAAGGTAGTGAACATTATCTGACCCTGAAGCAAATGAAGCAAAAACTTCAGACTTACTAGAAGACAGCCATCCAGTTTCAACACCAAAGAAATGCACATCTTCCAGTCCTTGTATTCCAAACTATGACAACCAGTAAAGCAGTTGTAACTTCACATATTCATTATGAGGAAGCCATTGGCCTGCAGATCAGAGAAGAGTATTTGGACACATTAAACAAGATGAAAGCAAATTTGAAAGTTCTATCCAGCATGAAGAGATACAGCAACTTGAATGAAGAGCAAGCCCAAAAATATTTTCCTTGTAGTCTCGATCCATTTAATTTTGGAAGATAACAATGATGACTTAGATGTTGAAACTCATGCACAAGATAAGAATCTAGACAGATGTACTGAATATAAGTAAGGATTTGGTTTACCTGCAAACAAGGAGCAAAAGCTAACGCCAAAGCATGTTGGGTTAGGCTTGCCGATGCATCATGCAACTAGATCTAAGCAGCTGGTAGAAAGTCTCAATGTTCCTGGATGCAGCATACTGTATGACACAGTTTGTTGCATTGAGACTACCATTGCTGAGGAAAAACTTAAAGGAATTTTGGTGGAAAATGGAGTTGTTATTCCAAAGAATCTTGTTCCCACTCGTTTTATTCAATTTTCATCATATAACATTGATATCTTTTAGGAGACATGGAAAACAAATATTTCATACAACACAAATTTAAACATTTCAAAGAGGACTGTTGAAACCAGTTAAGATGGAAGAACGTACCCACATAACAGGAAGGACACGAACCTTGAAAGATGTACCACCTGAATTTAATAAGTCAAATCAGTGATGACCTGTAACAAGTCTCTAAGTATACAAGGCAACCTATAAGTATACAAGGGGTGTGCGTCAGGAACTGGGAAAACATCTGTTCACCAGGGCACCTCAAGGGAAGACAAGGTCTAACAGTCACAAACTGTTGAAAGACCATTTTAAACTGGACATAAGGAAAAATTTCTTTACTGTCCAATTCTCCAGAGTCTGGTATAGACTCCCTCCAGAAGTGGTGCAAGCCCCTAATCTGGATACCTTTAAGAAATGCTTGGATGCTTTTTTTGCTGGGATGATCTGACCCGAGCTGACTTCCTGCCCCTTGGGCAGGGAACTGGACCTGATGATCTTGCAAGGTCTCTTCCAGTCCTAATGCCTATGAAATCAATAAAGTCATTGAAACCACCCCGCCATGGTATGAGTAGTAACATGAATGAAAAGCTCAATTTCCAATACAGCTATTCAACAGATGTCAGCAGAGCTATCATGGATACTGGGTAGAATATCAGCTGACAACCAGCAGAACATTGCCATACCAAGGTGGACAACATTTAACCAGCTTCTTTCTGATGTTACTTCACCACATCTATTGTTGGAATTTGTACCATACTGTCTGCACGAGCACCTGAGTAGGACACCATATGGACTGTCATCATTCTATGTAAAACAATTGTAGGATGCTTGGCACAACAGCACACAGATATAGTATTTGATCAGGCACTGTATTGCAAAGCAACTTGTATGGGCTCAGCCAGAAGAGACTGAAGGAGTAATCATTCTACTGGGAGACTTCCATATCATCATGTTAACCTAACAGCAGTTGGTCAGGATTTTACCACCTCAGGACTTGAAGATTAGTGGACAGAACTTGGATTATTTTCAGAAAGCACCACCACCAACATCACGAAAGGAAAATTGTACAACCATGCTATCAGAGCACACATGATTCCACTCAAAGCAAAATGGCATATTTTGATAATCAAATTCATTATGTGGTTGTCCAGTTCAAGCAAAGGATTAGATTATGATGCCATTGGCCAACTTTCTAGTAGCATAGCTGCAGCATTCAGAAATAAGGGCTGTAAATTTGGAAGGAATGTGGTGAAGGAATTATTAGTGCATCTGCCAACAATTGCCACTCTACTTCAAGATTTTTTTGAAGAACACTCCCATCGAGGTGAGTTCAAGTACTGGATAAACAATTTGGAAGTAGTCAATAGTCTCTTTTCTTCATCAGAGCTGAATGTGAAGGCAACTAGCATCAGTATTTAGATGCCTTTGAAGAAATGCTTCCGGTGATAGCTGTGCATGATCATATCAATTACATGAGATGGGATCTGATGTATCTTGAATGTATGAAGGATTTAGAGAATTTTGCTTCTACACTGTATGCTGAGTTTGTGGAAGGAGGATTTGGGGTCAATGCAAAAATGCAAAGGAGATCCAGGAAAGGCTACTTGCTGTGGTTGCAGCAGGTAGAAGGGTTGATGTGCACTCTCTCCTACAGAACAAAATATCTGAATAACCTCTGTCATTTGTTTAAACCCAACAAATCACTCACTATGGCTAACAAAAAAGCCTGGTGACAGATCTTGATTGGAGATAAAGCAGTAACTGTTCTGTCAGATGCTACTTCTGAGAAATCGGCTGTCATTATCAACAGCATGGCTCCTGTACAAAGAATAGAAAAGCCACAAGCTGCACAAACATTTGGAGATTTGGCTGATTCCTTTGTGCAATAAGTGTTTGCCAGCTATTCCAACATGTACAATCAAGTTGATGTTGCCTTTGATCAATACATATCACCATCCATAAAGGCAGCACGAGCATATTAAGGACTCAAACTGCTAGCCTGATCTGCAGAATCATTAGCAGTAGATATTTTCCATTACTGGCATCATGGGATAGTATCATATTCCTACCAAGAAACAAAGAAAACCTAGTTGATTTTCTAAGTAAGGAGCTTTTTAAGGAATCACACTGATTGTTTTCAAAGTGAACAAGTGTTCCTTGTGGTAGTTTCACTGATGGAAAAGCAAAGCACTCAAGCTCATGATGTTTTGTAACTGCATTTGAAACTTGTGTGGGGCTCCCAACAGGTCAGGAAATTTGGCAGCAGGGAGCAGTGGCAACTAATACGTCTACCCTCCCTGCTGCCAAAATGACAAGCCCCAAACAGTGGATTGGAACCAGGCTATTACCCTCCCCGTGGCACAGCCAGACTAGGGCTGAGACAAGCCTCCTTCCCTCTTGGGGCAAGGCTGCACCCCCTCTCCCACCCTCAGGGCTGAGCCATACCCCCTCCCCCTGGCCAACCAGGCTGGGGCTTGGCCATAACCGCTCACCCTGCGCAGCTAGTCTGGGGCTTAATCATATTCCCTCGATGGGCCTGGCCCAAGTCCCTTTCCTTGGCACAGCTGGATTGGGCCTTTGCCCCTCCACAGAACCAGACTGCCCACCCAGCCCTGTAGATGAAAAGGTTGAGCACCACTGAGCTAGAAAAACACTTTTATAAGATGTTTTATATACAGCTGCGTTGAGGAGGGGGTTGGACCTCCTGAAGTCCTTTCCATCCCTATCTATGGGTCTGTAACTGTTTGAGAGGCAGGAAGGGGAAGTTAAAGGTTGTCTGAAATCCCTCCAGCTCGCCTTCCCTCTAGGCAATGGGTTTTCTAAGGGCTAGGGAATTTGGAGATGGGACCAGCCAAGGGCAGGGCATGCACAGAATCTGGGGCTACAGTGCCCTGTTGGACACAGTTGGCAGCTGCAGGGGCTAAGAAAGGACTGTGCCAATACAACCCTGCTCTCCCTGCAGCCACTAGCTCTGTATCCTCTATCGCTGTCCCCACCACCTCAGCCACTGCATGCTCCATCCCCACTGCTGTTATAGCCACTTCCCTACATGCCCTGCCACTGCCAGAATTGGATCCAGCCTGGGAGGAGTCCTGCAGTCCAGATCTAGCCTGGGGCACAAGATAAATTTGACACCCCTGGTCTAGAGGACTGGAGTTTTTTGCTACAGGAGACAGTCCTCAGTTTCAACTGAAATTCCAGAACTCAATAAAAAAGTTGGAAAGCTACAAACACAGGTTTACTTAAAATAATGGAGCAGGTTTGATATGTTGCTATGAGTTTGGTTGTATGACCCATTTGATTCAGTGGATGTTACTGGATCCCTTTTATAGTGCCATACCATTTATCTGGGAGTGAAGAAATTTTCAGAAAAGTACGTGACCTCCAGATGTTACAAACAACCAGATAAGAGTTCTTTAGAATGGGTTAGTGTAAGGAAGCCCTCGGCTCTCAAAGGCTCAAAATCCAGCTGCTCAGCAGCTAATAATTTGATTGGCTGGGAGGCTGGAAGTGATACCAGCTAATGAGGGAGGAGCCATGAAGAGAGTTAAAAACTCTGGAGGAGAGACAATAGGTTGCAGTGCTTGGCAGAAGCCTAGAGCCAGAGAGACATTTCCTATGGCCTGAAGGAAGGAAGCAAGTTCTGGTTTGTTTGCTAGCTTGCTTGTTTCCCCTGGTTTGGGTTGATTTGCTTATTATGACTAATATTCCTCCCAGACAGGTTTCAAAGTGGTTTGGAAAGCCTGAACACAGACCTGGTTGGCTGAGGTAAAGAAACTAGATGAATGACCTGCTTGCAGCTAGTCACATATTGGAAAAAAAAAGTGACAACAATTACCTTGATTTATCTGACTATCAACTGTCACTGAGTCCAAACCAGAAATGTTTGGCTTTTAACTTGTAATAGTTTATATTGAAGAAACTTTCTAAAACAGCCTTAACTGATTCCTAGCTCAGACAAGGTTCCTGAAGTGTTACTGATCTAATTATTATTTAGAAATACAATCAGCAGTCCTACAGCTCAGCCAAAATCCTAATTGATTAGAAGCTGAGCAGAAAGAGAAGTGGATCTTTCCACTCCCACCCACAGCTATGGTTGACTGGAGAACTAGGAGGAAATCCAAATGAGCTGTAATCAACTTGCCTCTAGAACAGAGAAAAGCTCAGTTTGTTGCTCTGTTCTTGTCTGCAACCCTCCTGTGGAGTTGGGGGAATGATTTTGGGTCACTTGGTTGGCCAGTCTGATGAACTGAGAAGTCAAGTGTAAGTGGGGAGGTCCTATAACAGCTCTTACTCCAGGGCTAGGAAGATAGTCAGGCTGAAAAAATAATGCAGACCTAGGATGCTAGTTTGTTCCAAGCTTGCCATGTAGGTAACTGGGCAATTGCCATGTAGGCAATTGGCTTGGTGCTCCAAGCTTACTCTGTTTGCAAATATCAGCACTGACCAAAAAAGGAAGGAGGTACCTTAGTTTGAGCACTGAGGCTGCCTGTATAAATGTGCTTCAATGCATTCTAATTAAAACCAATTGATTAACTGAGTTTGCCCCATGTTCTAATTAGAATGCTGTAGCATCGCCACAGCATCATGTGTATTAAGCCCCCTGTGTTTCAGAATGGCAGTGGGGGTGCTTTAACTAAAGCTTGTTGAATGAGCTTTATTTCAAGTGTCCCACAGCCATTTTTAAAAGTGAAGGAGCTTAATACAAGTGATGCTGTGACATTTTAATTAGAACAGCTCTCTAGGAGCTATTCTAATTAAAATCCAACCCTGCCCAGTCCCCACCCCCACCCAACCCCTCCAAACCATGAGTATAGGCAGTCTGAGGTGGGAGAGTAATTTGGAGGGTTTGCTATTTAAATTCCAAACCAAATTCATGTCTTGAGACCAGACCTTGCTGCTAGATTTTGAGGTTTGGGACTGGCAGTACTAGAATCTAAACCATCTTAACTCTTAACACTTATTGATTAAGGATATTTTTGAAAGCATAAATGGAGGGTGAATTTAGGTAGGATGTATACCCCAAGGAAGCTGCTCCTCTCAGATACTTAAAAACATCAATCAGTGTCCCACTAAAATGTCAAATCAATACCCGTCTTGTCTATTTATGGATGTAAATGTTTTGCAGTCTTCTACATCATACTTAGTCAAATGTCCATGGTAATGTCCATTGCACATTTATTTTTACTAACGTCTTTGCAGAACTTTGTGAATCAGCATAGCCTGTCATTACTTGTCCCTCTTAATTTGTTATGTAATACTTGTCAGTAATTCAGATATAGTTAAGCTCTAATTTGTGCTTATTTATCAAAGCTAAAGTTCACTTAACTAATTTTGAACCCATGCATCAGTGTGTTGCTAAAAGGAAATAATTGTAAAAGTGAAAAACATTTTGAACTTCTTGTCTTAGAGCTATTCTTAAGATTTAGCAGCAAGTCTGCCACATTCTGCTCATAATAGCAGCTAAATTATACAAGGAGAGATATTTTTGCAAAATGATGACACTCGTTTAGCAAAATGACAGCTGCTTTTTCCTGGAATCGAAGGAAACCACTTTAGTGGGATTTTTAAAAAAAATTGTTGGTAGCCCCTGCCAAAAATATAAGTGAATAAAGAGATCAGTATCTATGTTTTGCAAAAAATGATCTGCCAGAGGTTTATTGGATTTTATCATAGTCTCTGGGGTGTTACCAAATTTTCCTGTCACTTTAGGGTGCGCTCATTTATTAGGTGCATGTTTCTGTGGTCTCTGTAATACTATCAATATGCTGCTTGTGTT
This sequence comes from Crocodylus porosus, assembly GCF_001723895.1. Taxonomy (NCBI): domain Eukaryota; kingdom Metazoa; phylum Chordata; order Crocodylia; family Crocodylidae; genus Crocodylus; species Crocodylus porosus. Next base: position 89,978,370 of record NW_017728906.1, on the reverse strand, counting down.
ACTTGTGTTCCTATATGGAGCTGTATATCTCCATTCTGCAAGTCCTCACCCCCAACGGAGCTATCTTGCAGGACTCTGTTTCAATGGGGCTGGGTTCCTCCAGCCACCAAATTGCTCACGCGTGTGCACATGCACACACACACTCTAACGTGACATGCCTGACCCAGCCAGGTTGATCAGCACATGCAGGCTGACACCCTCATATGCCAAGAATCAGTTCATCAGGGCAACAATAACATGCAGTCAGACACAAGACACAGGTGAACAGAATACCTCTGAATCAGGCTGGGTGTCCAGTTGACACCCTCATGGGCAAGCACTCAGTTCATTAGGGCACGTCTGAACCAAACTGAGCCAGTCAGCCTATACAAGCTGATCTCCTTATGTGTCTCCAACTCAGCATGTCCCTATATTTTGCCTTAACTGTCCTGCTAGTGGTAGTCCCTTGATGAGCACACCCCACAATATTTTCAGGCATTACAGGGATCTTTGGCTTAAGTAAAAGAAGTGTTGCTGCAGAGCAAGTGGGGAAGGGAAAGTAGGGAAGGAAAAATATACCCAGTTACCACCAGTTTGACTATAAAAGTTATTTATTGCTAAGTATATGAAATGTATGATGGTACTAGTAGTAATAGACATGCAAGGGAAAACAAAGACAACTACAACATTATCCTGGTTCAGTTGAGTATTTGGGGAATCCTAGCTCAAGCTTAACTAATAAAATTCAGGTTCAGAAAGCTATGCCTAGAGAGAAAAGAGAGAGAGAGCTGGGATCTCACCATTCCAAGGCACTCAGGTACTTTGTTGACAGGCAAAGGTCCTAACATGATTGTTGAAAATTAAACAGGAGACCAAAAGAGATGATCTGTTTATCCCAGCTTCTCAAGAACAACAGTGGATGGTGTCAGAGATTTCTCCCTCTTGAAACCCACTGTTTGCTGCTTTACAGCTTTCTTATACCCTTAGTCCAGGCTCTCCAAAGCATTATTTTAATTGTGTAAATCAAGAGGGTCCCAAGCTGTAGTTGTCAGGGAAAAGCCTGTTATATAGGCAATTTCAATTTAAATGAATTGCCTTTTTCAGTGACAAGGGGGTTATTTGGTTTGGAACATCTCAAGAAACTCATTAACAACCAGGAAAAACATAAAGTTTTAAGGAGTAACCAGACACCAAGAAGCCAGCTTGAAATTATAATGATAAACTGGAAGGGTTCTGCTCAGATGGCCTAGCTATGCTTGCACTGTGAAGTTGGCATCAGTATTTTATATTTTACTTGTTATGAATAAGCCTCAAATTAGTGTGACTTTCAGATCTTACTGTAGTGTTTTACCATACTTAAGGGGATTACTTAGTGTGTTCATAAACTTTGTGGGGAGGACTTCCACCAGTTATCCTGGGAAAAATATGACAACGCTTGTGGTCAGGGTTCCAATGGGCTGAATGTTGTGATGAACCCTTAACCATTGTTCAAATGTTGCCCGTACCCACTCTGACTCTGTCTCTTGCCTCTGCATTCCCTAACCTGGCAACCAAGTTTTAGTCAATCAAGTTTAAATAGGCCTCCCATACTGGGACTGGGGAATGTATGGCCCAAGATGCTTATTAAAATTTTCTTCTGCTTAGTTCTGATTAGGTGAGGTGTGGGGAGGGGGAAAGAAAAAGTCCTTTGTACATCTAGCAAGCTGGGTGCCAGGGCTCCCTCAGGAACACGGAGCTGACAGGTAACTTGTGATAAGTTAACATAAATAATGGATGTTAATGTAAATAAATTTGTATATATCTCATTGCCCCACCTGGCCCCAACTCTTGGCTCTTTTAAATAAATAAATAAATAAAAAAGAAACCTACTTACCAGCTCCTTCCAGGTGTGTGTGGGGGGGTGATGTGTGTTGAATGGGTGGCTCCGTCATGAGCCCCCAGAAGCCCTGATGGTTGCTGCAGCATCCAGTGAGTGCAGGGCTTTTTTTTCCTTTTTTTTCCAAGAAGAAATGCTGGGGCTGAGCAGGGCAGCCATGGGAGTGGGGGCTGCGGGGGTCAGGGACTTGTGACAGAGCCCCCCACTCAGTGTGGAGCAGTAGGGATCACCCTCCACCCAGCAGCTGATGAGTGCGGGGCTTTTTTTTTTTTTAAAGAGCCAAGAACTGGGGCCAGTCAGGAAGAGCAGGCTGGGGGGGGCCGAGCAGGTGGGAGATGGGGCCTGTGTGATTCGGAGATTCTCCTGATTTGATTTGGATTCAGAGATGTGGCTGCTGAATTGGGCCGAATCTCCTTTAAATTGAATCACCACTCAAAGCTTTGAACAGTCCATC
>NW_017728906.1:89963897-89975961 GCF_001723895.1 Crocodylus porosus | reverse complement strand
AGAGTCCAAGTCCAGATCCCTGCAGCAGTGAGCAGGGACTGCCTAAATCTCTGAATCTGTCTGAATCTTTTCCAAATTGACCTTTTTATTGGTCTCCTGATTTGATTTGGATTCAGAGATGTGGCTGCTGAATTGGGCCGAATCTCCTTTAAATTGAATCACCACTCAAAGCTTTGAACAGTCCATCTTATCACCACATTAGAGCAGACATCCAAAGGAAAAATTGAAAGCAAAAATGGTAGAACATAGAAAAAAGATTTGTTGACAATCCTGATGTGTAGTTTCTTTGCTGAAACAAAGTAACATGAAAGATGCCAGAATCATTACCATAATCAAGAAGGGAGACTACTGCTGCAATCCTATCTATTGCAGTGTTGAATGCCTGTCTATAATTGGGAATATTCTCACCCGCATTCTCAAAAGACTCACCTTCCTTGCTGAGGAAACGATAATGAAATCCCGATGTGGTCTGGTTCTTTGTTGCTAGACTACTTCAAGAGAAATGCTTCAAGCAACACTGAGGTCTTTACATGGCCTGCATTGACCTAAGTTAGGCCTTTGATTCAATCAACAGAGAGTCCCTAAAGAAGATTCTGATGAGATTCAAATGCCTATCTAAAATTTGTTACCAGCAGTCTTGACAATGCAACAGCTACTATCCTAAGCAATTGCTTGGAAATGGTCCCTTTTATTATCACAACCCTGCTTGGTCATGTCATCAGACAAATTAAGAAAGAATTGGAATGATCACACTGTAACTTATTTTCCTTAGCTTCTTGGCAGAAATTTTGACTTTTATTGTATTTTTTTCAGAAGTTTCTGGGCTTGTTACAGTAACTGTATTTTGGATTCCTATACTCCGTGCTGCCTTCCAATGTCATGTACAAAGCTGAGAGTTCAATTTAACTGTTGGAGAGCAACGTCTGAAGAAAGATGGTAGTAGTCTTTCTTTACAGATTCCTAATTTGTAAATATTGCTGGTGCTGCTGCTTCATTTGTTTACTATTTGTCCTCTCATCCATTCTCTCTTTCTAAGGAGTAGTTTTATTCTTGAGCTTGTTTATTTCAATTGCACTTGTTGACCTGCATGTGAGATTTATTGTCAGAGATCATCTGAGTAAATGTTTAAGAATATTTTCTATAACCTTAGTCATTCTCTGTGTCTAGCATCTTTCAGTGTTGCTATGCCCTTGCCTAAGATCCATAAAGGTGAACATGTATTTTACTGGGCTTAGGCCTTTGTGCTACCTTTTTATTCACTGGAATAAGTTTGTTCAGATTTTATCAAAGCAGGAAATTTTAGTTTTAATGGGACACATCGATTCTTCAAAATGGAAGCATGAACAAATCAGGAATTGGGAAGCCCATACCCTTTTTAGGTACCTCAATACACTCCCCTACACTATCTATGAATATAATATCAGCCAACTACTAATTGTTGGAAGACTATCTTTTGTCTTTATTGAGCTGGTCTGAATTTGATGGGCAAATGTCTCTTGGCATTAAGTGTGAACTTTTCTCCCTTACTGGAATGGACTATGAAGAGGTAGTGTGTGTGTCTGTACACAACATACTTTTCTTTAGTTATGATAGACAGAGACTTGCCCAGTCTGTTCAAAATGTTGCTGCACAAATCTCTGACCTAGTCCATCACTTTGGCCAAGCACCCAGCTCTTCTGCAATTCCTCTGCTGATTTACCCCTTCTCTATATTGTCAAATATAAGCTACTTATTTTAATTTTCAAGGCCCTTCATGGCCTATCCCCACCCATCCTATCATCTCTCACTGAATTTAAAAATCTCAACTGCTATTCAATTGGCCCACATTGCCTCACTCCATTGCTCACTTGTTAAATTTACAAACAAGTATATTTATGCTTTTTCCCATGATGCCGTTTCTGCTTTAACCTCTACAAAGTCCCATCACTGTTCTCCTTCAAATTACTCTTTGCCATGATGTACATCAAAGCACTTAACTTTACTGAACTATCACCTCTAAAGACCTGACATTTTGGTTTATTCATCTTTATCCATCTTTCTCCTGCCTCATGCATAAGTTGTGAGCTATTTTGGGCAGGAACTAACTTTTTTGCCCTGTTTGCACAGTGACCAGTACAGTGGAGTTCTAATCCTTGAGCAGGCTCCATGATAATACAAATAATAATAGCTGGGAAAAAAGTCTTGTGGATTTTTATGTTTTTGCTCAATATAGCCAAAAGATGGCAGCATTCCATTCAGTATCAATATGCAAACAATAAAACTACGTACAATTGTCCAAATACTTTAAGAGGAAGGAAAACCTTCAATTTCTAATGGACTTCATCAGAATTTTATTATGATCCTTGCTATCCCAAGGTTTGAATTTAGTGCTGAAGAATAATTATTATGCTGTCTACCTACTTTATTTGGCAAAACTCTGATAAAATACCTGCCTATTGTTTGTATACAAGATCTTTTTGTTTGTTTGTTTAGGGGTTTTTTGTTTTTCATGGTTTCAGGTTATCTTAGGCATCTGTGATGCTTTCTCGCTCTGTCTGATTTAGGTGTCTCCTACTTATATCTAACTTTTGACAACTGTCCATTGTATTCTCTATCACTGAAAATTTAGCTTTGTTCATTGTCAGACATGACAAGAATAAATCAATAAATAAGTAAATAAGGGGTGGTTCTAAAGAGGATGGAGATAAGCTGTTCTCAGTGGTTGCAGGTGACAAAACAAGGAACAACGGTCTCAAGTTGCAGCAAGGAAAGTTTAGGTTATATATTAGAAAAATCTCTCTCACTAAGGGGACAGTAAAGTACTGGAACAGATTACCCAGAGAGGTTGTAGATTCTCCATCATTGGAGATTATTAAGACCGAACTAGACAAAGCCTTTGGTGGGATGATATAGTTGGGGCTGGTCCTACTTTGAGCAGGGGGTTGGATGGGATGACCTCCTGAAGTCCCTTCCAGCCCCAAATTTCTATTATTCTATTTAGAAAACTTGGTTGTGTAGAAGCCCATGGGTTGGATGCAATGCACCTGAGGGTTCTGAGGATGTTAGCTGATGTGATTGCAGAGCTGATGGCTATTATCTCTGCAAACTCATGGTGATCAGGAGAGATCCCAGAATACTGGAAAAGAACAAATAGAGTGCCCATTTTTAAGAAAGGGAAGGAGGAGGATCCAGGGAACTACAGACCAGACAGTCTTATTTGGTCCCGGGAAAAATCATGGAGTAGGTATTCAAAGTATCCTTTCTAAGCACTTGGAGGAAATTAGGTACAGTCAGCTTGGATTTGCTAAGGGCAAGTCATGCCTGACCAACCTGATTGCCTACATGATGAGATGACTGACTCTGTGGATGTGGGCAGTAGGTTTGATTTACCTTGACTTTGGCAAGGCTTTTGACACAGTCTCCTACAACTTCCTTGCAGGCAAGCTAAGGAAGTACAGGTTGCATGAATGGACTGTAAGATGGATAGAAAACTGGCTGTATGGTTGGACTCGGAGGGTAGTATAGTAACCAATGGCTCAATGTCTAGTTGGCATCTGCTATCAAGTGGAGTGCCCCAGGGGTTGATCCTGGGGCCAGTTTTGTTCAATATATTGATCAGTGACCTGACAGATGGGATGGAGTGCACCCTCAGCAAGTCTGAAGATGACACCAAGCTGAAGGGAGTAGTAGATGGACTGAAGGGTAGGACTAGGATTCAGAGAGTCCTTGACAAATTGGACAATTGGACCAAAAGAAATTGTATAAGGTTCAATAAGGAGAAGTGCAAAGTTCTGCACTTAGGACAGAACGTTCCCATGTACAGGTGCCATTTGGCTGGGGACCAAATAGCTAAGCAACAGCTCTTCAGAAAAGGGCCTAGGGGTTACTGGAGGCAATAAGCTGAATATGAGTCAACAGTCTGCCATTGTGGTGATGAAGACTAATGGCATACTGGGCTGCTTTAGTATGAGGGTTGCCAGGAGATCAAGGGAAGTGATTCTTCCCCTCTATTCCCCTTCTGAGGAGAGGCTGAGGGAGCTGGGTTTATTCAGTCTGGAGAAGAAAAGACAGAGAGGATTTAATAGCAGGCTTAAATTACCAAAGAAGATGCAGCTAGATTGTCCTTAGTGGTGGCAGATGACCCTCATTTTCTATGATTCTATGAAAACAGCATAAACTTGAATAGAGCCAGTTCAGGTGTGATGCTTCCAATTTGCATGATCTATGTGTTTGTAATTAAACACGTAGATATGGCTTATCTACAAAAGTCATCCTAGCTTATAACATGTTCTTAGAATTTGAATTGTCTTTGCATTTTTATATGGTCTACCATTGGCATAACTAAAGGAGGAGTGACCAGGCCTGCTGTCTTTTATGAAGCAAAACCAGCTAAAAATCAACTGCAGTGGTTGCTGATTGCAGTGCTGTGGTTTCCTGCAGTGACAGCCAGTGCTGTCTCATGCATTGTGACTGCCCCAGGTGGGGAGATATGCTGGTACACCTCCCTGGTCAAAACAGACAGAGAGAAGAAATTAGAAAGGAAGATGGAATTTAGTAGCTGTCATTTCAACTTTCCATGGGGCATATGTAACAACGGTAAGCTGGAAGACTTCACAGTTCTAACATAGAGCATCAAAGAGGAGATTAAGGGGAGCAAGTGGGTTAGTTAATAGCCAGGTTTGTGCACCTTCCTGATGGGAACTGTGTACTAATACCAAGAATAATTTCTACTGGGAGAAGCAGCACAGATCTAAATTAGTGCTCTCAATAGTAATCCCTTAAAAAGAAGGGGTAGAGGAATGATGATGGCATATCTTGCTCTCGGTCTCTGTCTCTTCAGAGCCACCTTCAGTAACTGTGTGCCTCCAGCTGCTGCTCCTGAACTTTGCATCTCCCCTGAAACTGGAGTCAGTGCAAGGGAGAGGAGGGAAAGCAGGGTAAAGTTCCTCCCACCTCCCCAGCCCTATTCTAGTACCTCTTATTTACAGTGCCCAGGGCTTGTGCCCCTCATCTACCCACAGTTATGTTACTGGCTATCAGTGGATCTCTACTGTTATTATGGAATTCATTTAAGATCCTTATGCTTCAATCATCTAGAATAAGAATGGCCATGGAAGTGGTTCTGGTTCCCAAGACTTTTTAGTATTGGTCTCACTAGGGAGATATTCATATTGAGAGCTACAGAAGAAAACTAATGGATTATTTCAGAAATTCATGTGCAGCTAAGCAATTTAGATCTAAGATTTTTAGACTCATCATCCTGCCTGATTTCTCCAAGGTAACTGATGGCAGCCTTGGATGCTACACCTTTTACAGAAGTGAAAGTTAGGTGTCACAGAGTGGCATAAATTAAACTACTTCACTAATTGCATCTCTTACCCCTGCTGCCATGTACCTGCTGATTTATTTTAGACCATCATTTTAAACTGCTGCCAAATTTTGCCTGTAAAGTTTCATGAGACTTATTAGCAATGTTCATGATCTAAATAATTCCATTTATAACGTAGAACAACAGTTGCTTTCTTTCAGGCTTTTTGAGAAGGAGTAATCAACAAGCAGTTGTGCTTGTTCAATTAAAGTGAAAGTTTATAGTTACAATTTGCTGACAGGAAAATAGGAATTAGTGTAAAAGGCTGTGGGAGGTATTTTGCTCAAGACCTTTACAACAGAATAAGCTATCTGACTAACAGTACCTTTTCTATAGGAATAGGTTTCAGACCAGATTACTTTAAACAGTTGTTTCATTTCCATCCACCCTTTCCTAAATTTGGCACAACACAGGCCACAGTACCTGGCCTGCTGAGCTCTCAACAGGCCCAGAAACCTAGCAGGGGAATGCTTGGCTTCTGTCTTCTTGCATCGCTCCATCTAATGCCCAAGAGTACAGGCAATGTATCTCTGTGTGTGCAAGTAATGCTGCCTGCTATGAGTGCATTGTTAAGTATAGTGCTGAGCTTTTTAGTGTGACAATTTCTGAACCATACAGGAGCACAGTAATCTTCATATTCCATTGCAAGTTGGGTGATTCGGAGCATTTTGAAGTTGGCATACTATGTCATGCAGGCTAAATGTCTTAAAACAGCTACCTGTGCAGGGACTTTACTGCTAACTTTCTGAATGTGATGTTTACAGGTGAGGCAATGGTGTAATGTGACTCCTTGATCAGTTGGGGCATGCTTATGGGGAAGACTGTGGTTGCCTACTCTGATATTCAGCGTGTTCTTGGCTTGATAATTGTCCATGTGGAAGGGTGATTATACTTATTTATTGATGCTCCTCACTCAGTCTCTCTTTCTCTCTCTCTCTCTCTAATAACCCTCCCTTCCCTCACCATGTGGCTAAGCAACAGCTCTTCAGAAAAAGGCCTGGGGGTTACAGGAGCCAATAAGCTGAATATTTACATTCTTCTGATAGTAAAAAAAGTGTTTAGCTAACTTCCAGCATTATTTTATGTTTGGCTAGTTTGTACTTATTTATTCTTGTGCCAGCAGTGTCCTTTAACTTAGTTTTTTTGTGTGGGGATGGTGGTATTGTTAACCTTGATCTATTTAGAGTGACCATATCCTCTCTCTCAGCTTTCATTTTGTTAAGCCCTTATAGGGTGTATTTGTGTGTTTATGCCATATCTGTCCCTGCTGTTCTTGAGTACAGCAGTCAGGGGCATCTCCAGAACATCCTTACTACTTTCATTTCAGGTTTGAAGTGTGCCCAAAGGTGCAGAGACATTGTAGATCTGTGCCTTGGACACAAGCAGTGTATGGAGCAGCATGGGGGTCAGACTTGAAGATCTATAAGGTCCCTTCCTATCGTGCTTCTGTGATTCTATGACCTGCTGGTGGCCAGCAGCTGCACCAGCAGCTATCTCCCCAACCACCCCCAAGTCAGTGCCAGGGCTGCTGGCTTGGTCACCCTCTTTAGTTACACTCTTGCTAAATTGCTCTGTAACTATAACCCTTAAAGCAGGAGTAGGGTAACACTGTTATACACGAAGGCAGTGGGTTTCAACCTTTTTTTCAATTGCAGCTTTTGTTTATTCAAAGGATCTTCCTCACCTCCTAGTAGACGAAATACAAAATTAACACACCTGCCCACACAGACATTTCTAACTCAGTGCACATACATATACACATATACATATAAGAACAGTTCTCAGTTTGACAGAAAAACTAAAAATTAGAAGGCAGAAAATATAATTGTTGTCTTTGCTGTAGCACCATTACAAATTAAGTAAAACTGTAAAATCTGAATGAGGGTACTGGTGGTGCAGTGTGCTAAAGAAGCAGCCTACAGATATGGGCTACTAAGAGGAACTAACATTTATTTTTCTGCTTTAAATAATTAACTGTAACCTTTCATTCCTTAGGGAGTCCTTTCAAGGAATTGAAGACATAATTCTGTTTTCACAGTAGAAAAGCACACAGTGCTCATGAGACAGTGAAGATATGAAAGGAAACCTATTACTGTATCATACAACTGAAACAGGAGCAGATGGCAAGTTGACAAGAGATTATGGTAAAGCCATTTTTGAGGGCTATAGAAGGAAAAGCTCAACAAACAGTGGAGGACTGAAATACATCTTTTATTTTTGACAGCAATAGACAGGGCACTCAGCAGAGGGAGACTAAATCAATACAGGCGCTAATCCAGGATCTACCACTAATAACAGAAAAATAATTAGAAGGAAAAATGCATAGAAGGTGGCTTTATGAAGCTGCATTGACTGATAATTTTTACAGTCTGCTTGGTTTTTCTACTTGGAATGGTTTTGCTTTAGTCAAGCTCCAGGAAAAAATTTGCAGAGGTTGCAATAACGCTATAAAAAGATGCAAATGGGGGTGGAGGAACTAGTAAGAGGGCTTCAAGCAATGAAAACATTTTTTTTTTAAATTAAGGGAGCAAACTGCTTTTTTCTTTTCCTTTTTCTTTCCTTCTCCCCTTCCTGCACAGACCACTTGGAGGTAGCTCACCAGTCCAGGGGCAGGATCAGGGACAGGGAACCTACCTGCAGCCACTGCTGCTGTCTTCAGCTAAACCCAGCTCCCCACACGAACCAGCTGGAGTGGAGTGAAGGAGGCCTGGGGCTCCTTTTCCCTTGTCTCATTCCCCCCTGTAACAGAATGGCATCTTCAGTGGTAACTGACAAGCCCATTAGGGCACTGCAATATCTCTTATTTCATCTCCTCTGAGCACAAGCTCCCCTTCACTCTCCTGCCACATCTTGATGTTCCTTGGTTCTTGAATGGGAGGCTGCCCCAGGGGCTCCCCAGGTACAACCTATGCCTTCACTCTCAAAAGTGAGGAGCTCTTGCCTTAAAGCCTAATTGCATGCTCCAACCTTCCCTTAATACGCCCCATGCCTTGCAGATGTTACTTTTATGATTCTTTTGGGGGGGTCTCAATCTACTCAGCTTCTACCCCCTTTCTCTTTAGGCCCACTGGCCTAGACCCACTAGATAGGTCCTGACTTTGAGGCTCTAGCTCTTTAACATGCTACTTATTGCGGGGACCTTGGCCCTTGTTTACTGCGCCCCTTTGGTGCTGGGCTTTCCAGCTCTTAGCAGCTCATGCCTCTCTGGTGCTTGGCTCTCTGGCCCCTCTGCAACTGCATCCCATGGACGCTAATAAGGTCTCCACCTCCCCTACAGCCTCAGCCACAAACCACCGGTTTAAACTGTAACAAAATAGTAAACCCCTGACCTATAACACAAAACTAAGGGTGGCAGTTAGCCTTCTTATTAGTTTTCTTTCCGTGGGCTCCCCATCTCAGTCTCCACTGCTGGATGCTCTTGCTTGTTGAATGGCTGCTGTTCTGCTTGAAACTTGCTGAAGTCCACCATCCATTTCCATCTCCCCTCCTCTGGCTTGTTCATACCTGGGCTTACATACTTCTGGCCCTAGGCCTCTTCAAAGTCACCTGATGCTCCTAGTCAGCTGGCCAGCCTGAGGGGCTTGGCCCTTAACTCTTGCCCTGCTGGCAGGGTGTACTTTCAAGATTCAAGTCTTAAAGGGGCCACATTGTCTTCTGGTAACAGGACTCAGGTTCCTGACCCACACACAGAGGCTGAGGGGGAATCTAGTGGCCTGTTACAAACTAGTCAGAGGGGACCAGCAGGCATTGGGGGAGTCCCTGTTTCCCCAAGCACTACCAGGAGTGACTAGAAATAAGTCACAAGCTGGCAGAGGGTAAAGTCAGATTAGACATCAGGAGGCACTACTTCACTGTCAGGGCGGCTAGGATCTGGAACCAACTTCCAAGCAAAGTAGTGCTGGCTCCTACCCTGGGGGTCTTTAAGACAAGGCTAGACAATCACCTTGCCGGGGTCATTTGACCCCAGTACTCTTTCCTGCCATGGCAGGGAGTCAGACTTGATGATCTGCTCAGGTCCCTTCCAACCCTACTAACTATGAAACTCCCAAGTCAGTTGAGGAGATTGGCAGGTGCCTAGTGGGGGTGGAAGAATGGGATGGGAAGGTGTCATACTGCTGAGCAAGGAAGGGAAGGAAGAGAGTGTTGGTGTAGGGGCTCTTACCCAATTCAGGGACTTTAAAAAGTCCTGGCTGCTGCTACCACTACATGGTCTGTCTGTTATGGTTGGGCAGGGAACAGGAGCAGCTACCCTTGCAGCACAAGTTAACTGCTCCTGCACTTTCTTTTTCAAAATCCTGGATCTGCCAAGGGTTGAAATAAAGGAGAGTGTTCTAGAGCTATTTTTGTCTCCTTCATGTGGGTTCGGGGGGGGTTGTTTTGTTTTTTCATCCTTTATAGCAGTAACCAAGTGTGGGCCCTTTCCTGCTACTTATTGTTGACTCATACTTATGCCCTTTGAAGTCTATACCTGCAAAAACAACTCTGGATCTAGAAAGGCAGAAAAATAGAATTGGCAGACACCTCAAGGTGATGGACAGACGTTCAAAAAGACTGAGCCTGAATTGATTCAATCTTTGCAGGTTAGTCTAAACTGCAAATCTTGAACAGATTTGGAGGTGGATAGACGCTCCTTTTTCATTCTAGAAATACAGTGGCTCAGGCTAGAAGCTACAGAATCCTTCCCTTCCCTTGTAGAGCTCTGAACTGAAGAGGTGGGAGGTGTGGCCAGGCTCTGGCAGGATGCTCTAATTAGCCCAACCGTGTTTATCACCCCTTAGTGTTTATCACCCCATTAAGAAAACATCACAGGGATGTTACCAGCTACCTGTTGATTGTGCCTTTGTCACAGCACGGACTGGAGCCAGCATGTGGTCTGCTAGCTAATGCACAGAGATCTCTCAGAAAGGCAGAGGGGAGGGGGGAATTCCTGCTTAGCATGGAGTGGTGAGGTGGAGGGATGGGGAGCAGCTTTTAAGTGTCTGCTGGAGCTGCAGCCAGGAAGCAGGGGGGTGGGGACATCTCTGCTGTGGAGCGCAGAGCCCCACCCAGCCCAGAGAGCATGCCAGGATTCTGGGGGAGTCTGGTTTAACTTAAACAAAGAAGGGGTCTGGGATAAACAATGCATAAACCGGTTTGAGCCAAATCATTTGTCTGATACTACATTCAACCAAGTTTATCTTAAACCAGTTTCAGCCATTTTGAAACTGTTTTTTGTGCACTGTTTTCTGTTCTGTTACAGGTTTAAACCAGTTTCTGATCACTTAAACTTGTTTATGTGTAATGTCTGTCCCTAGCTCAAGAGATCTTCTAGTCCAACACTTCCCTTAATGAAGGATCTAAACCATCCCATGCTATAGTAGTGGTGGTATAGAAGAGATGGTCCAGGAAATAGGAAAGAAGAAAAAAATGTTTTGCCAGTATGTCTCCTTTTAATTGGCTGACCTTCATAGTTTGGTTTAAATAAAAGCAATTGATCAAACTGCTACCTATCTTAGTCTGTATCTGCCTCTTTCCCAAAGATGGGCATTTTGTTTTCAAAAACTTGTCTAACATTTCTCCTAACTATAAATTGGTCCAATAAAAGATACTACTAAAGAAGTCTTACTTCTCCCACAAACCATCCCCTGCAAATGTTTGTCTAACTTGCACTTCTGTTTTCTGTGGCACTGATCCCACAGCCTCTTTAGGTAATCTGTTCCAGTGCTTAGTCACCTTCATAGTGAAAGACTTCTTCCTAATGCACAAATTTAATGTCCCTTGTTGCACTATAAGACTATTACTTATAGTCTTTTCTTACGTTTAAGACACAGAAAAGCTGATTGCCATTTTTTTCAAAGCAGTCCTATTTTGTATTTGAAGACTTTCACCAAATTGTGCCCTCCCTTATTCCCTCTCCTCCCTATTTTTCTCCCTCCAAACTAAATAATCCCAGTTCTCCCAATCTTTCCTCATTTCAAATTCAGCAGACCCTGTTTTTTGTTGCTCTCCTTTGGAATCATTCCAGTTTTCCCATGTTTTTCTTGAAGTTAAGTGCCTCAAACTGGACATGGTACTTCAGAAGAGGCCATACTAAAGTAATTTTGCTGCAAGAAGTCATGTTGTGAGGATATCATCCAGGTACCTTATGTGGCTGCTTCTATAACTTCTGTATCAAAGTATATTTGGTTGATGTTTGTAAACTATTTTGGGTTTTTTTTCATCCTTGGCAGCTGTGCTTGTATGAAATGGCAGGCAGTAACTTTGAGGCATATGTCTATATAATTGGTTCATGCCTCAGCACCAACAGCACATGTTGGAACCTCTGTAATTTTGTCCAATATTGTTTGGTTCATGAAATGAAATGGAGCACAGCTCAATTACTGCCTGCAGTGCCTGACAATAGGGCTTGGAGCTTCAAAGATTTTTGTGAAATACTGCAAGAAGCTGTAATAGATGTAGTAAGTTCATAGATTTCATAGACATTATGGCTGGGAGGGACCTTGGAAGATCAATGAGTCCAGCCCCCCACCCAAAGGCAGGAAGTCAGTTGGGGTCATGGGATCCCAGCAAGATAAGCATCCAATTTTTACTTGAAGGTGTTCAAGTAAACACCTTCAAGGTGGCCTGCTTGAACCACCTCCAATGGCAGGCTCTTCCAGACCTTGGGGGCTCAGACAGTAAAGAAATTCTTCCATATGTCCAGCCTGAAACAGTCTTGCAGTACTTCATAACCATTTG
>NW_017728906.1:89947252-89962357 GCF_001723895.1 Crocodylus porosus | reverse complement strand
GAATTGTGGAGCCCAAAACTGGATGCAGTACTCCAGCTGCGGCCTCACCAAGGCCGAGTACAAGGGGAGAATGATGTCCCGGGATTTGCTTGAGAAGTATCTATGGATGCAAGCCAGCGTTTTGGTTGCTTTACTAACCGCAGCATCGCATTGCAGGCTCATGTTCATCTTGTGGTCAATGATGACCCCCAAGTCCCTTTCTTCCGTAGTGCTAGCCAGCGTAGCACTGCCGAGCCTATAAAGATGCTCCAGGTTTTTCCTCCCAAGGTGGAAAACCATGCATTTCTCAGTGGTAAACACCATCTGGTTCTCATCCGCCCATTTGCTGAGCCTGTCCAGGTCAGCCTGGATTGCCCTCCTGTCTTCAGGTGTGGATGCTTTGCCCCAAAGTTTGGTGTCATCAGCAAACTTGGCCAGTCCTCTTCTGACTCCAATGTCCACATCATTAATGAAGATGTTGAACAATATGGATCCAAGGACAGAGCCTTGGGGGACCCCACTGGTCACAGAGCACCATGATGATTGACTTCTGTCAATTACCTATCTCTGGGTCCAACCACAGAGCCAATTTCCCAGCCAGCGGATTGTGGTGGACCCAAGGCCACAATTGGCCAGTTTCGCCAAGAGGTGATCATGGGATACCAGATCGAAGGCTTCTTTGAAGTCAAGGTATATGACATCAATCTTTTCTCCCTAGTCCAGGTGATAGGTCACCTGGTCATAAAAGGAAATGAGATTGGTCAAGCAAGACCTACCTGCAACAAACCCATGCTGGCTATCCCTCAGGATGTTGGCATCGGCCAGTCCAGTAAGGATGGCCTGTTTAATAAACTTTTCTAAGACCTTCCCTGGGATAGAGGTCAGGCTGATGGGCCTATAGTTAGCCAGATCTACTTTCCTCCCTTTCTTGAAAACAGGCAGCACATTGGCCTTCTTCCAGTTTTCGGGCACTACACCAGAGTGCCAGGAGTTTTCAAAGATCCGTGTCAGGGGCTGGGCTATGATGCTTGCCAGCTCCTTGAGTACCCTAGGGTATAGATTGTCAGGACCGGCTGACTTGAAGGTATCCATCCTCTCAAGGTGTTCCTTAACGAGGTCAGCGTTGATGGAGGGCAAAGAATCTCCCTCACCCAGACCTTCCTGTCCCATAGTGGGAATGGGCATCCCATGGGACTGATGAAAGACCGATGCAAAGTACCCATTTAATAGGTTGGCTTTTTCCTGGGCATCAGTTGTCCTATCTGGTTTAGCAGGGGTCCAATGTTGCCCTTGCTTTTCCTCTGACTCCCCACATATCTGAAAAATGACATTTTATTGTCCTTGATATTCGAAGCTAGTTGGAGTTCAGTTGCAGCCTTGGCTTTCCTGGTTTGCTCCCTGCAGGACCAGACCAGTGCAGAATAATCCTCCTTGGAGGTGAATTCCATCATCCATCCTTTGTAGGCCTTTCTTTTTAGCCTCAGGAGGTCTGCTAGATCCCTGGAGAGCCAGGGGGCCTGCTGTGCCCCCTTGCTGCCTTTCCTCTGAGCTTGTGCATTGAGGATCGCTCCCTTGAGGAGCAACCTCTCTTCCTGAACTCCCCTCCCCCTGAGGTCCCTTAGGGCCTCACTGACAAGCCTCCTGACCTTGTCAAAGTTGGCTTTCCTGAAGTCAAGGACTTTTGTGTTGCTGACTGACTTGCCAGCTTTACAGGGGATGGTGAAGGTGGTCAGCTCATGGTCACTGTCACCCAGCTTTCCATCGATCACTAGGTCACCAATTAGGTCATCCCCAGTAGCCAGTTCCAGGTCGAGCAGTGCTTTACCTCTCATTGAAAGGATTTACATAGACTTCTTGAGTCAGGTAGAGGTCATCCACACACGATAGGAAGCTTTGTGACCGCTCAGATTTTGCTGAGTGATCTTCCCACAAGATGCCTGGGTAGTTGAAGTCACCCATGACAACCATGGTCCTGGAGTACGTGGCCTCAGCCAATTCCTGGGCAAACTCCTTGTCAAGCTCTTGACTTTGGGTGGGAGGTCTGTAGTAGACTCCCACTGCTGTGTCCCCTGTGCCATGTTCCCCATGGATTTTAACCCAGAGTGTCTCCAGTCATCCCCCAACATCAGCTTGCAGGGACGCATAGCTTTCCTTAACATAGAGAGCTACACCCTTGCCCCTTTTATCTACTCAGTCTCTCCTGTACAAGGTATAGCCATCTATACCCATGGTCCAGTCATGGGTAGAGTCCCACCAGGTCTCCATTATCCCTATAATGTCATAATTATTTGTGTTAAGCAGGATGACGAGTTCTTCCTGTTTATTCCCCAAGCTCCTGGCATTTGTGTACAGGCAGGCAAGTGTCCCCTTGTTGTATGTGCAGTATGATGATGTCTAATTCGGTGTCAGGCTTTTTTGAAAACAACCTTACTGAAAGGCTTTTCCTGAACCTATGAAAGGATTTACATGAATTCAAGAACCATACTTTTTCAGTATGAAACTGTTCCCTTGTTGCACAAAACAGTAGCATACCGGGCTGAATTAATAGAAGTGTTGCCAGCAAATGGGAGGTGTGGAGTGGTTCTTTCACTATATTCAGCACATCTAGAGTACTGTGTCAAGTTTTGGACCCTGCCACTACAGAGAGGATATAGACAAATTGGAGAATTTGGTAGAGGACTGGGGCACATGACTTATGAAGAAAGGCTGAGAGAGTGGGCTTATGGCCAGTATGATCTAACCTAATTTAACTAAGTAGGTGCACTATGTAGATGGGCTAACCTGTGCCCTATCTAACCAAATGTGTACACATTCAGAGAAAGCACAGCAACTCTCCCCAGGCCTGGATTATGTTTTCCTATCCCTTCCCCTCACCCCCTCCCCTGGCAATTTTTAGGCTTAAAGTAAGCCACATGATTATAAATCAGGTCCTGCAAACATGTCTACCTCCCATGCTGTGAATCAGCTAGGAGAAGAGGTTTGGGTGGTTTTGAAAGCAGTCTTTCTGTGGTAGCATCCTTGAAACCTCTCCTAGAGGAGAAAGGATTAGAAGTTTGATTTGTCTGTTGGGTCTGCATATGAGTAATTATGCAAAGCCCTGAAGACACTCTGTGAAGCAGCCTCAGACTTTTCTATTCTTCTCATTTTAACTCTGGAAGCACATAGTGGAGAATGACAGAGTAAAATGTCTTAGTGTCACTGAGAAATAGAGACCAAAATTTTCCTATGCTGGCAATCTTTATTTGTCTTTATTGTTCAAAGGCTGAGTTTGGGGTGAAAGGTGACACAGAGCCAGAACTGGGGAAGAGACAGTCTAGTACATACTGGGCCAAAAAGACTATTGCACCGTGGTTCAGCCAGGAGGCTGCTGAGCACACCCTGCCTATGTCCTTCCAGGATAATCCAAACCTGGAAATGCTGAGGCTGAGTAGTGTTGTCCCCAGCAGCTACTCTCAAGTACTTCGAGAAGAAAGGTGATGAATGCTGGTGATGTCCTGGCTGTAGTCATCCTTCTGGATTTGAAGTGTGCCTCTGGGAATGGATAAGCAGGATGTGGGTGGAAAATTCACAGCAATGCCTTGACTGGGAGTCGCTGCAACTGTGGTGTACACACACCCAAAGACTTTAGTATGAGAAAAACAGAGATGTGTCCATGCCTACTAAATGGCATTTCCCTTGAAATCCCAGTGTGAAACAAAATATTTGAGAATCTGACCTGAGTCTGACCAATGCTACTTTGAGCAAATATCTGTGAAACCTACTGGTTCACACAAAGCAGGAGTGGGCAAAAAGAGGCCCACGGGCTGGATCCAGTCTATGGTGGGCTCCACTTCTCAGCATCTCCTGCAGCAACAGATCTTTCTGTCTGCCTCCACCAGACACAGTCCTGCTGCCTGGGTACCCTGGCCCATCTGCCCTGCACCCACCACTGAGGGTGGGACCCACACTGGCAGGGTGCATGGCCAGGAGCCTAGGATGGGGTTGCAGCCTGGAGCAAGACAGGTGGATGAGGCAGGAGAGACTCTGGGATCTTGGAGCAGTGATAGCGCAGGGCTGAGACTGAGGCAGAGCTGCAGTTCACTACCTGCCTGCCTCTGCAATAGGCAGGGGTTTTATGGGAAGGGGAATGCAGGCAGTGGATCACATCTCAGTCCTGGTCCTGGTCCTGTGCTGGCACCACCCCAAGATCCTAGCCCCAGTCCTAAAGCAGCTCCTCACCCCACTGCACATCTTTCCTGTGCAGCTCCTGGCCGGTCTACATGGAGACCCTGGGATCATGGGGCCATGATGGCACAGGAACAGGGCAGAGGCTCAGTTCTGTGGCCCCATGCTGTCACAACCTCATGATCCCAGGGCCTCCATGGAGACTGGCTGGGAGCTGCACCAGCAGTGGCTGCTGAGACGTGGAGCCTGGCCACGGACTGGATCAACCACTTTGCACACCCCTGAGCTAGAGGAAGACTAGTGCTGTCAGCTAGTTCAAGTGGCAGCAGATATAAAGGTTCTGAAAGTGCCAAGGAATCATACAGGTGTTTGAGCTCACATAAAGGGATTTTGAAGGAAGGGTATGTGGGGTTTTTCCTTTAAACTGCAGAAATTATGAAGTAACTGGAATCATATTTATTAAAAAAAAATCCCAGAGTTGTCAAAATGCTAAAAGTATAGTTGTGCAAAGACTTGTTTGTTCTATGCAAATGTGACATGCCAATTTTCTGACACACACATGGACTGGCTCTAGAGCAGGAGTGACAAGCTTGCAGCATGTGGGATAGAGGGACCAGTAATTTAGTGACAGGGCAAAGAGGAGAAAAGCCTGCAACTGAAATTTGGGGTAGGGAGCCCTGTTGCTGATGCATGTCATGGGCACTACTCGCTACAGAATCACATCTGGATCTGGTCTACAAGGAGTCCCACAGTTGAGGGGGCAAGGTGAGTTTAACATCCCTGAAGAGGTAAATGTCTCACTCAGCCAAATTAAAACTGTTGTGTTTGCAGTAGCAATGATACATTTGTAGGAAAAAGATAATAGTGTTGTCTTGGGTGCATCAGCAGGGGTGGATCAAGGGAGGGTGTACTGGTATACTTACACCTCACTTTGATTCCTGCTCCACCCAGTGTTTAAAATCAGTTGCCTGGCAGGGCACTGGAAGAAGCATTTCTAGTCAGGCAATGTTGTGGGAAGTAACTGACTTCATGGCTCATTGTCATCTACCCGATCTCTCCTAAAATCTTCATTCCACAGGTGTTAAGAATCTACTCTTTTTTTTGTCTTGATGTTCATCCTTTGTTCTGCAGGTCTCCTGTCTGTTAGCTGCCCCTGGTAATGAAGCTCCTATTTTACAGCCCTGCAGATTGTTTTTAACTCATTCCAATGAATTTTTTTTGCTTCAGTCTTAAACTGAAGAATATACAGTAAAAGCTGAGTTATCTGGCACCTTACAAGCCAGCATGCTTTTAACCAGCATGCCAGCTTGTCAGGGTTTGTAAGGGAAAAGTGAAACCAGAAGTGCCCACCGTGGCACTTCTGGTTTTGTGGAGCCCCCACGGCCCGGGGGAAAGCAGCCTGCGCTGCCAAGCCCCCATGACCTGGGGCATAGCAGCTTGCACTGGTCCCCCCTCCCTGTCCCTCGGGGCTTGTGGGAGGGGTGATAATGCGGCAGGAAGGGTGGCAACACCCCAGATGCAGCAGGACAGGTGGGGGCCCGAACAGGCAAAGATGCCTATTTGGCCCACTCAGTTAACCAGCATATTTAACCCTCCATTCCCTGCTGGTGTGGGATAACAAGGGTTTTATTGTAGCTCTAGGCCCCTAGCATATTTGTAAAGCCAGTTCAGTTATAACTGGAGAAAAGTGTGTGTTTGTTTTATATATGATGACGTACCTCACCCATTTGCATCCCCTTTTCAAAATTCTAGATCCACCCATGTGTGTCAACATGAAGAAGACTTGGGGCTTCTTACTCTTCTGATGAACTATCTTCCTTGGGAGTGTAACCAATGTAGATGTGCTCTTCTACTGCCTAAATCAGGCATTTTGAAGCTTCAACCTTTTATTCTATGAAGAAAAATTGCTCTGGCTTCTTATTTGCTTCAATCAAAATATTTTGATTTTGACTTTATTTTATATTTTTATACTGTAAAATTAAGGCTTGATAACTTTTAAACAATTCTATAATAAAATGTTGTGGTTGGCATTGTAATAGGTAGTGGTGTTCTACACTGGTCTTCACTTGTCATCTTTTTCCTTCTATGTTAATCTAAAGTGAAGTGTGTGTACACATAAGAATGAGAACAAGAAGAGGCTATTAAACTAATATTTGTGTTCATTAACCCCCTGGTTTGAGTACCTGTCATCTATGCCTTTTATTAGCCACTAATAAGGATAGTTTCCCTAACTAAAGAGAACAAAAGAAGTCAAGAAAGAGGTTATTTGCTGATAACTGTGAATCTGCATTGGAGCCTGTAGCAGGGCACTAAGGTGCCTGCTACTTGGAGACCCGGGATAACTCTGCAGGTGCCAGTTGCTGGGGCAACTAGAGGGAGCCAGGGCCCCACACCTGCTAGCGGTCAGCTGACGAGAAGGGGCAGGGCCTGGTTCCCATTTAAACCCCAGGGTGGAGGCCAGGCAGGCAGTTCCCTGCTAGCAACCAAGGGGGAAAAACCTCTGCTGGAATTAGTAATGAGTAGAGGCCGAACTGCAGGTATGGCCCAAGATTGGGGACAGATGGAGCAACTCTGGTGTGATGAGAAGAAGGTTGGAGCCAGATGGCTTAGACTTATGTTATAGCCCAGGGGCTTGGGTGTTTGTTTGCTATTTTCACTGGAGGTTTGGGTGAGGCTATTAGGGGTTGGAGGAGGCCTCATATGGGACCCATGACAGCATGGAGATCTCAGCCTCAGAGAGTGGGGGGAGTGAGCAGCCCCAGAGAGGCAACACTGGGAGTGTGCCAACCCCAAGCACCAGGATAGGCATAGTATGGGGAGTGTGCCAACTCTGCCCAGTAAGGCAGAGAGAGACTAGGTCGCAGAGAACCTGAGATCCCAGAGAGGTGCAGTATGAGTGCGAGATAAGCTTGGGGACAACTCGAGAGTCCAGTGAGGTGCAGGGTGAGACAGGGCTGTGGAGAGCCCAAAGGCCCACTGGGGCACAGTAGAATGAGACAAGGTTGTAGAGAACCCGAGTGCCAGAGAAGGACTGAGTGAGACAAGGCTGTGAAGGAACAGAGCGTCAGTGAGGCTCTGATTGAGAGAGGGCTTCAGACAGCCCAAGTGATAGTGAAGTATCGTGTAAGACCGAAGAATGTCCAATACATCTGTGAGGCCTGGGGCATGGTACAGGGGTGGTTGGAGCCACGCATAGCCCATAAGGCCGGGGTGTACGGAACACCCGTTTTAGAAACAGGATTAGTGATAGCAGGAGAGCCGTGGCCAAGAGGATGAAAGGCAGCCTCCCTTTAATATATATAAGACCAAAGACGTGGCGGGCAAGATTCGAGGGTGCTTGTAGGCAGCTTGGCACGGTACAGAGGGCAACTAGGGGAGAGCGTGGCAACCCTAGGACACCCCCTCCTGTCACAGAGCCACATCGGAATGTATGACTGCTATTCTCTGGGGTTATCTGTATCATTGTATCTGGCCAATATTTCATCAGCTCTTACTGATTTTGTAAGCATACTCCCAAGACCCCGAGATTCTCCCCACTGCTTGTCCCAAGGAACAGACTAAGGTTGCCCTGGAATAACTCCTTATCCCTGGAAGTCTCAACCCTTATACTAGACCTCACAGCTGCAGCAGGCGAATCTCTGCTAGCTCCAGGTAAATTGCTTTTGGGTTGTGAAAGAAATGTTAGGTTCCCCCTTTTCATAGAATGGGCTAACCTGAAATATCACTTGCCTACCACCTGGTTACTTCAGTCCTGTCAGTGTTTTTGGAGATTGGCATTCATGATAATTCTACCCACCCTGACTGCTAGGAACTTGCACTATCCAAAGCCTGAGGAAAAACTGAGAAGCCTGGCCACTTTACAGACATCCATTAAAATGCCTCCAAGCTAGCATCTCCCTGTTCCAAATCAACTCTGTCCTGATTTTTTGTATGTTTCCTAAATCTTCCAGAATTTTCTCTTTGGCATTCCTCTGGCCAATGAACCATTTATCTCAGATACCTTCACTGTTGTGCAGTGATTTCCCCCCCACACACACACACCTTACAAGCAGACAATAATTTCAGTGCGCATTCTAGCAGTGGCCCCATCTGTCTGATTGGGAGTGACAGTTGTCCTTGCTCAAGTATCAAAATATCAAGAGACATTTAGTAGCTATACCTATTCTCTTTTCCTTAATTATACATCCCTTAATCTCTTTGATTTAAACTGTGACCAAAATCATAAAAGATACACAAACAGCATAACATAATCTACACAATAAGTGACAAATGGATACAGCATAGTAGTGGCTTGCTAACAAGATCCATGCATGCCATGAGTGAAACAAACATGAGAAGATCTTCATGACACTCCACAAACCCCCAAAGATTTGGTAGTGTTCATGACACATCTGGTAAATAATTCTTAGTCCCACTTGTAAGGCTGATTTTGCTGCAGCTTTTGAACAGTGAAAGTAATCATAGGACTGCTATATGGTATTTTCTTTTATATATTTACCTGAATAGCTGGCATGATCCATTGAATTCCAATTTTTTAGAAGCTGAAATTACAAACACATAGGGTGACATCTTGACCCCACTGCAGTTAGTGAAAGATTTTTTTCCATTGAATAGAACTCTTTGGACTGAATAGACTTCAATAGAACTCTTGGGACTAACACTGTAATGAGGTGCTTACTGGAAATGCAACCTCAAGTAAATAAACTGTGCGAAAGCTTGCACATATTGTTCATCAGAAAAGATCTGTAAAGTTCAATTACTATTTGGAATTGTTGGGGCATGTATTTTTTTCTGCATAGACATTGCTTAGTTCAGAATAAGGAAAAACAAAGAGAACAAAGTCTCTCATGAAAACTGAGTAATTTGCTTTAAATTGTGTACTTGAACTGAAACATGAAAATAGCAGTCGCCCCACGACCACATACATTGCGCATCTACCCTGTAACTTTTATAAGTGTTCTGAAAGTGTTTATTTTTATTGGGCCTTTGGAACTGTGGTGTGTCTATATAAACTGTAGAATAGATTTTCACTTACTTTCTCAGTGATCCCTGGGGTTCAAAACTCAGGCATACCTGTATTGAATTAAGAGATTTGTGCTGTTGCTTGGGCTGAAAGAATGACTTTCAGAGAATTGCTACTTTAGACAGCAATTCTGTCTAATTGCTGTCTAAAGTATTGGTTGCATCTTCTGCCATTTTCAGAATCTCTGGACACCTATCACCTTCCATGGGACTTATTTCCTAATGGCTGCTAGGCTCCAACTGCTTAATGCAAGTCACCTTTTCCCCTTAGGAACCAAAAATGCATCAAAGACATGCCTAGTAGAATTTAGAATACCATGAGTCTTGCTACTACTTTTTTTTGCCCCCTATCCATGTCTGCTAAGCCATTTGATTTTGCTCCTCCTGGAGGATGATATCCTCCATAGTTACACTTCATTTTAAACCAAGTGTAGGCCATTTATGAATGCCACTAAAGGGTACCCACCTCTAGAGGCTGACTAGCACCTACACCTTTGGGTCTCTCCCCTACCACACATTGATGTTAAAATTAGTAGAGGAGGCTGCATATAGGGGAAGGCATGCTTTTGAAGAGGCTTCCCCGCTCACTGATCTGCTCCTTTGTTTCACAAACCCATCACATACATACATCTTAATTTGGTTATTTACTGGTCTCCTAATTTGGTCCGTCCACCAAAGCCAGAAATCCCAAGAGCTCTACGGTTGCCCTCCCCCCTGACTTCATCTGAATTTTACGCTTGCTGAGCCCTGTAACTCAGGACCCACTGTTCAGAGCTGCAGGCTCCTGGCTCAGTTCTGGTCATCCCCCATGACCTCAGGTTCCAGCACCCACAATATCTCCTATTTAGGCAGCTAGTGGCCTTGAGTCCTGCTTTTTCCCCTGCCACCTTCTGCCTTATAGTCCAGGCAAGCTCGGCCTCCTGTGGCCACAGAACAAACTCTGATCACTCCCTTTGACCTCAGGTTCCTCTCAGTACAATTTCAGATTCAGGGTGTCACCAGTCACCCCCTTTCTGCAGCCTCCACCTCTGCTACAGCCACAATCCAGCACTCCAGGGGAAATGAAAACACCAAAAAAGCACCAGCCCTGGTTTAAAGGAATGTCCCATGTGGGGTTCATCACACCCTTTGGTGGTGGACTCTAAGTAGAAAAGAAAGCAAAACAGAAAGGGCCTGGGGTTCTTGGCTTGCTTCTTATGCAGGTCCCCAGCTTCTCTTCACTCAGAGCTGCCTCCTGAGTTCTCTTTCAACAGTCTGGGCTCCAGTCCTCAGACCTCTCAATCAAGGTGCCAGATTGATTCCCCTGGACTAAGGCATGGGTTTATACAGGGCTCTCTGGGTCACATGATGCCAATGCGTCTCTTCCCCGGGTCATAAGGCTCTGCCTGCATCTGGATCTGGCAGCTATCTTGATTCAAGTTCTCTTGCCTATGAGTTTGCCTCTGGGGTTACCACCCAGGTGCAGGAAGAAGAGATGAAATGGAGAGAATGAGGGAATCAGAACCATATAACTAGGAACCCAGGGGGAAGGGACCTCTACTAGGGAAAGGATGCATGGGAAAACACAAAAAGTAAGGGAGGAAAAGATGTAGGGAGGGTTGTGAAGGAGAAGAAAGGGGACAGGGCTTCATGGACCCTTTCCCATTGTAGTAATGGGGTAGGGGCCCCATTGCACCAAGATAGTCACTCATTCCTCATAAATTATTTGATAGAGCTAGTCTATATTTACTGAATGTTTTTTTATAATTAAATCATTGCAAAACATAAAAACTTGTCATCACAAGAAATACCCTTCTGAGGAATGCTACCCTTTCAGTCAGTCTCTCTCAATCCATGCATAGTGTTGCACAATAAGACATCCAGTTAGCCATTTGTACTGATCTTAACTTTTAGTCCCTTAATAAAAAGCTAATGCCATTTTGCTGGAAATACTGTTTAATTTACATCCTTCCATCTTCCTTGGCTAGTTGAACATAGGTAACATGTCATGTCGTGTTTAGAATCTTATAATTTCACAGGTATTTTCACAGTGAATATCACAGCTTTATTCTCTTGTTTTTATACCATGCCAGGTCCAGTTCCTAACACAAAGTGAATTGTGGGTTCAGTTCAGCAAGATGCTTGGAAGCTTTCAGGTTGCTTTCTATCCTGGGACTTCATACACTGAAAATGGAAGATAATATTCACCAAAGCTGTAACTTCTAGAGAACATCTCACTGTAGCTCTACTAAACTGACTTGAAAGTTCTTTCAGCTGCTAACAGAAGAATTGATAGGAAGCACAGCTACGTAAAAGCTATCTAAACTGTTTGCTTATTCACATAGTTTATAAAGTGGTATGCTAAAGTAACTGAGAGGTGTTGACACTGGATTTGTGACCCAGATACATTGTTGTAGGTGGTCCCAACCCGTCAGACCAGCCACAACTTCTCCATTCAATAATAGGCAAATTGTATGGATACACAGTGATAGCAGATAAGAATAATGCAGCCAAGGCAAACAATTCTTGGTCTACTAGTCCCAGGGCCATCACAGAGGGAAGATGCATCTGGCCAGTATGTGAGCTTTACCCTGTCCTTCTTTCTTGAATATCAGATATCAGGAGCCTGGAGGTCAAGGGCCAAGGGCCTCCCCCTTCCCCTCCCCACCCCCCACCATGTGGTGGGTGAGATGCAGATGGGCTGGTGGTGTGCCCTATGTCCATGGTGGCCTCAAGTTCCCCTGTTAGGGACACTTTGCTGCTGGGTACCATTGATTGGTTTCCCTATGTTTGTCATGCTGTCCATGTTCTGTTCTGCCAGCATATTCCTTTGTTTCACAGATCCATCACATGCATACATCTTAATTTGGTTCTTTAGCCATCTCCTAATTTGGTCCATCCACCAAAGCCAGAAATCCCAAGGGCTCTGCAGTTGGGCACTGTGGCCTGATGCCAATGCTACAGAGCCCCTTATTTCTGTTTGGGTATACACCGTTCATGTTATTGAACAGTGTGGTACATGTCTTCAACTTCCCAGCCTGTGTATCTGCTGGCTTCAGACATTGTGGGATTTGAAGGAAACTTTGTCACAAATACGCTTTTAGAAACCAGTTAACCCATGGTGTTGCTCTGGGCCATTGTTCTAATGCTTATCTACTTTAACTACAAGCCAATTCCTAAAAGCTATTCTCTAAATATCAATTGAGAACCTGGAGAACCTCAAGAGTACCAAATACAAACTGTTCCTTCCCAAGGTAAATAGAAAAGAGAGAGGAAGAAAAGAGTTGGATAGAGTTGAACCACAGAAGAAGGCTGATGGCCTCCCTCATAGGGATATCTTAAAGCCTAGGGATAGCTTCATCATCCATAGTTTCACACCCCCTCTAAGCCAATGATGCCAGAAGACTCTTTCTTCAGTTTGAGCTCTAGCCCTCCATCACAGCTTCTTCCAGACTCTCATTCTGATGGAAACCCAGGGTCCTGACTATATTCCTCTGCTATAAGTAAATATCTGTGGAATCCACTGACAAAATGCTGATCCACACAAAATATGAAAAATTACTACTGCTATCACTCACTTTGCTGGCTCAGGTGGCAGAATTGTTGGGTAGATGTAAAGATTCTAAGCCTGCTAATGAATCATGTGGGTAGGATATGATGCAATTTTTATTGATTTTTTTTTTCAGTTGGCTAGGAAGTTCTGTAAAAACGTGTTATGGTTGCAAAAGTCAGGCACCCAAAAATGAGGAAGTGCTACAATTGAAGCTGCCTGTGTAACTTTATGGATGATGAAATCCTTAATTACAGAATAACATGCTATTTTTTCCATTGAACCACTGCCTCATTCACTGTACAGAATGGGCCAGTCTGGGAATGGATTAGTGGAGACTTTTGTGTCCATACTTCATTTGTTGTCACAGAAATTTGACTATAAGAATTTAGATACTCCTAAGTGGTGTCAGATACTCCTAAGTGGTGTCAGCAAAAGAAAGGACTGCAATTATAAACATTAGAGTTGCATTCTTTCACCAACAGTTTCACTCTGCTTTCAAATGACATTATTTAAAGGAGGAAATGGAACAGGTTTTTTTTCTTTTTAAAAGGGTCTGGAGTTTGACCAAGAATGTAATAAGTGTAAATTCTGAGAATTAGTAAAGGGGAATGCGTGATAGAAACACCTTGCATTAGATTCAACAGTACAACTAGGAAAGAGCTGCAAATAAATTTACTTCATTACTACATTATTTCTCAAGAGCTGTGCTTCAAAACATTGAAATGTAGGGCTAGATTGTTGCCTCTCTTTTGGCTGTTCAACAGCCACAAAGTGATCTTTGATTCTCCTGTCACAGAGGAGCCTCTTAGTGTGCAAAGTTGATGACTGGCTCCCTTACTACATATGAGAAATATTCCAAACTAGGCAGAGGAGCTACGATCCATAACTATGCCCTTGTACCTTCTGGCTTCACAGAAGTTTTATAGGGGTATCTCAGCAGGTGCACTTACAGAGGTGTGGCAGGATGGCCGGCAGCAGCCCAGCTCACTACTTGGAAAGACTCAATGTGATTGGTGGGATGTTCCCCACCAACCAGGAAAGGCGCAGAGAGAGGCTTACCCTAACCCTACCCAGGGGTGAAGTGAAAAAGATGGACCAGAGAGGGGACTAACCCCATTTCTCTCTGATTGTTCCATTTTCAATCTGGGGGACAGAGCCCCATGAGAATAAAAAGGCAACATGCCCAGTACATGGTTAACTTCGATGATCGATGGCAAAGAGGGCTAAGAAGAGCTGGTTAAGCTGGCCAGCAAGTTGGAGTGGTTGCCCCAGAAGGACCCGGAACATGCCTCGCTGGATGGGGAGCGGCAAGTGGTTGTGTCCCCAGCCCCGCTGTGAGGGCACACAGTGACAGTGCACAGATCTGTGCACAGAGGGTCCAGAGACAGAGTGAGACTCGAGAGCTGCATGAGGCAGCTCGTGTTTCCAACCCCTGCACAAGCCAGGGCACCCAGGGCACAGATTGGTGCATGGAGGATCCAGGAGTGGACTGAGACCCTGGAGCCTGTGGTAGCTCAGGTGTCTAACCCCTGCCTGAGGCAGGGCACCCAGTGCATGGATCGGTGCACAAAGGGTGTGGGAGTGGACTGAGACCCCTGAGCTGCAAGCAGTAGCTTGGGCTTCCAACCCCTATATGAGACAGGGCACCCACTGCATGGATCAGTGCATGGAGAGTTCAGGAACAGACCGAGACCCCAGACGCATCTCTAATTCCTGCATGACACAGGGCACTCGGTGCATGGATCGGTACACAGGGCCAAGAGGAGCCATCAGTGCATGGGACGGTGCACAAGGCCAAGAGCAGGCCAAAGGCAGGGAGGTCCTGAAGCAGTGGAGGGCCCCTGCAGAGGGAAGAGATGCCTT
This sequence comes from Crocodylus porosus, assembly GCF_001723895.1. Classification (NCBI taxonomy): domain Eukaryota; kingdom Metazoa; phylum Chordata; order Crocodylia; family Crocodylidae; genus Crocodylus; species Crocodylus porosus. The sequence continues at coordinate 89,947,797 of NW_017728906.1, read as the reverse complement.
GCCCCTGGAAAGGAGGGCAGCCTCATCAGGCCCCAGAGAAGCTGTGAGTTACCAGAGAAGGGGATTCCCACAGGGAAGGAGGGCCCTCCTGCCGGTGGTGAGCACCTGAGAGGAGGAAAGAAGGGTCCCAGGTTGAGGCTCAACAATCTGGATTATTTAAGTAAGTTAAAGGGTGCTGCTGGGATATCAGGGTGCTCTGATTCCTCTCTCGCTCATCTGGGGCCATCTTTCCCAAGGCACCATCATTGCACCAGTGCAGCTTTCTGCCTTCTCTGAACCCTGCGCCTCATGCTTTGTGAACCTTGCATCCTTTTAGAGTATACGCATGCATAATGTTTGATGAGACCCTTGTTTGAATACCTGACCCCTTGCCTGTGTATAGATTGTTCGCATAGATATATACATACTTCCTATAGTATTTATATATATATATGTTAATATTATAGCTTTTATTTATCTTATTAAACTTGTATATAGTTAAGGCTTAACATGTGTCCTGGCTCTGCTGTATAGGGAGAGGAGGAAAGCTGCACACAGCCGGGCAG
>NW_017728906.1:89945694-89947152 GCF_001723895.1 Crocodylus porosus | reverse complement strand
CTTGCCTGTGTATAGATTGTTCGCATAGATATATACATACTTCCTATAGTATTTATATATATATATGTTAATATTATAGCTTTTATTTGTCTTATTAAACTTGTATATAGTTAAGGCTTAACATGTGTCCTGGCTCTGCTGTATAGGGAGAGGAGGAAAGCTGCACACAGCCGGGCAGCTACACCTCCTGCTCTGCACATGCTCCCACTAACATCCCTTCATTTGAGGAGAGGGTATATCACTGAGTACTATCCAGGTTACAGAGGCATATGCTGACCTAGGAGACCATCCAGAGCAACTGTGATCCACTCAGTAGGGACCTCCAGTTTGTCACATTTACTCTCTTATCAAGAGGAGTATTCTGGCTACTGGATCATTACAGGAGATAATAAACCAAGCTACTATTTCCTGTGTACTACAGTAATCCCAGCCTGCTGAAACATACATTGGCTACACTGATTTTCCAATGCATGGATACAGGATGGGGAATTGAGCCACAGAAATATCCTCTTCCTATCTGTGGGGATCTGTCAGGAATGTTGAGAGGACATTAAAAGACTGATAAGTGCTAAGATACTTCTGTGAGAGAGGCCAGAAAAGTACCTTAGTGAGATCGCATCTAGGATTTGTGGTTTTTTTTAATTTTGGAAACATCCCCAGAGAGAGAAGCTGATGCAAAATAAACACAATGAAATATTGTCCATAAACAACTCAAGATTTTAACCTTAATATAGATGACTCTCAAGAAGAGTTTCAAAGCTGGATTTTAACAATATCCACAAAACCATTAAGCTCATCTTTTGGACTGTTGTTTAAGTGACCATGAAGTTAATGAATAACTTGGAGCTGGAGAAGGTTCTCCTTGAACATAAACAATAAAATTTCTTCAGTCTCTCTCTCTCTTTCTCCCCCCACCCTCTTTTCCCTCGTGCCCAGCTTTGTCTCACTGAGCGAACCCAGGCAACTGGGGCAAAAATTAATGTCTAATAAAATGCAGATTGGTAGGTTCTGCAGCCACTTTCTGACAACAAATGCAATTGTAAAAGTAAACTGTCTCCCATTGTGTATTCCCAATGAAAACTTATGATGACATAATGTAACTCTGCTGGCCCAGGTGGCAGAGCTATTGAATGTATGATTTGTTTTGAAGAATGCTAAAGGGATTTGAGGGTAATACTGAGATAAACTAAATCTCTTTCCTTCTATAAGAATAATTTTTCAGATATTTCTAAAGGCATTCATCTAAGGAATCCCAGGGGCAGACATGCCAGTGCAGTAGTGCAGAAAGAGAAAAACAGCCTTGTATGTACATATAAATCCACATCCTGGTAAGTTTCATAGTTTCATAGTTTCATAGTAGCTAGAGTCGGAAGGGACCTAGGTAGATCATCTAGTCCGACCCCCTGCCTTGGCAGCCCTGACTGTGAAGTAGCGCCTCCTAATATCTAATCTAAACCT
>NW_017728906.1:89937792-89945600 GCF_001723895.1 Crocodylus porosus | reverse complement strand
CTCGGTTGCTGGTGCCCACCCAGGATCAGGAGGCATCAGTCACCCATGTGTCTCAAGGTCCTAATGCTTCTGTTGAGCCAAACCTGAAAATCTGTGGGCTAGATCTTCATCGGATATAAACTGAAGTGAATGGATTTACATCAAGTGAAGATTCAGGTCTAGATCCTTTGCATTCAATAAAAAAAAAACCTGTCCATGAAAGGGAAAACGAGTTTTCATATTAATAATTTGGAAGTGGTAAAAGAACAAATTTTATCAGAGCAAGGGAAATATAAAATTCTTCAGAAACTTAGTTCCTCTAACTATAGGCATACTTCAGAGCTATAGGATTAATTTAGCACCTAAAGTGGAACTGAGACAGAATTTACCAGTAGGTCTAAAATTGTGTTCTTGAAATCAGTCAGCTGCCTTTTAAACACGGAGGTACCTAAATTCTGTGAGTGATAGCTACCACTTTTTTTAACCTGGAACTGGAGATATAGTGGTAGGGTGGGAAAATCCTGCCTTGAGCAGGAGCTGTTGAACTCTCTGATCTCCTGATATTCCTTTCAGTACTGTGTTGTTTTTTGGGTGAGGAGGGGTGAGAGTTATGATTCTGTAGCCTAGGAGTTAAAGCAACACTTTCCAAATTATTTTCCCATATGACCCCATTTTAACACCTGAAATTTTATATGACCCTGGAAGCCAACCAAGACAAAACAGCAATCGAGCAGCAGAATAACTAAGAATATTTATATCTGTATTAAAGTATTGTATTGACCTACATATGTACATCTATGTTTTAAAGTAGTTTTGTAAAAATGTTATTATTTTATGTACTCACCAGGCCTAATGAGACATGTGGGATTGCATGTTGCAACACAGCTTCTCAAAATCTAGCAGTGTGGTTGATATTGCACACCTAATCTCTGATGTGACATCCTGGGGTGATTGATAATGAGGCTTGATGCAGACATGTGCGCTAAATCCAGCTTTACGCAAATAAGTGCTTGCAAAGAGAACTATTGCTTTCAATGCACATATTGAGATTTCAGGATATTCATTCTTGACACTGAACCAGAATTTTGAAAGGGACACTGGGAATGTGTCCCTTCCAAAAATTGATCACATGAATTTTCAATGAGCTGTTTGATTTCAGGTGCTGGTAAATCCATGGTGTCAGGCTGGCATTGAAAGGGGTTTTTGAACCCAATCAAACTTATTCATGTCTAAATCAGGGAGAAAGGATACAAAGTGTGCCTCCAAGTGGAGCAGATGGTCTACCATCACCTGAGTGAGACATTGTTCAATCTTGCTGTCAGACAGAAACTTGGAAAGGAGTCATACTGAGGGAAGGAGTCATAGTTCAGCTACAATATATTATTCTTCCAGAAAGTAATTTTCTTCAAGAATGTTGTGATTTGATCACTCAGTTGAAAAATCTTAGTGTTCTTTCATTGCACAGCTATATTCAGTTCACTGAGTTTCCTAAATATGTCTGTGACATAAGCAAGGAGAGATGCATCTTATAGTTTCATTGTTTCATAGTTTCTAGGGTCGGAAGGGACCTGAACAGATCATCAAGTCCGAACCCCTGCCATGGCAGGAAAGAGTACTGGGGTCAAACAACCCCAGCAAGGTGTACATCCAGCCTCCTCTTAAAGACTCCCAGGGTAGGAGCCAGCAACACTTCTCTTGGAAGTTGGTTCCAGATCCTAGCCGCCCTGACTGTGAAGTAGCTCCTCCTGATATCTAGCCTAAACCTACCATCTGCCAGCTTGTGACTGTTATTCCTGGTCACTCCTGGCAGTGCTCGGGGGAACAGGGACTTCCCCAATGCCTGCTGGTCCCCTTTGACTAGTTTTTAACAGGCCACTAGATCCCCCCTCAGCCTTCTCTTGTGGAGGATGAACAGGTTCAGGTCCCGTAGCCTCTCCTCATAGGGCCTGCCCTGCTCTGCCCCCTGATCATGCAAGTGGCCCTCCTCTGGACCCTCTCCATGTTGTCCACATCCCTCTTGAAGTGCGGCAGGGAGCCTCAATGTGAAATACATCCTGATCAGATCCCATGTTTTCACACAGTTTTGCAAACAGACATGCGTGAAGTAGGTAGACTTAATGTAGTTTATAATTAATCTAACCTGCTGCAGTATTTCACCTACCTCTGTATTCAGTTCTTTAGGTATGAATCATGCAGTGAGTTCAAACAGCAGATGGAGCAACTCTCTTCAATAAGGCATGCAGGCCTGCTCTGTGGCCTGCCATAGATGAAGCACTGAGAGCATGGGTGTATTCCTGACCTACCACCATGGATTTTTTATATGCTTTCCCTCTTGCTCATCACTCCTCGATCTGATTTCGTTCTCTTAGGGAGGTTGGATGATTCTTCAGGAGAAAATCCATCTTGCGGGGTCCTGGTTATTTTGCAGGGCTCCACCTCCCCTACACCCTGCCTCTTTCCTTTTCAGGCCTGTGGTGAAAGTCCCTGTTGATTTTTGCATGAGGAGGCCTATCTGGATTGAACCTCTGGACTCTTTTGTGTCCCCTGGTTTGTTGCTCTCTGACCCTTGGCTTCTGTGAAATCCCTGTCCACTGTTAAGTTGCTTACTTACCAATAAGTATGAGATTCACTATACTCTTTCCCTTGTTTTCCTTTTGTCTTCCTTCCTGTAGCTCAGGGATTCATTTATCTAGTCTTTTAGATCAACTGATTTACTTTTTTTTTTAGCTTATCCTTCAATCTTCAAGTTTTATAACTTTATTCTCCTGATGCTTCTTGGATCCCAGCTATAGTGCCTTTTGCAATCACAAATTAATATCCCCTGGGCATAGCCATCACATCTGTCCTTAGTTCACCCTGATAAAGTAAATTATGGCCTATTTCCCCAATCAAGCCCCCAAATGCACCCAAAGTTTCTCAATTAATCACACATTCTTCTTTAAGCAGCCCTATAATTCCAGCTGGATGTATTGCTCAATCTCCCCTTTTTTTTCTTCTCCTTTTTCCCATGCTTACAGTGAAGATCTCTGTGACCTTCACATGCCTTGGCTAGTCTAATTCCTGCCACTATCTTTGCAATCCATGTTGTGTCTCGCCCTGCTGGCCTCTGCTGGATGCCCTGAGAAAAGCCTTCTGCCTGGCCCTGCCTCTAGTGTTGCCAGGATGGCTGCCCCTGCCCAGCTGCCTGCTTCACCTAGCTTTCTCAGAGGGTGGTCAGATCCTCTCTTGGGTTCACTTGTCTCAGCAACTCAGATTCAGCTGCCTGAATCCTCTTCTGCCCCAGTCTGCACAATTCGTGGCTCGGCTGTGTTTTCTCTGCTCCTGGGGGGACACAGAATGCAGATGGTCTACCTGATGGTCTCTACTCCCAGCCAATCAGAACCACCTCCTTGGGGCACATGGTTCAGTGCCTCTGGAGGCCTGCTTATGGCCTGGGTTCTTCCCAGACACTTTTGCCCAGCATACCAGGGATGCACAGCCCTTCTGGACCCACCTTGCTAAATCTCTTGCTGACACAGCTAGCCCCACAGGTCCATAGCAGGGGCTTGCCCCTAGTCTCTGCTATAAGCACCATCTGTAGAAAACCATGGAATGTTTTTGTTTTCTATGTAGCCATGCAACACATTGAATATTCCCTGTGCAATTTCATGTTCATGAAGTAGAAGACCTAACAGAATGTCTTCAAGAATACTATTCTCCTACATGTAGTGCACAAAGGTGAAGATGTGTGCATCATGCCACTCTGTGCTCACATCAATTTGAAGAGCAAAAGCAGGAGTGCATTTCAGGCATTCTACCAGTGTTGTTTTCTTATCGCATGCTATCATCTTAATCCTTTGCTTCATAGTATTGTTTGTGAGGGGTATAGATTTGCGTTTAGCCTCTGCTTCCCCACACATTATTTTAACCATATCAATTTGAGCAGGTAAAAACAAAAGTTCCCACAGTTGTGTAAGGCTTCTTTGCCTGTGCTATCCAGTAGCTTACCTGAAAAGATGCACTTTGAGCTTGTTTGGAGATGGTCAAGGCCCTCTTAAACTGCATTTGTTGCTGTGAAATTTCCTCTTTTAGGTGCTGAAAAAATGACCGTGGTTTTATGATGTATTTGCAAACAGGTTTCTTATTTTCTTTTTTCTTGTTTGCAACTGAGTCAGTAGGCTCACTGCTGGAGGAGGATGCTCTGCATGAAAATTTGTCATCAATGGTGTTATCATCAACAATCCACTGTTAATTATCACTCTGACTCACTTTCACAAGTTGTTAGGTGGGGATTCTATGGAAAGATATTTCTCACTTGACAGCAGACTTAACCAGAACAAAACTCCAATCCCCAGAAATCAATGCTCAGAAGGTGTGGGTGGGTCATATTGATAATAGGGATCACACAGTAATATGATTGGTGGAAATCTCTTGGACTCGCTTCCAACTGTAAATGCAGTTTGCATTTGTGCATGTTTTTACATCTTGTCCTTGCTTTGTATTACTATAACTTGAATTCCAGAAGCATAATGTGATTTTGTTTATCAAGACCCTATCCGCTGATGTTGTGACCCAATTTGGGATCACAACCCAGAGTTTGGGAACCACTGAGTTAAGGTATTCCCTCAGGAGGAAGGAATCCTGGCTTTTGATCAGTATCCTCAGAACTGTTATCTTTTACATTTAACATTTTGGTATAATTATTAGATTTGTAAAAATTGCGTCAAGAAGGAAGAAGACCACTGTGTTTTCAGAGTTATTTATCCCAACGTGGACAGAATTGCTTCCTTGCATTGCTGACACAGAGATGTCTAAGGAGCAGAATTGAAAGTGAACTTCTGTGCATGGTGTTTCTTATTGGCTGGCTCTAGACAACATGCTGACTTCCAGTGGCTCTCTGTTCAGTGTACTTACTGTTTTTGGATCCCCTTCTGAAGTACCTAACTTTTCCCAGACACTGTACATGGAGCTTAGGCACTTAATTAGGGTGTGGAATACCAGGCTTCTACAAGGGTCATCTAATATTTAGGTGCCTAGGACTTTAACTAAGTGTGATCCATCAAGCTTGCGACTCCGTATCAGCACACCGTGTCTGGCCACTTCTACCTCAATAGAGTGAGTGCAAGGTTCCACTGAGTCCATGCTGGCTGGTCATTTGTATTTCCAAGATGCAGGATATTTTGGAGCGGTTTATCACTGGTTCACTTTGTACAAAAATTATGATAAACTATTCATAAATTCTTTCATGATATGGAGAGTGGGGGTGGGGGGATATATACCAAGCATGTATCTTCTCTCTCCTGTTGCTGCTTCTGCATGCTGGTCCTGAAGCATTGCCTGCCTGTGCCTGAATCAAGTCTTTTCATTTCCACTTCAAGAGAGTATGGAACCATTTCTGCAGTCTGTGGATAATAAAGGAAAGTCAGAATACAGATCAATAGACACTCAGTAGAAGCAATAGCTTTTCCCCAACAAAAACTGGCTGTCTGCACTCCAATCCCCTACACAGCATCCACCATCTTCCAACATCTTTATTATCTACCAGCAAACAAATTCCAGTACAACACTCAGATTTAGTTTGTTGCTATGCTCTAGTTCCCACAATTCTTTGCTCTAGCCTCAATTTCCACTGATACTTTCTACTGAAGTACCATTTCTGACAGAGAAATGAAGCAAGTGCTACAGTCTTTATTCCTCATCATTTTTCTGCACACAGAGACAGTCAGTCTTGTCTTTTGAGCATCTTACAGTACATCAAAACCTCTTCCCAAATCAAAGCAGCATTCTTCATGAAGGCATGAAGAAAAATGTGTTAACTTCATTTTAATATCAGTAGTCTTAGTCTTTGACTGCCTTTAAATAGTCAGTAGAAAGTAAGATCCAACTATGATCTATACATAAAAAACTACTATTGTTAGTGTTCAGGACAAAGAAACAAGATAAGCAACAAAAGAAAATAATTCAGTAAATAAAAATGATTTGGGAGTGATTGCATATAACCAAAACAATATATTCAGTGAGCACAGTTGGATAAGTAAACATGTCTGAAGTAAGCTTCAGACTTGAAGCCTATTGAAATAAGTGGATAAACTTCCGGGCATTCAGAGGCTGTAGATGTGGATTTAAGTGGTGTACAATAATAAATGTTAAATAAAGCCAGCTGAGTAACAGAATGCAGACTCATTTGGGCAATGTCCTTCAGGCTACAGGGCATTAGGCTTGTGCAAAGCAGCAAGTATTCGAATCAAATTTGGCTGATTTGGGGGATAGTGATTTGATTTGGTGATTCGAATCACTGTCCTGAATCAATTCAGCCAAATCTGATTCAGAGATTTGGCTGCTGTGGAACCTCTGAATCAGCCAGGCCCATCCCCCCCACTGCCCAGCAATGGCTGCCCTGACCACTCCAGCTCCCGATGCTTGTTAAAAAAAAGCCCCAACTTAGTGGGTGCTGCTGGGCGGGGGTGGAAATCTCTGCATGAGCCCCCCAACCCTTCCCCTTTGCTGCCCTAGCCTCCCCATTTTCTGCCCCTTTAAGAAAAAAAAACACAAAAAAACTCCTGGACTCACCATTCCTGCTGGGGGGGGGCAATCCCCACTGCCCCCCACTTCCCTGTGCTGCATGGGGGGGCTGTTCCACAAGTCCCCTGAAGCCCTGAGGCCACTGTAGGAGCATTGAATCCTAGGGCTTTTCTCCATTTTTTTTTTCTTAAAGGCTGGCACTGTGGTAGGTGGGGAAGCCATGTCAGGGCTGGGAGAGTGGGGGAGGTCAGAGGGCCCGTGGTAGAACTCCCCATGCAGTGGGGGCCAGCAGGAATTGCCCCCCCCCCCACGTGGCAGCACCTGGTGAGCACTGGGGCTTTTCTTTAAAGGGCTGGGGCTGGGGAATCAGGCAGGGGATGGGGGCTGGCAGGGGTCCCCCATGGTCCCCTATCTCTCCTGCAGCTCTCCCCTCCCCCCTGTCCCCTACTGCTGGTGACTGCCCAAATCATCAGAACTCTCCGAATCTTTTCTGAATCTTTTAATTGATCCCCTGATTCAATTTGGATTTCAAATTGGGTAGGTTTCAGTTCTTTGATTGTACAAATTGTGGAGTGGGCGATGAATACCATAACAATTAGATTCACTATGGAGTGTCTCCTGCACTTGCAATCATGGAAAATATTGGGCCATACTCAGTCACTTGAAAAGGAAAAGGAAAATGGAATAGCAAATAGCTTAACCATAGGTAGCACCTCTCACTGAAAGTAATCACAAGGCAGCAAGGTTGCATGAGTCTCTTCTCGCATCCCCCCCATAAAAGTCAGAGGCAGCAGCGTATCCCTGTGTAACTTTAGCAAGTGGCCTGAGAAACCTAAGGTACCCAAATGCTTGTTTAAATTTTATCCCAACTATGCAGTTGCTCCAGTAAAAGATATCACCCACAAAAATCTTACTCTTGCAATCAAAACCAAGTTTGAGGAAAGCTGCAGTGATATCTGTGGAAGAACCTGAGAAGATGATTAAGGTGAACAGGACAAATACTCTAATAAAAGATTATGCTGATGTCTACATATGGTTCTCATCACTGCAGTATCTAAACATCTGTGATTTTTAAAACACAACAAACTGAAAACATTTCAAACTAGGATCATAAAGAAGTCCAAAGATTTCCCAAAGTACTCAGGGGAGGTTCTCAGGGTACTTTTTTTATTTTTAAATAAAAGGTTTTCACCCCGAGCACCACCAGGAGTGACCAGGAATAACGGTCACAAGCTGGCAGAGGGTAGGTTTAGGTTAGATATCAGGAGGCGCTACTTGATGATCTGCTCAGGTCCCTTCCGACCCTAGAAACTATGAAACGATCTATA
>NW_017728906.1:89930246-89937533 GCF_001723895.1 Crocodylus porosus | reverse complement strand
ACTGTGAAGGCATTTGTCAAGTGCAAAATATCAAAACTGTGGACCTAGTGGCCAAGGAAAAAGTAACTGGGATAGCTGAGAACCATGTGTCTGAGGTTGGAGTGCAAGAAATTCACATTGCAGACTAAAATTTATGGGACACTGTAAATCATCTTTCTTTCATTTTAAGAGAGCAGAGCCTGAGATTCCACTGCCTTTCTTAATGGGTGCAATATCTATACCTATATTTCTATCTATACCTATATTATAAATATATGATAAAATATTATACATCTTATTTTCTTGCATACAAGATGCACCTCCCTCTGTCAGCTGCTGGAAATTGGGGTTCACATTATAATCAAGGAAATATGGTAATATCAGTTTCAGTATCATAAGCCCTGCTGGGAGAAGTAAAAGTGATATTGCACGTGCTCCACAGGGGATGAATCTACACATGTACTTTACTGCAAAGTAGACTAATTAGCTCTGCAGTAAAGCATCAGAGTCTATACATGCACTGGTATTAGGGCACAGTAGATTATGAAAGGAGACTAAATAAGCCCAGTTCCCTTAGCCTCTCCTCTAAGTCATGTTGCCTACCTTCCTAACCATTTTTGTTGCTCTCCCCTGGACTCTCCCCAATTTTTCCATATCCTTTCTGCAGTGGTGAGCCCAAACCTAGACACATTACTCCAGATGTGGCTTCACCAGTACCGAACAGAGGGGAAGAATCATGTCCCTCTATCTGCCAGCAATACTCTGCTGTAAGGTACTCTCCTGTAAGGTAGTACTGTCCCCAGCAAAATACTTACATGCAGTTAAATGTACGTGTAGACTGTACTCAAGGGTCCTAAAGTGTGGGGGCTGCCATCCCACTAGCTGGGGCACGAGGGTGCTAAAATATGGGCTCTGCCTTACCCTGCACTGTAGCACCCTCATCCTCCAGCCAGCTCCTCCACTGTCTGCTGTTGCCTCCCAGTTCCTAGGGATGACCCCCTGAACCCTCTGCCAGCTTGGGGCTGCTCTACCGCAGCTCAAACTGCTGCTGTATTGAGCGCATGTACAGATGCTGCTCCCAGGAGGTGCTGACTCTGGCGTGAACTGTGCTGGAGCTTATTGCTTTGCACTAATTAAATGTGTAGATGGACCCAGGGAAGAGAAGAATGAGCAAACTGGGTTTCCTAGCTGCTACTACTCAGTTACTTAGCACAACTTACCAGTATTTTTAAGGAAAACTCTTTTTTTCCTTTATCATACCTTTCAAAAATCAGGTGTGTATCTTATTCTGGGGCATGTTTTATGTGGAAAAAAATAGTAATTACAAGATGTACTCAATGTAGGAAGTGAGTTTTTTTCTTTTATAGCTTCTCTCAATCTAGGGCAGGTAGTAGGTCTTCATACTGTATGTCTGTGAAGTAGGTATAAATGCAGAAAGTCTTTTAAAAATGTATTATTGTGTCAGACTGCTAATTGACTTGAAACATATTAGTTTCTCTCTGCAATTAATTGAAGAGAGATTTTTTTTCTGCTAGAAATATCCAGTGCTTTAGAAATGAATTATACATCCATATAAATATGGATTACTACTACAGTAATCCAGTGCTAAAGCATTCACAGTTACATAATGAAAGACACAGTGGCTTTTTATCTCATCTTGCTAACTTCATATTGATAATAGCCATTGCAAAATGTAGTCCTTTAGCTTTAAAATAGTAGCTATTAAGTCACGTTAAGTTAGGCTATAGTCCTATCACATACTATTACAGGCTGTTTTATTATATATTTGCTGACATAATGTCATAAAATACAACAAGACATGATGAGTGAAAAAGGACGTCAGAGGATCTCAGCTGAAACGTATCTGTTACGAATTTATTGCATAGCTTCATTGGTTTTGATTTATGGAACTGATGTAGGACACATACTCATTATAGCACATATTTTGCTTTGAACTCTATAGAAACAGTTGTAGACAACTAATTGATTATGAAGACCTCTGATACAGGCAGATGGCTTTTGGAGACCTATGCCTAAAACTGATGGTAAATTGACATGTGCTTTAGATGGTGGTTAAAAGTCCTGAGAAATAATAAATTGGAATAGTGCCTCACACCTCACACTCTACTCTGGCCACCTCTATGGGTTGTCACAACAGAAAAGTATTTGGGGCCCTACCAGCTGCTTGCAATCTAACTGAATCAAAATTTTCAATAACTTCAGTAACTTGTCAGGTCAACACATGTTTGTTGCTTAAGCCTCTTCCAGGTGAGGCATGGACACTTAATAAGAAGTTAGAGAACAGAATTACTCAATTAGTCTAATAAAAAATCTCACATCTACCCAAAGAACCTTGCCAGAACAGAACTGAAAGCATTTGAAACACACTGCTTTAGGAGACTGCTGGATGTCTTGTACAGACTGTTCAGGCGAGATAGAATGGGGAGAAAAGGTGGTGGTGGTGCTCTACATCAAAAAGCAATACACATTCTCAATAAACAGCACAGGGGCATAGGAGGGGTGGACTGAAGTGCTCTGGGTTAGAATACAAGGGGGTGGGGGGAAGGGACTGGGTCTGCTATCAACCACCCAACCAGGGGGAAGATCTGGACCGGGAATTCTCAGGTCAGCTTGTGGAGGCAGTTAGGTCAAGAGATGTGGTCATCATGGGTGACCTAAACTACCCAGACATTTGCTAGGAGGAGCAATCAGCCAGGTCTGACTGCTCACATGGGTTCCTAGTCAATATACAGGACCTCCACCTAACCCTGGAGGTGCACAGTCCCACCAGGGGAAATGCTTTGCTGGACCTAGTCCTGGCCACAGGTGATGACCTGGTGAGGGGACTGCGGGTTCTCGACCACCTGGGCGATAGCAATCATCGCCTACTGGAATTCACCATCCAGCACAGGGTGTCAAAGGCCTGCAGCAAGGCAGCAGCCCTTGGCTTCAGAAGGGCTGATTTCAATGAGTTAAGGAGATTAGTCAGGGAGGCACTGAGGTCCCGGAGGGTAGGGGAGTTAGGAGTCCAAGACGAGTGTTCGTTCCTTAAAGAGACGATCCTCCGAGCCCAAAAGGTGACAGTCCCAACTCGAGTCAAAGGAGGCAAGAGTGCTCAAAACCCCCATGGCTCACCAAAGGCATTCAGGAACATCTGAAAGCTAAAAAGGAAGCATACACCTGGTGGAAGAGAGGGGCTATCACTGAGGAGAATTATACCTTCATTGCTCAAGACTGCAGGGAGACTGTTAGGAAGGCTAAGGTGGAGACAGAACTAGGACTAGCGACCAGGATCAAAGATAACAAGAAGTGCTTTTTAAATACATAGGGAGTAAAAAGAAAGCACCAGGAAATATGGGGCCCCTGCTTGGCAATCTGGTGGTTGCACCAGACGATAAAGCTGACCTCTTTAACAAATTCTTTGCTTCCATTTTTCTGAGCAGGGACTCCAGATGGACTCCAGAGAGGCACAGCCAGGCTTTGGGTCAGAGAGGGCCTAGTTAAGGAATTTCTGGTGAGGCTGGACATGTTAAAATCAGCAGGTCCAGATGATCTCCACCCTAGAGTGCTAAGGGAACTGGCAGGAGTCATTGCAGGACCCCTGGCATGGCTTTATGAGCCAGGTGCCAGAGGACTGGAAAAGGGCCAAAGCGGTCCCCATGTTCAAAAAGGGAAGGAAGGAGGACCCAGGAAACTATAGGCTTGTTAGTCTTACCTCAGTCCTGGGGAAGCTCTTTGAGAAAATTATCCAGGAGCACATTCATGGGGCTCTTTAGGCTGGAAAAGTGAAGGCTCAGGGGTGATCTGATGGCCACCTATAAGTTTATCAGGGGTGACCACCAGGATCGGGGGGAACGTTTGTTCACCAGAGCACCCCAAGGGATGACGAGGTCGAACGGTCATAAACTACTGCAAGACTGTTTCAGGCTGGACATAAGAAAGAATTTCTTTACTGTCCGAACCCCCAAGGTCTGGAACAGCCTGCCATCGGAGGTGGTTCAAGCACCTACATTGAACACCTTCAAGAGCAAAATGGATACTTATCTTGCTGGGATCCTATGACCCTAGCTGACTTCCTGCTTTTTGGGTGGGACTCGATGATCTTCCGAGGTCCCTTCCAGCCCTAATGTCTATGAAATCTATGCAATCTGTGAGGGACCAGCAGGGGAGATTATGCTTAGAGACAACCAACATGGCTTCATTAGGGGTAGGCCCTGTCAGACCAACCTTCTATGACCAGGTCACAAAATCCTTAGATGCAGGTGTTGTGGTGGACATAGTCTTTCTGGACTTTAGGAAGGCCTTTGACACTGTCTCTCACCCCATTCTCATTAAAAAATTAGGCAACTGTGGCTTCGCTGCCTACACAGTCAGATGGGTCACAAATTGGCTAGAGGGCTGCACCCACAGAGTGGTGGTGAATGAGTCATTTTTGACCTGGAGGGACGTGAGCAATGGGGTCCCACAGGGCTTGGTCCTCGGGCCCGCACCGTTTAACATCTTCATCAGCGACTTGGACGAGAGGTTGAAAAGCACCTTGTTCAAATTCGTGGATGACACTAAGATGTGGGAAGAGGTGGGCACACTAGAAGGAAGGAACAGGCTACAGCTAGATCTGGACAGGTTACAGGGGTGGGCAAATAAGAATAGGGTGGAATTCAATACTGATAAGTGCAAGGTACTTCACCTAGGGAGAAAGAACCAGAAGCATACCTGTAGGCTGGCGAACTTTGTTCTCATCAGCACAGAGGCAGAAAAGGATCTTGGAGTCATTATTGATTCCAAGATGAATATGGGCTGCCAATGTGAGGATGCGGTCAGTAAGATGACCTTCACCTTGTCATGCATCCACAGATGCATCACGAGCAGGTCCAAAAAGGTGATCCTCCCCCTCTATGCAACTTTGGTCGGGCCGTAGTTGGAGTACTGTGTCCAGTTCTGAGTGCCGCACTTCAGGAGGGATGTGGACAGCATCAAGAGGGTCCAAAGGAGGGCCACTTGCATGATCAGGGGGCAGCAGGGCAGACAAGGAGAGGATACGGGACCTGAATCTGTTCAGCCTCTTTAAGAGAAGGCTGAGAGGGGATCTGGTGGCCATCTGTAAACTTACCAGGGGGCACCAGCAGGGAACAGGAGCGTCCCTGTTCCCCCAAGCACTACCAAGAGTAACTAGGAATAATGGCCACAAGTTGACTGAGAATAGGTTCAGGCTAGACATCAGGAGGCACTACTTCACAGTCAGGGCGGCTAGGATCTGGAACCACCTTCCAAGGGAAGTGGTGCTCCCTCCCACCCTGGGGGTCTTCAAAAGGAGGCTAGCTAATCCCCTAGCCAGGGTCATCTGACCCCAGCATTCTTTCCTGCCCATGACAGGGGGTCAGACTTGATGATCTGCTCAGGTTCCTCCCGACCCTACCAACTATGAAACTATACTGATGACCGGACTAATGAGTCTGTCAAGAAGCAGGTCAGTCAAGAAATTGGAACCTACAAACTGTTGTTGGAGGTAGTGCAAAGAAGCAAGCTGCAATGGTTTGGTCACATCACGAGAAAGCTCACCACCATAATGCAAGGCACAGTGGAGGGAAAGAGAAAAAGAGGTAGACCCTAGAAGAGCTGGGGGACCAATATTAAGGACTGGAAGGGTTTTCAATTGACAGGTTGCATCTACATAAGACACTTACTATGTGGCAGCCTAAGTAACACTGCACAGTACCATGCCCGTCAAAAACCATGCTAATAAGCTACTGTGCAGTGTTATTATACTACTGCACAGTAACCATCACAAAAAACTGTGCACCGGTACTACTTTGCAGTAAAAGTGGTTACCATGCATTCTGTTAATACTTCATTAACAAAGTACTAAATTAAATGCACCATAACTACGGCACATTAATGAACATGTAGACACACCCACAGAGTGCCCAAAGCTATCTAAATACAGGGCAAAGTGGAAGAGAGTTGTTATAGCATCTAAGGATCCCCAATAGTTGCAGCAACCTCAAGACTGACTTGACTTGACTTCCCACTAAATGTATAGTTTAGTTTTCAGTGTGTTTTGATCAGGAAATCAGCCTTAGAAAACCAGTGTTTTCCTTAGAAGTTATATTGCAGGAACCTGGAGCAGTAGAGAAATATAGGGTGGTACTGGCAACAAAGAGTATCCTAATATAGTGGCCTACCCTTTTTCATAGAATCATAGAAAATTAGGGTTGGACGGGACCTCAGGAGATCATCCAGTCCAGGAGATCATCCAACTGTTTGTCAGTGTTTGCAACATTTGTGAGATAAGATGCTCTGTACCAGGGACTATGTGGTGCCTGGCTTCAGATCAGGGGTCGAGCATACACGGGTGCCCAGGGACCATGGTAGATCAGTTGACAGACCTGGGCCCAGGTGGGCTGGCAGGTCACCGGGTTCTGGTCCCAGGTAGCCTACCTTCCCAACCCTGCTCCCAGACCAGGACAAGCCAGGCTCCTGACAGCACCTGATGCTGCAGCTCCAGAGCCCACTGCTCCTGCTTCTCCTCCTGCAGGCCAGTCACTCTCACATGCTGCCTCCAAGCCCGTGGTGCCAAGGCTCAGGGGATGTGGGGCAGGCCTCTCATGCTGCTGTACACAGCATAGCTGTGTCCTGGGACACAAGGATGTCTGTCAGCTGCCGCATAAAGGCCATGAACTTGTGCTGGAAATGCATGGTGTCTGAAAGTCTTTGACCTTTATGTAGTACTGCCCCACTGACCAGTCATGACTGTGCTTCCGCATCCAGACTGACAGCCTGTCATAGACATGGGTGCTGAACTGCCACTGCATCTCTACTTTGCCCCACAGCACCACAAAGTTGGCAGTCTCCTCCTGTGATTAGTTGCAGCACCAGGAGGCAGGGTATAGCATTGGCAATGAGGACATTGGGGCTCCCGGGCCAGCTCTCCAGGCCTCCACACAGTTGTCCCTGTGCTGCCAGGCCTAGGCAGCTGCCTGCAAAGCCCAGTGAATGGGGCATGGCATGGCACTGGCAGCTGCATGGCGAGGCAATGCTCCACAGCATCTGCAGGCTCTGGCAGGCTGCTGGGGGTGGGCTACAGGCAACTGGAGCTGGCCCCAGTGGCCAGGAGCTTCCTGCAGCTGCGCCTGAGTGCTGGCAGGCCTGGCAGGAACCTGCAGGAGCAGGCTGCAGGCCCACACAGTGCGGCCCTGGTAGCTGTGCAGCACTGTGGAGCTAGGCAGTAGTGCTGGGATGCAGGCAGGCTGGTGCAGCAGGCCTGTGGCCTGTGTAGGGGGACACAGGGGCCTGGTGTTACCTCAGGCT
>NW_017728906.1:89922281-89929626 GCF_001723895.1 Crocodylus porosus | reverse complement strand
AAAACTGGACATAGTACTCCATATGTGGCCTCACCAGTACCTAACAGAGGGAAAGAATCACTTCCCTCCATCTGCTGACAATACTCCTACTAATGTAGCTCAGTATGCTATTGCCCTTCTTGGCAACAAGGGCACACTGTTGGCTCATATTCAGCTTATTGTCCACTGTAACCCCTAGGTGCTTCTCTGCAAAGTTACTGTTTAGCCAGTCAGTTGCTAGTTTGTACCAGTGCTTAGGATTTTTCTGTCCTAAGTGCAGGACTTTGCACTTGTTCTTATTGAACTTCATGAGATTTAGTTTGGTCCAATCCTTCAGTTTGTCTAGGTCTCTCTTAATACTGGTCCTACCCTCCAGCATACCTGCTACTCCCCACAGCTTGGTAACATCCACAGACTTGCTAAGGGTGCACTCCAGCCCATCATACCCGGTCCCTTTTTACCTGGATCACTGGTGTTTAGAATTTTGGCAGCTGACTAAGTGTTATCAAAACAAAGTCTTTCCAGTGCAGGTATGAATGCCGGGGTGGAAGGAGACTCACCTATCCTCCCTCTTCCCAAGGCCTGCATATTTTCAGGCATTATGGTCTTTGATATATAGAAAATACAAGTGATGCCCCATGTCTACTGCCCTAGGGCTGCATAGCAACCCCAAATGGGCAGGAGAGAAGCTTGGCCATGCATGTGTTCCCAAAACCTATGCACTCACAAGAAATATTGGCCAGTCACTGGAAGCATCCTGCAAAATGGCAGATACATACTAATGAACATGCAGATCTGTGTTACTGGAAACATTTTGCCTCTCAGTGGTCCCATGGGGCTAACGCTGCTCCATATAGCCTCTTGTGAAGGGCTGTGCCAAAGTGAAATAATTCAGTCCTTTTGAATTTGGGGTGGGAAGTGGAGAGAAAGTACCTGACTGTTTTCCTCTGGGCAGAGAATATTTTCCCCATCTTCTCAGTTAAAATACAGTTGGTTTGGTTGTATCCCTCTTTCCAGTGGTTCTGAAAGGAAGGAAGCAGATGGCCAGCCAGCCAGTTCTAATTTCTAACAATCCAAAAATGTGTATATAAAAATAATGAAAAGGACATGCAATTATTTGTCTCCATTGGTTGCCAGTATCTTTCTACTAGTCATCTTTTTGACGGAAGAGGACAGAATGTTACAACAGGGATTAAAGATACCAAGTGATAAAGTACAAGACTGAACACAATAGAGTACAACATGTGATTGGCTTCTGGCGTCATTTGATTTTGAGCTGCAATAAGGAATGAATGAAGGTGTCATCTTCAGATTAATTTGAGGGCTAGGAGTTTGGATTAAAGGGTTTGGAAGTAGCCCTGTGTTGCATAGTCCCTTATTTTGGTAGGAATAGATTTTTGAAAGGTTAGAGAAATAGATGCATGGTTGTCTTAAATGCACTAAAACATCAGTGCTTGTGACTTTGATGAGCCAAAATGTAGCAGCTCATTTTGAGGTAGTCCCAGCTGAAACAGTGAATTTAAAAGCAACCAGGTTTGCTGAGCCACCAAAAAGCTAAACCCCAAAACAACAAAAATAAAACAAAAATTTGAATGATCTATCTAGTTATCACAACCTTTTTAAACACCTGAACTTGGTTTTATTCCCAATTTTGGGATGGTTGAATAAAAGACATTGTTTAAACTGAATGGAATTAGGAAAGTTTTATGCCAGAGTTTTAACATTCAGACATTTCTTTCATATTCATCAAAGCTGAAGGGGATCAATGACAGCCACTTCCACGTAGTGATCCCTGGTAATGTCTCCAATGGCCAAGAGCTCCCAAATTGACAAAAATGCCAAAGTGCACAAATATAAAGATATGGGTATCGTTTTTGTCATGCAAAGCTGAAAATATTATTGGAAGATCTGATCTAAAAATAAAATGATCTCTTATTAAGAACATCTAGATGCAGCCTGGCTAGTCTTTGTCCTCTGTTCTGTCCTCATACATAACCCTTGAATCAGAATGGTAGAATCAGAGAAGGAAAA
This sequence comes from Crocodylus porosus, assembly GCF_001723895.1. Classification (NCBI taxonomy): domain Eukaryota; kingdom Metazoa; phylum Chordata; order Crocodylia; family Crocodylidae; genus Crocodylus; species Crocodylus porosus. The sequence goes on along the minus strand of NW_017728906.1, from coordinate 89,927,616 downwards.
GGCAATTTTACTGGTATGTAACATTTTAAATTACGTATATATTGTACTAAACCACTAGAGAAAAATGATAACTGACAGCATGCCCATGATTCTCTGTCACAGCAGTCTTTTTGTTGTTTTGTTTTGGTAGTCATTTATCTTTGTAATCCAGATGAACTAGATAGACAATAATTGCCTCCATCATTTTCTATGAAACAATAAATGTGTTTCCCTTAGAGTGACGACAGCACAATATATTCATCATCCATAATGACAAGAATCACAAGCAATATTACTCAGTTTATTGAATCTAGACCTCTCACTATTATAAATAGTTTGTCCAGTTTTGTGCACTTTAAGCATAGCATCTGTGCACCCAAAAAAAGATTTATTTACTTCAGTGCTAATTAGTACTTGATACAAATAATGTGTCATTAGTTCATGGGTCATTTATCTCGTTGGTCATTCTGCAGGGAGCACAGTTCTGAATGCCATGCTGCTTTTCAAATGTATCACTTTCAATGGTTAAAACCATCAGTGGTTTTTAGAGCTAAAATTAAATGTGTGTTTTAAATGTTGACTGGAATGTGCTGAGCAATATTTTAGGCTTTATAGAGCATATCATTATGTTTTAAGCTGCATAAGGCATTGGTATGTTACAGAACAAGGAGAAGAAATGAAACAAACAGGAGGGGATCTTAGTCAAGCTGGGAGTAACAAATAAAAAGTAATAGCTTTCCCCAAGCCTCTTCTTGGTGCCATCAAAATGCAGAACAGAACACGCCAGTTTTCCAGTCTGAATTTGTAAGATATAAGGGCTCAAAACAGGTCCAGAACTGATTCTCTGAATTTAGATTTATTATGTTGTCCCTCCTCCCTAGTAATGTGTACTGTAGCAGTGCATAATGCTATCTATCTGTTCTTCTACCTGAAGGCTCCTATGTTGCTTCACACACCTATGGTGGTACTTTAAAAACTGAACCATTGCCCAGTAGAAATTGCCACCCTTTGTTTTAAAAGTCTCTGTTCTATTGCAGTAGATACCTTCTAGGTCAGCCTATGAAACCAGTCCCTTGGTGAAAGCACCTATGCTAGGGACAGACATTATACATAAACCTGTTTAAGTGATCAGAAACTGGTTTAAACCTGTAACAGAACAGATGTTCAGTGCACATAAAATAGTTTCAAAATGGTTGAAACTGATTTAAGATAAATCCAGTTAAATGTAGTATCAGACTTAACTGATTTGGGTTAAACAAGTTTATGCAATGTCTGTCCCAGACCCCTTCCTGGTTTAAGTCAAACCATTCCCCCAACATCCCAGATGCTTTGGAGCCCTGAGATGGGCTGTCTGCTCAAGAGAGTAGGGCTGGCCCCACCCCTTTGCTCCCTATCCAGAGCTCCAGCAGAGACTGCAGGCATAGTGGTGTCTGCCTAGCTTCCTACTCCCCCCTCTCTCCCCCCTACTACTTGATGCTTAAGCAGGGATCCCCTCCTCCCTCCCTCCCATCTCCCATGGCAGAGACCCCATCCCCATAGACCCCAGCTGGCATGTGGTATGCTAGCTAATGCTGAAAGATGTCTGTGTGTGTATATGTCTCCAATTTCATTGGGACAGGACAAAGGTAGACAGGACAGTGTCCACTTAGGGCTTTTTGGAACTAATCAACAGGTCAGCTGGTAATTTCCCTCCATTCCTTCCTGTAAAAAGCTGTTTAAGTAGAGCTTGAACTAATGAGAGAGGCTTTTGTTTTGTTGATGTGTGTGGTTAGAACTGCTCATGGGAGCCAGGGGCTCCAAAGGCCTGCCCCAGAAGCCCCAGCCCCAGACAGGGGACCCTGGGGCAGGTAGGGAACTCACCTGAAGGGAGGCTGGAGCTGGAGCAGGAGTCATTCCCCCAGCACACTGTCCCCTCGGGACCTGACACAGGGGCAGGGGCAGGGGCAGGAAGGCTGGAAATGCTTCCCTAGCTGGGAGTAGCCCAGAGCGGAAGCCAGGAGAAGGCTGTTTGCCTTTTGTGTATCCATCTTCTTTTTTTTTTATTTGTCCTAATGGGTTGCTGCTCAGAGGACTGAAGCAAAGGCAACCACCGCGGAGGTGAGCACAGCATAGTCCCAAGCCCGAATCTCCTCAGGCAACCATTGGCAGTGAGCCCCAATGGGGCTGAACCAGCAGCTGTGGACCACAGGGTCCCGATTTGTATGGTAGGCGTTTGGACTGGGGTGTAGGGGAGGTGGAGCCCCAGGACCATCTGGGCTGGCGATGTGAGTCCTTCTGGCAATGGGCATGAGATAACACCACTGAACCCCTCCTTATTACATGTCTATCAAGGCCTCACAAGTGATTGAGGGAGCCTGGCCTTGGGTGCTGGGAGATATGCATAGGACGTGAACCAGCACTGCAGGGACCTTTTTCACAGGCTGATAAATGCTGTGTTATCAGCTCCCTGCTGGCTCCCTTGTCTGTCAGGTTTGCTGCAGATGGTATGAAGAAGCAGGGAGAGAGAGATTGAAAAGCTCAGTATTATCAACAGATACATGCACTGCACACCCCCACTTTGCCTCAGAGGGCTACCCAGGGGCTGGGGACTGGCCACATTCCCATCCCTTGAGCAGCAATCCAGGAAAAGCCTGGGACTGTGCAGACAGGGTGGGGGTTTATACCCCTCCCTAATCAGAGCCTTCTGCCAAGGACTGGCCACAGCCCCTTCTGCTCAGCACTGTAGAAGGGAAGGGAGAGCTGCTTTAGTGGCTCCTGGCTCCTAGCTTGAGCCACTGTAGGCACGTACCCGCATTACCTCAGTCCAGAGGGAATGTCTGTGCACTTGCAAACCAATTCAACCTAGGCAGGTTAGACTTACCTGCAAAGATTGAATCAATTCAGGCTCAGGTTTTTTGAATGTTTGTCCCTAGCCCTAAGGTCTTTCAGATGTTCATTTTCAACCCTTCTGATTCATGGCCTATGAATAATTTGGAGATGGTTCCTTTTTCCTTTCTTTCTTTATCCCTTGTGCTTACAGTGATGCTGTTAGAAGCACATTCACTAATATTTGGGACTATAGTTTATTTTTTCAGTGTTGGGTTTTTTGTTTTTGGGCTTTTCAGGTTTTTTTTCTTCATTTATTTTTTTTTTCTAGGAAAACCATGTACGTTTTATATGTTTATTACCACAAATATTCTTATGGTAACAATGGTAAAATATAAGCACAATTCCAATGAACTTGACAGAGTATATTTGCATCAAAGGTAAATGTATCCCAGTATCAAGATTAAATTGATTCTAAAATAAATTACTTAATTAGTGATTTCTGCCGTTAGTAAAATATAGTAGAACAAATGCTAAACTCTAGCTGGCGTCCGTGGCTGGGATTGTTGTAATGGAGCTCAATAGGAGCACAGTTAATTATAATTATTAGCAAATGTGTTGAGCAGCCATTTTTGATCTGAAAGTCTGTGTTTATAACTTCACTAACTGAAAGGAAACTTACTATTCTAGCCCATGACCCTTTTAAGTACACTACATTACTCTGTGCATGCTGCTGACAAATCAAAAATTGTGTAGCAGCACAGTGGCATGCTCAAGGTAAGTAGCACTGATAAATTAGATTTGGACACTTAAAGGAACTGATTTAATATGTCAGTCTGAATAGTATTGCATTGTAAGGGGCTTATAAAGTATAGTCATTGCAGTTGTTGCTATACTGCCAATGGCCTGTAGTTATGAAGTGTACCCAAACATAAATCTGTCTATTCCCTCCATTCAGCCAAGACTGGACAGTGTTCATTGTATAGGATTTTTTGTTTCATGCTCTGTACTTACAAGTGGGATTTACAAGCAAAAAGGTCACTCAAAAAAATCAAATAATGCATTTTGATAAGATGTGCCAAAGTTCATATCCAGGAGGAAGTTCCAGATTTGTGAACCAGCTGCCAAGAAAGTTCTACTTTCTCCATATGCTAGTTTCACGCTTAAAGTATCCATGGGGAAATGTCTGTGGCAGAAGGTCATCATCACACAAGGTGAGGTGATCTCTCAGGTAATTTTCACCAGTCATATGCATTACTTTGAAGATAAGTGCCAAAACCCATTAATTCAACTTGGTATTCCTTGGAGATCCTGTGGAAAAAGCACACCATTGGAAACATATATTCTATGTTGCTGAGCAGATGGCTGCTGTCATGGGCAGATCTAGGATTTTGAAAAGCGGGGCGGTGCAGATGATGTTGTGCATCTTCCCATTTAGCACAAAACAAATTTTTTCTCCAGTTAAGGAAAAAACCAACAACCTAGAAGCTTTACTAATATGATAGGGGCGTAGGTCTATATCATTCAGTTGAAGATAGAAGCAAAAACAAATATAACTTTACTGGAATGTACATAGCTTTTTTGCATTACATATACTATATAAAATACATAACCAACTAATCAAAAATCAAAAGATGTTGTTTCATTAGTTCTATAGTCACTAGAATTAAATATACATATCTAATTCAGATTCATAAGCAAAATCTAACCCTCTTCAATGTCTTAACATTGCATCCACCACTTCGCTAACAGGTATTTCCACACCTCATTTAATGTTTACGTGAGTTAGGTATAAAATTTTTAAGTTAATGTTTTTAGCTAGAGCTAAAAACAGTCTGTAAGGCTATGAAATGGCAGCTTTATTACCAGGAGTAGCTAACAGAAGAAAGGGTGGCTTTCTTAATAGAATATCAAGACCATTAAAAAGCAGAGTGGGTTGTTAATACCTGTGGCATGAAGAGATATTAGCAGGATTACAATAAACCATGAAATCCATTCATTCCTTAGCCCTTGCCACAGATAGGTAATTGGTTTTAAACCATGGCTGGGGTACAAAGTAAAGGGGGAAGGGGTGCAACCATATCACCACATCCCCACTGGATCTCCCCTAAGCATGGCATCCTACTAATGCAGTGATATCAAATTCGGCCCCAATGCTCTGGGCAAGAACAAAGAATCATAGAAAATTAGGGTTCAAAGGTCACCTAGGCCTAACCTCTGCTTAAAGGTCATCTAGCCCAATCCCCTGCTCAAAGCAGGACCAGCTCCAACTATGTCACCCCAGTCAAGGCATTCCTACCTGGGTCTTAAAACCCTCCAAGGATGGAGACTCCAAAACTTCTCTAGGTAACCTTTTCCAGAGCTTTACTAAACTGGAAATGAAAGAGTTTTTCCTAATACCTAACCTAAACTTCCCTTGCTGTGACTTCATAGATTTCATAGACATCAGGGCTAGAAGAGGCCTCGGGAGATCATCGAGTCCAGCCCCCTGCCCAAAGGGCAGGAAGTCAGCTGGGGTCATAGGATCCCAGCAAGATAAGCATCCAATTTA
>NW_017728906.1:89914392-89922270 GCF_001723895.1 Crocodylus porosus | reverse complement strand
TTTTCTAAGATCTTCCCCAGGATAGAAGTCAGGCTAATGGGCCTGTAGTTAGCCGGATCCACTCTCCTCCCTTTCTTGAAGATCAGCATCACATTGGCCTTCTTCCAGTCTTCAGGCACTACACCAGAGCGCCAGGAGTTTTCAAAGATCCTTGAGACCTTGCTCCTTGTTCTGTCATCTGCTATCATTGAGAACAATTTAGCTCTATTCTCTTTGGAACTACCCTTCAGGTCGCTGAAGCCTGCTAATAAATCGCCACTCAGTCTTTCCTTCCTCAGACTAATTAAGTCCAATTCCCTCAGCCTCTCCTTATAAGGCATGTGCCCCAGCCCTTTAACTATTTTTTTTTTGTCCTCCACTGGATCCTCTCCAATTTGTATACGTTCTTTTTGTAGTGTGGGGTCCAAAACTGGACACAGTACTCGAGATGTGGCCTTGCCAGTGCTAAATAGAGGGGAAGAATCACTTCCCTACATGTATTGGAAACGCTCCTACTAATGCTGTCCAGTATGCTGTTATCCTTCTCAGCAACTGTAACACTTTGTTGCCTCATATTCAGCGTATTGTCTACTCTAAACCACAGGTCCTTTTCTTCAGAGCTGCTTCTTAACCAATCAGTCCGCAGCCTGTACCAGTGCGTGGGGCTGTTCCATCCTAAAGTACAGGACTTTGCACTTGTCCATATTGAACTTAATGAGATTTTTTTTCAGTCCAATCTTCTAATTTGTCAAGGTCTCTCTGAGTTCCAGTCCTACCCTGCAGGATGTCTACTAGTCCCCCCAGCTTGTTGTCATCTGCAGACTTGCTGAGCTTACACTCCATCCCGTCTTCCAGGTGTTTGATGAAGATAATGAAAAAAACTAGCCCCAGGACCAACCCCTAGTACCAGGTGTCAACTACACATCGAGCCATTGACTACTACCCTTTGAACCCAAAGATACCGCCAGTTTTATATTCACCTTGCAGTCCACTCATCCGACCCATTCTTCCTTAGCTTACTTGCAAGAATGTTGTAGGAGACTGTATCAAAAGCTTTACTAAAGTCAGGGTATATCACATCCATCATTCCCTCCACATCCACAGAGCCAGTCATCTCATCATAGAAGGCAATCAGGTTGGTCAGGCATGACTCGCCCCTGGTGAACCTATGCTAACTCTTCCTAATCATCTTGTTCTCCTCCAAGTGCTTAGAAATAAATTTCTTGAGGACCTACTCCATGATTTTCCAGGGACTGTGGTAAGGCTGACTGATTTGTAGTTCCCCAAATCCTCCTTCTTTCCTTTCTTTGAATCCTATATTTGCCCTTTTTCAATCATCTAGGACCTCTCCCAATAACTATGAGTTTTCAAAGATAATGCCCAGCGGCTCTGAAATCACTGTCAGCACCCTCAGGTGCATCGTGTCCAACCCCGTGGACTTGTACATGACCAGTTTTTCTAAATAGCCCCTAACTACTGGCTGTTCTCTTTCTCCCCAAAGTGTGCTGGGAGGTGCAGTAGTCTAGGAACTAACCTTGCCTATGAAGACAGGGAAAAAAGATATCGAGTTACTTCAGATTTTTCTGCATCATCTGTCACTAGGTCATCACCCCCATTCATTAAGAGACCCACACTTTCCCTGATCTTCCTCTTCTTGCTAAAATACTTGTAGAAACCCTTTTTGTTACCTTTCACATCCCTTGCTAGCTGCAACTCCAGTTGTTCTTTGGTCTTCCTGAATTCATCCCTGTATGCCCAAGCAAAAATCTTCCAGTACTTCCTAGTCATTTGGACTCCTTTCCTCCTCAGACTAGGCTCCCAGGAGATCCTGCCCATCAGTTCGCTAAGTGAGTTGAAGTCTGCTTTTCTGAAGTCCAGGTTCTTACTCTGATGCTCTCCTCCCTTCCTTTCCTCAGGACCCAGAACTCAATCATCTCATGGTCACTGCTACCCAATGTATGTAGCAGCAAAGTTGCTATCCACTTCTACATTCCCCACAAATTCGCCTCTGTTTGTGGGAAGCAGGTCAAAAAAACCACGGCCCTTACTTGACCTCTCCAACACTTGCACCAGGAAGTTGTCCCCAACACTCTCCACAAACTTCCTAGATTGCCTATACACTGCTGTTTTGCCCTCCTAGCAGATGTCAAGGTGATTGAAGTTCCCTGTAAGAACCAGGGCCTGTGATCTGGAAACTTCTGCTAGCTGTTTGAAGACAGCCTCATCAACCTCATCCTCCTGGTCTGGTGGTCTATAGCACACACCCACCACAACATCACCCTTGTTGCTCTCCCCTCTGACCCTAACCCAGAGACTTTCAATAGGCCTATGTCCAGTTTCATATTAGAGTTCTGAGCTAGCCCACCAAGTCTGTTATTCCAATCACATCATAGTTCTGTGACTGTACAAGGACTTCCAATTCCTCCTGCTTGTTTACCAGGCTCTATGCATTCATGTAGAGGCACCTAAGGTAACTAGTCAATTGCCCTACTTTCTCAGGAAAAATGAGAATCCCCACCCCACCCCCCCTTGCCTCCCGCTTGTGCTTCCTCTAGGTCACCCACTTCCCCTCAGGACTTCAGTCTTCACCCCCCTGTTAGATTAGTTTAAAGCCATCTTCCTCACTCGATTATTATGCCTGCCTGTGAAGATGCTTTTCCCTGTCTTTGTCAGGTGGATACCATTTCTTCCTAGCAATCCTTCTTGGAACAACATCCTTTGTTCAAAGAATTCAAAGCCCTGCTGGCAACACCATCAGTGCAGCCATGCATTGATCTGCAGGATGCATACGCTTGTGCCCGGGTCCTTCCCTTTGACTTGAAGAATCAAAGAGAACACCATCTGAGTCCCTACACCCTTCACCCTTGCACCCAGAACCCTGTAGTCATTTTTGATCTGCACAGAGTCCCCCCTGGCAATATCATTGGTGTCCACATGACAACACGGGGTAATAGAGTGATGGATGAGTCTCAGTAGTCCATCTGTAACACCTTGGATCTGGGCTCCAGGCAAGATCTTGCAAGATAACAGGTCAGGCCAGCAGATGAATGCTTCTGTCCCTGAAAGAAGGGAGCTTCCAACTACCTCCACCTGTTGCTTCCTTTTGGTGGCAGTGGGCTTGATTTTCCCAATGCCTGGCTTGGACACTTCCACCAACAGAACATGCTCCTCTTCCTCTGTTGCTAGGGATCTGTATCTTTTCTCAAGGTACACTGCTGCAGGTGATGAAGATTTATGTTTGCTGTGGGAGATCGCAAGCTTCCAGCTTCCACCTCCCCATGCCCTCTTACTTCTCTTGTGCTGCCTTTGGTAGTCTTTCCTCTGCAGTCCTTCAGGTCCCCTGCAGTACTGAATTGATTAAGTTTTTATGACAGAGAATACTTCAGAGCTTTGCCACCTCCTCCTGCAGCTCTCTTGCCTGCTCCCTGAGGGACCACCAGAAACTACAGCTCACATCATAGGCACTCCCCCATCTGCTGATCACTGAAAGGAACCTGCAAGCCACAGTCTCCATAGCAACAAAACCAGGATCTGGGTAGAAGCCTTGATGGTGAGAAGCCCTGCCTGGACAGACACTTCACAGATATGAGCAGAGGATGAGCTGACAGTGACAGTGGCTCTAGTATTGTGACATCCTCCAGCCACTTCTCTGGGTCTCTTAAATGGGCATTTATACATGTGCTTCAAGATTGGTCGGGTGCACTTTAATTAGAGAGGCTCTGAGAGCTGCTCTAATTAAAGCGCCTGGCGCATCTCATGTATAAGTGTCCTCATGCTTCAAAATGGTGGCGGGGTGCTTTATCTAAACCTTGTCAAATGAGCAGTAAATTAAGCACCGCCACCACCATTTTTAAGCATGGGGACACTTGATACATGAGATGCTGGAGGCTGCTGGAGTATGGTAATTACCATGCTCCAGCAGACTTAGTTAATTGAGTCTGTTCTGATGTGCTATGATTACTGTAATCAGCAACCTTACTACTCCCGTAAGGGCACCCTTAATTTGCTGCTTTTCTCTTCCTGCCCCTTTTTCTAAGAAGACCTTCCTTAGCAAACTCCCCTGTAAGCTGGCCTGTTGGCTGCTCCTTGGTCTTGAAAGTTTCTTCTTTCCCTGATAACCTGCTTCCTCTCGTGAACCTTACAGTGAAGGATGGTGAGAGTTTCCAAGCAAACTTCAGAGCAAACTACCCCTCAAAATCTCCCTTGCTCTGGCCCCTAGTTAAACAAGGAGCTTAAGTATTGGTCTAATTCCTGAGTTTAAGCTATGTACACTAAATAAAAGTAGGTTAGTTACTCTTAATTAAAGAAAGGACTTACCTTAAAGTCTCCCCTTCAAACAGAGGGTGGTAAACTGACCAACAGACTGACCAGTGAACTGCTTGCCAACTGCCTTGTTTGCTGCCCCTGGTTTGCTCAGGGAGTCTCCTTTTACACCCTCCTGGGCATGGATTGTCTCCACCTCCTTTTTAGGGATTTTGTCAGACATAGGCAGTAGGTCTGTGTGAAATTTCACCGGCTGTTTTGTTTCAATGCTGTTTCAACTCATTTCAAGATCAAAACAGTGAAACCAAAATGAAATGAAGGGCTTCAAAACAGCCTCAAAACGAAACAAGGGCTGTCAAAATGTTTTTAAAGTTTTGAAACGTTTTGAGTTTTGAAGCTCAAGCTGGGCTTGCCTGCAGGGAAACAGGAAGTAAAGAGAGGGAGGGGGAAGAGGGGGAAAAAGAGGGGAAGGACTGCTCTCGTATTGACTGTGTAGCTGGTCAGTGACTGTGATCCTTCCCTGAGGTCCCTTCCAATCCCAGTGTTCTGGGGGAGGGATAGAAAAACAGCATAAGAGGCAGCCTTGGGGTCTGACAGTTACTGATCTGTGTCTTCCAGCAGCTCAGGAGCATTAGACAATGAAGGCTACTTCTAGCATTGATTTGCATGATTTCCTACTTGCTAGGCTAGCAAGTGAGATTCCCTAGTACCTTTTGCTTTCTTCTAGACCCATTTATTTTATTATTATATTTACTGATATATTCTTTTCAATCTTATAATTGTATTGGATATTACACTATAGAATTTATATAGGAAGGGAGATACATTTATATTTTATTTCTATACATATATACCTTGCAGCTTATGCATACCTTATAGAATTTATATAGGAAGAGAGAAACATTTATATTTTATTTGTATACATTTATACCTTGCGGCATATTACATACATTATACAATTTATATAGGAACACGGATACATTTATATATTTTTATAAAAACAAAGCACTATGAAACATACCATGAAGCATCATGGAAAGACAGCTAGCAAGCCTTCAAGGAGGAGTGGAAGAGGGGGTGGAGGGAGAGGTGTAAGTTTCCACCCTCCTCCCCCCTCAAACTGAGACACAGCCTTTTTCCTACAACTAGCAGGAATAAGGCTTCCAGAAGCAGCAAGAAGAGGGGAGCAGTGCCAGTGCCACTGCCTGTGCCTAAGACTGCATCCCCTCCATGAGCACCAGCCTTAACCCCCCCACACCACCACCATGACAACAAGCAACAGCACCAACACCAACATGACAATGTACTCCACCCCCATTTAATTTCCCATGCTGAGCCTTCCAGTGCCAGAGGAACAGCTAGAGCTGGATCTGGATCTGAGTGCCCTAGCAAGGGAAATTCTGGACGAGAAGGAATCAGCTGAGTTTCTGCTCCACACCCCACAAGTCTCTCCTAGAGCCAAGCCTCCTTCCCCAGAAGGCACTTCAGAGAAGGCTGAGGTAGAGGGTGTGGAGGCAAGTGGCTCAGTTGTGTTCGCTCCACCTGTTGCTGTGCCTCTGCCTGCTGAGGAAGGGGAACTTGCAGCAACCACACATGTACCCACACCCCAGAAGCAAGCAGGTAGTGTGGTCTGGGATCATTTTGAACTGCAGATAATCCCACATACACTATCTCCCTGCACTGCTGAGCCAAAACCAGCTGAGGCAAGGGAACAAAACACATGAGCACCACGGATGCTGCTGCATCTCTGCAGGCACACACACCCCCACCCTTGCCCCTGTTCCTCCTCAGTCTGGCACCAGCACTTGCCTAAGGGGAAGTCCCCCTCTCACTCCAAAACCCCCTTCCACCCAAAGGAGAGGCAGGCTACCCTTGAACAGTGTCGGAAAGACAGACAGAAAGGAGGCACATTGCAAGGGCGAGCAAGATCACCCAGAGCACTGGGGAGATGCTTGCTGTCAATAGCCAACCCAGCAGGCAGGGTTCAGGAGGCTCCTGGCACTTGTGGCCCCATCCTACCAAATGCCCACATCCCACATGCACCACCTTCAGCAGAACAGTGGTGCCCTCCTTGTATGAGGCATGCAGGGAGTACTTGACGGAGGAGCTGCGCAAGGCAGGTCTGCAGGTGGCCTTACACTACCTCGAACATCTGGAGCAGCAGGGGTGGAGATCACGCCTACCTTTCCCTCACAGGGCACTGGTGCAACCAATCAGGCTGCTGGCCTTCTTCAAGCCAAGGTGATGGATGAGTCCCACATGGCAACGCAGATACTGGGGGCCATTTACCGCTTGGTGCAGGGGTCGCTCATTGGGCAGGGTAAGCTCACCCATGGGTTCATGGTCACCAACAATGGGGCCAATCTGGTCAAGACAATCTGTGATGCCAACTTTGTTGGCATCTGTTGTGTTGCACACTAGTTCCACCTAACTTTCAGGGATGCATTGGAGGGGGACAGGGCTTCTGCTGACAGTGCCAGTACCACCAGCAAGCTCATTTCCAAGTGCAGGAAGGTGGCAGGCTATTTCCATTGAACAACAAGGGGGGCAAGATGTTGCAGCACAAACAAATAGAGCTGAATATCCCACAGCACAAAATCATGCAAGATGTGGAAGATTGCCCAGGATATGCTGCCAATGTGGGCCAAAGGCATGGCTTCTATGGTGAGGTCCAGAGCCACCAGACCCCACCATCAGGCAGGTAGCACTAGGCCTTGGTGGCTGCCTATCTTGCCGAAGACAAGGAGGCACTGCTGTGTGACCCCTTGACCTACTGGGCAAGCCACAGCCAGACATGGCCAGATCTGGCCACAGTTGCCCATGAACACCTGTCCTGTCCACCAACCAATGTTCCGAGCAAGAGGAGGGGTTGTAGCATTGCTGGGGATATAGTGACACCCCACTGGACCTGCTTGGATCCCGGTTTGGTAGAGAAGCTGATTTTCCTCAAAGTGAACCTCCCACTGCTGGGGTTCCCCGAGCTCCAGTTGCAGACGGAGTGAACGCCAACCTCCTCACTCCATCCACATCTATTTCTTTTTTCATTTTTAAAAACCATTTAATGCCCTGCTCTTAAAGCTAGAGGGGATACTCACTGCATGACCAGCCACCAGGGGAAGATCCATGCTGAGCTTCTGTGCCAGGGTGAACTTGAAGGTATGGACTGGAACTATGGGGAAGAAGGAGGCCCCAGGTCCTGGGCATGACCACTAAAACTGCACTCTGCTAGGGTCAGAGAGGCCTGGTGGGACTATTGGTGGTGCAGCAGCCCCAGGAAATGCCCGGACCAAGGATCCCCCTGGTGAAAGAGGCACCATCACCTCCAGCTACCACACTCACGCACACAGTCCTGGCTGGGGAAAACACAAACCCATCACATCTTTGACAGGCCTGAGGCTTGCTGGTTGCAATGGAGTTGTGAGGCTCCAGATGAGTTCAGCTTAGCTGCCTGGGATGCCAACTTTTGGGTTGAAAAACCCTTTGTCGGGCTGAGGAAGCACCTGCAGTTTGTGTGTGTGTGTGCTGTTCCTGGATGGAAGTAATAGTAAAAAAGCCAGAGGCTGGCATGCAATGCAGGCAAGAAAGCCTGTCAGTGAAAATGGAAATGGAGGCATCAGGGGGTGAGGGACAGGCTGG
>NW_017728906.1:89908956-89914292 GCF_001723895.1 Crocodylus porosus | reverse complement strand
ACTGCCAACAATCTCCAGTACCCCCACAAACTGCACACAAAGACAATAATACCCAACTACCTGTGGGGGCACATTTCTCACAAAAAAACCCACTCTGTCTCCAGTCTCCCAGGCCTGATCCTGAAAGGGAATTTACAAACCACTTTTCAGAGTTACTCTTCTTTTCATCCAGGAACAGCACACACACATGCCAACTGCAGGTGCTTCCATAGCCTGATAAAGGGTTTTTCAACCTGAAAGCTTGCTGCTATTTCTATAACTATTCAGTTGGACTGCTAAAACATACCAGATTAGATTGGCCCAAAGGAAAGGACCTTGTCTCCCAGTGCCATGCCCTTAGACCATTACTCCTAGCACCTGACCGGAAGGAGTCAGGGCCCTGGGCACATCTAAGCCCCAGGCCTGGGGCTGGCAGGGAGACTTCTCTGGCAGCTGCTGGAGAAGAAGCTCCTGCAGGAGAAGAAAGAAAGGCTCTGTCACAGTTTGGCTGCCTGGGATGCTGCTGATGCTACTGTGCTGCTTACTAAGTTGTTACCTAGACTTTAAATGTTGTCATTTAAAGTGGTAGACCAGTCTGAGGCTGTAGAAGAGGAAGAGGCCTCATTGCGGCACACTACCATGTCATGTAGAGGCACCAGTGAGCGCATGTCTTAACACACACACAGTGTCACCCATGTCACGAGTTTTGCTTGTTAGCAGCCTGAGGTGCAGTTTCCCAGAAATCCCTCTACCTATCTCCTTGAAAGTTGGCAGCCTTCATGGCCTCAGCAGGGCCTACCATGCCTACAGTTTTCACTATGCTGTGCCTTAACATGCACACAATCCAAGTTTTGCTTTCAAGACTTGGAGGTACAGTTTCCCAGAAATCCCTACACTTATCTCCTTGAAACTTGGCAGGCTTCATGGCCTCAGAAGGGGCTAGCATCTCTGCAATCTTCATCTGAATTAGGCAAGACATGACAAAGTTATGGGCAGTTTTGTGCTTCCCTATTATAGCCTATGGCAACATGTCAAAACAGCATTGAAACAGTGAAACAGGTTGGATGAAACGAAACAGAACAGTGGTTCTGAAAATAAACGAAACTCAAAATGAAACACTGGCCCATCAAAATGGAAGTCAAAATGGAATGTGCTGTTTTGTACGGTCCTAATAGGCAACAATCACCCAGCTAGCAGCACTCCCAGCTGCTCAGAGCACCTACCTAAACACTCAATCCACCAACCAACAACAGTCATTGCCCATGCCTTTGTCCAGCTAGCTGGACAAGTTACAGAGGTGAGCAGATGAGAATAGGATGGAATTCAACACCGACAAGTCCAAGGTACTGTATTTAGGGAGAAGGAACCAGCAACGTTGTTTCTAGTTACCCTAAGGGGTGCCCTAGTAAACAGAGTATCTCCTATTCCTTGCTGCCCCTCCCCAATGAATTTATAGACAGCCACAAGATCACCTCTCAGCCTTCTCTTGCACAGACTGAAGAGATTCAGGTCCCTCAATCTCTCCTCGTAAGGCCTTACCTGCAGGCCCCTAACTATGTGAGTAACCCTCCTCTAGACCCTCTGAAGGTTATCCACATCCTTCTTAAATTGCAGCACCCAAAACTAGACACAGTACTCCAGGTGAGCCCTTACCAATGCTGCATAGAGGGGAAATATCATCTTCTTAGACCTGTTTGTGATGCACCTGCTAATGCATGATAGAGTGCGGTCAGCTTTACTTATCACTTCATCACACTGATGACTCATATTCATCTTGGAGTCTACTATGACTCCGAGATCCCTTTCTGGTACAGTGCTACTTAGAAGGTCATCTCCCAATCTGTATGTGTGTTGGTGATTCTTTCTCCCGAGGTGCAGCACTTTGCATTTATCTTTGTTAAACTGCATCCTATTCCTTTCTGCCACTTTTCCAAACTGTCCAAATCCCTCTGAATCCATTCTCTTCCCACCTGTGTGTTGACTTTGCTCCATATTTTGGTGTTGTCCACAAATTTGGGAAGAGTGCTTTCCAAGTCACTGATGAAAATATTGAACAGCACTTGTCCAAGGACCGAACCTCAGGGGACCCCAGTGCCCACATCTTTCCAGATCAATACCAACTCGTCCACCACCACTCTCTGGGTACGTCCCATAAGCCAATTCACCACCCACCTGGCTATGTAAACAGGCCACAGCTGCTTAGTTTATTTATAAGAATGGGATGAGACAGCGTATTCAAAGGCCTTTTTAAAATCCAAATAAATGACATCTACCTCAACTCCTGCATCTAAGCATTTTGTGACTTGGTTGTAAAAAGAAACATGGTTAGGCAGTATCTACCTGCTATAAATCCATGCTGGTTGCCCGTCAGCATTATTTTTTTCCTGCTGGATTCCCACAAATGTGTTCCTTAATAATTTTTTCAAAGGTTTTCCCAAGGTTAGAGGTGAGACTAACCAGCCTATAGTTACCTGGATCCACCTTCCTTGAAAATAAGGACCATATTGTCCCTTTTCCAGTTATCTGGGACCTGTCCTGAGCACCATAAGTGCTCAAACAGTCTTGCCAGCAGTTCTGATATGACACTGGCTAATTCCCTCTGCACCCTTGGATGAAGATCATCTGGGCCTGCTTACTTAAACACGTCCAGCCCCTCCAAGTGTCCCTTCATTTGGTTGGCACTGTTGGTGGCCTGGTGTCCCTCTTGTGCCTATCTCTAATCCAACTGGGAGATATGTCTTTATCCTTGTTCAGGAATACAGATGCAAAAAGCTCATTGAAGAGCTCACCTTTGTTGCTCCTATCTGTCACCAATGGCCCTAGTCTGTCCTGTAAGGGTCCTATGTTGCTATGCGCCTTTTTTTTTGCTCCCTCTATACCCAAAGAAAGACTTTTTTTTCTCTTTAATTTTTTATGCCAACCTGAGTTCCATTGTTGCTTTGGCCTTTCTGACTGACTCCCTGCAAATGCGAGCCAAGTAGGTATACTCCTCCTTGGTGATTACCCCCTTCAGCCACAGTCTGTATGCCTCTTTTTTTTGCCCCTAGACTTTCCTGGATTTTCCTGTTCAGCCAAGAGGGTTTCTTAGCCCCTCTTTCTCCCTTTATGTGCAATGGGATTGTTCCCTTCTCTGCCCAAAGGATTGTTCCCTTAAGGAATGACCACCCTTCCTGGACTCCTATCTCACCAATGCTCTAGGACCTTATCCTAGACTACATAATAAATCTGTGACAGAACTGAGAATAGAGCCTAGGTCCTGGACACAGCCAGACCTGGTCCCATCAACCCGGTATTGAGAAGGGGATATTAGTGCTGGGCAGCCTAACAGATACTCAGTGTGTGGGGGTCCTGGGCTGCAAGCTTAGCAGGACTTTTCATGAATATACCTACATACCAGGACCCCTTGAACACTGCTGCCCAGTGTCTAGGGGTTCCAGGCTGCAGGTGAACTTGGACTTTTCGTGTGCACCTGCAGTCTGGAAAGTCAGGGATCACCAGTTTCTTCCCCAGACAGCTTCTGCCAGTAGTAGCCCTGACCTGGGAATCACCAGGAAGCAACTGGGATAAGGCAGCCTGCAAGCCTCCCTGATAGCTCACCTCTGGGCAGTGTTTACGGAGCCAGCTGCTCTCCCCTCTTTCCTTCCCCTTGGATTGTGGGGGTCTGTCTATCTGACCAGAAATTAAATTTGTCCCATCATGACAAAGAATTTGCCATTTAAATAACATCAACTCTGTTGTGGATCCACCATTTTTGTGGCAAATTGGTTCTGTCACAGGAAAAATTCATTTAACATCTGGCCTGTTATTTGTCACAGTGTACTGACATGTATCCCACAACAAATACAGTGACTGGGGGGACCTTAATTTCCTCAGCTCTGGCATGTCACTCTGAAAACTGACACAACATTTCATAATATTAAGTTTCAGAAAAATGGTCAATACTCAGAAATCTTTCCAAAGGATTTGTCTTGTTTTCTGCCTGTTACCAATTTTGCTAGACAGTCGCGCCTATTTAGGTTTTGTTAGTATGTTATAGCACTTCTCAAATGTTTTCCTTGAATTCATTTTAATTGCAACACTTTCTACAGTTTCAGTTTAGCTAGACACTGTCTGAGATACTTTAGTCAGGGATGGTCTTGTCCGGAACAGGGGGCTAGACCAGATGACTTTATGAAGTCTCTTCCACTCCTAATTTCCTATGATCCTAAGAGGAAGCAGACAGTAGGTCTCAGACAGAGAGGAGGATCAGGGCAGTTTCCACTGAAACTAGAAAAAGATATGTCTGTTCCTTTATGTACTCTAAAGTAAAGGGTTACGTTTCCAAAATGTATCACTGTATGGTGTGGACAGGTTAATGCCAAATTAAGGGAATATCAGGCATACTGCACATCCACTGAGCCCTGGTAAGTGTTTCATGAGCCCACTCTATCCTTGGTAAGTGGAAGCTAAACCATGGTACTTTACCAGTTGTTCCATGAAGGATTAAACTGCTCTTTTTACCTCACATTTACTGTGGGATAGAACAGAACCAAAAAATCATTCTCCTTGAACAGCTGATATGTGGTCAGTTCCCCTCCCCCACCTTTTAACTCAGTGTAATAATTCACCTGTCCACACTCCATTTCCCCATAAACTGAAGCCAGAATGACCCGTCCAATTAGATAGGAAAGAACTTTGAAAACTGGCTGTATTAAAAGACCAGGTTCTACTTCCAACATCTTTCCCTGATGTCACAGGTCAAATTTTTCTCCTGAGACTGTGGGGAAACTGAGACTGAAGAGCCATTGGGTTTTCCCCTCTTGGGACTCTCTTATCATAGTGGCTCTCTAGTTGTCATATAAGTTGCATACATGTCTATGCATCCTCCTTACCAAAGCCCTTGGACCTAGTGAATATTTCAAGGTGGGAGGAAAGCTGATCTCTAAAGCAGTGGTGGGGAACCTACAGCCTGAAGGCTGGCCTGCAGAACCATTGGATCTGGCCCACAGATGCATAGTTTCAGTGACATTCATAGAATCATAGAATCATAGAAGTCAGGTCAGAAGGGACCTTATAGATCTTCAAGTCCGACCCCCTGCCAGGGCAGGAGAAAAAATTGAGCTCAAATGACCCCAGCCAGGTAGGCATCCAGCCTCCTCTTAAAGACCCCCAGGGTAGGAGCCAGCACTACTTCCCTAGGAAGTTGGTTCCAGATCCTAGCCGCCCTGACTGTGAAGTAGTTCTTATGGATGTCTAATCTAAACCTACTCTCCAGCAACTTGTGGCTATTATTCCTTGTTATGCCAGGGGGTGCTAGGGGAAACAAGGTCTCTCCCAAACCCTTCTGGTCCCCCCTAGTGAGTTTATAGACTGTCCCC
>NW_017728906.1:89882439-89908824 GCF_001723895.1 Crocodylus porosus | reverse complement strand
GAGTTTCCCATTCTATAAGTGTGCTGCTGGTTACTACTGCCCAAGTGCAGCACCCTGCACTTGTCAGTGTTGAAGCGCATCCTTTTTTTGCTAGCCCACCCCTGTAACCTATCCAACTCTTGCTGCAGTCTTTCCCTCTCTACTAGTGTGCTTACCTCACCCCAAATTTTGGTATCGTCAGCGAATTTAAACGGTGCTTTTCACCCCATCGTCCAAATTGCTGATAAAGAGATTGAACAGTGCGAGCCTAAAAACCGAGCCCTGGGGGGACTCCGCTGCCCACTTCTCCCCAGGTCAAATATGACCCATCCTCCACCACCCTCTGAGTGCAACCCTTAAGCCAATCTGCAACCCATCTGACTGTGTAGTCATCAATTTCTTAATGAGGATGGGGTGGGAGATGGTGTCAAAGGCCTTGCTGAAGTCCAGAAAGACTACATCCACAGAAACACCTGCATTCAAGGCTTTGTGACCTTCAGCAGCAGGGAGCTTCATCTGCAGGTATTCTCCCTATACCACCGCAGGGACAAGCAATGGTGTTGGCTGGATCCTAGCACCCACCCATCTGGCCCTGATCCAAGGTGGGTCACTCCATCCCACAACCAGAAATAGTTGCCAACCTCTGCTCTAAAATATAGCATATAGAGTCTGCTTCTCCAACCTGTACCCACACTAGCTACCCCCAGTAGACAGTGACAATCTAGCCTTTTTGGTTTAAGGATGAGCTGTAGAACCACTTTGCCTGTTCATGTTCATGTTACATTCACACAGCAGCAACTCTTCAGCTTCTAGCTAAGCTTAATATAATGTCTAGACAGCTTAAAGCCACTTCTGTTGCCAACAAAGTCTGCTGAACTGGACACCACAAGACACCAGCACAGTGCAGCACAACTTCTAACATGAATGTCATGTGCCTCCCAAAGCTAGTGGGGCATGGCGACCACCCTCAGGTGGCATCAATGGTGGTGCTGGCAACAAGTGGGGAGTTCCTGCAGGTGGCCACAGCAGTGTCAGCAGTGAGGGGGTGGGGAGTAATGACTGCTGGCCGGTGATTGGCAACCACCCACAGATGCCACTGGTGGGAATGGTGAGCACCAACCACCCACAGGTGTTGCCAACAGCATCAGTGGTGGCCAATCAGAGGGGGTGCACATTGCACTTACATGCACCTCCTATGTATCACCAGTGGCACCTAACCTGCTTGTGGTTTGGAAAAATACAATATGAGGGATTTTAATGGCCTTCACAAATGAGTTGGTTTGCTGCTTTTTCTTCCATCTATATGTGCAGCCCATTTGCATGACTTTATAGGTTTCCAGCCTGTTTATTTTTAAAAAAAATCTTCTGGTGATTGTTAGATACAATTAACCTATTCTTCCCTATACTTCTCAATCTTGTTTTTTTCCAAATTAGGACTGTAGTCTCCTGAGTGGGAGGGGACAAAAACAGTCAGCTTTTCAATCTTCTATCTGTTTCACCTCTGCACACAGAATGTCTTTTTCTAAGCTGTGTGAACATTACTCTATTGTCCCCGACTGCTTACATTACCCAGTCCCTGTGCTTGAAAGAGGTGCCAGGGGCTCCTTAAGCTGATGTAACACTGTATGTCTGGAAAAAACATCAATCTTAAAAATCTCTTGCTTTCAAAAACCCATTAGGAAGGTCCTATTTTAAAGTTTTTTATTATTATTATATGAAGATAAATAATTAGGTAAACCAAATTCTGTAGGGGCTTGCAGGGTGCATTTAATTAATAATGAAATGTTATGCTCCTATAGAGGGGGAAAATATTTTTAAAAGCCTTTTGAAACCTGCAGGAACTCAAGTAATTGCAGTCTCAGGGACAGGATAATTATAAATAATCATGCTTGCTCATAGACCTGTACTGTTACTCCTCATAGGGGACCTTTAGTTTATTGGATTTAAATAAATGAAAAACCTATCCATGAATTGGTTGCAGCATTGATATGAGAGGAGAGAAACTTATAATACTTGTGTAAAAAAAAAAAACAACCAAAAAAAAAACAAAAACCCCCACAGAAAAAAAATAACTCCGAATTTACTTTCAATTAGTACAGGTTCCTAATCCTCCTCAACCCATCTTGATAATGTTAGACTTATTTTCAAGAGCTGATTACTTCAGTTTTTACTGTAATGAGATTGGAATGTATAATAGGCACATTCATGAATAATCAAATTATAAAAAGTGCTGGAGCATTTCTATCTAATGGAGTTAACAATGTTGTGAGCAAGCGTAATGGAATATACAAGGTCTATTCAAAAAGTATTGAGACTGAACATGTGTTTGTGGCACAAATTATTGGGTGAAGGGCATGGCTTTGCTGAACATGTCTGGGCATGTTGGGACTCTCTGGACAGGTTTGCAGCTCATGGTGTTTCCCCAATTTTTGTGGCCAGTGGTTGAAGTAAGATCGTTTGTATCTCAGATACCCTTTCATTATGTCACAGTGTCCAGAACAACGCGTGTGCATTAAATTTTGCATGCAAATCAGGAAAACAGCAAGTGAAATATTTGAATTGCTTAAAATAGCATTTGGTGATGACACTAGGAACTGTGCAAGAGTTTTTGAATGCTATTGTTGGTTTAAAGAAGGACGATCATTGGTTGAAAGCGATAAGCATTCCGGACGCCCTCAACATCACAAAATGATGAAAATGTGGGAGCGGTTCACAGCTTGGTTCAACATTATAGGCAATTGACTGCCCAAGAGATAGCAGAAGAAGTTGGAATTTCTGTTGGTTCATGTCATTCAATTCTAACCAGTGATTTGGGAATGAAACGACCAGAAAAACCACCAGAAAAGTGGGTGTCTGACTCTTGGATGCTTCATAGTGACAATGTGCCTGCCCACTCAGCACAGCTTGTGAAGCAATTTTTAGCCAAATTTTAGCCAAACACCATATCCTACAAGTGCCGCAGCCTCCATATTCACCTGATATGGCCCCATGAGACTTTTTTCTCTTCCCTCAACTAAAGAAAACCTTGAAAGGAAGATGTTGTGATCTGGAAACCCAGTGGCAACATGCAAGGGGAGCATGTGGGTGCACATGCACCCCCTGAGATCAGCTGTGCACCCCCTGGAAGCTCCAGATGTGAAACCGGAAGCACCACAGGAAGCACATTTCCGGTTTCACTGCTGGCTCAGCGATCAGCCGCTGGGGGGACCCTCCCTCCCCCACTGGTGGTGTGGTGCCCGCTCAAACTCGGGAGGCAGCAGTTGCCCATATGGAAACCATAAAACAAAATGCGACTGAGCAGGTTTTAGTGATTCCACAAATTGCTTATCAGAGGTGCTTCCAACAATAACAGAAACACTGGGAGCAGAAAAAGCATGCTTTGAAAGAGATTACATCAAAACCTCTGTAAATAAAATATTTTGTACCTACAGCATTAGTCTTGATACTTTTTGAACAGCCCTCTTATGTATCCTATTTATGCAGTGTAAAAGTAACCTTCCACTCTTGGTGGTCCAGAAATTTTGCAAAAGGAAAAAGTTTCTTAGGGTGAGATCTTTATTTGTAGTTGAGATAAAGTTAGACAAGCTTTCAAATGCAAGAGAAACTTGGTCCAGTAAAAGATATCACCCCAAGAAATCCTTTCCTATTCTATTTAGATAATTTTATCAAGAGTCTTATTGAAAGTCTTACATGTTCTGTGTTCTGCACAAATTTCTCTATGTGTTCTGCATTGAGACATGCAGAATTATGACGTAGTAACTCATAACAGTATCTGCATGTATACACACAATGTAACTAACAATACTGGGTTCTTGGGTAAAAGGGGAAGGGTGAAAAGCGCTAAGTGTTTGCATTTATACTATGTTATTGTATTTTATAGTTAGCAGCTGAAGCAGATGAACAAAGTGACGTAGAAAAAATAAGGAAGCCCTCAAATTTCAGAAACCAGATTCTGCTCTCAGAGGTGTCCCGTGGGGCAGACACACTAGTGGGAGCTATACATTAAAATCGTAACAGGGCCCTAAGATCAGTAAAAAGGCATACCTTTCAAAAGAACAGCTGTGCTGAAGAATGAATTCAGGAGCAATATTAGTGCTGTAATGATGAGACATTTCTCTTTTAAAAGTCTGGCTGGAAACAGGTGTAAATATGTTGTGGCATAGCTGGTTATGCTCCACAGACATCTGTTTACACAGAAAACCCCTTTTTACAGATGCACCTCCTGTCCCCACAGCCCTATTGCCGGGTGGGGAACCGCCTGTGAAGGGGTTCCTCTGCATGTGTATCTGCAAGCAGAAGAACTCCCACAGGTGCCAGCACATGGGGCATGAGCTGCAAGAGTAGAGGGGGGACACCCTATGGGATTTGCCTCCAGATGCACACCAAGTAAATTCCCTGTAGAGGGATTTCCCTGAGGCATCACCAGTGCTGCACAGGGTGTGTGCCTACAAGTGGGAAACCGTCATTTGTAGATACATGCCCTGTTGGGGTAAAGTTCAGACTTTCCCCACTTACCCGGATGCATCCCTGGGGATTCTTGGGACATGTCTGGGTAAGTGGCGAAAGCAAGGCAGGCACTCCCAAGGTTTGAGGAGCCAAATCCTGCCCAGAAATCCCCAGGTGTAAAGGATGGGACCACTTGAGCCTGCAGAGCCCCTGTCCCAGGTGGCTGGAAAGCACAGGCAGCTTCAGACAAAGCAGCCCAATTTATTGCTACCTTCTATTGCAGCCACAAATTTGAGCATTTGTCTGTTTGCTTTCACAAGGATGATATCTGTTTCCACCCTTTGAAAATGAAAATGCCCAAGATCTCATTACATGTATGAACTAGAGGCAAAGGAATAAGGAATGCTGTGCTAATTTTGGGGCCCCAGATCCTGTGGAAATGTCGATTCCTAAAACCAAAACAAAGTACCCCAAGTCCTTGAACTAATTTTGTTTGCTGTGATAGCTGCTTCTTGTTTTCTTATGTAGTCTTTCAGGACTAGTTTTGCAGGCTTTCAGTTGCTGCTTCTTGTTTCTTTGAACTACATCTCCTTTTTATTGACTATGAAAAGAGATTATGAGCTACAATTACAAAATAATTTGCAATAAAGCCCTCCGGAAACAAGGAACTGAATCTTTTTTTTATTAGAAATGTTTTAAACCAAAATAATTTGGATCTATTCAGCAGAAAAGATGGTTACTGGCAGAGTTTACAGGTAAAAAAGATCTTCTTCTAACTGGTATCTCTGTTAACTCAATGTGTGACCTGAAAGCCCACACATCTACATGAATAATATATTAATTTGAACTGATTCAAATAATATCTACATTTGAACTGATACTTGTTTACTATGTCAGTTAATGAAGCACAACCTGATTAAAATTGAACTCATTCTTGTGGTGCTAAAACAATTAAAATATCATTGTTGACATGACATTCATGGTATTTTCAATGAGCAAAACTGCTTTCACTGTCTGACACTTGTTTTAAAAAGTCACTTTCTGACGTAAATGGACAAAGTTTTCTCACATGACAGTGTGCTCTCCTGTAATGCTAACACCCAAGAACAGCTTGGGGACAATGGACACTTTTACACATGCTCTAGGTGTGCAGGTGAGTGACACTTTAATTAGATCAGCTCTAAGAGCTGTTCCAATCAAAGCATCATAGTGTCTCACATATCAGTATCCCCATGCTTCAAAATGGCAGCAGGGGTGCTTGAACTGAAGCTTGTTAAATGCTTGAACTAGCTCATTAAACAAGCTTTAGTTCAAGTGCCCCCACTGCCATGTTGAGGTTCAGGGTTGCTGATACACAAGACACTGGAGGCTCCTGGAGCACAGTAATTATTATGATGCTCCAGCAGACTTAATTAATCGAGTCCGCTCCAATGCACTGTAATTACAGCATGTTGGAGCAGCCTACACACTCATGTACAGGCATCCAATCTGTTTAAATGAAGACAACAATCTCTTCAATGAGTTGAAACTCAAAAAGGAATCCTATAAAAAAGTGGAAACTTGGTCATAAGAAAGAATATAAGAAGACCAAGAAACCATAGGTCCTTTGCAGAATGCAGAAAGCAATCTAGTTTCAGATGGTACAGAGAAGGCTGAAGTATTAAATACCATTTTTACTTCAGCCTCCACAAATAGGGGCAGTTACCAGATGATGAATACACTTGGCAGCAAAGATTGGAAAGGAGACAAACAGTCTAGATGTTTGGAAGGGATTACTTAGAGAAACTAGATGCTTTCAAGTTGGCAGAACAGGATAGGATGCACCCTAGTGTACTGAAGAAATTGGCTGAGGTAATTTGAGAACCATTAGCTATCCTCTTTGAGAACTTATGGATGTCAGGTGAGGTCCCAGATGACTAGAAAAAGGCAAATCTGCTGTCCATCCTTAAGAAAAGGAAGAAGCAGGATCTCAGGAACTACAAACCAATCAGACTGCCCTCAATACCTGGAAAGAACATGGACTAAGTCCTCAAGGGGCATTCAGATGTGCAGGCATGTGAAGTTTGTGGCATGACAAACTTCCCTGTGACACCACAAACTGCATGCATTGCATGTTAAGTCACATACAGCGCTACTAATTTGTAGTGGGGAGGGGTGGCAAAATTTGCTGCTGGAATTTCCCAGTAGCAAAAAAGAACCCTGGGGAAAAAAGGGGCACAACTCATGCAGAAGTAACACGAGTAGAGACAGGGGAGCCAGCAGCCCTGAGCTCCACACTGCAAAGCCCCCACACTGAGACACACTGTGCCCCAGCCAGCCACAGAGCCGGGGAGCAGGCAGTCCTGCGCTAATGCTCCCCTATCTCTGTGTGCCTCAGCATAGGGGCTCCACAAAGCATGGAGACAGAGAGCAGGCAGCCATAGGCTGCCTGTTTCTCCTTCTCTATGTACTGCTCCTCAGCTGGCTAGGGTGCAGGTTGCCTCAGCACAGGAGCTGCCTGCCCGCTAACCCCATACTTTGCCCCAACCAGCACCCCATCCTGCCCCCAGCTCATGGAGTCTGGCTGACAGCTGGGAGGATCTGGGCATGGCCTGTAATAAAGGGCAAGTGCAGAGCCAGCATGGATTCATCAAGAGCAAGTTTTGCCTACCTAGCTTGGTTTTTTTCAATAATACGGTGACAGGCTCTGCCAATGGGGCAGAGCAGTAGATATGACATATCTTGACTTCAGCAAGGCATTTGACATGATATTCTCATGTATAAACTAAGGAGATACAAATTAGATGAAAGTACTATAAGGCAGATACATAACTGGTTGGATCACTACTGGTTATAACACTTCAGTCTTATAACTATGCATATAACACTGCTTAGCTTTAAGAAAAACCACAAACATTAAAAACACAATAACTACATATATTAGAAACAATGCTCCAAATGCACTTCCTTCCCAAAGAATGCTACAAGAATTAGTATTACAAAAACAACTACAATTACAAGTAGAGATTATTTCTCCTGGTATACTTACAATCCTAGAATGAGAAACCAAATCCCCAGATATACTTTCATTCTTTTGTTATGATTTAGGGTTGGTCTCAGCAGCGATAGGAACAAGTCCCCTTCCTTCGGTCCCACTCGGAGACTCCGTGGCTTCAGCATGAACGGGAGTTCTTGTTCACAGAGAGGGTGGGTCAGGTGATCAGTCTGATCTGGCCTACACTTGCGATTCTTCCTTCGGTGTTCTGCAAGTGAGGTTACCTCCAAATTGGGACTGCAGATTACAGTTTTTATTGGGTGAGCTGCCGTCTTGGGCCCCTCCTACCCAAACCTGTCACTACTCCCAAATTTGGGCTTGGATCTTTTACCTAACAGATTCCTTTCCTGGGTCTTCTCTGGGAACTTTTCCACACCACTGCTGTGACCTCTCTTGCCAACCCCCTTTCAAAAGCCCCTAGGTTTTGATATCTCAGAACGTTTGCCCAAGGGTCACTTTTAGGTTAACTTTGTTAAAGGCCTCTAGAGATAAAATTCAAGAACAAGACATTCAGCACATTGGCTGCAAGACCAGGCAAAAACAAACAATGGCCTAGATAAGAAGATGAACCTTGCCTTTTGTTTTAGCTGGCTAATGGGTATTTATTACAAAAATTCAAACTATTACACTGAATATGACACACCTAAGCAGGGAACACACCTGTCATGGCATGCACCAGTGGTCTTAGGTGGTATACATGCACCCCCATGCACCCCCTATACATCACCACTGCTGCCAACCAATCATATGGCTGGGCTTCAGCCACCACAGCTGGGCTGAAATGCAGTACCTGTGGAACAGCAAAAAGGGCCCAGGCTTATGGCTGCAGCCTGGACATCCAGTCTCAGCTATACCACAATGCTGAGACACTACAATCCCCAACAAAGGGGGCCAGTAATTTCCAGGACCCCATTCCTAGTCAGTCTGCACTAGAGATTAGTAACTCATGCCTAATACACCCATGCCTAGCAGGGGGATGGGAGCCAATGATCTACAAGGTTCCTTCCAGAACCTAACAATCTATGAATCTATGATACCATCCCACTCAAGGCCTGCATGGCCAAAACTTCCAGCAAGACATGCAGCTGGGGTTTAGGCTGAAACCATAAGAAGTTGCAACTGCAACTAAAACATGCCAGGCTCTTAGCCCTGGACCAGAGTGTGCCAGCAAAACTGCCAGGCTCCAACCCTGGCTAGTCTGCTCCATGGCTTTGATACTGGTATCATCTCACTCAAAACCCAGAAAATGAAAGGGGAAAGAAGAGAACAGGGTTTTCAAGCCCTGATACAGAATTTCTCTTCCTGTACCTCAGGCTTTCCCATCACATAGCTTTTGCTTGCCTCTCCAGTGAAGAGGGAGGGAGACCCTCCCCCACCCCATGGGGAGCCTGTTTTCTTGCTCCCAATTCATTGATGCAACTCTCAGCTGCCCCAGAAGAAAAGAGCCCCACGCCAGGTGGCCTGCACCTTAAATAACTGTTCTGACATCATTACAGGGTCCCTATTAAGAAACAGCATCATTTGAACACACCTAATGTAATCTAATCAATGCAAAGGTGGTCAGTGCTTCTGGATTTGCTCCAGAGTCACTAAACTGGGTTTACAAGTTCTTTTAAGGAATCTTAAGACAATGGTCTGCACACAATGAGCGGGGAGGGAAGTGGGCTTCTTCTAGTTGCCCCCTCCAACCCCCCCCCACAATATACAACAACCAAAAGCATACCCTTTACCACAAACAACCCCAAGTTTGTGTGTGTGTTACATTTGTCAAATTAGCAGATGACACCAAGTTGGGTAGAACTGCAGACACTCTGGGTGCATGGGCAATTGGTGCCTCCCGAGTTTGGGGGGCACCAGATCACCAGTGGAGTGGGGGGGTGGTTCCGTAGTGGCCGATCTCCTAGCCCAAAATCACCAGCAGCAAAAACAGAAGTGCACTTCCACCAGCACTTCCAGTTTCATGGCTGACACTTCCAGGGGGTACACAGCTGATCTTGGGGGGTGCATGTGCACCCATGTGCACCCCCTACACATCACCAATATCTGGGGGGCTGGGATAGGACCCAGAATGACCTTAGAAGTCTTAGAAGTCTGGATAAATGGTCCATAATCAATCAGATGAGACTCAACAAGGACAAATGTAATGTCCTGCACTTCAGAGAGAATAACTACAAGCACAAATAAAGACTAGGGAATGACTGACTCAGGTACAGTACTGAAGAAAAGGACCTGGGGGTTATGATGGAGCATAACCTGAATATGAAGCAACAGTGTGCTCTTGTTACAAAAAAAGTCAACAGCATGTTGGGTTATATCAACAGGAGTGTTACTTGCAAATAAAAGGAAGTGATTCTTCCGCTCTATTCAGGTGGGAGCCAAACTTTGTCATCCACATGTTATGCAGGAAAAAAATGGTAAGAGGATCTCTCCGACCCAAATAGATGATATCTAGTTCCCAGAGCCATAAAATATACTAGAATATTGTGCTGAATTTGGAAGCCATAAAACAAAATGACATCAGCTCCCTGTGCTGAAAGCTGACCAAACTTAGAATCTGTTGCTGTATTATTCATAATAAAACTTCGTGTTTTTCAATAATTTTATAGTACCATTATTCCATCAATAGTACATAGTTTGACATTAACTGAACATCAAATTGAATGTTATGCTACATGTATAAATATGCATTTCGAAGAATAATTTACATCTATGTTTAGAGAAAATGATCACCATTCTAATATCTGAGAGGTAGTTCCAAAGTTTTGTTTTCTCCTTATAACACATATTGGTGTTACATTGAAAAGTAAATCATTCAAGTCAAAAACTGCATAGCCTAAGCTGGAATATTCAGCCTTATTTCTTTTTCCACAAAAAGAGTGGAGCAGTGTACAATTGAGATTGGTTACATCGGGTTCAGGCAGAGATAGTTATATCCTTTCCATGCTGTGGTAGTGTGTTCTCTAAGTGACACAACCTGTGTCTCTGCTCAAGAGTGGTGGAAGCCAGAAGTGGAAGCCAGTGGGTCAATTCACAAATCAGTACTTTGAACAGAACTCCCAAAAGAAGCTCTTTCTTTGTTTTTGCCTTTTTGCTTTTTTCAATGTAGAGAACCAGTTAAATAGCAATTCAGCTTGAAAAATGTCTTTCATATACACCATGGTTCCTTCCTCATGAGAGTGAGGAAAAGATTCTGTTCATTACAAACTCTGCAGGTCCCTTACAGGAGGTCAGTTTCCTTTGTTTTAAGATTAGGATTTAGCCCTATAATAAGCAATGGTCAAAACATTTTCCCTCAGAACAGCTTGATATTACTGAGTATCTGTATGACCTGTCATAACTTCAGTTTCTCATGCTTCTCTTCAACTGTGTGGTCTTGCTGTCTGGCTGAACAACCTCTCCCATGATGCTCTGGGCCCATAGAGGATGAAGACAAGAAGCCCTGGAACTACAGCCCCTAAAGTGCTGTGGCATCTCAGGATGCATGAGCCTGAAAGCTTGCAGAAAAAGATTTTTTTTTTTTGCAATTTCTCAGTTGGTCTAATAAAAGGTATCATTTTGGAACTAAGTGTTCTAGATTTTTGCTTTTTTTTTTTGTCTCAAACCAACACAGCTACCACACACATCCCTGGCATACTACAATATTCTGCACAGGTGATAATGATCCTCTTCCCTTTTGAAAGATTTTGATCTTCTGCTAATCAAGCTATTCTTTCTTTTGTGATTTCCTTGCCTGCTTGTTCCCAGTCAGGGTAGTGAGGAGGATAATGAGAATGATGACCACTCAGCACCTGTGACATAGCCAATGTTTACCCCTTTTTGGGAACTCAGGTGCACCCCCCATGAGTGAGATTCCTCTCTACTCACCCACCATAACTTAATTAAGTAAAGAAAACTTGAGGGAGGTACCCTTTCCTTTGGGAGACTCCACTAAGTGTGTTTCACAGGGCTTCACCTCCTCTACACCCCTTCCACATGCCAACCAGAATATTATTGAAATGGAGCATTATGACCCTGAGTTGTAACATCTGGGCATGGGCTTAGGTCAGTTTAAACACAAATAGTTCTCAATTCTAGAACTTAAAGTGTCCTTTCAATAATATTAGCATGGAATTTGGTCCTAGGTCCTCAACCTGAATGGGCAAAGTCTGTCCCACTAATTTCACAGTGACAGTGCCAATATCAAGTCAAAGTCTGCTCTTACCCCAGGTTAATGGGAAAACAGAACTCAAAACTTAATTAGCACCTTTGCTGGAGCTGTGCTGAAATAAATGCCTTTTTACTAATCCCCACCAAATGTGGGTACCAATACTCCAGCTCCCCAGGCTTCAAGAGGATTTAGCCTCTAGACAAGCACAACATAAATCAAAGGAAAACATTGCCCTTGAAATGCCCTCCACCTAGCACTGGTCAGGGTTTCTTATTCATGCTTCCCCTGCAATTGCTCTGCCTGAATGTGGGGTCCCATCCTCATCTCAGCCTTTCATGGCCAGAAGCTTTAAAAAGAAACCAGAGGGGTTCTCTGTTCATGGGCCTCTGCATTGGTTCCCGTGGCATCCTGCACTCTCTGACTCACCGAGCCAGAGATCTCTCTGTGCTGTCTT
Source organism: Crocodylus porosus (assembly GCF_001723895.1). Classification (NCBI taxonomy): domain Eukaryota; kingdom Metazoa; phylum Chordata; order Crocodylia; family Crocodylidae; genus Crocodylus; species Crocodylus porosus. The sequence continues at coordinate 89,896,764 of NW_017728906.1, read as the reverse complement.
CAACTGGCTTGATAGCTCCTGGTGTGCTGGAGTCAGGGAGCTCTGCCAGCTGCCCCCATCCAGCTACATTGCCCAAGCCATCTGGTTTATGGGCATGTCTTTAATACGTCACTCCCTGCACATCCTCTATGTACTCTTAAAGAGGTGTGTCTGCATTGCACGCTACTCTGTTTCCCCAGCTCCAGTGTCTGCAGGTAAGTTAAGCCCTTCACCATCTCTTCAGGCTGAGACCATTTGGGGATTCACCCCTCATATGGAGTGCTTAGTCCTCTTACCATGTTGTATGGTGACACTGCTACCCCTTGGAATTTCTTCTCCAGTATGACAGCCCTGTAGACTGTTCTTAATCTTTACTATGCCCACTTGTTGTTCAGACCTGAAGAAAAAAATTGCATTGGATTCAAAAGCTTCTGTAAGTCTGCTCCAACTATGCAGGTGATCCAATAAAAGATGTCACCCACAAAAATCCTTTCTCCTTGCATATTTCCTGGCCCAACAAGGCTAGAATATCACTCCAACATTGCCAAGTCACTAGTAACCAATTCTGAACTTTTTTACAAAAATGTTTTGGACAAATCCCAATATTAAATGTTTTCTCAAAGCTCCTACCCTAACTCCACAGGGTTATAGAGCCCAATTTTGGAAGCTCATTCTGTGCCTTCCAGCAATTCCCCAATTGAATTCCTCTGGCTAGAGTTATCTTAGTCTATAGGCACAGACAGAAATGACATTTTGTCATGCAGTTGGCCCTCTCTCTAAAGCTGTGCCAAACAGAAGAGCACAGATGCAGAGCCCTCCAACTGCATGACAAATTAATCCTCATTGTATAAGGGTTCAATGAAGCTACTCCTGAATGGAGCAGTTTCATTAATTTCTGTCTGCTCCAGCTGCAGCACAGCCTGGACCAAGCTGCTGTCTCTGGATGAGAAGGGGAGAAGACAGGGGAGAGAGGTCATTCTGGGGTTTTCTCAGCCCTGCTGGAGTGGGGGGGAGCAGGTAGGTTAGAGCCCCCCCAAACTAAGGAGCTCCCATTCATTGGTGCCCCAACTCCGGTGTGGCTAAGAAAACCCCAAAATGACCTCTCTTCCCTGCCTTCTCCCATCCAGAGACAGCAACAGAGGTGGGAGCAGGTGGGGAGTAGAGCCAGAGGAAGATGAAGCCTCTCTCCCTGGATAGCTCCAATTTAGAGCCAATCCCCAACCTCCCAATCCAACAGCTAATGCCTGTTGATTGGGAGGATCAGTCTAACTAATGGAGATTTCTATGGATCACCATGAGTTAGACCCAGGAGCTACACTTCTGTCTCTGCCTTATATCTATTATAGCAGACTTCCTAATAGTTCTTCTAATGCCCATGCCCACTCTGGGACAGGGAGGTGTGGGTGAGGATGATCCCCTGCCCTCCATCAATGCTGACTTCATGAAGGAACACCTTGAGAGGCGGGACACCTTCAAGTCAGCTGGCCCTGACAATCTACACCCCAGGGTACTCAAGGAGTTGGCAAGCATCATAGCCTAGCCCCTGGCATGGATCTTTGAAAACGCTTGGTGCTCTGGTGTAGTGCCCAAAGAATGGAAGAAGGCCAATGTGATGCCTATCTTCAAGAAAGGGAGGAAAGTGGATCTGGCAAACTACAGGCCCATCAGCCTGACCTCTATCCTGGGGAAGGACTTAGAAAAGATTATTAAAGAGGCCATCCTTAATGGACTGGCCAACGCCAACATCCTGAGGGATAGCCAGCATGAGTTTGTTGCAGGTAGGTCTTGCTAGACCAATCTCATTTCCTTTTATGACCAGGTGACCTATCACCTGGACAAGGGAGAAGAGATTAACTTCATATATCTTGACTTCAAAAAAGCCTTCAATCTGGTATCCCATGATCATTTCTTGGCGAAACTGGCCAATTGTGGCCTTGAGTCCACCACAATCTGCTGGCTGGGAAATTGGCTCCATGGTCAGACCCAGAGGGTGGTAATAGATGGAAGTCAATCATCATGGTGCCCTGTGACCAGTGGGGTCCCCCAAGGCTCTGTCCTTACACCCATATTGTTCAACATCTTCATTAATGATGTGGACATTGGAGTCAGAAATGGACTGGCCAAGTTCACCAATGACACCAAACTCCCGAGGTAAAGCCACTACACCTGAAGACAGGAGGGCAATCCAGGCTGACCTGGACAAGCTCAGCAAATGGGCAAATGAGAACCTGATGGTGTTTAACACTGAAAAATGCAAGGTTCGCCACCTTGGGAGGAAAAACTTGCAGCATTCATTATAGGCTCAGCAGTGCTACGCTGGCTAGCACTATGGAGGAAAGAGACTCAAGGGTCGTCATTGACCACAAGATGAACATGAGCCTTCAATGCGATGTTGCAGGTAGTGAAGTGAGCAAAACGCTGGCTTGCATCCATAGATGCTTCTCAAGCAAATCCCGGGACATCATTCTCTCCTTGTACTTGGTCTTGGTGAGGCTGCAGCTGGAGTACTGCGTCCAGTTTTGTGTCCCACAATTCAAAAAGGATGTGGAGAAGCTTCAGAGAGTCCAGAGAAGAGCCACACGCGTGATCAGAGGTCAGGAAAACAGACCTTACGACAATAGGCTGAGAGCTATGGGGCTCTTCAGCCTGGAAAACCACAGGCTCAGGGGTGATCTGATAAGTTTATCAGGGGTGACCACCAGTATCTGGGGGAACATTTGTTTACCAGAGTGCCCCAAGGGATGACAAGGTTGAATGGTGATAAACTCCTGAAAGACCATTTCAGGCTGGACATAAGGAAGAATTTCTTTACTGTCCGAGCCCCCAAGGTGTGGAATAGCCTGCCATTGGAGGTGGTTCAAGCACCTACACTGAACACACTCAAAAGAAATTTGGATGCTTATCTTGTTGGGATCCTATGACCCCAGCTGATTTCCTGCCCCTCAGGCAGGGGGCTGGACTCGATCTTCCAAGGTCCCTTCCAGCCCTAATGTCTATGAATCTAAGAAACTATGAATAGAAAGATTATAGATTTTTGTGGATTTCCCTGAAGAGACTGAGTATTGTAAGATGTCCTCACAATTGTCATAGCATTTGTTCTCAAAATAAAGGTCAGAAATGTTCTTTCTGATGCTCAAAATCAGAGTTGGTTTCTCAGGAACATTTGCAATCTCCTCATAGAGAAGTCGTATATCCTGTATCAAAAACTGCAATGGTGGCCATGGACAACACTACATAAATTCTTCAGGTCTAATAACAAAGTCTGATTCTTAGGGAAATGGACTTACCCTGGCTGTGGATGCTGTCATAGATGAAAGAAAAAAGATGTCCAGGGCATTTTACTACTGCTTGTGTGACAGGGCTGCTTTGGTTCTTTCACCAGCTGCAAACAAGTTGAAGTACCTCACTGTAGTGCTAGAAAAGAAATCCAGGTGAGCATAGATCACTTTTCATATTTCTCAAAACTGCCCTGTTAAGAATAATGACTGTTTGTTTCCCACTGGTTTTATTTTTATCTCTGGACAAATATAGCATCTAAGACATTAGCATTGGTTACATTTTTGCATGAAAATTCCCTTTTGGAAAACAAGGATAGCAATAAAGTGATATTTTTCTCTAATTCTACAGTCACTAGTACTATGCAGTTTCTAAAAATTACTGTTGAACTGACTACTCTGCTTTATACCTCTAAATTCCCTTGGTTCTCCTCATAGACACATCTGATTTTTAAAAAGAAAAAATACTCTTTTTTTCCCTCTCTCAAGTTACTTCTTTCATATACTGAAGCTGGAACAAGAACTTTTTGGATAGTTTTACTCTAAAGGATACATAATTCAGTCTTGATATTGGAAATAGATATGCCTCAGGACACCTAAAGATGTGTAGCAAGACTGCTCTGCTGCACTGTAATTACAGCATGTTGGAGCAAACTCGATTAATCAAGTCTGCTGGATCATGGTAATTACCTCATTCCAGCAGACTCCAGTGTCATGTGTATCAATGTCCCTGTACTGAAAAATGGCTTTGGGGGCATTTTAACTAAAGCTTGTTTGACGAGCCTTAGTTAAAGTGCCCCTGCTGCCAGTTTCCAGCCCAGGATGCTGATACATGTGATACTCCAGGCACTTTAATTAGTGTGGGTCTCACAGGCACTCTAATTAAAGAACACTACCCCGTCCCCCAGAGCATGACTATAAATGCCCTCAATCATTACCTTAGAGTGGCAAGGAATATTTTGAGTAATATCTTTTATTGGACCAGCTGCATGGTTAGGAAAAAGTTTGACAAACTTTTGAATCCAAGGTAGTCTTTATCAGGTCTGAAAAGGGAAGCATGAACAGTGATGATAAAGAACAGTGGGTAGACCTGTGTGAAATTAGAGAGGGAGACATTCCCAGAGGTAGGAGACAAACAACTGATACACAAAAAAGCCTGGATTACTGGGAGATGAAGACATACGAAGAGGGAAGAGGGTTACTATTAGAGCTGTGCAAAATGGCACCAATCCGTTTTGAATTGTGTTTCGAGGTTTCAACAGAACAGCTTTTTGTTTCAATTTTCATTTCTATTCGAAACTGCTGTTCTGTTTCTTTTCATCAAAACAGTGTCACTGTCTTGATGCTTTTTCGACATTTCACCCATATGCTATAATGGGGAAGCCCGAAACCACCTCCCTCATCCAGCAGGCAGATGGGGGACCCACAACCCCAGGAGGGCTGTAGGGGCTGTGCCAGTCCTTCCAGGGCTGCAGGACCCCAATCTACCTGCCAGATAAGGGAGGGAAGCCAGGTGCTGCTGCCTGGGACTGGGGAGCAGGGGAAGGGAACTGAGCCCAAGTGCTCAGTTCCTGTCCTCAGCGCTAGGTTGGGCTGGGGAGGGGAACTCAGTTCAGCTAGGCTGAGTTGCCTTCCCCAGAATGATTGTAGGGCTGGGGAGAGGAACTGAGCCTAGGTTCAGTTCCCTTCTTCTGAGCTGTGATTGGCTTCCCACAGCCCAGCCGCAGGAGGTGAGGAGAGCCAGGGCTGCAATCCTGGCTGAGCCACATGGGGCTGCGGAGCTGCTGGGAACACAGCCCTGGTTCTCCCCTGTCTCTCACCACCTGGCTACTGGCTGCTGGTTGCTGCCTGCTTCAAAACTTGAAACATTTCAAAACTTTTGAAATGGTTCAACTAGCCTCATTTTGTTTCAAGGCTGTTTTGAAGCCCTTCATTTCTATTTGATTTCACTGTTTCAAGCTCAAAATGAGTCGGAGCAGTGTCAAATCGAAACAGCTGGTGAAATTTCACACACCACTAGTTATTAGCACCTGGAGTGTGCACTCCAGCACAACCTTAGGGAGGTCCTTCATAAAAACATGGGGTTTTTGTCATTTTGGCAGTGCAAACATTTAGATAATTATATTCTTAAGGCCGGTCATTATGTCTATTTTTTTCCTGGTGTCTTCATAACATTTATACCTCATTCATGGAACTCTCAAAGAAGTCAGTTATCTTACTTTATTGCCTTTTGTTTCTCCATGATCTTTCCCAGTCTTTTTGGGTGCCTGTAAACGAGGACAGATGCAGCTCTAGTTAAAGCATTTCCACCCCTTCCTCCCGCCAAAGTATATTTAAAAGTGCCTTTTGGCTCTATTTAAGACTTGCAGCTTGCATTCATCATTCTCTTCCTTTTTCACTATGTTCTACATGGTAGAAACAACTGCTATAAAGTAAAAGAAAGAAGAAATATTTTATGCTCATGCCAATTGAAATGAGAATATTCATTATCTTTATCAGACTTCTGTATTCTCCTTTTCCTGTAACAATCAGCAGAATTAGTTTTCTCTTAACTTTGGTACCATATTTAAAAGCTGGCATGGTTGACTATGCTTTCTTTTCCCAGTTAAAATTCTGTGTTTCTCTTCAAATGCCCACTGTAAATCGTGTACTACATTTTTCTACCTTGTTTGTCTGCCTGTCTGTTATGATTTACTTAAGTCAAAGCTTAAGTTTTCTTTTCTTGGGAAGTGCCAAGCTTCTTGCGAGTGCTATCAGAAAAATATGAATAGCAATGATCTCTTATCCTTCTTTCCACCAATCTAGCCTTTGTCATTTTGTCTCCTGATGTACAGTAGTTTTCCACAGAATAGGAAAAGTACAGTAGAATATTGACTATCCAGAATATTAGTTGACCAGTAGGTCCCCTGATCTTCCTCCTCATACTCTGTCACAGAGATGAGGCCAAGTGGTGAGTTGTCAGGGAGCCCTGCAGAGATTCCCCTGCCACAACCATTTGGGCAGCTCTAGGACTGTCCAGTTTGCTCAAGCAGTGGCACAGATTCCCAGAAAAATTGATTGACCAGAATGATGCTGACACCAATTATTCTGCATAATTGATGTTCTTCTGTAATTGCATTTTTCTCTTTTATATACTTTGAAAAGTTTTATTTTATGATCAAGTAACTGAAAGACATAGCCCAGAACAACCTCTTCAATATCACACAGACTACAGTACATATATCATTTATAGATGCTCACTTCAGAGGCCTTTAGAGTCCTCAAGCTTGGAGGATTGAGGCTGAGAGAGAAATTCATACTGGTCTTAGCCAGGAAAAGAAAAAGGTAGTACTGTCTTAAGATCTGTGCATAAGCCAAACTCTGTACCAATGAGATACCTAAATGATCTACTCTACTATAACCTATGGATGTCCCTTCCAACCCTACTTCTCTATGATTCCATGATTCTACAGTAGATCTGGCCCCCACAGCCTTAAAAGATGCATGAGCTGATTTGGCGAGCTTGGGTGTTCAGCTAGGCTGTTGGGGATTGGTTCCCTTTTTGGAGGACTCCTTTGCACCCAGAGCTCTGTTCCCCCTCTTAGGGCTCAAGATTGAGATGATGGATGTGCTGGTCTTCTCCCAAATGTCATCCATTCATGACAAAAAATTTGACATCTGATTTTAACAGCCATAGCATCAACTTGACCCACAAAGAACAGGTCAAAGTATGGGCATAGGCATAGAAATTGAGCCTCTTTCATGATCCAAAACTTTCCATTACTTTCAATAGTAGCCTTGTCCGAGTGCCACAAGTTCTCGACTATCCTTACCAGTTGCTGTGTTATAATGTCTGCTAGTTCCTTTAGCACTCTGGGGTGCAACCTGGTTTATGGGGATTCAGCCTCTCAAAATGCTCCCTCACCAGATCCATATCAATGGTGGGCATATATTCATCTTCACCCCGGCCATCCCGCATCATGTAAGGCAAAGCAAAGTAATCATTAAGCAGATTGGCTTTTTCCTGGGTGTCAGTAGTCAGCTGCAACAGTTGGTTTAGCAGGAGTCCAATGTTGCCCTTGTTTTCCTTCTGACTCAGCACATATTTGAAGAAGGCCTTTTTATTGTCCTTGATTCGTGTAGCTGGATGGAGTTCAGTTGCAGCCTTGGCTTTTCTAGTTCACTCCCTGCAGGTGCGGACCAGTGAAGTATATTCCACCTTAGTGGCATTTCCTGTCCTCCATTCATTATACACCTCTCTTTTTAGATGTGGGAGGTCCATGAGTACCCTGTGGTGCCAGACAGGATAATGAAGGTCATCCCCATGGTCAAAATTACTGTGTTGGGAAAAGATGGGTATGTCTACATGTGCATTTAAGTGCAACTAAATTTAATGTGCATTAAGCGATTTTTGGCAGGTATCTACATGTGCAGGGACTTGGCACTAAAGTTAATATACTAAGTCCCTGCAGTCCATGTGCCCCTAGTGGCTGGGCAGACCTAGCACTGAAGTTAGCTCCAGGTTGGATCCACATGTGTGTTAATGCACTTTAACTAATCACATCTAAATTTGATACCTGCATTTTCAGGTATCAAATTTAGGTGTGATTAGCCTGATTTTACCATTTTTAATGCATATTAAGGGTACACACATGTAGATGTGTGCCCGTAATGTGCATTAAAATAGGCTTATCTGCATTAACGCATCTTATGTAGGCTTGCCCAACGTGTCTGGTTGTTCTAAAAGCAATTAATCCAGCAGGAGCTCTGCAATGGGCAGAGTTGCAAAACTGGCCCTCCAAGGCAGAATCTGAACCAGTCCTCAGACAAACCAGACAAACGTTTACTACAACCTGTGATTTTTTTGTAGCCAAGGAAGAACTCAAAATTGCTATTGCTCTTCAATTTGCGGTGAATTACAAAGTCCCACTGGGCATTCTCCCATGCCATTTAACCAGGTTCTGGTATTTTACATCCCTTTGCCAGAGGCAAAATAGGATCATGACGTGACAGAGACCAGATGTGTGTCTATGGGTGGCTGTCTTGAATCAAATATAGGCATGGACAAAGCTGGAAATCAATGAGTATATTATTCATTCTGGCAAAGAGGCAGCAGCACTGCATACTTATATAAGCAAGCTGTGGTTAAAGGGACTCATATAGGATCTCAAAAAATGCAGTGGACAGCTCAGATTGGCTCAAGTGACTCTACTGTGCTTAGGAGGTAAAATAAAAGTTGGGTAATATATTTCTATTTTGATCAATGTGGTGCTTTAAGAAATGTGTTATGCCAGTACTAGCAAGAGCCAAGGATAGCCAGTCATCTCTGCTTCAAGTTTATGCTTGCAATTTACTATTGCCTGGCATTCAGTAAGCTGATGTCATTTCTTTAGTGTGACCACTCTTCTAGCTAACTTCTGCAAAAATAACTGTCCCTTTAGGCAGCTTGTAGGCCTTTCATATGGATCATGCCATGCCCTATCCAGCTCTTAGGCCAGGTATGGACATTCAGCTTTTACCAGTATAAATGATCAGAAACCGGTCTTTACCTGTAACAAAGCAGAAGTTTGACACATATAGACTGGTTTAAAAATGGTAGAACCCAGTCTAAGATTTGCTCCCCCCCCCAAAAGGCAAATGTCTGTTCTGTTTGCTACCAATCTAAACTATGCTGCCTTCTGTTTGCTACCGATCTAAACCACATAACTTAAATAGATTCTGCCATGGGTTTTTTGAACGTATGCACCTAGTCTTAGGTTTCAGCTTTCTGGGAAGAAATTATCCCTGCTATTTGTTTGTTCAGTCCCTAGTTCAAGGGGACTCTGATCTCTTCCTAGAGTTATAAGTGCTGATGCTATGGAAATAATAATATTATAGACAAGTGATTTAGAAGCTTCATATTACAACCCACTAATGCTTTCCAGGCCAACCTGAAATATGCTTACAATGCTGCATCTCACCTCCTGACACTTTTTGCCTTGTCTTCTTGAACCAAAGATCATTAAGCAAACTATCACAACAGGCACTTTCAAAAATCTGATGTCAAAGCATAATATATACATGTGTTGAATGTTGTCCTACTTTTTCCAATAGAACTATAATATTCAGCTACTTTTTTTATTCTCCCCAGAGGAAGTTTTATAATTCTGTGCAATAGCAAGTGACCAGGCAAGTAGAACCTTTTACTTAAGGAAAGAACAATGACTCAGAATAATCAATATTTAAATTGGGCATGCAAACATAAGGAAATACAGAACATATAGATTCATTCAGGTATTCAAAAATTACTAAAATGAACATGACTGTAAATATACATGCAGCTGTGCTTCCAAACACAGCTTGGTTTTTTCTTATGAAATATCTGTATAATGAAATGCTCAACTGCCTTCCATACCCTTTTTAGTCACCCTTTTATTTACCCAGTACTCAAAGCACATATCCAAACATATTTTCTGAAGAAATGATGCATTAGCACATGCAGATGTTGAACCGTCAGAATCAATACAGCCACGGGTATGTCATGACCCCTGCTGGTAAGAAACAGAGGTTACATTTGATAATTATATCTGTTTGCAAGTGGGGAAAAAGCTCTTTTGTAAGAAATTAATTGTGCGGTTTATTTGCCTCAGCAAGACTGAGAAACTAAATGCAGTAAGAAGTGATATTAGAGGTATACATATGCTTTGCTAATTGCTTGAGCAAAAGATACAATTGGGCACAATATGCTAATTGTCAGCTAGATTCTTTCAGGGGGAGGAGGAGAAGAAGAACATCTGTCATCCTAATCATGTACTTGCCAATGCAGAGCGGGTCCAGGGCATGCTGCTTTATCCTGATGTAAATGAATGTGCTGGAAGCTCCTCTGAGAAATGATTTGGTTTGATCAGAGACATAACTATCAATTTTGGCACCCTGGGCAGAAATGCTGTCAAGAAGTGGAGAGTGGGAGGGGGAAGTGCTGAGCCCTGGAGAGCAGGGGGTGGTGCTGAATGCCAAAGGGGTAGGCAGGAATGCTATGCCCTGGAGAGCAGGGGTGAGACGTGCTGTGGAATGCTGCTGGCACCTTGTCAAAATTGGCACCTGGGGCCAGTCACCCGTCCTGCCTTACTTACACTGCTGGTTTTGGTAGTGTTTTCTTTGTGTTGTTTGACTAGCGGCCCAGTGCCCCACAGTCTTGCCCTCCATCTGCATTGTCTAGTTAGTATCAAACTTACTTCAAAAATGAGTGACTTAAGGTAATGTATAAAGCATGGCCTCTATCTGAAGTTTCTGTCATGATTACTGGTTATAACTCAGCCTCCTAGTACATTCATTAGTCTGCCATGGAAATGTATTCAACATGAACAACTTTTTATGATCCTATAGCTGGTTTTAAACAGGCTCTGTGATGTGACAAGATCCTACCAGGAAATAGCTGATGCAGAACACACTGGGCACATTTACACATGTGCTTTACTGCACAGTAGATTAATGTATTGCACAGTAAAGGTGGTTAGGCTGCTTTTCTGGGAATGGGGGTTTGACTCTCCTCAGGGCAGAGGAGAACATTGAACCCAGATATTCCATTTTCTGGGTGAGTGTTCTAACCATTAGGCATGTCTACATGTGCGTTTAATGCAATGGGATATACTCCACCACTAATCCCAACATTACCATCTGCACATGTGTTTAAGCACAATAATTTACTGTGGCATTGGGTAGTACCTATGTCTGATGGGATTATGCTACACTGGAGTAAATTAATCTATTGGGGCATGTGTACATGAAACAGGGGCTCTAAATTGAAGCAATGGGTTTTTAAACCCACCGGTTCAATTTAGTGTCCTTTAAACCCCTAAGTCATGCACACACCCCACACTTATATGCCTCTCTGGTGGCAGGGAGGGGAGGGTGAGCTGCCGGCAGGTGGAGCAGTTCCTGGGCTGTGGTGGGGAGTTGGTGCTTCCCTCTGTAGCAGCAGCGGCCCCCCACACCCAAGGCAGCACCCACCTGCAAGCACCTGGCTTGGGTGGTTCTGCAGGGCACCATAGCCATGGAGGGAAGCACCGGGTCCCTGTGCAGATCAGGCAGGCAGCCAAGTTCCAGGGGGTGGGGAATCAGGCTCTTCACTTTTCTTGGGCAGAGCCTGCCTTCCCAGGCTGCCTACAGGTCTTCCTGCAGAGCCCCTGAACTACATGGAGCCCGCTGCTTTGTTCCCGGCTGTTGTGCCCCAAGTCATTTAAGGTGCATTATGCCACCAGATTTCCTACAGTGGCTGGAATTAATGTGCAATATGCTGCCAATGTGTGAAACACCGACACCATTAAAGTGGTGCAAAAGCATTTAGCCCACTTTAAAGTGTCATGCACCCACACCCCTCATTTCATCTACACATGGGCCTTAGCACTAATTGCAGAGTACGTGTAGACAGTGACATTTTACTGTGCATTAAATCAGTCTAATGCACAGTAAAATGCATGTGTAGATGCACCCACTGGGTGACAGTGGAAATGTGAGTGTCACACTCTCCTAGTGTGTTACAGTTCCACCCACTAAGTATTCTGGATTGCAAGTGAACAAAGGTGCCTAAAGTACAACCTGAGTCAGTTTTCTAAGCTCTGAAGAGGGTCAGAAGTTCAAATATACCCTTGTACTTACTGTTTCCTATTGGCTGCTTCTGGGGCTTTCTGGAGTGCTCTCTGGAAGCAATTCTAGATGCTTAAACCCAAACAAAATGAACTGCCCTTCTAGGTCACAGCACCTAAGTTTTAGGCATTGAAATGTCTGAAGGTCTTGTTGCATAGGACAGTTAGCACATGTCTTATTTAGATTGTAGTAAACATTATTGTTCTGTATTAAAAGTTACAACATGTCTTGAGCAGTTGCATGGTAATGTTTACTATGATATCTAAGTGTAACATGTTGCAGAGTGCAGGACTGCACTGGAGCTGGTTCAAGACTGGTGCAGTGACAAGGCTGAAACCAATAATCAGCTCATTTTTTTGGTCCCAGACCTGGCACTGCACTAGAGCTAGTTCAATACTCTGGTGCAATGCAGAAGCTGGAACTGTCAGTCAGCTGATTTTTGTTCCCAGCCCTGGCACTGCACCAGAGCCAATTTAAGCTATTGGATAAGTTCCCCAATGAGTCAGATGACACAGCTCCACAAACCAGATTTGGCCTATTAATCATGTTTTGACACTCCTGGTATAGGATAAATCAGCAAGTAGACCTTTTGCCTCACTAAACTTTTTTGCTGGACTTAAAGAACAAATGGAGGCCATTTTAAAGAAAGGGTTTACGATGAATATCTTCCTAAGGAACTCAAAGGGAACCCCCATCAATCTCATTAACACAAGATTCAAGTCCTCTGTCAGGAGAAGAAGCACGGTGAAATCTTTACATCTAGAAAACATAGGGTAATATTGATGGTCCTTCAGTATGAGAACCTCAAGCCAAGATGGCAGCTAGGTTGCAACATACTCTTCTTACCCTCTTTTAACTGTAAAACTTCAGGGTAGAGATTTTCTTTCCTGAGCTGAAAATTAAAAAAGAAAATAAAGAACAAATGAATTGAAATAAATTGATTCCTAAGAGAAGGTATGGTCATAAAAAGGATTGTTATAAATTAAATGCAGGCTAGGTCAGAACATTACAGCTTGATTCAGGAAACAGGGATTCAGGGCAACATTAAATATAGGGGCAAGTTTAAATATAGATGGTAAATCTCCAGCTTTGGTCCAGAACTGGGCAATGTAGCACACTGGAGTTCCAGGGGTGGCTGTGATGCCCCTGGTGGCTCCACAACCATGCCCCACTCTGCTGTTAGGGTGCCTTCCTTTCTTTCCTGACATTTGTGGGGTCGTGGCTCCAAGATGGCCACTGTCCCCCTGCTCCGGGACTGATTCCCGGAGGTCAAAGGTTGCTCACCTGCAGGCTGTTCACACCTAACTCGCCTGCCACGACTTTGATGGTAATCTGTTCCGGTGTTATGGTCCAGCGCGTACCAGTCCAGAAGTGGGACTACTTGAGTTCGCGGGGTCCCGCGTTGATGAGGGCTGCGCCACCCCTACACCCTCGCCCGTTACGCTGGGTCGTGGCTGCTGATTTAGGCCGGCCACGTAGTACAATCTTTCTTTCTCTTCCTCTTTCGGGTGAATCCACAACAAAATGCAAAAGATCAACTCTTAACACAATTCCAGCCAGGGGCTCTCCAGATTCCCACCCTGATCCTCGGCAGTGGTTCCCCACTCTTGCCCTGTACGCTGTGGGTAGAACCCCTTTCCTCAACTCTAAGTGGGTTCTTCAGCCCTCCCTGGGGCTCTTTGAGACCACTCAGTCCTTCTCTACCATAGCTGTGAACTCGCAGGTTGAGCTGCCCCCTTATTAAGGGCTTTATGGTAGATAGGTTTGCTGGGTGCCGATCACTCCTGACCGCCTTGTTAAGTCCTTCCTCTCACTGGGCTCTCCGCCCGAGTTCATAAACCCCACAGGGGCTTACCCTTTCTCCAAAAGGTGCGGCTGCGGTTCAGGACAGTGTGCATCCGCCCTGATGAGCTCCTGCCAGCGTCCGTCTCCCTGCTGGGCTCTTCCAGTTCCACTGGAGCTCTGCCTAGTGCCGGCATCTCCTTTATACCGGTCCGCTTGGTCCGGGCCCCTACTACCTCCGTACACCTGCAAGAGGTATGTTCATGCCCCATGCTCTGGGTCTGAGAGAGGGGCTGTACCATGCCTGCGCCAGGGAAAGGAGTTTCGGAGCCCGACGGCTCCTTCTCTCCCTCACACCATTACCTAATGGAATAATAATAAATAGGGAGGCTGCCCATGGGCCTTCACATGGTCCCAGTCCAAATGGACCCCCCCTGGGCTCTACTGCTCCCAGGCCCCTTGCCAGGTCCCTCTGGTCCCAGGCCCCTGGCCAGGACTCTCTGGTTGACTGTTCCCTGCAGGGCACCTACAACCTTAAGGGCTAATTGTGTGGCTCCAATCCTACACCATGCTCCAAGCCTCACAGGTGTTATAGATGATTCATAGATTCATAGATGCTAGGGTCAGAAGGGACCTCAATAGATCATCGAGTCCGACCCCCTGCATAAGCAGGAAAGAGTGCTGG
>NW_017728906.1:89872720-89881719 GCF_001723895.1 Crocodylus porosus | reverse complement strand
GATGCAGCACTTTGCATTTCTCCTTGTTGAACTGCATTCTGTTGTTTTCTGCCCACTTGTCTAACCTGTCCAGGTCTGCTTGCAGCTGTTCCCTGCCCTCCGGAGTGTCCACTTCGCCCCATAGCTTAGTGTCATCTGCAAACTTGGACTCGTCCAAGTCGCTGATGAAGTATTACTGTTTCCTTGTTGGGGCCTTGGCCTCATCAGCCTCCACCCCATTTACTCCCAGCTAGACCTTCTAGCCCAGGTCCATCATATTGGTCCTGGTTTTGAGGCACTAGCTCCAGTATATGCCTTTCAGGCACTGGGCCTCTGACCCCTGTCTGCAAGGCCCCTGGCCCCTGTCTGGTTCACCCTTCTCAAGTGCTGGGCCTCTGGCCCCAGTCTATCCCTGTGGACTTACTCTCTGCCCACTTTGGACTCAACAGTTGCTCAAGCCTTGAACCTGGCTCAGGCAGGGTTCAAGGGAATCATGTGCCCCTTGAGCACTAATGGGACCTCTGTATACCACCCCTATAATCCCAATTCAAACTGTCAGTTTAAATGCAACATAAACATAAGCTGCTGGGATATAACATAAAGTAAAGGGGGAAGCAGCCCTCTTCCCCTTTAAGAGGGGAAACCTTCCCTTACCACTCAGCTGAGATAGCCTCCCAGCTCTGGGCTATATCTTAGTGAGCTCCAGATGCAGCACTGCAGTCTCTTCAGGAGCCCTACTGCCAGGATCTCTTCACCCTGTGGCTGTCAGAGAAAATACAGTCCCCCAGGAAAAGGGAGAGCTAGATATGTATGGAGTAAGTCTGTATTTGTACAAGAAATTGATATAGGTAAGCTACTTCATGAACTAATAAACAGACTGGACGGATTTGCTTGTACATAGTAACTGTGCAATAAATACTGGACTGGAAAGGTAGCAGAATGCAGAATATTGTTGCACAAGATGTTCACACTTGCATTGCAAAGACAGTCTCCTGAAAAAGAGGAGTTTTGTTGCATCTCCTGTTTAGATTAATCCACTTGGAAATTCTTGGTCACCTACATTGAAATTCACAAAAGCATGTACCCTAGACAGAAAAAAGTTTGAATATTTCTATACTATATTTCCTATCATAATATTGCCTGTTGCTATTCCAAATCAATTTTATTTCCACACCCCAAACTCTCTGGATCCTCTCCCTCCCTGACTTTTTTCAGAAAGCGAAAAAGGAATGGGCACTTTTTCCAGCAAAATTAGACTTCCTCCAAAAAGAGTTAATCAAGAATACCTTTTGAACTTTGAATTCATACTCTACTTCCATTAAAATATACTTTCAAGTGAAGAAGCATTTCATTTCTATATCAATTCATTTCTACTTACACTTTTTTCATATAATGAAAGCAATACTTAGCATTTATTATAGCAATTACTTTATAATTATTTTCTATGTCAAAAACTGTAACAAAAAGTGTACTGAAATGGCTATTAGAATGAGCACAATTAGACCACAGACAGATGTTACATTTATCACACAATATTTAATACATTCATGTAATACTTAATGTATTAATCATGCAAAAAATTGTAACCTGTAGCATGTTCAACCAATTTATCACACTTTAAGGTAACAATTAGTGGCCACTGGTAGACATTTTCATCAAGCAGTGGAAACTGTCACACCATTTAAACTGATTCACATTTATGGCAAGCTATCCAGAGGGGAGAAAAGCACCCTGGGAATTTTCTCTACTATCACTTGCCAGCAAGGAGAGCTCTTTTGCAGAGCAGGGGTAACCAGTGGACTGGGGGAGGGGAAGCAGAAGCAGTAGGGCTTTATGCAGTGCTTTTCTGCTTGTGCTTTTTCCTTCCTCCCCATCTTGGGTTTATTATCTTTGAGCACAGCTCAGAGACAATCCTCACTCAAAGTGAAGTAACATTAAGACACCTAGAGCATGTCTTTCCCTAGTTCATTCCTACTGTGTGCAAGTAAATGTCTCATGTTTAGTGGTTGTTTACACTCTAATTCTCACAGGAAAGAGGTACTAAATGGCTTCTTTAAAAAACAGCCTTGGAAGTTGTTTGAGGAAAGGAGGGAGGGACAGGGAATCATGACAGCTCTTACCAAGATGCTCTTGGGCAGCAGAGTTCTGCATAGGAAGAATACACATTAGAGTTAGCATATGCTAATTATAGGGAGCATTGATTGGTGTTAAGGTTAGCACGTACTAGTGATTAGTGGCACATTAAGGGTTAATACTGTCTCTCTGACATGCACTGCTCAGACCTGCCACTAGTGAGCTGGTGATCAGGGGTGAGGTTAGGAACTGTTAAGTCTGCTCCATCCCTGCTCCACTAACCAATATGGGCCAGTGAGAAAGAGGAGGTGGGGTACCTCCTGGGATACTGGAGTACCACAACTTGGCGCACATATACAACTTGCAGCACCTCAAAGCTGTTTGAGGTCCCACAAACTGCACATGGCACATGTGCACCTGTTCTCTGTGCTGCTAATTTGCTGCTTAGCACTAAAATTTGACAACAGGAATTCCTGGTGTAATAAAAATAACTGCTGCAAAAAATGTGGTACAGTGCAGATAGCAGCAGTGTGCACCACCAGAAACAGAGGCTGGCTATCTAGAGCCATGCTCTGGCTACTGGCCAGGTTCCATGTGGCCAGATAAGCACTGCTGATGCCCCAGGTAGCCCCCAGGTTATGCTTCTGGGCCGAGGACAGGTGCTGACTCCAGCATCTGACCCCAGCAGTCTTTCCTGCCCAAGCAGTGGTAATGCGTAGATGGTGCATGGGGGTGCACATGCACCCTGTGATAGCACCGGTGCACCCCGACCGGTCACGCTCGACACTTAGGCAATGGGCAGGGGGGGCAGGCAGGAGCTCTGGTGCCCACCCCTGCAAAGTAGAGCTGGGAAGTAGAGCTCCATTGTGCTCCCAGAAGTGGCCACAGCCACTTCCAGAAGTGGCTGCAGCGATTGGCTGCAACAATCAGCTGTCTCACAATCAACTGCAGTGATTGGCCATGGGGTGAACTGCCCCCCGAGTCACTGACTGGTCGCTGGGGGGGCATGTGCCCCCCCCGACTAAGACGGCACCAGTTGCCCATGTACCCAAGTGCAGGGAAGCTGGACCCAATGATCTTGTTAGATCCTTTCTAGCCCCTAACATCTGTGAATCTATGCATATTTGGGCACCCCATCATATCTGAATGCCTAGAACTATAACCTGACCTGTACTTCGTATAGTTAAGTAAAAAGTATATTACCAACAGATGATCAGTGGGCTTTGCATTGAATCAGAATAGTTATACTCTTTCCCCATATCTACATCAGCTTAAATATTTTAATTAGTGGTATTAAACTTGATGTCCTCTATAATAGGTGATGGTGGAGGAGATTGTATAGAAAAATATACAGTTTTAGTTGAACTAAGTTTATATAACAGAATTAAAAATAAATAAACATAGTCTCAGCTCCAGAATAAACAGAGATCATAATCAAATCAAAACGTCCAGTTACATTTTAATGCTAAAAGCTTTCAGTGTGAGGAAAATTGAAAAAAGTTTCATTAGTCAGCTTTATGAGAAAAATTGAATGTGATAACCCAAGTCAGTCACAGCCCCCAATAAAGATTATACACCTCAAGAATAAATTAATCACTGAATAACAAAACTGTTGAATTTCCCCAGTGTACTTCATTGTTTCATCTAAAACTTGCCATTAGCAGAAAGTAAAGCAGTTCTTTTTAAATATACTCACATGATTCAGACTATTGGATTTCTTTATGTGCAAAGATGTCACCTTTGAACCTTGGAAGATTACACTTCCCCATGGCAATAAAAGAGATCTTTATTGATACTGTATTATTTATTACTTTATTGGTGACTTAGCATTATCCTAAGAAACAACAGACATTTTTGTTGCAAAATAAAATGGGATAAGCCACCAGATATTTTAAAGAGATTTTTTTCTCTTTGTATCCACTTAAAGATGCAGGCAGAATAAATAGAGATGAAAAAGTTTAGCAAAAAAAGGATTTATTTCCATCTATTCATCTCATGCACACAGGCCCTAAGCCTTTGAAGTGTTGACTATCTCCTGTAGGTTTTAGAAAGACATCTATCCCCATTGATTCCACTGTGAACTGAAGATACTGAGCACTTACCAGGATCAGGTCAGGGTTTGCTGTTCCCATTTAAATTAGATATGGCATAGTCTCTGGAAAGAGAAGGAAACATTTAACTGTGGAAAACCTGTAAGTGCTCCAGAAAATACTTGTTTTACTGTGTGATGCTTTTATACAAAGAGAACATGGATTTTCATGAAGGGCTAAATGTCATAAAGCAAGCAGTACTGCAAAGCTTTACTTTGCTTATTGGGCACAGACAGAAATTGCATTTCTTGTGCAATCAGTCCCTTGAAAGTGCTCTAAAGCCATGCCCTAACAGAAGAGCATGGCAGCAGAGCACTCCAATTGCATGACAAATTAACCCTCATTGTATGAGGGTTCAAATGAAGACACTCCAAAGCAGAGCACCTTCATTAAATTTCTGTCTGCTCTTACACTGGGCTGCAGCAGTCCAGTCCAGCCCCCAGTGCTGTCTCAGGATGGGAGGGGAAGAAGGTAGGGGAGGAAGGTCCATTCTGGTGTTTCCCCAGCCACAGTGGAGTGGGGGGAATGGATTAGAGCCCTGATGAGGTGGGGACTCCAATCCATCCCCTCCCCCACCCCCCAGCACAGCTGGAGACTTGGAGAGGAAGGCAGGGCTAGGGGACAGATGCTGCAGACATGCAGGCGCTCTCTCTAGATTAGCTCCAAATTGAAGCTTGATTCCCCTATCCTCCCAACCCAACAGCTAATGTCGGTTGGGTTGAGAGGATCTGTCTAACTCAAAGCTCTTTCTGTGACGTACCAGGAGTTAGACCTGGGAGCTGCACTTCTCTCGGTGCCCATTATGAGAGCAAAAGGCTGTTATCAGGGAAAAAAGCAAATCTTTCTCTCTGAAATTCTAATACAAGCAAATTTTAATATTGCTTTTTTCTTCCTTGGTGAATCTTCAAGGCAATCTTGGGTTTGTTTGAGTGTACCTGAGCTGAATTTTTAGAGTACTGGGATTATGCTACGGATCCAAAATAATTTTGAGATGAAATAAAAAACCCAGCATTATAGGCTGAACTTTCTTCTGAGATTTCCCACTAGAAGCCAGAGCTTGTGTTTATTAATTACAAAAAGAAATAACACGGCTTAAAAATATTACCAACTGAAATGGCTGTGTTTTAACAGCTCTGTTTATAGGGCATATGAACTGGATTTCCCTGATGAATCATGGGGATTTCTTTGAGCTTGTCTATAACTGATGGCTGTTCTGCAAAATAAACAAGTAAAATTGCACCCATATAATTTAATGTGTGAATTTAAACAAAGTTAAAATAAACCAGTTAAAAATAGCCACGCCGGCACACTTGTTCTGGTTTAACAGATGTTGAATTCACTTTACCCAACATTGATTTCTGAATGGATTTCAGCTAAACTGAAATAAACTACTTTTTACTAAAAGAAGTGTTAAGATAACTTCTTTTCACCATTTTAACTATACGTTTTAAAAGCTGATTCCTGTTATATCAATGCTAGGGTTTTTTTGTTTGGATAATTAGCAACAGCTGTGGGGATATAAGAGCTAGTACAGGACTGGAATGTCAAACTTTGTATGCATTTTCTCTCTTCAGGGGAATTTATTAATTTGCACTGGAATTTATAACCAAGTTTACTAGCTCATGATAATGGAGTATTTCACACCCCCTAATCCCTGGTTTTGTCTAGAGAATGAGAGAAACTGTGAATATTCCTGTTAGCTGCTATACTCACCATCTGAGAGAGACCCAGGAGTGTATTTTTACAGAAGAGCAAATATACATATTTTTATAAAAACTTACGGGACGTCTGGCAGATAAATCTGCTGACAGTCCATGGAGGAGGCATGGTATCAGTGTCAGACATTTGAGAAGCCATGTGGAGTATTTAGGTGCAAAAGCATCCATCACATTTCATCTTCACTGATGGTAATTCCTTCGTGTAGGGAGAGAATAGCCACACCTCTCCTCCAGCTCATTTTCTCCAATTCTGAGAAAGTGTACTCATGTTGCACCATGACATAACCAGTGCATGTGAGTGTTTGGCAGTGTACAGGATGGGAATGGGTCAACAAAACAGCTTGTATGAAGCATTTCCTTTCAGAAAGTATGAATAGTCTATGAAAAAAGCCGACAGCCTTCTCATCACCTGTGTAAGAGGCTTGGTAGTTATGCAGTTTTAGTATTTCCTGAACCAGAGGAAGAATATACCACTGGGGAACTGATTAGAAAAGGTTTTAAAAAGAAGTTTACAAAGTCTGTCTCTTTACTTGTTGTGTAACAGAGGGTATATACTGCAAGAAAAAGCACTTACAGTGGTGACTGGAAAAGAATAAATATTCCAGATTATAAAAGAAACAAACCTAAGGAACAAATTGTTTGGTCCGTGCACCTCCCCTGTAGGCTTTATTAACTGTCAGCTATTAATCAAAGAAACAGGCGTTATCTATACTAACGATCACTTCTATTGCTGGAAGCACTCAGATAGTTGTCATCGTTTCTGAAGCAGGTTATCATTGCTTTCAGCCAATATTCACCTGAACCTTTCAGGGATAATAAATACTGTACTATATTTATCCAAATTCAAGATGACTTTGATTTTAACACCACCCCCCATAATTAGATTGTACACACAGACAATTTCAAAAATTGTTATAATATTTCATGTATACAGTCTAATTATTGGAGGTCATCTTTGATTCATCCCCCCACCGGCAAGCAGTGGCAGGGGGCAAGAGGGGTCATGTGACTTGACCCCTACCCCTTGCCCCCTGGACTTTGTCCCCTGGCACCTACCCCTCTCATCACTTA
Source organism: Crocodylus porosus (assembly GCF_001723895.1). Lineage (NCBI taxonomy): Eukaryota > Metazoa > Chordata > Crocodylia > Crocodylidae > Crocodylus > Crocodylus porosus. Next base: position 89,874,788 of record NW_017728906.1, on the reverse strand, counting down.
CTCCTCACTGCTGCCTGCCCCCTCATGCCTGTGAGCCCCAAAGCGTGCTCCCCCACATGGTGCCTGTCTTCACATGGCTTCAGCCAAGCTATGTTGGCTTCGGCCAAGATACCAGGAAATCCCAGTAGCAAAAAAAAAAAATCGCCACCAGCAAAAGCAGTACAGCGCACACCACAGGAGCATGTGCTGGCAGACATGGTGGCTTAGTCCTCCAGAGAGACTGGTTGCTGGCCAGAGCATCTTCCCTCTTTTAGTTCCACTCTGGCACCTCTAGCCCACCAGAAGTTATGAAGAGCAGGGAAACAGCAGTTTCCCCGACGCGGGGCATTTTGCCACACACCAAAGTGTACATGCAAGGGCTTGTGCAGTGGCACAAATTTGTGCCAATACTTTATTTGCCACTGCAAGCATACCCCCTTGCACATGAGGACACACCCATAGTTACTGAGTAGTAACAGAGGACTATTCACTTTTAGTTCAGGCTCGTGATTCTGAGACTTTTGACAGAAGAATTCTGGTTCAACTGAAAAAAAAATCAACCAACCAGAACACCTGTCAACTTTCAATAACCTCATACTTATGCTTTAGAAATCTTGAGTACCCACATTCTGATTCTTTGAGCTACCTTTACTTAATGTCTCCAGATATCTTTTACTGGAAGCAACTGATATTCAAATCATAATCACCCTGGCACAAATGAGAAGTTCAGATAAAAGCTTTTTATCTGAACAAGGAACAATTAGTGTAGAAATATGTTATTATTTAATTTAACTGAAATGTCTAAGACCAAATTTATTTAAACACCAAAAATATCAACAAGTTGTAGGGAAAGAACCGCATAAATATAACTATTGTGATTATCACAGTTGGAGCAGTATGGCAAAAAATGTCAACAGCACTTTGCTACAAATATATGGAAAAATAAACAAAGTACTGCTCCCAGAAAATGCTAATCTTTATTGGATCGATAGGTAAATACCTGTCAATTGTTCAATGGGACTGGTGCCTTTATTTTAAAATAGGGAAATCACAAACTAAATCTATATATTACTATTTTGCTTTGGAAGGCAAATTATTTAATGTGTTTTTTTGTATATGTCCACAAGATGAAAAAAATCATTCCAGCATCTGTGTTCATATTCTTGCAAATACAGTTTAAATATAATTACATTTCACGTGTTTTGATTGTTATATCAAGAGGCTTAATGGTACTTTTGAAATATCCTAGACAGGTTAATAGCTAGTTATTTTACTTAATGGTAACCATTTCTTGTATTTTGCATACATCAATTAATGCAGACCATTACCATATGTCCCTTTTAATATATTGGCTACTGGTAAAGTTCTAAGATTAAGAAATATTTGTATTTTGGGTGTGAATTAAAATTTTCTGGTCACAGCTATGGTATACAGATTTGGTTAGTGAGAGGACAATGCTTTTGTTTGTAAATTGTTGCAAACAAGAATGGATGTTTTAAGGACTTGTTATTCTCATTTCTCCCTGTTAAAAATACAGTGGAAAAAGGGATATATATTAACAGAGATTATAGACACACACACACGCACATGTATATTAAGATGAAGTACTTAGCCTGCAAAGATCATTGCAGGCCAATTGAACCATTGCTTAAAGTATAGCAAATGGTACTACTTGGCACCTTGTTTCACACAAGATAAGATTTCATAGATATTATAGACATTAGGGCTGGAGGGGACCTTGCAAAATCATCGGGTCCAGCCCCCTGCCCAAGGGGCAGGAAGTCAGCTGTGGTCAGATCACCCCAGTAAGATACGCATCCAAGCATTTCTCAAAAGTATCCAGAGTAGGTGCCTGCACCACTTCTGGGGGGAGTCTATTCCAGACTCTGGAGACTCAGACAGTAAATAAGTTTTTCTTTATGTCCTGTCTAAAATGGTCTTCTAGCAGTTTGCGACCATTAGACCTTGTCTCCCCTTAGGGCCCTGGTGAACAGATTATGTCCCAGGTCCTGATGCACACCCCTTGTATACTTATAGATTCATAGATTCATAGATGCTAGGGTCGGAAGGGACCTCAATAGATCATCGA
>NW_017728906.1:89848791-89867498 GCF_001723895.1 Crocodylus porosus | reverse complement strand
AGTAAAGCAGGAGGATGACTTCTTGGGTCTTGCTTGAGACCCATCAGTAGATGCAAGCAAGAGTTTTATTCACTTTGCTGGCTGCAGCATTGCATTGGTGGCTCATGTTCATCTTGTGGTCAATCATCATCCCCAAGTCTCTTTCGGTTGTGGTGCTAGTGAGTGTAGAACTCCCGAGCCTACAAGCATGGTGTGGGTTTTTTCTCCCGAGGTGCAGCACTTGCATTTCTCTGTGTTGAATGTCATCAGGTTTTGATCTACCCACCAAAGTGGGTAGATCAAAAACCAGTCCAGGGAGGCATGAATTGCTAGCCTATCCTCTAGCATGACCGCACTTCCCCATAATTTGGTGTCATCTGTGAACTTAGCCAGTCTGCTTCTGACACCCAAATCCAGATTATTTATGAATATATTAAAGAGTACTTATCCGAGTACTGAGCCCTGGGGGACACCACTGGTCACCATGTGCCATGTTGACTCAGTTCCATCGATTATCACTCTCTGGGTCTGACCACGGAGCCAGTTCCTCAGCCATCGGACTATAAGGTGGTCAAGGCTGCAGTTCCCCAATTTTGCCATGAGGACATCATAGGAGACTGAGTTAACAGCTTTTTTGAAATCTAAATATATGACATCAACCCCTTCTCCTTTGTCCACGTGATGCGTCACCTGGTCATGGAAGGAAATGCAGTTGGTCAGGCAAAGCCTACCCGCAACAATGCCATGTTGGCTCTCTTGCAGAATGTTGCCTTCAAATGAGACTTCCTTTTAGCAGCTAGGTATCAGTTTAATTCAGAAACTGGGTGGGATGGGGTTAAGTTTCAGAATTCAGCTATTATCAAGCCACTATGTGAAAAATTCATTAAATGCTATTCAGAGTCTATATTTTAAACAACCAGGAGTATAAGCCCATGAGGTTCTGAGCAACCACCACTGCTGATCAGGATCACAGGATGTAATGGAAGCAAACAAATCTGTTGAAATCCCAAATTAAGTTCCACACAGTTGGTCCAATAAAATGTATCACCCACAGAAATCCCTGCCTCTCATTTCACTTGGAAATATTTCAATTGTTACATCTGTCTGAACCCCAAGTCCCCAAATTTCTCAAGTCAGCTCATCAAGTCAGTCCATCCAGGTTCTCAAGATGACTATTTTAACAACTGAAAATGCCAGGCCCCCACCTATTCACTTTATTTAGACAATCACAGTATAACAAGCAGGAGCACATTGCAAACAACAATCCATTCTTTTCACTTCTCATGATGCTTCACTGTATTACTTCCTTAGGGAAACTGATCATGGATCATTTTCTTTAGCATGAAGAAAACAGAAGAATTGAGAACAAGAATAATGTAATTTGAGGAACAAAGCATCGCAGATGAAATGGAACCAAACAAATTAGATGCTGACCTGTTGTGCTTTGAACTGTTTAAAAAATGGGAGTATTTTCTATCTACTTATTATTCAGCAGGGAGTAAAATATATATGCTGTAATATGTCAGGTTGGCAATTGGCCAGTTAATATATCAGCAGTTCTGCCCTCAGTTCATCTGCCATATAACAGAACATCTTTATAACTCTGAAAAATATAATAAAATGCATCAGACTGAATTTTGATCATAGTGTTCAAGAAACTCATTACACAAGATGAAAACTGAATCCATAGGGTGTCTGTTCTTTCCTTGGTTTGAGTGCCATACTTTCATCAATGTTAATGGGAACTGTGTCCTATGGTTACTTCATTCCCCTCCAAGTTAACCTCATTATATCAGTTAAACACATACATTAAAGCATCAGCATACTTGGCTATATGTGCATGATATAAAGTTTGTGTAATGGACTTTTAACTTTAAAGAGGGTGAATTTGTATAATTGGGACCATGAGTTATAAGCTTATGACAAAAAAGAATTGACATCCTTGCCTAGAAACTCCTTTAGCTACAAGGCTTTCTGTGAGTTTATTACAAATCAGCAGTTGAGCTCCTAAAGTTTTATTAAATGTTATAAAGTTTTATTAAAATTATAACCATGTTTTCCTTCAGCCAAAAGAGAATTCAAATCTCTAACCCTTTGCATTTTAAAATCTTTTGCAATCAAATCCTTGTTTCCAGAATTCAAGTCAGGCTTTAGAGCTTTAATAAATACAGTCTAGTCTAGCCTAAAATAGCTTAAACTGATTTTGTTTGAATTGCATCTAATCAGTTATGCCAGATGGTATGTAAGTATTTTCCTCAGAACAATTTAAAGAGGTAGGTATAAAAGAAGCTCCATCATAATCTGAAGTCAGGTACCTACTGCAAAATGCATAAGGTTGCATATGATTAAGAGTTTAAACATCGTTAAGCTGATCTTTCTTTTATATGTGCCTGTTTCCCCCACATACAGGAATGACTCTTTCCTCTTAAGTATTGGAGACCAGTGCAAAGCAGCAATCAAAGCAGAATGTTTCTTGTGCTCTCCATTATATTCATGGACTTTCACCTTCTCTCCAGTCATCAAAGCAGTAACTTACGGGTTGACAGCCTTTTGCCAGCACAGGCCAGCACTTGTGACTTGGCTATGGCTGTGGGATGATAAGTCTCTGCCCTCCAGAGTGTCCAGTTACCTACACTCATTCTCCTGCACATTCCTGATCCTCTTCAGCAAAGAAGCTCAGATGTAGCAGAACACCAGGCTGCAGCAGAGAGCAGTGCTGTGGAGGGGATGGGTAGCATTGGGCCAGCTCTGTGCTACTGATCCCCCTTGCCAGATCCAGCCTGTGCACCATAGGCTGCTGACCCCTAAAGTAACTGCTTCTTCTATAGGCAATCCTAGGTCCCTGCTGATATATATTTTTCTGCCTCATTGAGAGTGGCAAACTTTCATATTCCTTCCTCTCAGCTTCTAATGGTCTGCACAGATGGTATGTTTACACTAGTGGGATTTATATTTGTTTTGTATCTGTATACTTTTTGTAGAATAAGATGTACAGCTGACAGACAAGCACCAATCAAAGCAGTGGTGGGCAATTATTTAGGCTGGAGGGCCACTTAAGGAGTTTTGGTGAACTGTTGAGGGTCAGTAGTAGGGGAGGCAATTGATCCTATCCAGCCCGCTGGCCACTGTCAGGGGCCTGAGGAAGGAGGGCTGTGCCTTGCGGCGCTCTACTCTGCTGCAATCAGAGCTGAGCCGGGCTGTGCCACATGCTGCCTTGCATCTATCTTCCCCACCTCCACCCAACTTCCTGTTGGCACTGTGCAGTCTTGGCATGATGCAGCATGCTGAGTAGCCATCCCACCGTCCAGCCCACCCACCCACCTGCTGCAGTGAGCTGCTACCACCACCATGCCACACCAGGAAAGTTGGGGGCAGGAAAGTTGGGGGCAGCTTTCCCAGGCTGAGCCGAGCCCCCCATCCCCACCTCCCCCACAGCTGGCATGGACTAGCAGGGCCATGGCAGCAGTGGCTTGTCACAGCAGGCAGGATAGCTACTCAGCATGTTGCATCATACCCTGTCCCATGTGGGCCCAGCAGCTGTGGTGCCAGGGCTGTGTAGCTGCAGCACCAACAGGAATACAGATGAGGGGAAAGATGGATGCTGAGGAGGCAGAGGAGTCTGCACACTGCACTGTGTGACCTGGCCCAGCCCCAGCTGTGGCACAAATGAGTGGTATGTGGCACAGCCCTCCCTCCTCACTGGCTATGCATAGGGGGTGCACGCAGGTGCACATGCACCCCCTGAGCGTGGCAGTGCACCCCCTAGGAAAAGGCACCACCAACACTATTGGCAGCACCTGTGGGGGGTCAGAGATCACCACTGGCCACCACCAATGATGCTGGTGGCATCTGCAGGTGGTCACCACCCCAGCCACCAACAGCACCAGCGGCATCTGTGGGAGCTCCCAGCTTACTGCTGCTGTGCTCCCACCGCTACCATGCTCCTGCAGCCACTGGGGGGATGTGTTGTTCATGCTCCTGGCAGCAGCTGGTAGGCCAGATTGGATTAATTGGCAGGCCAGATATGGCCTGAGGGCTGTATTTTGCCCACTTCTGAATCAAGGTAGCTATTACAGGGCATCATCATTGGGTTGGAATAAAGCAAATAATAGTATGTTTTCCATAAGCAAATCGTTATCCTGGGGATAAGCTGTAGACAGAGGGCACTTAGAGCAGTGCAGGTTCTTCCATAGTATTTCCTCTTCCCAATATAACATTTACATTAGCTGTCTACTGCTCTTTTGTGGTGATGTAAAGACTGATTTTTATAAAGATAGATGATAGTTAAGCACATCATCTAATCAGGTCTTGATTTTGAGCTCTCCTACTACAATGTTCCAGAATGCCCTGGATAGACAGGAGAAATGGTCTGCAGTCAATCAGATGAAATTCAACAAGGACAAGTGTGAAGTCCTGCAACTGGGACAAAATAATTGCAAGCACAAATATAGACTGGGGAATAATTGGCTAGGCTGTGTTACTCCAGAGAAGGACCTACGAGTTACAATAGACCATAAGCTGAATATGAACCAGCAGCATGTTCATGTTGCAAAAAGAACCAACAGTATACAGGGCTGTATCAACAGGAGTGTCACTTGCATATCAGGGGAAGTGACTCTTCTGCACTATTCAGCACTGGTGAGGTCTCATCTGTGTCCAGTTTTAGGTCTCACACTTCAAGAAAGATGTGGACAGTTTAGAAAGAGTCCAGTAACAAAAATGATCAGGGGCCTGAGAGACAAGACTTACAAGGAAAGGCTGAAAGAAACTTGGGGTTTTTAGTTTGGGGAAGACTAGGAAGAGTCTTCAAATAGTTGATTATTAGAGAGGATGGATACAGGCTTTGCTCTATGGCCATAGGGGGCAGAAGCTGCAGCAGGAGAGATGTGGGTTGGAGATTAGAAGGGACTTTTGGACTATGAGGATGGAACAGGCTACCTACTTAGACAAGTTATGGAATCTCCATCCTTGGAAACTTTCAAAAGCAGGTTAGAAAAACACTTGGTTGGGATGGTTCAGTCAGGGAAGATCCTGCCTTGATCAGGGGGATAGACTAGATGACCCTGTGAAGTCCCTTCCAAACCAACTTTCCTATGATCCTATGTTTGGCTATCTGTATTGTGGCACAGCAGTTACCCTATGAGTACTGTGGTACACTGACTCTTTTCACTGTGGCTGCCACTCCATCCATTCCAGTCAGCAGCCTGTGCAGTTTAATTCAAATTTGCAGTTTAGTTTGCAAACAAATGACCTCTCCCTTCCAAAGCCATCACCATGGACATAGAGGGTGGTATAGAAGGCACATCTATATGCCCTGATATGTTGTTCTTTAGCAGTGAGTGAGACCTGATCAGCTTTATTGGCCATGAGTGTGTGAATGGCTATTGCAAAGCCTGAAGCGCTTGCGTTTCTGCTTGGAAATTTAAGTGTTTCTGTTTGGAGAGGATTAGATCTTCTTGGGGAAGCTGCTCACATCTTATATATACTCATTGGAGCCATTGCCAGCCTGGCATGCAACAAATGACATTTGTTCTTTAATGCACCCCATCAGGTTTTGAGGGTATAAGTTAATTTTCTTCACAGTGTGGAGTGGCACAATTTATGTGCAAGACAAGTGCCGCATAAGTTTGTGTACAGTAGAAAACTGGCCTGTTTCTGACAATGGGTGTTAGCAGTGAAGCTAACTAAACTGGTCCTGAAAACATTTAAACTTCAAGCAGAGATGATAGCCAACAGTGCTTGGCATGGTTTTAGAAAGCAGATGATAAAACTGGCGCTGAACCTTATTTTAGTCCTTCCATTTAAAGGCTAAGCACAAACAGTCAAAAAATCCCACGGGTTAATTGATTCAATCTTCACAGGCTAGTTTAAGCCATGTAGATTGAACCAATAAGCAAGTGAACAGATATTTCCCTTTTATTCCAGAAATGCAACCACATCCCTGCAGTGGCTCAAGCCAGAGCCAGGGGGTGCTAGAACACACCTTTCTACCTGGCTGGAGCAAACAGCTTGGGCCAAGTCTAGCCCACCCACCCTGTGAGGTGGGGGGGAGGTTACCGGGGAGAGTCAAAGCATCCTGGGATGCTGAGGAACTGTGATTTAATTTGAACTGGAGGGAGTCTGAGACAGAAGTTCAATAAACCAATTTAAACTAAATCAGCCTATTTGGGCCATTTTGAAAGTAGTTTATGTGCACTGAACTTCTGTTATGTTACAGATTTGAACCCGTTTCTGATCACTTATGCCAGTTTATGTGTAACTTCTGTACCTAGCTAAAGTGTTTCCAGAACCCATTCAGCTACATCCATGGGTGACAGCAGTCATCAGCTAGGAGCATTTCCTAGCATGAGAAAAGTTTTTATAAAACCCAAATCCAGCATGTTTCTGTTTGATATGGTGGACCACCATAACTACATTATGTTCTAGAAATGTTTAATGCAAAGGTGTCAAAGGTACAGCCTGGAGGCCAGATATGGTCCTCAGAGTCCTAGCATCTGGGTTGTATTAAAGCCCAGTACTGCCTGTGGGTGTCAGAGTTCACAAACAGGCACTATGGTCTCATGCTACATGTAGCACCCGCTCTGGCCACTCTGGGACTTCATCATTCACAGCACCCACTCCAGCATGCGTTGCCTCTATGCCGGATCCAGTGGCACATCCTGGAGTGGCTGCAGCTTGCAGCATGACCCTGCAGCTGCAGAGCAGGGGCCACATGCAGCATGGGTCTGCAGCAACTGGATCCAGCATGAGAGGTCAGTGTGCAGGTCTGATCTAGCCCTACTACCTCACTCCTCCCAGTTCCCAGGAGGAGGCAAGTGCTAGAGAAGCACAGGCACTAGTTCCTGCACAAGAAACTGGCATAGGATAAATCTTCTTCATTGAAAGAGTAAGAATTTTCTCCTGGATATGGCATGTTTCTTGTAGGAGAAACTGCACAAATGCCTGTACAATCCAGTTTCTAGCAGGAGAGCAGCATTTCTCCTGACAGAAATGTAACAACTGTCTATGCCTCTGTTTGTCTTTCTGATCTTTCCACGTGCTCATTTACACCATCCCTTCAAGGATAGCCATCTCTTTTATTCCTCCTTCAGGAGCCTGTCCTCTTTCTGCTATGTTCTAAAATGGAAGAGGCAAAGAAATGTTTCGTGCAAGTGCAAAAAATTTTTCCCCTCACACAGTTTTCATCAAAAGTCCAGGGTGCAGGCTCTTAGTGACAAAGAAATGGGCAAGTGTGGGATGTAAATGGATTCAGGTGCTTCAGTAAAAAAGATTTAGTTACAAGCTATACGAATAAACAGCACTTCTCTTTAACTGACATTCTGAAAAGAGGAATGGATTGGTAGACACCTTGTGGTTAAATATCAGAATAACTCTTCTCTAATTTCAGAAGTTCATGCAGCAGAGAAATACAAAATCACAGACAAAAGACATGATTCAGCTGGTGGTACAACTTAGACAAAAACAGTTAAAATTAAATGTAACCGTTATGAAGGTTTATACACCAAATTCAGCCATGACACAAGCAAGCAGATCAAAGTTTACTATTAAATTCCTATACCCTGAGCCTATATTCCTGTCCAAAATACATTTATGTCCATTTATATTCTCTCCTGAGAATATGAATTACAGCAGAAGAGTGCCATATTGAGGGGGATAAAAACAGGGTTTTTTTTGTGATGTGCCTTTAGTAAAGGTTAAAAGATCATCTAGAATTGTATGTAGCTGCTGTAAGGCGCCTGTTGGTGTTCTGTGCATCTTAGATATCTATTGAACAATTCTGTAATTGCACCAGGACATGAAAGGTACTTTCTTACATCCAGTGTACAAGGTGAAAAATGTCTGTCTGACCTATCAGTGGGATGGTTGATGGGGGGAAATATTTTTTAAAAGTTGGGAGGTATCAGCAGTATAGAGGTTGTGATCATGGGAAGAACTGACTGACATTTAGAACTAGAGTAAAATATAATAGTGCAAGGTACAAGGTCATACTTACAGACCAGTGAGTGCAAGGGAGCTCATCGATTGGCAGTAATGGAGGGGAAAGACTGAAGTGTCTTAGAAGCCTCCTAACTATCAATGTGGTGTGGCCTTAAAGAAGTAAATGAAATCCTAGAATGTATTAGGTGAACTATTTCCAGTAAAATTAGAAAAGTATTAATGTTTTTGTGCAAAGAAAGATATTAAGTTGTAGTACGTGGTGCTTTAACTATTTTGTATCCTGTATTTCTCAGTGCAGATACTATTTTGTGTGCAGGAAATGCGTATCACCATTTTCCACAGGTGTTTTGCAAAAATCTGCTACAAAAAAACCAAAACCCTGCAAGTGTTTTCTGTCAGGTTTTAGTTAGGCATGTATAATTATAGCAAATATAAAAGAGCTTTATAATACATGTGTCACTTCAACCCAGTAATGATATTTCACTATATAGAGATACAGATACCTATATCTATATAGATATAGATATATCTAACACATGCACTAATATCTATGGAATGCTAGCAGTGAAAATTTGCCATTTTGACACTTTTGTTACTTCAGGGTTACTGACAAGATATATTCAGCCATCCCATCTAAACATAATGTTTCTTCTTAAATGTTTAATGAAATACTTTGCTTCATGTCTGGTCGTAGTCCATCATAGACTATAGCATAATTTTGCTGTGAGTTTCTGGACAATGAGGCCAATCAAAAAGAAACCTCTTATGAAATAGTTCTTTGCATGCTCTCTAAAGCTTGAAAAGTAGTCCATGTGCACTGCTGTCTAACTGCAGTGCTGGCAGACTGTTCTCATTTTTCAGTGTTTAGAATGTACATGTTAGATTAAAACACGAAGGCAGGAAGCTATGTCTAGGGGCACAGCAGCAGGGTATTTACATTTTGGTGATTATCTAAATGCTGGATTTTGTTTAAACCAGTAGCCGGAACACAAATCTTCATGGGCCTATTCCAAAGCCAACTTAATTCAACGGAAGCCTTTCTATTGGCTTCCACGGGCTTTGGGGCAGGACTTACACATATGCATTTATAACATCAATGTCAAACCCATTGAGTGACTGGCAGTAAAACTTGTTGATTTTAAACTGAAATCTAATAACAAGCTGTATCTCATACCTCCATTTTGATGGTTTATATGACAGGTAGGATATTAATTATGAAGCTGTATGTTTCCTGCCAAGATTATAGCATGATTTGGGTTTATTTTAAAATACTAGAACGGTTAAAAATAACATGAGGCTGAGAAAGTCTTGGCCCTTTCCCTTTTACTCTGTGTCTGTTACAGAGGGGCAGGAGGGCTCACTTTCAGGAGTTTAGGCAGAGTTGTAAAAGCACCCTAAGAAAAGGGGTATCCAACTTGATTGTATTTCAAAGGAAGTTTGGCACCTAATTCCTTTAGGATCTCTTGAAAAGCTCACCGTGACTGGTTAGGGTTCTATCTCTTCCCTGGAAAACCTGAACTAAAGTTTGCATTTGCAACAGCTATAATAAGTTAGTGACTAGGATTATTTCAGTGGAGCATATAGACCAGATACTAAGTGTAATAGAGAAGAAGCTACAAAACAGTCTCTATAATCTGAGCTTTGCTTTCAAATGAAAAATATCCCAATCATAGCATCTGAGAAAAAGTACAGAAAGACAAGGACAAAAGCACCCAAGCCACGTTGCTTTATTTAACCTGTAGCTGCCACTCACCAGTGGATCTAATTTCTTGGACTTGTGTAAGCATATTGGTGGGACTGGCAACACCTTGTTTGTATATCTCTTTTATATTTAAGAGTAAGGGTAGGGTGGGGTGTTCTGGGGGAAGCTTGGAGAAAATATTTGCTACAAGAACTCATGTCCAGAGAGAGACAGTTAATTTGCAGGCTGGCAGCATTCTTGTGAATCCCACAAGTTAGGTCAGATTGGTACAGTACCTGTATTTTGCATGGGTAAGACACTGTTTACATGCCTGAATCCAGTTCAGACTAATGGTTTTTCCACCCCACTGTTGCCACTATTCCATGAATCATCATTTGTACTGTAGGCAGGAAAGTCTGCAGTTTGACAAATGTGAAATGTCTCCTTTTTAAAAATACCTTAAAAAAGGGATTAAGCAAATTCATGGAAGGCAGGTCCATTGATAGTTATTAAATGGAACAGTGAGGGTTATGTCCTCTGACTTCCCTAAAGTGATGATGGTTAGTGCCAGGGAGGGTATGACAGGGGATGGATTACACTAGGGATGCCAGTACATATGTTCTCCCTTCTATTGGCCACTGTCAGAGAAAGGATAGTGGGCTAGACGGACCATCATCTGACCCAGAATGAGACTTCTTACGTTCTTAAGAACATTGTTGAAGGCATACAAACAAACACATACACTGTATTTCTTAAGTACCATAAACATTTGACCTAGGAATATCTGAATTCATTTGTTATATAAAGCAGCATGATTTCCATGAAAAGTACTGGCCGCCTTGGTTATTTTTATTACGAATATTAATTCTGTGGGTCAGATTCTGAGCTGATTTAATGCACCCTATTTGAAAAATATGAAGTATTGGTCCTCTCTCTACTTTCTGTTCCTTATATGCATGCCAGTTGAGCAATGTTAAATAGCAGCTTTTGCTAGCTTAATTATGCAAAATATTGTGCTATATGCTGCTAGTTGAATATGGAAATCATGGTTATGTAGATATTTATGTAGGATGATTATGCTATGCATTGAGAGAAGAGTTTTTTTACAAACCCTGCTGCATGCAAATTATTCTGATTTGACTATGATGTATGTCAGGTTTAGCCGTTAATGCTTACGGGAGCTTAGTTACTTACTCTAATACAAGATGAGGTTTTTCCCCCAAATTGGCATGGGGAAAAAGTCCCTTGTTTTTATAATTGCATACAAGGGGACTTCATTAAATACATTGTCTAGCACTTCTATGATTAAAGGCAGCACATGCCTAGTAATGGAACCAGCTATGAAGTTGATGAAATACAGCCAACACTGAACATGACTATAAAAAAGGTCCACATTGGTCCATACTGGGCAAACATGCTGATGGAATGTGCATGTGTGTGTGTGCATGCGCGCATGTGCCTTTCCATACACACACAGACTACCACAGAGAGGTACTGCAATACCAGACCACCACTTGGAGAGGTTGGAGAAAGCTCCGACACTCCCCATGGTGCCAAAGATGCTGATGGAAACCTTTTCGTTTTTTTGTGTTTTTTTTTCTTGGTTTTTTTTTGTGGACCTTAAAAAAACAGGCAGGTGTTCCTTCTGCAGGGAATTGGCTCTGAGCCTGGATGTACTGCAATACCAGGCCAACACCAGGAGGACCAGAGTGAGCCTTGACACCCTTTGGTGCCCTACATTTGATCTTAGGCAAAAAGGCCAAGATGCTGATGAGAACCTACCTTTTTTTCCCCAAAAAATGTATTTCCATAGATATATAGATATATATATACCTCTACCAACCTGTCTGCTGTGGCTCACTTGACATTCCTTTACAGTTATACCATTCTTATTCCTGTTACACAACTGCACCACACACCCACGTGTCCATGTACCCATTTGCCCATCACTGTCACCTTTAACCATCACAATTACTCAAAGGACCACCTCAGTGTCCTCCCCACTACCCTGTTCATTCCCACCCCCAACTCCCCTGCCTGTTACTCAGTCCTTTCACTTGTCATTGTATTGATCGCTGTTTCCGTTATCATTGTCATCATCATCATTGCTTCTTTCCAGGGGACTCACCTGACGAAACTAGCATGAGGACAAATTAGTGCAGCCCATCTGAATAAGATATTTAGTAGTGCCCATTAAGCTCAGTCTCCCTCACCACTGACTCTTTTGCAACTTATGTTGAGCCACATACATTTTGACATCCTTGCCACTCCCACAGCTGAGCTGCACCTTTCTTTCCCAGTTCCAAAGATTCCTATTTCTTCCCGGGCCTTAAGTGCCTGGCAAAAATCACCAAACAGGGCCCAAAACAGTTCACTCAGAATCCCTCTGTCACCCCTTCTTTCAGCCTGTTTCATATGACTAGTGTGGCCCTGGCCTCTACGAGGTAAAGCCGGAATAGATTGTCCTGCACCTCATCTGCATATCAATTTTTGGAGGATCCAAGAGCTCATGACAAGAACACCTGGTTCCAGTCATGAGTTGGGGCTAATTAGCATATGGGTCCTTCAGGGGGCTCTATCTAGAGTACACACATATACTGAGCAGTGCTAAGTTGTGGGGTCACCATGGCCTGAATTGCTGTTGACTTTGGTGGGTCCAGCCCAATGAAGAATGTGGTGAATCATATGCCTTTTGACTTTGTACTAATAGCATGCATGGCAATGACAATGATGATGACAGAGACAGTAATGAATACAATGATGAGTAAAAAGACTTGGATACAGGTAGGGAAGTTGGCAGGGCTGGTAAGGGGAGGACACTGAGGTGGTTCTTTGTGTAATTGTGGTGGTTAAAGGTGACAGTGATGGGCACGTGGGATTGTGGGTGCATGGTGCAGTTTTGTAACAGAAATGGGAATGGTGTAAATGTAAAGGTGTATTTTGGACTATCAGGTGGACTATAGCAGTTACAAGGCAGGTTGGTAGAGGTATAGTTATTTACATATATAGCAGCACTTTATATATATATATAAAATTTATTTATATATATAGAAATAAATATTCTGGCAAAACAAGAAAGTTTGTCCTATAAGTAGAAACCAAGGTGCAGTTTAAAAGTGTGTTTGTGGGGTGTGTCTATATATGCACCTGACTGCGCAGTTGTTACTGCTAAAGCAAGTACTAAATGATTGTGCAGTAACCAAGAGTACTGCATTGTCCCAACACCACACGGGTCATTTCCAACCCCTCTGCGCAGTAGCAACAAACTACTGCGTAGTAGCTCATTGCTACTACACAATAACAGTGGCATCACAGTTTGTGCCTGCCGTCGTGCCCAGCGCCCTTCTCTAAGGAGAGGAAGAGCCTTCTATTAATTTGTTTTTCCTATTGTTCCTTTAGAACATGTTGCCATAGCATCTCATGTAGACATGCCCTTGGACTACCTGTGCTAAAACTTACAGCAGTTTAAAAGAAAAAAAGGCAATGTGAATCAATTCTGGTTGAACTAGGTGTCTGGGTACTATATGCAAATTATGACAGCCACATTTAATTCAAGGTCATTATTTACAAATTCATTCCTTGCTTCCATGTGCTCAGGGAGAGCAGGGTCTGACAGTAAGGAGAGGGGGAAAGGGCTACCAGAGGAAGGTGAGGGGAAGCAGAGTGCAAAGGGGCTACTTGAACCCTGTAGATCTATTATCTCTGTAGCAGTGGGAGGGAGTCAAATTCAAGGTAAGCCTCCAATAACTAGATTCTATACCTTGAAAGTTATAAATTTTTTAAAATATATTTTCCATATATAGAATCTAATTGTTGAGGGGGTGGATTATAATCAGTCATCTTTGATTTGAGTAAATATGGTATTTCACGCAATTATACTACCAACCTTTCTAGGCAGAAGCGGCACACCTGTTTTATTCTATATTATGAGAAACTTACGGCTCCAGATGTCAAAATCAGTCATTCACGAATACCTTGGCTGATAGCTGCTGATTGTCTCAGGTAGGGATTTTGCAAATGCTCTCAAGAGCTCAGGCAAAAATAGATTTGTTGTCACATTATTGAATTTATAAAGCATGTTTCAGAGCTGTATGTGTTTCAGGATGCTGTATAAATACCTTAGACTAACATAAAAGTAAATCGAAAGTAAATCGGTAAGAAATATTTAAGACTGACCTTTATAAATACACAGCAAATCCTTTCAAACAAACGCATTCACTAAAAAATAATGTTCAGACTGTCTACTATGAACAACACCTCCACTGTACCACTGTATCAGCTGCAGTAATGAACTAACCCATCAGTTGTAGGGCACAATTTAGTAAATGCTCCACTTCGTAGCTTCCCTGAAGGTCAGTAAGCTTGAGCTCTTGTGAAACAGTCAAACGAAGAGATCCCAGTGGAAGGGATAGCAGAATGTCCTTTGTTGGAGTTGTCATGTTACTTTGGGCTTTGTCAATTGGCATCTCTGCACATTATTTCCTCCATGTCCAAATTTGGAATTTCATGTGTCTCCTAAAACTTTTCAGTCCGCTATTATGTCTGAGAAAGGCAAAATGCAAGGAACATATTGTACCTGAATTTAGGATGCAGAAGCTTTCCTGACCTTTCCACCAGTTTTACCATCATTCTGTTCTTGGCCAACAACTTGGGTGTTCAGGAATAGTAGTAACACTACAATAGCCCACAAACAGGCAACCTATTCCTGAGAGTGTTCAGACTACACAAGATATTAGGTCTAAAATCCCTCTCCCCCAAAGGTGGGCATACAGCAGAAATGCCCATGAATATTCTGGCCCATCTGATATTTTCCATTGGCTTCTAGGAACTACCAATCTAGAAGTACTTCGGTCATCCTGGATTCCTCTACATAACATGCAGATCTAGCGGACTAGAACAGCAAACTGGGCAGAGCTTTTCGGGGAGCTAAAGGCATACGAGTTAGTCATAGTGTATATTCCCCAGCCACATTGATGTAGAAATATAAAATGGTCACTCCCTACATACTGTGGGCTCATCTACACAAGAAACTTAACTGCACTGTAGCCTAGTTTACTGCACAGTAAGCATATGTGTTTACATGTGCTCATGCTTACTGCAGAGTAAAAATCGCTAATCACGAGTAAATTTACTCATGATTAGTTACCAAACAGTAACACATGTATAAACATGACCTGGGAGGAAATTTGCTCCCAGGTCAACCATGCCACTAGGGAGCCAGCCTGAGGCTAGCCCCAGGGCTCCAGGCTGGGAGCCTATCCTGCCCCAGGGATGGGCTGCCTCTACAGCAGCCCCTGCCTCAGGCCCTTAAAAGCCTGCAGGCATTTTGAGCCCTGGGGCATACAGGCAGGGAACCTGAAGGCACTCCAGGCTTCTATGTCCCCCTGGACAGGCTGCAGCCTAGCTGTGCAAGCCTACCTGCATCCCAGTACCACTGCCTGGAATCACAGTGCCACATGGCTGCCAGCCCCATGCCAACCAGATCTGCAGGGTGACAGCACCCAGGCCTAGCTGCAGACAGCTTCTGACTTCTGGGGCTAGCTCCAGCTTCCCATAGCCCACCCACAGCAGCCTACCCTGAGCCTGCAGGTGGTATGGGACATTGCCTCAGCCTCATGGTTGTCAGTCCCATGCTGTGCCCCTGTGTTGGGTGCTGCAGGGAGCTGAAAGCTTCTTTAATGCTACTTCTACTTCCACCCCTACCTAGCCTAGCCCCAGCACAGATTTGGTTCAGCTAGAAGCTGTGCTTGCACTATAGCTGCTGAGCAGGGGAAAAGGCGACAGGATGGGCAGGGGGTAGTGGACAGGGGTAAGAGGCATCAATGCTGGGCACAGCTTCCAGTTCCCCACCCTGGTGCAGCTCCTCACTGCTCAGCCCCAGCATGGGTATGGGCACAGGCAAAGTCTGGTGGCTCTATGGGCCAGATCCAGCCCACAGCCTGTATATTAACAGCCCCTGGTATACAGTGTCTATTTGTTTATAACACAGGACATGTTCTGTTTAGTGCATAGACTTATGCAATCAATACCCGTTGTCAGATTTTAGTCTCATTAGAATTTGTGAAGAAAAAGGTTGGAAAGAGAAGGAGAATGGATGATTTAGGAAAAAAAGGGAATTACTGTAACAAGTTAACATAGGAGCCAACCTTGTCCGGACTTTGAGTAACAAATGGTGAATTTTCCATTGATTCCAGTGGGAGGAGGCTCAGTCCTTTCCTTGGAATCAAACTAGATTAAGAGTTCTATTTGTCAGAAAAAAGATCTCCCTTTTGGGGAAAAAAAAACCCCTTTGCATCTTAGGTTAGCCACCGCTGGCATAACTAGCGAGGCAGCACTTGAAGGGGGAAATAAAAATGAGGTGTGTGCCACCTCATACATGTTCTTTGGAGTCTCGGTGTGTACAGAAACAAGCAGGGTAGCTCTGGAGTTGCCAAGTCACTACTCTAGGGCTGTCTGGTGCTGATCCTTATCAAGTCCCAGGATACAAGCAGTTTTTTCCCTCCTCAAATAGGAGATTTTTCTCTACTAGAATGGTTAGTCGACTTGGTCTGATTGCAACCAAAGGACTAAGCCTCCTCCCATTAGAATCAATGGAAAGTTTACCATTATGAGGGAGGCTGACAAAATTTCATTAGCCTAGGGTGGCAAAAATCCTTGTGCCACTCCTGAGGTTCAGTCCAGGAGTAAAAGACTCTTCCAATACTAAGAGGAAGATCATGAGTTAAAACTAAAGAAAGGTTGTTTTTGGATGAGCATCAAGAAACCAAAATTTGTATCACTTGGCAGTTTTTCATAATTGGCTACACAAACAATGCATTATTACAGTTATTTTTCTGAAGTGTGCTCTGGCTTACACCATCCATTATGATCCTTTTAAAAAAGTTTTACTTCAAACCTGTTCAATTATATGATTTCATTTTTAAGGTAGGTAATAACACAGTTGTCAGTAAAGAGCAAATCAAATTCAGAGCACAAATATTAACTATATACAATACAAGTAAGAATTTAAAAGGATTTTGACACATCAAAATTAACTGCCAATATAAAACTAATAGAATCAAAGTGAATAAATAAACATCACTTTGTGCTTGGGTCAGCATTAAACCACTTTATAATCCTAAATTTTTGCAAATACTCCAAGCAACCCGTTGCTAGTGGAAGTAGGTACTTAGAATACAATCTGTGATATCTGCTGAGCAACCTAGTCACTGTGGTGAAGGAGCAGCTGGCAGACTCACAGGCCTGGTACACGAAGGATGTCATGTGTAGGCAAGAGGGTTGCACAGGAGCTGGAGAGGGACCAGGTGGAGAAGGCATTCTAGGACAGGGATGAGGCCAGCGTGGTTTCCTCAGTGACCCTCAGAATAGGTCAGCATGTGCACCCACAGTGGTGCAGTCACAAGCCAGGGTGCTGGATGCCTGTCCCTGGGCTCTGCCACATAAGCTCCCCATCTCCACTATGCTCCTCCCCAGGAGGGCAGACAGAGCACTGTACATAGTCTGCATGGGGAACAGTGTGCTTTATTGCTGGTGGGTGATGTAGTTGGTGATGGGGCTCTGTGGGTTGGGAGGGAAAGATGGGGTCTGTGCACAAAACTGTACTGTGAGTGTGCTGCTGGGGTTGTGCAGTGGGGCTGGGGTTGATGGCTGGCCATCTAAGTCAGTGTTTCTCCACTGGTGGGACACGTCCTACTGGTGGGACATGAAGGCCATGTAGGTGGGACGCTGAGAAGCAGCAGGCTCACCGCCAGCACTTCCAGGTTTGCTGCCAGGGTTTCTGGGTTCACAGCTGGGATTTATGCTGCTATGTGTCACTGGCATGTGTGCCACTGGCACTTCCAGGTTTGCTTACTGATCGGTGACTGGAACCCCTCTCCCTCCCCTGCTTATCGTTTATCATGGTGGGACCAATGGTGGGTGGGAATGTAAGGTAGAAAAGGTTGAGAATCATAGAATCATAGAAGTAGGGTTGGAAGGGACCTTATAGATCTTCAAGTCCGACCCCCTGCCAGGACAGAAGAAAAAGCTGGGCTCAAACAATCCCAGCTAGGTAGGCATCAAGCGTCCTCTTAAAGACCCCCAGGGTAGGAGCCAGTGACACTTCCCTTGTGTCTTGGAAAAAACATGTGTGCTGCCAACACAGGAGTGGAGAATTCTGTAAGCTGATAAAAGCATGCGCCATGACGACGGGCCTTGCAGGCACCCTTTTCATGACCTGAAGGCCTGTCAGTCAAGTGTGACCTACTTTCAGAGAAGCGCAGGCTCAGTTGTAACAGGGAGCTTGTTGCTACGCATGCCCAGCATATGAGAGATATGAGGTAATCTTTCTAGAAAGTTCGGTCTTCCTAGCAACCTAATTGGCCATGAGAGTTACTAAAAAAGGTCTGATGACCCCTCCCTCAGAGAGAGACCTGCGGAACTGGAGACAGAGCCTGGTCTGTTCAGGGACTATCTTCCAGTTAGGCCCTTAGGCTTTTCGGTCTTCTCCTTCGCCTTCTGTTATATTATATTGATCTATCGGCTTTCGACCTACCTGGCATCGATCTCTAACCACGACCTCGGATCACCCCTTGGACTCTGACTACGGTTTTGACTACTTACCTGGTTCTGGACCTCAGCATCCATCTCGACCACCCGACCATTCAGCTCTCAGCGGATACCAGCGAGTTACGGTTCTGTGTTGTCAGTTGCTCCTCCGTTATAAACTGTTGACCATCCCTGGGACTTATCTGTCCTGTTGGTGAACCCCATGGGACAACAGGTTCCCCTGTTGTGAGTTAATACTGTAACTGAAGACCCAAGACTTCCAAGCATAAGTCAAATAAATCCATTCTGTTGAAAGAACTCAGCTTCCGTGTTGCTCAGAACTCCATTGCCGCTAGACCCAGCCTGTTCATTCGGTCTCACCGTGACACTTGGGACCCTTCCCTGGGGGAGGATTACCCAGCACCTTGGAAGCTGGTTCCAGATCCTAGCTGCCATGACTGTGAAGTACTTCTTACGGATGTCTAATTTAAACCTACTCTCCAACAACTTGTAGCCGTTATTCCTTGTTATGCCAGGGGGCGCTAGGGGAAACAAGGTCTCTCCCAAACCCTTCTGGTCCCCC
>NW_017728906.1:89798031-89827157 GCF_001723895.1 Crocodylus porosus | reverse complement strand
CGTGTTCAAGCACGGTGCCTGGGAACAATAAACTCCAATGTGATATGCACCAGAATTTATTGATTCAAATTAATTGCATGTGTAGACACATGCAGTGTTTATTAATGACTTGTCATACCTGCTCTTTAACCTAAAAGTTCAAGAAGTTCTCAGTCATTTAAGTCTGAAGCCTCAATAAGCCTTTCAACAAAACAATGGAAGGCAAGATTTGCTCTTCCTGATATTTTTAAGGTAAACATAAGAAAACTTAATAAATCCTCCTCAAACTGATCATGCCTTTTGTATCCATCACTGCAAAGCAAAAAGAAAAAGAAAAAAAATAGCACCGACCTAATTCTATTTTCTTTTGTAGGTCATCTTTAGTGAAAGATTAGGTACATTCTGATTATCTGACTGAATAACATCCTAATCTGGATTTAGACCAAAACTTTATATTATTATATTGTTCCTTAGTCACATGGGATGACATGCTGCCTGCTAGAAGTGAGTGCTGAATGATTGATACTAGTTTGTTGGTTGACCTTTCCCAGGCTATTGATACAGCAATTAATTCAAAACACTTGGTAAAATGAATATATGTTATATGTAATATCAGTGGATGAGTTTCACGTGGTTTTATTTAAAACTATTTATCTTCATAAACCTCAAACAATTTCAGTCTTCATAAAATGGTAAAGGGTGGGAATCAGGGACTATAAGGGAGACTCTATCTGGAATCCTTGAGGCTATATTCTGTTGTCAGTTAATATCCTGTCAAAGGAAATCGCTCACTTGCATAATGGCTTCACTGTTGACAAATACAGGATGAAACTTTTTTTCCTGATAACCATGACATTGATGTAATTCACAAATAATTTCATTTTATCATTCCACTGAGAATAGTTAACCTTTCTTACTAAGTCTTGAAAAAAAATCTCATTGGTAACATGTTTTAGAACAAAACTGAATGCAATGCTAAAGTGTCATTGCATCACACAGGCAGAAATTTGTTAGGCAATGTATTTATTGGACCGATTACGTAATTGGGAGAGATGTAAGACCAGGTTTCTGGCCAAAGCTCAGGAAAGGCATTTTGTGCCTGCAAAGGTTTATCTAAAATCTTTCCCAGCTATATAGCTGGTTCAATAAAAGACATTATCAAAAAAATCCTGCTTCTTGCATATTCCCAGGACTATCACAGGCTAAAGCAACACTACTATCACCTTATAAGACAGTTTTGCAAGGAAATTAATTTCATAATTGGGCCTGTGAACATTTTTAATGTATTGTGTTAAAAAAGAAGTGCAGACTTAGACCTTTCATTGATAAAATTATGTACTAAAGCTGAAGTTAAAATTAAGCCTTCATGCAGTGTCCCAAGTAGCCGGTTTCTTACTACAGAGTTGTTGATGAGATGAAAAGAACTGATGCAACCAGCTGTGCTACACAGTGCCTCCAGGCAATAAGGGATTTTTCCCATCTCCATGCCTTCACTCCTATCACTGCCCTGTTGCCAGGTCTGCCCCCTTGATTCTCTCAGAGAAGCCAGATCTACACTTAAAATTTTTGCTGGCTTAGCTATGTCACAGAAACCTTATGTGGACACAGCTATGCCTACAGAAGAGGTCTTTGGTTGGCAGGTCGTCAGTTAGAGTTGTTGTGAGCTATGCTAGCAAAAAGAATGCTATGGGTAGCCTTTTGGGTAGCACTGTGTCTTCACTGGGATGCTCTGTTAACATAGCTGTGCTAGGATTACTTTAGCAGCAGAGGTTCCATAGCATGCAGTAAGCCAGAATCAGCAGAGTAGAGCATAATGGAGAAATTTTATCTTGTTTGTTTGTTTTTTTCTAGCAGCAATATCCTCTTCTCAAGCAAAACCCTAATCTCTGCTCAAAAACCTCAGTATATGGGTTATGAATCTTTCTGTCTCTCAAGTAATGCCATCCTTTGTCACTGCATTTCTTCTCCAGGAAGTGCATTAGCTTCTTATTTGTTAATGGGTGCCAGTCAGGCCTTGAAAGCCCTCCATTGCTCTCTGAGAGATCACTACTGTCATCAGGCACCACTGCAACCAACTGAGGTGCTTATGGTTCCAGTTATTAAGGTTATGCCTACACTTTAGACTTGCCCTGAATGGCTAAAATGTCCCCACTGTGAAGCCCTGTTTGTGATTGACCTATGCATAGTGTTGTTCAAGCTTTTGTGGCTCTTAGCATTCCATTAAGCAGGGCTGCTCTATGAATTCATTTCTAAAGTGCTTTATGTCTCTCATCTAACATGGAGCTGCTGTCTGTAGCAGTGATATTTGAACAATACTTCATGTAAATAATTCCCAAGCTGAGTACACTATTAATGTAGACAGCTCTGAAGGCAAAAGTAAACAGCATTTGGCAGCATGAACTTAATGATGATGGCATTAAGGAATTCAGCCTACAAACTAGCACGTAATTGATCTTTTCTGCTTTCTCACATCATTCTTTCCTACTAAGCAGAAAGACTTCATTTTAGGGACATTTCCCCAACTGAATGGGCTTATTGATATCTCATCATATCTCTACCAGCTTCTGGCAATGTGACCTCACTGAAAGAAGAGTTCTTGGATGGCAGCTCTCTTCAAATGTTGTGGAAGTGCAGTCAAAATCAGACAGACAATTATGGCAGGAAGAATTCAGAAAGTACAGCCTGAGTGAAACTCTGGTGAGGCACTGGAGGACTAGCAGCACCAAAGCTTAACTGGCCTGTAGTATCATCTCAACAGAGGGCTGTTCCCAGATTAGCTATACCTTAAGATTCCTGATAGCTCAGGAATTTATAGTGCCTTCAAACATGGGTGGGAAGTTTTCTATGTGGATGGAAGAAAGGGTTAAGGACATCACCCAGGCTATAATGTGAGCTAGTTCTGCAGTGAAGACATACCTTTATCACATTGATGGGCTATAGGATGAAGTATCCAGAATTTGCTTGTCCTTTGTGTCAAAAAGAGCCCAAATTTGTTGATCTCAAGGTGTTATGTTCAGAATATATATATAAAAATGTGTGACTACAGTAAAGTGATAAATTGTTGCCCATGTAACTGGCTGGTTTTCAGTCATTCATCATAGTGATGATTTGTGGAATCTATGTATTGACTGAATGCATGGTTAAGTTATGGTACTGCAGAGGAGGACCTGGTAGTAGACAGTGGACTATATGATCCAATAATGTGCTTTTGTTGTGAAAAAGCAAAACAAAACAAAAAAACCAAAATCCAACAGCAAATTGGGTTGTATTAATAGGAGTGCTGCTTGCACATCAAGAGAAATAATTCTTCAGCTCTATTTGGCACTGATGAGGCCTCACCTGTTCAGTTTTGGGGTGTACTTCAAAAAGAGGTGGACAGACTGGAAAGAGTCCAGCAGAAGGGGACAAAAATGATTTGAACACTGTGGAGCATGACTTATGAGGGAAAACTAAAATAATTAGATATAATAGCACACCAGGGCAGCTCTCCAGGTCCCACCCTGCAATCTACCCAGGCACAAACACTGACCTAGGCATCCACAGGACTTACTTCTCAGAGGACATCTGACTAGAAACCAGACTCAGTCAGCAATAAGAGTCCTCTCCTCACTGAGCCTGGGTTGATCCTTTTATACCAGTCCTGGAGGCCTGGCATTGGCTGCAAGCATACCAGGGTGGGACCAACCCAGTTCAGCAGCTGTCTTTACCCTTTCTCTTGAGGGTTTAACCAACCCACAGCATCACACTAGGATCATCCAGTTTAGGGAAGAGAAGATTGAAGGAGATAGACTTTTCTCTGTGGTTGTAGGGGACAGACTAGAAGCCATGGCCTTAAACTGCAGCAGAGGAAACTTAGGTTGGAGATGAGAAAGAAATTTCTGACTGTGAGGGTAGTTAAGCACTGGAACAGGCTAACTAGCATAGGCAGTGGAAGGGGGGGCTAACGGGGCTTAGTCCTCCAAATGTGGAGCAACAGTAGGGCCACAAGGCAGCCCAGCTGCAGGCTTCCAGTGGCTACAACAGAGGTAGGGAGGGGCATGCAGGTAGCAGTGAGGAAGGAGTGGGGCTGGGGCAGTCTGGGGCTGGAGGGGGGCAAGCACTGCCCAGCCAGTGAAGCATGGGACTGAGACAAAAGCGGCTTTTCTGGGGGGCACAGCTCCTGCTGCTATGTGCACCCCAGGAGGCATGGCGAGGGGTGCCCCCAGATCTGCAGTATGTGTGTATTAGTGGCATTTCATTTTAAACATGGAAAATGTGGATTTGGGGTTACTTTTTTAATCCAAAAATTGGGGATCTTTTTTAATCAGAGAAATCAGTCTCCCCTGTCATCATTAGCTGGAGTCACCCTGCCTTCTGTCTGGCTTTGAATTATATCCCAACCATACAGATGATCCAATAAAAGTTATCACCCCCAAAAATCCTTGTCTCAAAGATTTAACTACCTTAGCAGCTTTTGAATATCCCACTAGGGGTCAGAGTTTCAAAAGTATTAGGCACATAAACATGCAAATAGGCACCTAGTTGGATTTTAATAGCATCTAGGTGACTAATTCCCTTTGATTTGAAATGCATCTCAACACCTTCTATATTAATAATGGTTATTCTCCGCTTTGGTATATGGCATTTTTTATTCTTCCAGTATGTTGGGTGACTTTTTCATGTGTTTATAACTACATTTTGCGACTGAACTCATCTTCAATTCTCCTTTCCCAAAAGGGTAGTTTAAAAATGTGCATTCATTGAGCATCTTCATAGCTTCACCTCAGTAAAATGATTCCTGAACAGCAAGGGGAAAAATCCACCTTTCCCTTCTTTTTAACTTTAAAAGTGGCAATTGGTAAAGCAAGTGGTAAGCTTTTGAGTGATATGGATGTAAATAAAAAGAGAGAAAAACTAGTAATACTGGCAGTCCAGTTTTGAAAGACTTCACTTCTGTTGATTATGCTAAGTCAGACATACTGTCTTGACCTTTTCATTAATTTGGCTAACATCACCTATAGTGTTTTGTAATGAAACATCTAATGTTGGCTTTTTGACAGTCTTTCTAATATAGTTATCCATAATTCTAAGAAACCCTGTATATGACTGAAATGTGAAATGCAATCCTGGGAAAAGCATGTATTTGTTGTTTCTCTCTTGGCAGATCAACTGCAAAAACCTTCATGATGCTAACCTGTTAGTATGTCTGGTAATTTGTTTAGTATTATTCATGCTGCTTAAAAGCTGTTTCAAAGCCAATTGTCTCCTGCTAATATTTAAGCTGCTACCAGAAAAGTAGTCTGATAGCTGTTGTGACTTCACATGCAGACTGGGAAATATTTTATGAGGTCATAAATACATCTGTTAGTGCCAGACACTGCAAAAGTGCTTTATTTATATTCTGAGATTCATGCAATATGGATTATGGCTTTGTGTCTCATCTCATTTCATAGTGAACTGTGATGATCCTAACATACTGAATTGTTTTATCTTTTCAGACAATTAAATCATCATCAAAGTTGATTAATCAGGTTTTTTCTCTCTTTGTTGTCCGTATCCAACCTCTTTCTTCCTCTTGCTGTCTTCTTCTCTGTAACAAACAAGATCAAGGGAAATCAACATACTGGAAGAATAAGCCTCAGAGCACTGGAGAAAAGCAAACATGTTATTTATCTTTAAAAATTTGTGGAAAAAGAAGTCAGAGAATGACAGACCAGTCAACCTAACTTCAATACTTGGAAAGATTTTGAAAGGAAAAAAATTAAATGATCATTGTAGAAATACCTTGAAGTTATTGCTGGGGCAGAGCTGTACTGCTACCAAGTGCATCCACAGGTGGCAGATAATGGAATGACCTTCAGGGAAGGTTAGCTGTGAAATAAGTAGTTGATGAATAAGTAGTTGTGGACCAAGCATTGGCAGCACCATGAGCATGTTGTGAGGACAACAGATAGAAATGCTTTCTCCCCTGAAAAGCCACATATATCTTTTGACGGTGCTGTGACATGGCAAGAACAGGTCACCACTATAATAAGCCTGCCCAGCGCCCAGCCATGGGTCTACAAGTCTTCAGTGGAGAAGCAGGCAGGAGAAAATGTTAGAATCTTAATGGTTGTAAAGGCGGATGAAGGCTGCAGCAAAATGAGATCCCCAGTTGACTTGTTCTGGTTGCCATTGAATCAATCATCCTCCACTGTGAGGGATTGCTGAAGATTGCCAAAGGTGATCTTGAAGTTAATAATATGATAAATAACAGCCAACATGGGCTTTTAAAAAATAGAACATGTCAAATCAAAATGATTTCCTTTTTTGACAGGATAACTGGTCTAGTGAATAAAGTGGAAGTACTCGATGTGATATATTTTGACTTTAGCAAGACTTTTGATGGATAATCAAGCTAAAGAAATATGGTTCACGTGTAATTTTCGTAATGTGTGTGAACAACTAGTTGAAAAACTGGTACTCAAAATAGTTTTTAACAGTTCTCTGTAAATTGGAGGGGATTTCCAGTTTGGTACTGCAGACATATGTCCAAGGCCCAATATTTTCATTTGTAATTTGGATTATATAAAACTATGCGTAGACCAACCCTTACAATACTACTGGCAGCTTCCCTCTGGATAGTAGATGATGTTACTTGCTGTCCAGTTGTGCCATATCACACTTCTAATGAAAAAACTGTCATCTTGACTAAAAACTATAATTTATCAGTCTGCATTTCAAACTGTGAATATGAATCACTAATCTATAGTTTTATATAATGACTCACCTAGATGCTTTATATTACATGTAATCTTCCTGTACAAAATATTTAAAGGACAACTGCAGTATTTAGTGGAGTCAAGACCAGAATATTAGTAGCTCTTATTACCACTTTGCACCAACGTGTCTTTACAACCCTTTGCCAGGGATTTCAACATTTTTTAATAAGTGTACCCCTGGGGGGATGGCAAGTGGCTGGACACCAAGTGGGGGGTGGCAAGCAACTGGATACAGAACTGGAGGAAGAGGGGAGGTGGCAAGTGGCTAAAAGCAGAGCAGCGTGAAGGGTGGGCTGACGAGTAGCAGAGCGGCAGCAGCGCGGCAGCTGTGCAGCCCTGCTTTCACCTCACCCCAGCCCTGCTCCTGTGAGGCAGCAGCGTGGGATGGTGGTGTTCTGTCCCTACCTGCCCCCACCTACCCCAAAGACCTTTCAAAGTACCTCCAGTTGACAATCCCTGACCTACATCATGCCTTGCAAGAGGAAAGGCCTCAAAAATAGCTTCACAGCCTTCTGCAATGCCCATACCAGGTGAATCTTTCTCTTAGAGCAGTAGTTCCATAGGCAATGAGTAGGGGGAGCATGGTGGGGGCACATGCCCCCCCTGAGATTGGCCACCACTGAAGCTGCCGCCAGCTTCTGTGGGGAGTTGCCACCCCCTACCACTGATGCAGCCACCCATGGTGGCGGGTAGTCCCCGCTCGCCGCTGCCAACAGCATAGATGGTGGCTGCAGGCAGTCCCCACTTGCCGCCTGCCCCCCCCACCTCGCCACTGACAATGCTGTGACTGCCTGTGAGTGGTCCCCACTCAGCCTACCCTCACCACTGACATCCCTGTGGCCACCTGTGGGTGGTTCCCACTCGCTGCCACCACACCCCTGCCACTAAGACTGTTGCCGCCGTCTGTGCCCCCCCCTGCCCCCATGCCTCTGGAGCCACATGTCATTCACGAGTAGTTCTTAGTCTTTTTAGACCTGAGGCATCCCTCACTAGATTCAAGGCCTCCCTCAAGAAAATGCCAGTTCTTAGTTTTCATTTGAGTTTTGACTACAGAAAAATACTAGACCAGTTCTTCCGTTGCAAAAAATCCTCAGAAAGACCACAGTAAGTCAGAATGGTTTTAACACTAAGGCTTCCTATTTGAAATATCTTGGTTTATCTTATGAGTCATGTTTGCATATCTAACGGTACTAACACTAACACGTGATACCCCATGGCACCCCGAAAGGATTTCAAGACACCACAGAGTACTTCAGCACCCTGATTGAGAATCACTGCTCTAAGGAGATACAAGACTTATATGGCCCCTTTCTGCCATTTTGACCCATTTAGCCAGCCTAAGGGGGTTGAAGGGTAGTGTGGATCTCACTCAAAAGTTTTAAATAGTTGAGATTCATTTAAACTAGTCGTTCAATGTTTTTAGCAGAAGAAATTATTAAAATGCTTTTACATGAGTTTCCAAAACACACTTATGTGGTAAGGGCAAATGTGACCATAAGAGTTACTCTCAGAGTAATAAATCCAGCCTGATATAAATTAGGGCAGTGAATGCAGTTTCCAGTTGAATGCAGGGGACAGATGGGGACTTTTGAATTAGTTGGGCTGTTTTTTAAGAATTTGGCTAATTTTAAGCAACAGACAAGTTTGTAGAGAAATAATAGCTGCCTTCAGAACACTTTATTGTGTCTTCCACTTTATCATGCAACTGAGTATGACCACTTTTCTGTCTTGCCCAACTCAGAGCAATGTCAAAATGATACCTATCTATCTGCCTGCTAAATAGTGTTTGATGTGATATAAATAATATCCATTTTTCACTATTCCCTCTTTCGAAATTAGTTCTAAATGATCATTATCATATCTTTGCTTTCAATCTATATCTAATGAAACTCATTTTTTTCTAGCATAAGACCTTGCATACCTGTACTGTATTTGTAAATACACCAGATTTCTTTCACACCAGATTTCTTTCACATACTCCATACCCCTGTATATTATATGCACCTTGGTTTTAAGAGGCAGGCTGAAGAAAAAAAATGTTCCTTGCAGAATCTGAATAGCAGCAGCTGATCCAGATGGGGCTCCATGTGCTAGATGGGGCCTGTGAACCCTACATTCTGGGTCAAGGGCGATGTGCTGGGTCCAATCTGGCGAGCAGACTCTGAACCCACATGTGCAGTCTGACCCTACACTAGCTCCAGCACAGAGTCCAACCCCAGACCCCAGTTCCGAGTCTGACCCTGTGTGCTAGGTCCAGAACCACATGCCAGGTTTACTGCCACAAGAAAATGTAGTATTTCACTGGAGTTGCAAGTACATAAAGGGCATAGCTATGACCTTCAAGATTCCAGCTCCAGGGCACAATGATTTGGGAGGTGCCTTTTACAAAGAAACACTAACAATCTGGTTGGAGGGCAGACAAGGAACAATATTTCCCATGTTCACTGGGTTGTTCAGACTCTGAGTTGGTGGGACCATCTACAATGGTGATGTAAAGCAAATAATTATTCTGTATTAAAACCAGCTAGTGAGCAGAGAGACTAAAAATAGGGAAACTAATTTTGCAACATTGAAGTGGAAGAAAAAATGTTATATAAGGGAAGTGTGTTTGCTAATGGAAGGGGTTTTTTACAACTTTCCTCCAGGTTTTCTTTGGAAAACTGTCAGGGTAGATAATGATTACCCTTTTTGATCCTATCGCTAGTATATAGAGTTACTATCAGAGAAGACTCAGCTATTACATTCAGATATAGATCAACATATCATCAGAAGCCTCAGGAGGCAATTAAATCAGTGAAGTCTAACAAAACCTCAGGCACTGAGTACCTTTCCAGTGACTTGCATAAATCTTCCCAATCACTTACTTCACCTTTATCTGGATTATATAATAATGCTCTACAAACTGGAAAGCTTTTCTTTTTCATTAGTCAAACAGGAATTACTGTGCTCATGCAAAGGATAGAAGATCCTCCAGACTATGTCACCTCTAGTGACCAAATGCCTTACTAGAGAATGAACTGGTACATGACTAAGGAACGCTTAAATGCATGAGTGTGATACCTGAACTGGAGCAACTGCTCAGACTGGGTTAGCGGATGTGACATGCAAATTCTGAGAATTTCACCATCCATATCTCTGCAAGTTTTCTGAGCATGAAAAGAGGATGTGTTTGAGGTAGGGCATGTCTGTGTCTTAGAGGACATGGACTTCTGGAATGAAGAAGTCAAAGAACAAAAGCCATTGAGAAAAAATTAATTTGTCTCAAGCCAGAGTAAAGCTTTTACTACAAGTAAAAAGCTCAGCATCGAGTCATAAGGGATGACAAATTAGGGCCTTGTTACACATTAATTTTGGGTGGCTTCTGAAGCCCTTAACCCCTGTATTGTCCACACATTAATACCTTTAAGGAGCTTAAAGCACTCATTATGTGGCTCAAAGTTATGCCACTCCAGGGCAGGATTATCTCTTGATCCGCATAACTGAGCTCCTGTTCTGTTACAGTGTGACCACTCCCTGCAGATGTGCCACTCAGGTTGAAGGTGTGACTGCAAGCTTGCACTAACCCAGTCAACATTTATACAGCTCCCAGTGTAATATGCAACAAGGTGGTTAGTCTCTGTGAAGTGCTATAATACCCACATGCTCTTTTCCTTTGGACTGCTTTGTTCCCATTTAATTAATAAATGCTATTTTGTGCACGCTTCCCATGAGAGTGAGAACTTCCAAGCCAATTATTGAACTAGTAAATTGGAAAGTGGGCCAAATTGGTGCAGGGGATTTGGAGGGGGTGGGGGGGAAAGGTCACAGTGGGCACATCTACACATGTGCCCCACTGCGCAGTTGGTACTGCACAGTCATTTAGTACTTACTAAAACACTTGCTAAAGCATGTACTAAATGACTACACAGCACCTGCCAGTACAGTCCCAGTGGCATATGGGTCATTTCCAACCCTACCGCTCAGTAGCATGCACTACTGCACAGTAGCAGCAGTGTCACAGTTAGTGCCCACCAAAACTACTTCGCTGTAGCAACAAGTTATGTTGCTGTAGCTTGTCACTATAGCAATGTAGCGCCTTGTGTAGACATTCCCAGTAAGTCACAGCTCATAAGCCCGTTGAAAACCTGCCCACACTCCTTCCAGCAGCCAAACTCTTTTGTACATGGGTGTTTGTTCTATGAAGGAGGCAGAGTAGAAAACAATTACTACCATAAAGAGGGGTTTCCTTGTACAGGGTAGTAAACTGTAACCATTTTTCTAAGTAGGTGACCTGCCTTTGAAATAGCCATCATTTAGATCTAGTCTACAAACACTTTTGTACAACTATATCTGTCAAAAAACATATAGAATAGGCTTGTCTAACATACAGCCTGCGGGCCACCATGCGGCCCACCAAGCCATTTTCTGAGGCCCACGGTGCTGTGATGGTAAATGAAAGTAAACGTTGTTTACTTTCATTCCTGCCCCTTTTCCCTCCCCCAACCCCTCAGCAGCTTCCTAATGGCTGCTGAAGGGCTGGGGAAGGAACAAGGTTTTCACATGCACCGCATCAGCTTGACATTGCCGACACGGTGAGTGTGGGAAGAGAAGTGCCATGTGCCACTTGGGACAGGATAGGCCCAGCTGGAGCAGCAGGGGCTGAGCTGCACTTTCCCCCCACCTGCGCTGGTCAGTCCTAAGCAGCACACAGCTCCGCTGCCACTTCTGCTGGCTGGTGCCGACCAATCTGGAACAGCACGCAACTGAAGCTGGCTTCCTATGTGCTGCTGGGGAAAAAATGATTGGGGGGTGCTGAGCACCCATGTGTGCACCCCCCTCCAGCAGGTAAGTCCATGGGGAAAGGGATGAGGAGAGGGGAGGGGAAGGAGCCATGGGGGCAGATCGAGGCCTCTGTGGTGAAGGAGGGAGTGGGGTACATTCAAGAGCAAGGATGGGGTGAGTTGTGGCTCCACGGGCCATTCAGATGGGCGGGGCAGGGAGGCACCACGATGTGCCTTGTGGGACTGGTGGCACCCAGTGCATCCCTCGCGTAAGAGGTGAACGCGCCAGGGGAGACACTGCTGCAGCGCCCTAGGAATGCTCCATCCCCATCCACCTGCGCATACCCCCTGTGACCTAAGTACCCCTAGGAGTATGTGTACCCCCAGTTAACAACCCCCGTACTAGAGCATTTATTGCTGTCTGGCTGGTCCCCTCCCAGGATTCACCACCAGATGCATAGACAGTGCAGCCAGCAATGCAACAGCAAGTGACAGGCACTGGCCAACAAAACTGTCTCCCCTTAGGAAGCTCCAATGGTTCCAGGTGCTTAATCAAATCTTCCATTAACCAGATTTGAACTGAAAGACCATAAATTTTCAGAAAACAGCTATAATTGATAGAGAACTACATCAACTGGGCATTGATATGGCAGCCCTTATGGAGATGAGACTTTTGGAAACTGGATCACTAGATGAAGTAAACTACCACTTCTGCCCGTCTGGGAAACCTGACAATGAACCGGGAATACATGGTGTTGGATTTGCTGTCAAGAAGTCTGTTTTCAGTGCATGTATCCCTCTGGTATCTATCAAGGAGAAGATTGTGCATTTGGTTGTGAACACAAACTCAGGAACCCTGACTCTTCTGTCCATCTATGGGCCAACATATGACTACTCCAAACAGCAAGGAGATGATTTCTATTCTCATCTAGAATCATGAAATGACCCTGCAAGGAACAGACTCACCGTTCCCAGTGATTTCAATGCCTGGGTGGGTAAGGACTAGGAACACTGGGGACACATCATTGGCCAACACAGCACAAATAGCCTCAATGAACATGGCCAGTGTGTCTTTGAGTTTTGTGCCTTGTGTGAGCTGATAGTCTCAAACACTTAGTTTGCTGGCAGCAGCTGCAGCAAGGTCACATGGAAGCACCCCCGCTCAGGATATTGGCATTAGATTAACCTCATCCTGATCCGTGACAGAAACATTCACGATGTACTGCATGCACAATAATGCATAGTGCTGATTGCGATACTGACCATGCCCTTGTCAGAGTCAAGCTCCAATTACACCCTAAAACAATCCATCATGCAAACCTGAAAAAACAAACACCTCACCTTAACATCACTAACATGAAGAACTCTGACTTGTGCACCTTCTGTGGGAGCACTTGTGCGATGTTTCAATGTGCACTTGAGCATGTTTCTAAAAATGATCAGCTTGAGTTCCCTGATTCTGACACTTTGTGGGAAAATTTCAAGACACTGGCTACTGCCAAGGATGTCTTTGGAACAGCAAATCAAAAACAACTGACTGGTTTGCAGCATCTGAACATCTGCTGCTCCCACTCATAGAAAAGAAAAATCAAGCTTCTCAAACTCTACTTCAACAACCAACTTGGTCCAGAACTCTCAAGTTCAAAGAGGCTACGACTGTGGTCCAGAAAGCCACCAGAGAATGTGCCCAGAAGTAGTGGCAGGACCTGTGCAAAAAGATTCAGATTTGCTTTGAAAGAGGGGACCTTTGTGGTACCTTTGATGAAATCAGAGGCACTTGGTCCAACTTGTAAACAGACTGCAAACCTGAAAGTGAAAGATGGTACCATCCTGACTGACAGGCAAAACCATATGACAGTCAGTCTTGACCGATGGACTAAGCATTACAAAAAACTCTACTGGATGCCATAGTCTGTAGATACTGCCTTAGCTACCATTCCCCAGCTTCCAGTGATGCAGGAGCTGGACCAAACACCAACTTTTGAAGACGTAGAAAAAGCTATCAAAGCAATTGCGTCTGAGAAACCAGCAGGCAATGATCATCAGGTACCTCAGAAGTTCCTAAAGGCAGGGGGAAGAAATCTTGTAAGGGATATCCATGCAGTTCTCTACACCTGCTGGGAGGAAAGCCACATACCCCAGGATCTGAAAGATGCAAAGATAATTATACAAAAATAAAGGGGACAGAGCAGATGGCAACAACTACTGAGGGATATCTCTGCTAAGCATGGTTGGCAAGGTGCTTGCAAGGGTCCAGAGAAAAAGACTACAAGTCCTTGCTGAGAAAGTCTACCTTGAGAGCCAATGTCGGTTTACAGCTGGATACTCCATGACTGACATGTCCTTCACACTGCACTTGTTGCAAGAAAAAACAACAGGTACCTCTCTATGTAGCATTTGTTGACTTACAAAAGGCCTTTGACACAGTTAGTAGGAATGGTACCTACAAGATCCTGTCAAAAATTGGCTTTCCACAGAAGGTGCTCTCCCTATTTAAGGAGTTCCATGAGGGAATGAAGGCAACCATCCAGTATGAAAATGAAACATCATCTGAGTTTAGTATTGATACTGGTATGAAGCAAGGCTGCATCTTAGCACCTATCAGCTTTGGTATCTTCTCTATCCTTCTCAAGTACTCTTTTGGAAACAATCCATCTGGCATACTAGTTGAATTGAGGACAGACTGCAGCTTGTTCAACATCAGACGATTTCAGAGCAAAAGGCATGTCACCCAACTTGCTATTGTTGTATATGAATCTTGTAGGGTTAAAGCAAGGCTTTGTAATGCTAAAAGTGAGGCCATTTCTTTGTCCTTTTGCCTCCATTTCATAAAAGTGGACACAGCACTTACAAGACGGCGGGCAGGGAAATGGGGGACTGTGTGAGGGTTACTGTGTGAGGGTTACTGATAAGATATGAAGCTAGCTGAATTCAGTCAACAGGGGAGTCTCATCAACAGGAGAACCTTGAAAGTCGGGCATGATTTGTTTTTGTTAGATAAAGAAACATCTTGAGACAAAACATATGGGGCATGTAATTCATGAGAGTTAAACTTCGGTGTTCATGCCCACTGTGCTGCTTGAATGGACAGAATAGTGATTTAGTTAATAGATGATTGGGTATTTTTACGAGCACGAGCTAATCACGAACTAATGCTTATGCACTTAGATAGTATAAAAAAGTATTATAACTAGTAGGCGGGGTCCCTCTCTGTAGAGGCACCTTGCTCGAGCAAATAAAGATTCTGTATTTGACTTTGGATACTTGCTCTGCGTGATCATTGCCCCAGGCTACAGCAAACCACACGTGGCTTTAAGAGCATAATTCGTAACAGTTCTTGGTGACCCAGATGGGACTCTAGGCTCACCAGTGACAGAGTGCCACGCTCATCCTCCTGGAACGACTCCACAGCTGGCACTGGGTGAGTTCACCCACAGACGACTCCAGGGAGGAGGAGCGAGGACCGTTGCTTTGGTGGTAAGGGGGCTTGGTAGATATGGGTTCTGGGCAGAGTGTTGTTAAGGAGACTCCTTTGGCTGAAATTCTGGGGAATTGGAAGAAGATAGATTGTACTCAGGGGTTATCCAGACGGCGGGCAGTTGTTTTGTGTAAAGTGGACTGGCCAACAGGTACCAGGGGGACACCCCTGGAATGGCCCACAGGTGGAAGCTTTGATCAGGACAGGCTAACATTTCTCAGACATGAACTGGAAGACAAATTTCCTGGCCAGGTGGATTATTGGTATGTATGGAATAATTGGGTTACTACAGGGTGCCAGAAAAGAGAGAAGCAGGAGTTAAAACGGCAGGACTGTACCGGTAATCCTTGTGCACAGCTTGTGGGATCCGCTTCACCCCATGCAGCACTTTTGCTGAACCCCTTCAGTCCCTTCTCCTTCTTCTGTACCTCCTTTATATCCATCGTTGCCTCATCCTGTTTCTATTTCTACTGCTCTTCAGGCTCCCTTGATATCTATGGCCCTTCCACCCCCACAAGGGTGGCAGATTGCCCTTGAGGCCCACGTATATCGCACCTTTAGCCCGCAGATTTAATTTCCTGGCAGCAGCAAATGCCACAGCTGCGAGACGATCCTGAGAAGGTTTTGCAAACTATTAGAGGGAACTTTCGAGCTTATGATCCAACTTGGGCAGATTATCAGCAGTTGTTAGAAACTCTTTTCACCCCAGATGAGAAATTTGCTATTCTGGACGCTAACCGTCATTGGGCGGACACTGACACGGTGCGTACCCTATGGCCTGCCCAAGACCCGGGGTGGAATTATGGAGATCAACAGCAAGTTGGTCTATGTCGTACTGTGAGAAGGGGTTTAGAAGAAGCTATTAGACTAGCCGGACAGAAGCCTGCTAATTGGTCAAAAATTAGGGAATGCCAACAAGATTCAGAGGAGCACCCATCAGAATTTATGGCACGTTTGCTTAAACAGATCTGCATGTATGGTAGGGGACTTGACCCTGAGGGTGAGGCAAATCATCCAGTGATAGTTTCCTCCTTTGTTGACCAATCTGCCTCTGACATAAGGAAGCATTTTTCCAAGCATGTTCCAGATTGGCCCGGGAAGCCTCTAGAGGAAATAATAAGGTTAGCCACTTTTGTGTATAATGGGAGAGATGAAGAGAGAATTAACGAGAAACGTAAGCAGAGAAGAGAAGAGAAGAAGCTAGTATATTAGCGTCTGCTCTGCAAGTGCCCTATGGAGGGCGCGGCCGCGGGGGACGAGGTCGGGGCAGATGGTACCTGGATGTTAGAGGTGGTGACAGAGCTGGAAGTGAATATGGAGCAGGAGGAAGGGGCAATTGGGGTAACTGTAATTATTGCAAACAACCAGGACATTGGAAGCATGAATGTCCCTTGAGACCTCGTGAGGCCCCATGGATGCACCAGGGGCTGCTGCCATCTCCCCCTCCAAATGCTCTGCCAATACCTCCCTTCCCTCCAAACGCTCCCCTGGATCCTAATGCCACTCTGTGACTGAAAGCAGAGACCCTAGGAGCCCTTGGAGAATTAGAATAGGATTTGGGACCCCAGTCCCAACTCTATATTAAAATTGGGAATCATTTTGAACCTTTTCTTATTGATACTGGTGCCAGCCTTTCTACCTTAACCTTTCTTCCTGACAGTTTGTCCGAGGACTGGGTTTTGGTACAGGGTATTGAGGGTAATCAGCATTTGGTCCCGATGTCAGTCCCGATTCCCATTGAATTTGGGATTCTAAAGCTCTCTCATAAATTTGTGGTAATGCCTGGAGGTCCTGCTAATTTGCTAGGTCGTGATGTTTTAGGAAAGTTGGGGGCATGCATTCAGTGTGGACCTGAGGGATTTTGTCTGATTGTTCCTGAAGAGGCGGTTGAATCTCTCCTTGCCTTGTCCAATTCATTTCCTGACATTCCTAAAGAACTGCAAGAAATCCCCCAAGGACTTTGGAGTATGGACCCTATGGACGTAGGCCTCCTTAAATCTGCTACTCAGGTCTGTATTAAGGTTAAGGACGGGTCACCACCGTTGGTGAAACAGTATCCTCTGCCTAGGGAGACAGAGGAGGGGATTTCTGTGCTAATTGATAGTTATGTGTTGCAAGGTGTTCTTGTTCCATGCAGCTCCCCATGTAACACCCCTATTCTGCCTGTTAAGAAGCCTAAACCAGGCCCTAATGGGAAGCCGATCTACCGCTTTGTGCAAGATCTTCATGCAATTAATAACCATGTTATTGTTCCTCATCCTGTTGTTCCTGATCCCAGTACTATTCTTACTTTAATCCCTTGTTCTGCTAATTGTTTTACTGTGGTTGGCCTTTGTGCGGCTTTTTTCAGCATCCTGCTCCATCCTGAGTCACAATATTTGTTTGCTTTTACTTGGAAAGGGAAGCAGCTTACACGGACCAGATTGCCCCAGGGATTTGCTGGGTCTCCTATGATTTTTTCACGTATTCTGACAGATGATTTGAAAGATATTGTCTTACCCGCAGGGTCTATTTTGGTTCAATATGTTGATGATCTGTTGCTAGCCAGCCCTGATTGTAATGCATGTTTGTCTGATTCTGTAGCTTTGCTCAAAGCTTTGGCACTTAAAGGTCATCATGCATCTCCATCCAAGTTACAGCTGTGCAAAATTCAGGTAAACTATTTGGGCTTTGTAATTCGGCCAGGGGAGTGATTGCTTTCCCCTGACGGTGCAGGCTATCCAAGATCATCCTCGCCCTGCTACTAAAAGCAGTTGCGAGCTTTCCTGGGGGTAATGGGGTTCTGCCACGCTTGGATTGCAGCTTTTGGAGAAACTGCCAAGCCCCTAGTGCAGGCAACTACCTCCATAGCCGCAGACCCACTAATCTGGACTCATGAAATGGATGCTGCCTTTGTAACCCTGAAGAGATCTCTTATGTTGGCTCCTGCTTTAGGTTTGCCAGATTACTCTAAGGCTTTTTTCCTTTTCAGTCATGAGCGGCAAAGAGTAGCTAGTGGTGTCTTATTACAATATCTTGGAAACCGCCCGCACCCTGTAGCTTACTACTTTGTACAACTGGATCCAGTCATTCAAGGCTCCGTATCCTGTGTTCGTTCCATTGTGGCGGCGGCTGTGATGGTCGAGCGGTCATGCCCTATTGTTCTTGGGCACCCATTGACGGTGTGGGTTCCCCATGAAGTTGAGATTTTGCTGAAGCAACATACTACACAGGCTTTGTCTCCACAACGTGCTCATAGGTACAAACTTATTTTGTTAGCAGCGGATAATGTTTCTCTTCAGAGATGTAATGTTCTTAATCTAGTTACCCTTCTGCCACTGCCGGATAATGGAGAACCGCACCATGTGTGCATGAACGTAGTTGCTGAAAGTGGTAAGCCACGCCAGGATTTGCAAGAAAAACCCTACCGAATTCTGATCTGATTTTGTTCACAGATGGATCCTCCTTTTATTCAGATAGTCGCCGCGTTTCCGGATATGCTGTTGCCACCTTATGGGAAGTTGTTGAGGCCGCCTCCCTCCCTCCTTCGATGAGCACTCAGGCGGCTGAATTACATGCCCTCACTTGGGCATGTCTACTTGCTTCTGGTAGGCGGGTCACCATTTTTACTGATTCCAAGCATACATTTGCCGTCTGCCATGCTACAGGTCAGTTGTGGAAACAACATGGGTTTCTCACTTCTTCAGGTAGCAAAATTGCTAACGGTAACCTGATCTCTGCTTTATTGGATGCCATCCTAGCGCCCTTGGAACTGGCAGTTGTTCATTGCTACGCACACCTTCAATCAGATTCTGATGTCTCACGTGGTAATAATGTAGTTGATGGCGCTGCCAAGGCGGCTGCTTTGCAACCGATACAACTTTCTGTCTCTGATGCGACGAACACAACGGATATGACATTTCCCCCTCTTGACTGGCATCACCTTTACAATGACGTGCCCGATGACGAACTTGCTGACTGGAAATGCTGGGAGGGGGAACTGAGTCCTGACAAGATCTGGCGGAATGGAGGTAAGACTGTTCTTCTGAAACGTTATCTTCTGCAAGCTGTCCACTATTTCCATTCTTTAGGCCATGCTGGGATTAAGGGCACCATGAGCGCGATTATCCGATGGTGGTCTGCACCCCATGTTTATCCAGCTGTCAAACGTGTTTTGAGCACCTGCAGTACTTGTTTAGCCTTTTTAGCTCGACAGAAGCTGGATGCTAAATCAAAAGGGGGGAGACCATGGGCAATTTTTCCTTTTCAACACATTCAAATTGACTATGCAGACATGCCGAAGAGCGCGGGATACCAGCACCTTCTAGTTATTGTCAATCAACTCTCAGGTTGGCCGGAAGCAACTACTACTAGAAAAGCAGATGCTCACTTGTTTGTGAAGTTTCTTATGAAAGATATTATACCATGCTTTGGAGTACCAGAAGTAATCGGTTCTGATCGAGGGTCACACTTTACTGCAAAGATTTTGGAAGAAGTGTATCGATGCTTAGGAGTTGCTAGGCAACTCCACACCCCATATCATCCACAATCAGCTGGACAAGTGGAATGGATGAATCAAACTCTTAAAACTATGATAGCTAAGTACTGTAAAGAAACTGGACTTAAGCGGCCAGAGGTACTGCCAATAGTACCGTGGCACATTAGGCGTAACCCAAGGATGCCCTTAGGTTTGTCCCCATTTGAAATTCTTTTTGGTAGACC
This sequence comes from Crocodylus porosus, assembly GCF_001723895.1. Classification (NCBI taxonomy): domain Eukaryota; kingdom Metazoa; phylum Chordata; order Crocodylia; family Crocodylidae; genus Crocodylus; species Crocodylus porosus. Next base: position 89,807,499 of record NW_017728906.1, on the reverse strand, counting down.
TGCTTTGGTCCCAGGAACGTATGTTCCTGCACATGCCAGCCTCTTGGATGGAGATGAAATGTTGTCTAGGTTTGTTCTTAGATTACAAAAGGAGTTTAAAGAGAATAATACTCAGGTGCAACTTTTCCAGGGTCCACCTTTGGGTTTACAGATACATGAATACAAACCAGGTGACTGGGTACTGGTTAAAAAGATACCACAAACTTCCCCTTTGGAACCTCGGTGGGAGGGGCCCTATCAAGTTTTGTTATGTACTTATTCTGCTTTAAAGCTTGCAGGCAAAAGCAGCTGGATACACCATAGCCACGTGAAGAAGGCACTGAACCCGGACCCGGCATCTAAACCTGAGTGAAGATCAATGGATCAACCATTTACTGCATGAATAATTCTACAGACCCCTGGACGGTTGTGGGAAATTATTGGGATCCTAGATCTCTGCAAGAACTTGTTGTATTCATTACAATAGTAATTGTCCTAACTGTGGTAATTGTGTGTTGGCAGCCAGGATACCATGGCAAATTAGGGCAATCATGAGAAAGTCTACATCTTTAGGCCTATTAGTCTGTGCCTTACACCTGGGAATGTCTTTACCAATATATTCTCCCCTGTTAAATGATAGTGTGGGAAAATTATTATCACCAATTCATTCAGCGTTTTACTCATGCTTATAATCTTTCACAGTGTTGGGTTTGTTCTCAAATTCCATTGACACAAGCACAAGGGTTTCCCCTTCTAGGATTAGGAAGCAATATACAACACTATTTGGGATCTGCTCTTCAGAGACGGTGCTGCATTCATTTCCAACTCACCTGATGAATTGCAGATCATGAGAAACAAGTTCTCTAATTCATGCACATAGTTCAGCATGGTAATCAGTATCAAGAACATAGTTCTCATGTCACAGGGCACCAACATCCCACCCAAAATCTATGTCAGTAATGAAGCTCCGGACAGCATAGATCACTTCTGTTATCTTGGCTCAACTCTTAATGGCTTGCATTTCCTTTATAGAGAATTTGATGTGAGAACTGGCAAAGCCTCTGTCACCTTTGCCAAACTTACCTTATATGTCTGGAAAGACAAACTGCTATCCATGAACACAAAGGAGTCCGTCCATCAGGCTTGTGCCCTCAATGCCTTCCTTTATGGCTGCAAAAGCTGAGTCATGTACTCCAAGCAGGAGAGGAGATTGAACAGCTTCCACCTTTGCTGTCTTAGAAAAATCCTTAGAGTCACTTGAGTCCAACAGATCATCAACAACGAGATCCTTGAGAGAACCAACCTACAGTCTATGCAGACTAAGCTGGACACTCACAGGCTTTGCTGGTTGAGACACATGGAGAATGTCTCAAGATCATCTGCTGAAGGCTGTACTCTATGTCCAACTCAAGAACTGCCCATGATGCAGAGGAAGGCCAAAGCTCTGATGCAGTGACAAGGTCAAGCAAGGTCTCAAGAAATTAAGCATTCCCACTGACAACTAGGAGAACCCTCCCCACAACCACTCAGTCTGGAGAAGCTGGGTCAAGGTTGGCGTAATCTCTGCAGAGAGCCACCAGAAAGCCCGTATTGAGGCCCACAGGTGAGCCAGGAAGCAGAGCGTGCTTCAACCTCCATCTGGCAAATGGAGCTATAGCCACTGTGGGAAGGTTTGCCACTTGCACATCGAGCTCTTCTCCCACACCACTGCCAAGCACCACTGACTGACTTTATCACATCTCCTTTCATCTGTCAAGATGTTGGATGGCCTGAAGTGAAGAGCATATATTGTTGTTAGAGGAATGTTAAACTGACAATGATAATGAACAAGATCCTATTCAGCTATTAGGCATCTATGAGGCATTTAAACATCTGAATGTGATCTTGATGTAGCCTGCTACAGTCCCTGAAAAATTATTAATATGTCTTCTTTTGTAACACACCTTCATCTTAGTTTTAAGACTGAATCATAAGAAGTGGCAAGGACCCACCTACCTATTCCATTAAGAGTGTTTCCAGGACTCCTACCCTTTCCTATTTGAGTTTTGATTACTCTTAGATATCTAGCTACCACTTCAGGGCATAATAGGTTGAATTAGATCTAACCATTTATCTTAAAAAATGTAAAAGAGAAGCAATGCATCAAAGAGAAATTAAGAGAAATGTTTTTCAACATATGATTATTTATGGGCCATGGGATGGATTATCTATGGGTCAAGAGATGGCACACAAAGTTATTTTTAATTACACTGTTAAAATGTTATGGGGCCATGCCTTATTTGTGAGGATTGGAAGCTAAAGGATTAATAAAAAAATATAATCATGCTATAAACACAAGAAATAACTACTGGCTTTAGGAAAGAGTTACAAACAATAATCTAAGCTGGTAGCAGGGGCCAGGGTAAATTTTTTACATAAAAAAAAATAACTGTTTCTGAACCAGAACCAACTTATGCAGAGGCAGTCTAAAAACAATCAAGAATCTCTGCAGTTCATTTTACTTCTGCTAAAAGTGCATGCAGCTGTACTGAATTTTATATTTTATTAATGTGGATATCATCTGTTCTTTTTCTCTGATAGTACAAGCATTATTTTCCTTTTAACAATACTGTGTACTGTTGGGTGTGGATATAAATAAAGCTTTTAATTCTACTTTAGATCTTATCACCAGATCATGTTCTCAGGCTTCTTTTTACCGAGAGAAACACTGATAATTATAGCATTTGTTTTAAAGTGTTTGGAGACTGTATCCATGTTCACAAAGCTTTTTTCTCTCCCCTTTTCCTGTCAATCTCCATTTTTCATATAGATTTCTTCTTTCTGGCACCACAGTAATTTCTCCTGGGATTCTGACACTCGCTGCTCTGCTCTCTTAAAAGTTTTGCTAATGTAGTTATGTTGCTTAAGAGCATGGGAAAAATTGATATAGCCAGGAGCAAACCTCTTAGGGTAGATGTAGTTGTATCCACAAATAAGTCCCTTTTCTACCCTTGCTTAAGCCTAACTTGTTTAAACTAGGCTGGCTAAAGAACTGTCCTGGTGATATAAACTGCAACTCCACTAGGGGGCTTTGCCCTTTGCTCTGTAGAGTTCTATTGCTAAAGGTTTGTTTGGAAACCCTTTTAAGCGGTGTTCCCAGCTCCTAAAAGCAGAATTTTCCCAGGCAAACCTCAAATATTAACTATATGTCTCCAGGGAAATCTTCTAAAGTTGTCACTAATATCACTAGACAGTTTACCAGTACCAGAGAATGATAGCCTTGTTCATCTGAAGTCAGACAGAAGGTGTAAGGGTAAAGGTGCACCTTATAGGTGAACTGAATCAGAGATGCACACGTTTTCATGAGCAACACCTCGATTCACCAGACATTGCCTTCAGATTTACCAGTATTATACCTGACGTACTGATACCAGACCCTTAATTACATACACTTTCTTACTAGGAGCCCCAAAAGTCATTAGAGCTAGTGGCAAAATATCTAAGCAACATTACTTTTAAATATAGGTAAGCCCTTGGACCTTGCTTTTGTTGAAATCACCCACAACTGATATATCCATATTAATCTTTTAAAATTAAGGTTCAGGTTCAGCAGTCTATTCCCACTCAGCAATGCATTCAGCTATATACCTAAAGTAAAATGTGTTTAAGACCCATTGACTTCAAGTTTATCACTTGTTTATAGTCCATCCCTAATTTTACAATCATTAATACTTGCTTAGCCTTGCTGAATGGGGTCCTAGGGAAGCAAATAGCCTGCCAAGTATGATTTACATTATGATGGTAATTTCCTTATTTGCAAAACCTGCCAGTAGAGTTAAAAGTTTATAACAAATCAGCTTTATACTAATTATTTATGCACTACTTGCCTAACTGAACACCAAAACGTTGGATCAGTCCTAATGCTTTTTCATTCCTTTAGTATTCAGTGAGCACTGCAAAGATTATTCATGCCTTGGCTCCAGTGATAGGAACTACAATGAAAACTACAAATAAGGATAGATAGGGATATTTATGTGAGATATCCCATGTTTGCTCAGTGTAAAAGTCAAAAGAGTTGCTCTTGATTTTTACCAGCAATTATGTATTTGGTTGTCCAAGTTCTTTATCACTTTAACAAACCAAAGGGGGCTTCTTTTAATAAAAATAATTGAACTATAGCCCATAAAGTAAGAAGAATTTACTGGATTAATATACCGTTTATCTAAGACCAGAAATTAAAATTAAGTCATGGAAATATAATTGGCTAAACCAGACAATTTATCAGAAAGCTTTTAGCTTCTCCCCTGCTCCAGCACAGAAAGACCTCACTCCAACAAATCTGGTGTACACAGGTATTTTTATTCATGTAACTTCTCCCATTGGCCCTGTGGAATTACTCTCAGGAGTCGTTTATACCCACAACTGTGGGTAGAATCAGAGTACAGAACTATCAGAAAGGACTCATTCCTTAAAGGTGATGTACAAAGGAGAAAAATAACTGGGTGTGAGGACAGACAGCTCAGGGCAGCCCTATGCCACCCAATTTAATGTACTACCCCTCAGCTGGGTTGGACCTTCTTGAGCCAGATCCAACCTCCTTGCAAGCCATACTTGCTAATCCCTGTCTTAGAACACAGGCACATGCTCAGCCTCTTGTAGGTTCAGATCGTAAGAACGTAAGAAGTGCCATTTACTGGGTCAGACCATAGTTCTGTCTTGCTCAGTAGCTTGTGTCACACAGTGGCAGAGGACAGATGCTGAAAGGGGGGGTGAGGGGTGAACTGGGTAAGACCAGGGGTTTTTCCACTGCTTCTCTCTCACTTGCAGTCTCCAGCATTTAAGGACTAGGAAGTTCTAATTCAGAGGCTGTATCCTTAACTCCCCTTCTCAATAGCTACTAGTGACCCATGTAGAAAATAAAGTAGGCATATGATGCACAGCTTCAGGGCAGTCAGCAGTAGCAGCTCTGGGCCCAGCAAGGTTAGAGCCACCACTTAAGGTAAGGAGGGAGGGGCAAGTGACTAGAAGGGAAGGTGTCCCAGGGACAGAAATAACGAGGGGTACTCACTGGCAGCAGGAGACGCAGCTCAGCAGGGTCGGAAAAGCCTGCGCAGCTCATCAGCCGTCTCTCTATTCAATTAAGGCTGGCCGGTGACATCAGCTTCAGATGCTAGCTGGCAAAAATAAAAATGTCGGCCAATGCCGCAGAAGGCAGGAGGGAGAGCAGCACAAGAGAGGAGCTGCATCTGCCGCAGGGAGAGGAAAGGATCCTCCCCATGGGACCTGCAGAGCCCGACGAGCTGGGGGCAGATGCTGGCAGTGTAGAGCAGAGCACCCCAATAGGAGCACACATGGGACGGCGAGGGAGCAACAGGCACACCAGCCACAAGGATGGAGCCAGAGCTGCACCTGGAGTCCACACTGACCCCAGGTGGGAGTACTGGAATGACCAGGGCAAGGAGGAAGCCACGCCAGAGGGAGAAGACTCTGGGAGAACCCCAAGGGGTCTACAATTGGAGTGGGTATTGCCTCTGGTCCCAGCCGGGCTGATGGGAGAATGGGAGTGAATCCTAGAGGCGATGGGCCAGGAGTAAAGTGCACCCCCCGAGCTAGGGCCAGGGGAAAGATTTTAAGGGGGCAGGGTGAAGCCACATCAAGAAATTGCTCGGTATCTGTGTTTTGTTAATATGTTTTATTTAGTTGCCCCATGTGAAGGGGAAGAGTGGGAAGTGCAGGTACCCCCAAGGAGCGGGGCTGAGGAGGAGCCTTGGAAGGTTTTTTTTTTTGTGTTTCCCCAAAAGAAGGGGCAGAGGCAAAGAGGGTCAAGGGGTCAGGCCCACACTGGCAAACCTGGCCACAGGCTGCGGGCCTCTAGATCCCAAGCCATGAGGCATTATCCCACCAGAGGGGACGAGGCCAACAGAAAGACAACGCACTGAAGGAGGCATGAGGCCAGAGTGTAGGGGTGGTGGAGCCCTGTGAATGACCGCTGGGTGAACCATGGGCCACCGAGTACACTAGACAACCAGTTCTGCCTACTGAGGAACAACAAGTCGTGGCAGGCGAGAAAGGGAGAGGCGACTCAAGGGGGAGACATCTGCTTGGTCTGCGGCACAAGTCTGTAAGGCACCTTATGTCTACCACCAGAGCAAAGGTCGCACGAGAACGACTATTCAAGGCCTGGAGGCCACAGAAGGTAACAGAAGAGTGAAGGCTACACAGTGTCCTCCATGCTTCCCCCAAGCTGCACATCACAGGTCTCCCCCATGCCCCCCCTCCCCAGCACTGCACAGTCTCCCCTATACTTCCCCCAAGCCACATACCATGGGTCTTTTCCATGTGCCCCCCCCACTACCAAAGTCTCCCTTGTGCTTCTTTTGCCACAAATCCCCTCTCTGACCATATCAGTTACTCCAAGGCAGATGGTGGCTCAGCTCTGGCTTCATCATCAAGCCAGTACTTGAATCTAAATCGAGTCTCCCTTCTCTCTCCCCTGCCCTCCCCACCTCCATTTACTGGGGGGAAAAACCTTGTCTTCAATTTGAATAAATATAGTATTAAAGTCACAAAAAAGATAAAAATTCCCCTTCCCCTCCCCACAAAACATTCCCTCCTTCTAAGCATTGTTTATGCAAAATAAAGACAAGGGAAGGCCAGAAAGTGCAGTCTGATTTTTTTTTTTTAAAGCACCTTTAAGATTTGTATTTTCTTTGTTAAACAACTCTGGAATTGAACCCCTTCCCCACCTCCTACCTCTAGGACTTTCCTCATCTTTAGGGATTTCCAAAAGGTGATTTTTTTTTTAGTCTATTTGATGCTTCCCTCAGAAAAGTAGGGTGCTGGTAGGTAACTAATTAATAGTAACTAGTCCTATTGGAATCAATGTGAGCAGAATTAGACCTATGCTGAATGCTTTCAAAATTTCCATTAGTAAATCTCTAGGGAATGTGACCTTCTCTGTGTTTCCACAGAGCCCAGCGTAATGGGAACCTATTAAATAGTCATAAGAATTAGCTAGAGTGGATTGTTGGAAATCAAAATGAATTACTGTTTTGTTCTTCTCCAGATGAAACGTCTTTTAAATCATAAGCTTTTTGGCTAGGAACTGTCATTTATCACACATTTATATGGTCTCTGGCTCAGTAAGTCTTGCCTTAGATGTAATCTTTAGTGCTACATGATATGAGCATTTAATCATCCTCATCTTCTTCCTCTTCATCATCATCATGTTACCTACCTACCATATTTATTCAAATCTAAAATGACCCTGAATTTAAGGCAAACCCCCTTAATAACTAGAGTTTATACATGAAAGGTTTATAAATTTGATATCATTTTCAGGCAGGTGGTGTGGGGAAGAAAAGGAGTTTGCTCCCTGCTTGTGCCTGCACCCCTACCACCTCTGGGCACCTACCACTCTGACTGTCCACCTGCAGCCTCGAGCCCTCCTGTCCCCCCTGCCCACTCCCTCCCAGCCTCTGCATTCCCATCCCCCTACCTTAAATAATAGAGGGTGTGGCCCTCTTCCTGGGATCTGCTCAGTGTATATTAATAACCCTTATGGCAGCAGGATGCTGGCCTCTTTGACCCCTTGCTTTACTTGTGGCAAGTTAGGGTGTAATGTCTTATGTTGTCTCAGGGTTGCTGTGTAGTTTTGCTAAGAGGTTAGACAGTGGATTTAAATAAGATGGGATAGGAATGATTCTGTTTTAGGCAAACAGTTGGACTAGATCAGTGGTTCTCAACCTTTTTTGTACCAGGACCCATTTGTAAACACTGATGGCCAATCTTGACCCAGTGCCCCTCACTCCCAGGCCCCAGCCCCACAGTGTGTGGGGCAGGGGTGGGTGTGGGGAACATGGGGGGCCCCAAGCCTGGAGCTCTGCCAGCCTGCAAGGGAAAAGTCATGGTTTCTCATGCTTTTCTCATTTAAAGGAAAATCCATTTTTAAACTTCGTTGTTCCATTTTTTATTTTTGTTCACAACCCTTTCATATATTCTTGCGACCCCCTTTTGCGTTAAGACCCATGGGTTGAGAAATGCTGGATTAGATGATCTATGAAAATCCCTGCCAACCTTACTTTTCTGTGATTAGGGACCACTGGAATTCACAATGGAAGTGCACTGCACAGCAGCTCCTTTAATCTTGGAGTTTCCCCTGTGCACGCCCCCACTGCCCACTGATTGGCAGAGGGGCCCCATCAGCCCTGCTGCTCACCACCTACCCCTGATTGGCAGGGAGGTGAAACCCACAGTTTAAATATGCCATGGTATTTGCAGAGGGCCCCACCAGCCTTGCCACTTGCTGCTGTCTGAATGGGAGGAAAAACCACAGCATATTTAAAACTGCAATATTCACCTCCTGGCCATCAGAAGCAAGCAGCGAGCCATGTGTCCCATGGGGCCCCTCCACCAGTCAGCAGCAGCAGGGCACAAGGGAAATCCCAAAATTAAAGGTGTTGCTGTGCGGAGCACTTCTTGCACAAATTCCAGTGGTCTCTAGCTATGACTCTATGACACTAATATAGGGTCACAGTGGCCGTGTCTACTTGCAACACTGACTATGCAGTAGCTCATTGCTACTGTGCAGTAGTATCGTGTGGCAGGAAGCATGACATAATGCTATTGCGCAGTCAGCATTACCTAAAAGCTGTTTGGCGATGCTACTGTGCTGTAACTGTGGTTATTGCGCAGTTGTTTAGTACTTCTTTATACTAAATATAGAAAAATTTGATTAAAGTGAAACACCAATGTATGTGTATTTATGCATATATATGTGGTGATCCATTTTAATCATGGAAAAATGTGGATTTGGGGGTTTTATTGGTTTTTAATTTATTAGTTTATTAATTTCTCTCATCAAAAATTGGGGATTTTCCTTTTTATCAGCGAAAGCCAGATTCCCTGGACATAAGTCCATGGTTGGCTTGGATGCCCAACCCCATGGGTCTGCCCCTGTGCCCATTATGCAGTCAATGTCTTATGTAGACACAGCTAGTAGGTCAAATGGTGTTATAGCTATGCTGGAAAAGCCCAGTAGTGGAGATGCAGTATATGCTGACAGAAAAGATTTTTTCCACTGACTTTAAAGTAAAGATACACCTTAGCTTTTGTTGTCATTGCCTATGTAACCCCTGGTTGGCTTAATGTGCATGGTATGTGCATGTTAGGTCAGCGTTCCTCAACTGGCGGGACCCTAGTGGACTATTTTGGATTTATACTGGTGTAACTTGTAATCAGGATCTGCTCCAAAAAATGCCAGTCTTCAATTTAGAGTTTTAATTGGATGAGTGTCGCATAGACCTGAGAAGGGGGTCTGGGGCCAGGCATAGCTAAGGCCACCTGAGCCCCAATTGTGAGGAGCACCAGTGTGGGCACTAGCAAGAAGCCCAGAGGGTGCCTGCGTGAAGCCCCAGGGAGGCCGTGAGCGCGAGAATAGAAGGCCCAGAGAGGGCGCACGAGCAAATCCCGGGACGTCATTCTCCCCTTGTACTCGGCCTTGGTGAGGCC
>NW_017728906.1:89756993-89797136 GCF_001723895.1 Crocodylus porosus | reverse complement strand
GTGGTCATACCTGTATAAATTGGAATATGGTCTACTGTAGTCACTGGCAAGTCATCCTTCTAAAACTGGACATATGTTTTCTTTGTGGCACAGCCAGAACTCAAAGAGGCTACAGGACCAGACATAACAGAGCTGTCTAAATTCTTTGTCATATCATTTCAATTGGCATATTTACAGATCAGGCACTTGGTATGGCCCTCCACACTCCCAGCATAAAAACAGTGATTCTAAATCTTATTGCAACTCTTTGAAATTGTTGTTAGTTGTCTGCTGTTGTCTTACAGCAAAATGCTTAATGAAAAACTGGTGTTCTGTGTGCATAGGGCTATCAGAGCTCATGGTAGAGGATATCTTTATTAGACCAACAAGATTTTTGCAAAAAAGTTTCTTTAATTTTTAAAACAATGAAAGATAATCACCTCTAATAAAATATACTAATAAAAGACACTGATAAAAGATATCACCTCTACCATAAGCCCCGATTATTTTTTCTTCTAGACCAATACTGCTACAAACTGGATAAATGACATATGGAAGATATGCATTTTATCAAGTTTTTAAAAATGAAATCTTCATAATTTTCCAAGCAGGAAGCAACTGTGACCACCAGAAACCCGAGATACTGTTCCTGCCTTGGTTCAAGGTAATTTGCATGATAACAGAGCCTCACAAGAGAGTGGAGCGACTCATTACTAGCTAAGAACTGCTGGCCCAGAGGAGCTTTCCATCTATTGACTGCTCTGTGAAATCCTATGAAATATGAACTTTCATTTCTACCCAGAAGAACTTTTACAGTCTTTTCTCCAATGCCTGATGAAGGATGTTTATACCTGGAAAGTTTGCAATTAAAGATTTTTTTTGGAAAAATCTTGTTGGTTTAATAAAAGGTGTCATCTCTACCATGAGTTCTGATTGTTTTTTCCTCTAGACCAATATGAATACAACCTGGATACCTGACATAGGACTATAAAGAGATTACTGCGCATTATTTGGCTTTAAGTTTTCATGTAAGCACAGCATATAGGTTTCAAAACATCCCTTGGAGCCTTGAACAATCTTCCTGAATAGGCTGGTCGGTTAGATTTCTGTATTCTTCTTGTATAAAAGGATCTTAACTTCTATAGATGAGAGCACATTTAATTTAATAACACAAGTTTTCTATGGAACGCTGATTAAAAAAAGACTCATCTATGTGGGCAGTAGGAATTTTTCAAATGTATTTCATTTATTTATTTTTGTTGCATTTTTTTAAAATTAGCTATCTCTAACAGGCAGGCAAGGTTCTTTGGGTTGATGTGATATCTTTTAATAGACCAACTGAGTAGTTGGAGCAAAGTTCTTTGCAAGGTTTTGGGCAAAAGCACCCTTCTACAGGCATAGGGAGACGTCGTAGTTGTAATTTAATTTAATTGTGCACTTATGCAAATGCACATACTTACCACTCTCTTCCAAGTCCTGTTTTTACCATTCCTTTGTATTTTTTGTTCATGTTTGATCCTTATTTTACAGCTTGTCTATACTATGGGACACAGAGGGTCATATGGTGTTATAGCTTTGCTGGCAAAGCCCAACGGTGAGATGCAGTGTATGCTGACAGAAAGGATTTTTCCACTGGCATTGTTATGCTTCTTCCCACATGACATTAAGCCGACAGAAGCCCTTTTTTTCAGAAGCTGTGTCCACACCAATGGTTTTGCCAGCAACACTACATCAGCAAGGGATGTGAGCCAAACTAGCAATAGTAGTAACTTTTAAATTGGGATAGAAGTGCCTTTACGTAACTGTACCTGTCTATGGGTCCTCAGACAGGTAAACCTAAATACTCACATTTATTCTGATTTTGGAGGAAGTCGCTTAGTGAAAAATCAAAGTCCTTTAGTAAAGAACTTTGAGACCTAGAGATGAAGAGTTCTACATGAGACTTAGGAAATATTATTACTACTTGAATATTTATCTAAGGACTTTCCATTTTTCCTCTTTGTTTTGGGGATTAAGTCCTGCAGGTTTTAGCATTCCTATTGAATTCTGCCTAAATAATGACTGCAGGAGTAGAGTATATTTCTATATCACATGGGTATCTTCTCTTTATGTTAAAATTCCTAACTTAATCTCCCCATGGCCCAATTTATCCCTGGTATAAAACTCTATTGAAGATAGACTTGGCTCTGTATTTTGTTTTGTATCACTGTATCTTTATTTCCTGTTCTTTACCTATGAAACAATAAAATAAGCATACAAGTGTAGACTATCAAAACAGAAACCCAGGAAAACTAAAACTAAGAGACAATGGTGATCTTATCACTACAGTGCAGCAGCAGGAGTTATGAAAGCTCAGTTCATCAGCCCCACCACTAATCTCCTGCATGTTGTCAGGCATGTGACTTGCTTCTTCGGGGACAGATTTTGTTGTTTTCTGTCATGCTGAATAGGCCCACAGTCCTGTAAAGACATTTATTTGTGCCCAATTTGACACAGGTTCTTCATACATAAAACAGGAGTGTGTTTTCCTGCTCTTTGAGCAGCACTAAATCTGTCCCTCCATCAGTAAATTTTTTTCACATTCCTGTGTAGACCTTCCCGTTCACATTCCCATGTGTGTAGACCTTAAAAACAACAGTAAAAATCATAAGACTTGACAATACAGGTTTCCCTCGATTTTATGCGGTAGTTATGTTCCCAGGGCACGGCGCATAAATCGAATTCGCATTAAGTGAACCCATTTTACAATGAAACAGATAGGGATGTGTTCCCACAGTGGTGAGGGAGGGAGGAAGGAAGGCTGGGGCTAGGGAAGGGGCGGGGAGAGTGGCGCAGCGCAGTCCAGTGGCTGCAAGCAGGCAGCATCTGCCACTCCAGGGGCTGCAGGAGGGATGGCACCAGGCCCTTCGCAGTGCTCAGGGTGAGTAGAAGCTCCACTCACTCCACTTCTCCCCACTCACCACAGCCCGTGCTGCAGCAGCAGCCCCGGGAGCAGCCGATGCCAACTGCCTGCAGTCACTGGGCTGCACTGTGCCCTGAACCGCTTCGCGCGGTGCAGCCCAGTGGCTGCAAGCAGGCAGCGTCCGCCACTCCCAGGGCTGCAGCAGGGGTGGGCCACAGCCTGCAGTGAGACAAGACCAGGCCCTTCTTGGCGCTCGGCAGCAGTGTTGAGAGGGCAGGTTGCAGGGTGGGGGGGCTATGGTGAATTTTGGGATGGCAGAAGCCCCCCTCCCATCACTGCAACCCACCCTGAGCACCTGGTGCCACTGCCGGCCCCAGCCTGTAGTGGCCACTGGTTCCAGCCTGCTCTCATCCTACTGCAGGTGGCTGCCTGGCTCTGCTGCAGCCCTGGGAACAGTGGATGCCGCCTGCTTGCAGCTGCTGGGCTATGCCGCACCAGGGGTTCAGAGCACGCTGCCCTGGGGGAAGTGGAGCCCCGGGGAGGTTGGGGGACAGCGCAGCCTAGTGGCTACAAGCCACTGGCATTGGCCATTTCCAGAGCAGCTGCAGCAGGGGCTGTGGTGTGTGGGGGCCACAGCCCTTTCTCCTCCCCTTTTCCCTCCCATCACAAACTCACAGACTTACCTGCTTGAGGGAGGGAAGAGTGCATCTCTACCAATTGCATAGCAGCTAATTTACTTCACATATAATGAATTTCAGTTATAAAAAGGGTCATCACATAAGAGCGAATTTGCATAAATCTAACCTGCATAAATCGAGGGAAACCTGCACTGGTAACGTGTCCTCTAGCAGGAACCAAAATCACAACCCAGGCTACTCAGTGCTAAGCAGCCTACTATGCCCAGTGCCAAGGGGCACAGGCATGAATGCTATGTGCCCCCAGAGGCTGGGGAGGCACGGTGAGCTCCCGTAAGTGGTGGCAGCGCTGTTGGCAGCGGGATCATGGCAGCGGCAAGCGGTGAGCTCCTGCAGGTGGCTGCAGGCAGTGCAGGGGGTGGCAAGTGCCAACCAGCAGTCAGCAACCAATGCAATCGGCAGTGTCAGCAATGGCCAGTGACAACTGGGGACTGCCCGCAGATGCAAGTGGGAGGTGAGGCGGCTAGCAACAACCACCCACAGGCACTGTTGGCAGTGTCAGCGGCACCTTTTTGCAGGGGTGCACCACCACACTCAGGGGATCAAGTGCACCCCTTACGCGTCGCCAATGGGCACGGGGGCAGAGCTGTGGCATTGGGTATCCACTGTGGTCTCATGTCCAGGGATGCTGGTTTTCTCTGATAAAAAAAAATCCCCAATTTTTGGTGAGAGAACTATATAAACTAACCAATGAAAAACTATAAACTAATAAAAACGAATAAAACCCTCAAATCCACATTTTTCCACGATTAAAATGGATCACCACATACATATAAGTATATATACATACATATACAGTGGTGTTTCATTTTAATCACGGGAAAATGTGGACTTCGGGTTATTTCTGTCTGAAGATTAGGCTGCGGGAGATTTTTTAATCAGAGAAAACCAGGTTCCCTGAGCGCTGTTCACCCCCGCAGAGCCTTAGTAACCCAGGCAGGACTGCGCATGCTCATCCACACGCGCTCCCCGCCGGCGCCCCACCGCGGGCGGCGCGTGTACCCCGCGGGGAGGGGGCACCCGCCCGGGAACCACTAGGCAGCGCGCGAGCCACGCAGCCAACAGCCTCGTGCCCGTTCCAGCGCATGCGCAGTAACACCCTCCCGCCTTCCTCTCTCGGTTGGCAGAGGCGGCAGTGCGCCTGTGCGGCCCGGGCGGGGCGGGGCCGGCCCGGCGCTGGCCTTCCGCGCGACCGGTAACGGGCGCCCCCAGCCGCCGGGGATGGTGAGCAAGGGCCCGCTGCTGCGCCTCCTCGCCGCCCTCAACCGCCGGAGGATGAAGCTGCTCACGGGGATCGCCCTGGTCGCCTACGTCGCCTGTGAGTGTGGCGGGGCTGGGGGCGACGGGCGGGAGGGTGGAGGGGGTGCAGCGGGACCCGCGCGCACGCGCACTGCCGTGCTCGTGTGCTGCACGGGGTGGTGGTTGTAGCAGCCTTGGGCTCCAGACGGCGGCAGGCCGGGGTCTTTGGGGAGATGCGATGTCTTTTATATTCGGGCAATGAAGAGTTGGAAAAAGTGTTTTTGCATACTCATGCACACGCACTTGCACGGATGCGTGTGCGGGTAGGCGTTTACTTACATGCACATCTAGGCAGGCAGATGTGCATGGGTAAATGCGTGTGTGTGGCCCTCTACGTGGGGACACAGACATACTCGTACGTCGTGTGTGTGCATGCCCACATAAATGCACAAAGCCGGGGGAGTTTTTCCTTTGCCCCTTCATTACTGTCCCCTTCCCAATGGTGATGTGTAGAGGGTGCATGGGGGTGCACGTGTACCTCCTGAGAGCTCCAGTGTACCCCCTGACAGGCAATGCTCCTTGCCTAGGCTACAGACAGGGGGGCCAGGTACAAGCGCCAGTGCCCCCTGTCCCGTCCAGGGAGTGAGGGTACCAGGTGAAGCGCTGCTGGCACTTCTGGGAGCTCATGTTTCCCGGTTGGTGGGATCAGCTGCAGAGGGACCCCTTCCAGCCCCCCAGTTGGGGTTGGCCACGGGGGCCCCCCACCTTTGTTGCTGACTGGCTGCTGGGTGGGCATGTGTCCTACCCAGTCCCCCAAGCAGTTGGTTAAGGGGTGCCTGGTTCCCTCCCTTGTTGCCCTGACATCTGTAGTGTGGTTGGGATGAGACCTGCCCAGATTCCCAAGTGGCTGATGGGAGACAAAAGAGAGAAGGAGGCAGCTGGCAGGGGAGCCCTGGGTGTTTACTTTGCTGTCAGGTTACTCGGCCTTAGCATGTCCAGCGTGCTAAGTGCTGTGGGCTCTTGAAGTGCCTGGCTTTCCACTTGCTTGCAGTTATTTAAAAAAACAAAACAAAAAAGCAAATGTAGGCAGAACGGGAAAACTCTCCCAACACAACAGATGTGTGCCGCCCACAGGACATGCATGTGCTTGCAACATGCTCACACCTGTAACGTATGCACGTGCGTCTTAGCTCCTTGATATTCGCATTCTGCGCTGAAGCAGAGCAGTGTTTCAAGTATAACCAGGACTGGGCTGGTGCTGGGAGGCCCCTTAATAGTTATAGTAGTGCTTTGAAGTGGCCCGGTGCCTGAGCTACTTGCACTAGTGTTAGTAAATGCATGTCTTCCCCCTTTTTCCCCCTGCAATACTTTCTTTCAAATGATTAAGGGTTTGAAGGCCATGGAACCTTCTTTCCATGAATTCCCATTCACTGTTTTTACATAATGAATCATATTTGGAGTACAGTACAGCATTAATACTTGAACATAAGAAACACAAAACAAGTAATCCAAATACCTTTTTTGCAAACTAGGAAATATGAGCTCCAAGCCTCTGAAGTTTTGATGGAATATTGCTTGCAGGCACACGTGAAAGCCCCAGATAAGGCTCACTTCCAATCCGTGTGGGTCCATTTGCGGATTTCAGCCTCTGTGACAGCCTTTCAAGGGTGTATCTTGCATGGGGGGCAATGAAACACCCTGTCTGTGCAGAGATGTGTTTGTGCTTGGTGGTCTGCAAAACTAGAGAGCCAGACTGTATTCATGGTTTAGAAATAATATTAAGGCTAGGACAAAGTTTCTCAGGTCCTGGATCATATCTCGTGTCCTGTATTTTGCTTAATATCCTTTAGATGCAAACCTGTCCTTTTGATTCTGCATAGCAGTGAGTACATTGTTGTGATCTAAGAATCTAGACAGAAGCGTAAAGGTGACTGGGAGAATTAGGGTTGTGACTGAAAGACTTAATGTGGCTTGTTACTCCCCCCAGTTGAAAGGGGAAAGTACCACATTGCCTTCCGGACCTTTTCCGCCTTTCCATCAAGGCCCATTGTATGTTTTGCACTGTTTCATATTCAGTTTGGTTTTTATGTTGGTGTATACTTTGTCTTCAGCTTGCTCTAGGTTTTACATTGACAGTGAAGACTGTAGAAGTTGTCAGGGATGAGATCTGAGGCTTTGGCAGCTGAGTTGGTGGCAGCTGGAGCTTTTGATACTCAGAGGCAGACAGGTGAACTAATTTGCTGGGGTGTTTTGGGTATGCAGAAAGGTCTCTAAGGCTCTTCATATTTAGGAAATGATTGTTTTCCTTTTTCCTTCTCAGGCAGAGGTGCGGAGAAACACCTTTCAAACCTTTCTCCCCACAACAACCCTGGACAGCAACCTGCTGTCTCATTGCATGTCAGTATCTGCAGCAAGTAACTCGTGACATTTTAACTAATTGGATATTTCTGTCATCTTTAACATTATGTAAGTTTCAACAGCAACTTCTAGGGTAGCCTTATAACTCACTGAGTTATTCCAGGTTACTTGCTATGGGTATGGAAAAAATATTATGTTTTTCAGGCAGAATTTCCTATGTTTGTGACTAAATTTCAGTTGTTAGGGAGAAGAAACCACAAAAACTTTTGCTGCCTGAATCTCTAAGCTTCGAGGTTTTTACAACTTTTAACTTCCTGAAGATTCCGTTGAGAGAGATGCTGCTGTTCAGTATGGAAAGGGTAGCCTGATGTATTAAATAGTGAGTTAGTTCATGAGAAGAAGGTTTTTGTAAATCTATCTCACTTGGTTATTCTAGTCAATCTCTGCAGTAGAATCATTGGTTTTGACTTGTGTCTTAAGTATATTAGGACATGGTGTTAGAGCGTACTGAGCAGTTGCTTCTGTAGAAAAAGATAATGTTGCAGTTTTCCAAGAAACTTTCTGTTTTATTTCCCACTCCTGAAAGTATGTTTCTTGGAATATCAGTGAATTTCCACAGCACATGGAAGTGGTTAGATCATACCACACTGAAATAGAATGGAAGTTGAAGAAACTGAGCTACTTGTGCTAGTGTCAGTAAATGCATCTCTTGCTCCTCCCCCCCAAATACTCTCTTTCAAATGATTAAGGGTTTGAAGGCCATGAACCTTCTTTCCACGAATTCCCATTCATAGTTCTTACATAATGAATCATATTTGGAGTACAGTACAGCATTAATACTTGAACATAAGAAACACAGAACAAGTAATCCAAATACCTTTTTTAGGAAATATGAGCTCCAAGCCTCTGAAGTTTTGATGGAATATTGCTTGCAGGCACACATATAAAAGCCCCAGATAACATGGAATGGAAGTGAGCCTTCTCATAAGGGGTTTGGTGTCTTATTTGATAAGAGATGCCTTTTCTTAAAAAGTTCTTCCCAAAGGGCTACATTGCCTCTATGAGGGCTTGTGTCGATTACCAGACTTGTACTAGCAGACAGGACTCGCATAGGGAAGCCTCCAGGACATGTGCCCACCTGTGCAGCTCCTGCTGGAACTGCACAGCTTCACTGCTGCAGCTGGGAGAAGACCTGCTGGGTAGTGGCAGAAGCCAGTTTCTGACTGCAGTGTCGGAGTTCCTCTGCCATCGGAAAGAAGGTGTTCTGCTGCAACTGTGAGTGTAGATATATATTCAGTCCTGTTGACAAAGCTATGTAGTGTGGATGAAGCCTGAAAGAGTTAGAAAGATGTAAGTAGGACCCCCAAAAAACAAACATCTACAACAACACTGTTTTATGGCCAGATGCTACAATCTCTGTTTTCTCTAAGAAAATCCTTGGATCACAATGAAGTTGCCAAAGAGATTAATTACTTAGTTGCAAAATGAGGCCTGCAGTAATTATGTACTCTTCTTGCAGAACTCATTGACTTCTGTAACTTCTGTTGAAGTGGAAGGTAAGGACATAGCATCCATTAAGATCCCATCAAGATATTGTAACTCGCAGTTTCATTAAACTTATTTAAACTGATTTCAAGGAATACAGTGCACTCAGAAAGGCCTGCAATTTGTATCTTGTGAAAAAAACCCCCAAAGGAATATTTCTACAGCAGCAGAACTAAAACTGCATGTGGTTTAAAATCTGAAACTTAAGTTTCCCTGTGCTGAGAACATGAAAACAACCAGAAGTACAAGTGAGATGTTATACTTCATTTTCATTATGGCGAGTGGTAAATAAACAGCAATCAACACAATATTTTTAAGAGTCAAACATATGTCATTATTAAGATGAGTAGTTTATTTACACCATATGGTCCAGAGTTTCTAAAACACTTGCCTAAATGCAAGCTTGCAAGCCTGTACTATGCTGTCTAAGTAAAACTCGAATCCTGTAAAGAGCGGTATCTGCTCAGCTTTATGTGTATTGTAGAAATAATCTCATAGATGTATGAAGGTTTTATAGGGTAGGATTTTTTGAGATGCTTATCTGTGGACTTTGAAGTCTTTCTTTTGACAAATCTTAGCCAGGATTTTAAAGTGGGTCATAAGCCTTCAAATCTGTTTGAAGAAATATCTTGCTTTGGTGAGGTAAATAATCTCTCTTTATACTGAGTGTGCTGGTCACTTCTGGTCCGCAGCTTGCCGCTCCTCAGCATGAAAAGGTTGGGAACCTCCGGATTAGATAACTGAAAGCTTATCCATGTGTCCCCTAACTACACAACTGTTCTAGTAAAAGATAACGCCTGGAATTCTTGCTTCTTGCATATTTCCTGAACCATCGCAGTTACATTATAGCCCAAACTCTGTCGCTACTGTCATTTCTTGAACTCTTCCTAGTTTGGTGCCTGTCATCATTCAGATTCTGAGAAATCAGTTGGTATTTTGTTTTGCTCTAGGTATCCCTTCACATCTTTTAAAGACACTCTTCAGAAGCAGACATGTTCTCACTGTATAGCAGCTGCCTCAACTTTCATGTAACCATGGATAGTACATGGCTAGCTCAATGTAGCCAAGCCCTCACAATTAACATGCCAATTGTCACGCAACTAATGAATTGCAAAATTCCAGTGTGTGTGGCTCTGTTACACCAGTTAACATAAAGCAAGATACTCAGGAGCCTTTGACTTATTCCTTCTCCATATTATCCAACTTCTTAAATCCATGTGGCAAAGTTGACAGTATTGCTGCTGTAGATTTTCAGCACAGTGGGGCATTTGATTTCCCCTGGTGACTTCACATCAGCTTAGTGAGCCCCTGAAAGCAGTATTAGCTTTCTTGGATACAAAAGCTCATCTCCTCACCAGTACAGGCATAGCTGGTAAGGTTGCTTCTGAATGATATTGGTCAGTCTATTTCCTATCATTAGGAAGGTCTGACATCCAGGGAGCTGGGTGATATATGATCAGAGTTGTTTTTGGGCTTATGGTTTGACTAAAGCTGGAAACAAACAGCAGAGTGGTTTGTGAACAGCTGAAGTTCTACCTATGTGGTATGAAAGCACAAGCTCTGATTTGGACAGAATGGAGTGAAAGACTTTTCAGTGTTCTGTCAGCTTCTACTGCCATCCCAGTTACTGCTCATGTTGATATGGAATAGAAAAACAAATTCCAAACTCTCAGTTTTTGTGTTCAGGTACTACTAAGATTAGTTTGTTAACACTTTGACTTCTGCTTGGAAGTGAAAAGGAGAGCCCAACAAAACCTGCTAGCCCACCTCAACTTAGTGATCATTTGGATGGAATATTTGTCTGTTAAGTACAGGCCAGATTTCTATAGATGCAGGACCACTTGGATACCAAGGTAGAAGAGCTGCACCATGTGTGACAGGGCAGTGCAGAACTCCAAACTATCCATGGGCCGGTTTGTGATGTCATATGCTCAGTGATTTGTGTTGAGAGAGGATGCTGCACTTTCAGGGAGCTGCTTGACAGGGTATTAAGTGGTGTTGAATACATGCACAAGATTTTGCAAGAGGGCAGTACTTGAGGTGTGGGAGACTCGGATTTGTTGTCTTCTTGTGTGACAGGTTTGACATGCCACCTTTCAGTAGAGTGCCTTACCTACCAGGCTACACAGTATTCAGAGTAAGATGCTGTCAGTCTTGTCTGTTGACATTGTTCTGCTTTGTTTAAATAATTAAATGTTTACCGGAGTGGAGATTAGAATCCAGTCCTAGCCATCAGGCTTAGAAGATAACTTGTATTCTATTGTTCATTAACTATTTCACGTGTAATGGAATGGCTCTGAGAGGAAGGGTTGAGGAAAGCTCATGTTAATATACCCTGTAGGTTACACCTTACTCTGTAGGTGGTTAGGATAGCCTCCTGGGAAGCTGAAGGCCCAAATTCATAGTCTGTCTCATTCAGAGAAGGGATCTATCAAGGTCCTGTTCATTATCAGTGCAGTGTGGGTGGAACAAATATTTTAAAAATCTTAACAGTCAAAGCAACTAATGTAACTTTAAAAAAAAAAAAAGAACAAATTGATACACCTTGCTGAAAGGCATGATCATAATTATTTCTCCATGTGAAAATTTGTATGCAATTATTATCAGTCTTATTTTTTTCTTCCAAAAGTGTGCTGTTTTATAAGTTATTTCAGTCTGGTTAGTTTGCAACATACTGTCACTTCAGCACACAAATTCCCCTAATATTTGTATGGGAAAAACAGTATTATTGTCTGAGCTGAGGATTACTGTGGAACACCTGATTATTATATGTCTCTGCTTGTTACCAATATATACTCTGGCTAGTCCTTTGTTTTGTAATGGCTAATTACAGATTTAATTGGGATCCACAAGGCAATTAAAGTAGGTTCCTTTTAATGCAGCTGGTACACTAGTCACCATTTTTGACAAGCTTTCCCTGTATGCTTTTCCAGTCTGTCAAGTTTTCCTCAAATAGTCTGTCATTACCAGGAGACTACCTGCTGAGTGACCATGCAGATTCTAAAGAAAACAAAACCTTTTTGAGAATGTAGATTAAATTGTTCTTAATATTAATGCATGCTTCCTAGATGGAGTATTTAGCATCAAATGATCCATTTTAAATTCTCAAATGTTATTTCAGACAAGGGTGTTATTTCTCTGGGTGAATCTGATATCTTTTATTACACCAATGTAAATAGTTAGGAAAAAAATTTTTAGCAAGCTTTTGCATTTAAAAACCCTTCATTAGGCTGGGAGCCTCTGCAGTTGGTGTGTGCTCTTCCTAGATGGAATGAATAGTAAAGAAGCCAAAGGCTGGTATGCATGCAAGACAGGCAGACAGTGAAGATTATTTCTTCACTGACTGACACTAACAAATGTTATTTCTGCTCTGGAAACTTTAGGTAACAATATCAATTCAGACTTTCTTTTTTGGTATGCCACTACTTTTTAAATAGGGAAATGCAAGAAGGTAATGGCCAGAACATAGGTTTAGCTGTGTTGGGGTAAGGAGAAGGTAGAAGGGGGAAATTAGTAATTATTAACAGCTGAATTCACTAGACTAGAGATTGGGAAAGAGTTTCAAGACATTCATCATTGTCAGCGGGAGACTATCAGTCATTTGAAGATGTACAAAACAGCTGTTAAGAATGGAAACACTTCTTTTAAAAGCCGGTATTACCGCAGTCCCTTTTTAACACCAGCTGTAGTACAAAGTAGTATCCAATCTCAGACAGACCTTGCAATCTCATCATCGGTTAAAATATCTGGTTTTGAATTCTGCAACTCCCTAAGCTTGTGGTTCTGAAGATGAGGGCTGTAGACTACAAGTGGTCTTACAGAGGTATGGTATTTGGTTCTTAGATTGTCTTGTGTCCTTCTCTGCCACATTCAAGTCAATCAGATGGTAAGGGTGCATGATGGTCCATAGGTAATGTTGAGAGTTTTTAATGGTTCCATAGCCCAGAAAGTTTGGAAACTGCTGTGTTTAATGCCATGGCACAAGGCTTGAAATTCTGCATGTTTTTACTATCATGCAGTACTTTGGGGTGGACTATGAGTTGTTTCAACTATTGTTGATTTCTTACATGTGATGGGGGAGAGAGAAGGGATTACCTGTGATGAAGGCAGAGATATCCTCTGTGACTGGGCAAGCCACCTTATTTTATTTCCCACCCTTTAAAGGGGAATAATATTTTCATCCTTCGTGGGGGATATTGGGGATTAATTCAGTAACGTATGTGAGTTGTTTGTAGCCTATGGTACAACAAGGAATTTATAGAAAAAACATACATTGCACGTTAATAATTTGCACAGATGGAACTCAGATAAACATCCTGTACAATGACACTCTTAGGGCCAGATCCTACATTCTCTGCTTTCTCTAAGTAAAGAGAAACCTTGGTTTCTGTATTCCATGTACTAAAAAAGATGATCCATTTCTCCTGTAATCTACAGGTGCTCAGATAAGTGACTTTGACAGATAAGCAGATGTTAGTTTAATGGAGGGTGTTTTTTAAGTTGCAGCATGGCATTTTTATTTTTTAGTTTCTGACTTTTTTTGTTTTTTTGTTCTAAGATAATTGAACTCTTATTCCTGAACTCACATAGTCTCCTGCCTAAGTAAAACATCCAGACAAGAGAGAGTCTTTGTAATGGTCCTTGTTATATTTAAAAGTGGCTGTATCTTATCTGTATAAATCCATTAGCATGATGTCGGAAATGTTCAGTATGCCTCTAGAGAGCCCACTTTTAAAATTCCCATAAATATGAATTATTCAGCAGAAATAAAAGCATCCTTTGGACTTTGCCTTTTGGTCCCTTCTTGTTAAAGTTGACTTGGTATGTATGACGTAGTATATCTTGAGGGAAGGAAGGGTTTGGAAAAGAGAAAAAAATACTGCTAGATTGCACTTGCTGTAAGGACACAACTTCAATCTTGAGAGGCAAGAGGTAAAAGGGAGTTTGAGTCTCTTGAGAATCATGACTTTTAACATTTTGTTTAAAAGATTCAAGCAGCTCAGGTTTTAAGAAGTATGGTAGTGTCTTGCTTTAGAAACCTTCCTCCTGTCTCCCAGCGGCAAAAGTTTTATCCCATTCTCCAAATTCTTTCTTTTCACAAGCTGAAACTTTTTTTAAAAGTGTAAGGTCTGCAATAATGATGAGTGCTTATGATTACATTTTTAATCTTAAAAGCACATGTTCTAGTAATCCTTGCAAAACTCCATCTTTGTTTTCCAGAGAGGGAAGAGAAGTTGAGAGATTTGCCTGAGATCAGAGGCAGTTAGAATGGAATTACAATTTCTCTCTCCCTTGCACAGACCATTAAATGAGGCCACGTTGCTTAGGACATGCAAGGTGACTGCTCCAGGGGCTGTTTGTGTTTTTTTTTATCTAATGGCTGTTTAATGTTAAAAAAAATAGATTTGATACCCAGGGATGTGCCCTAATGACTGGGCTTGTGGAGTCTCCCTTCCTCTTTGTGACCTAGTGAAATTTTGAGTTATTTTCTGAAGTGACACAAAGAAGCAAGAAAGGTGGAACGTGCTCCCCCCATCCCCCTCCACAACAGCCCCTTATTCAGGTTGTCAGGGCCCTTTTTTTGAGAGGAAGCAGGAAATGTGGGTTTAAACACCCTGAGCCTCCCACTTGCTCAGGATGTCAGTGCTTTCCCCTGAGTTACTGGATTCAAGATGAGAGGAGGGACCTACCCACTAGGTCAGGTTTGTGGGGGGGGGGTTTGAATCGGTTGCAGAAAGTTCTGTCCCGTTGGTGTCTGCTAGGTATGCTAAGATAAGAGCTATACAGAATGTAGGTGAGAGGATGCCTGATGTGAGCTCTGCCCCTCCATGAGAGAGTTTTGCACATGCACAGAAACACAACATGCAGGGGGAAAAAATCCTCTTACACGCAGTGCTTATGCGTACGGTATACAGGTATGTACACTGGCTGAAGGTAGAGAATACATTCTTAATAGGAAAGCTAAACTAGGTCAAAGCAAAAGTTCCCCTCTCCTCCTGCCCCCCAGGGCTAATGCAAGGAAAGTGGTATGTGATATTTTGTTATATGTGAAATGCAAAGGAAATCCTTGCAGAAGAGTCAGTGCCATAAACATGGAGTTGCTGCTGTGTCCCCACAATTTGCACTTGCAGACATTCTCTTTTAATATAGAAAAGTGGGAAACTTTGCTGCTCTTCACTTGGTGCTGGTTAGTAGCTGTGATATCGCAGCAGAATGCATTTGGGGAAAGAAAAGTATAGGTGTTACATGTTGAGTGCTCTCTTCCTGTTCTCCGCATTAAGTCTGCACTCCAAATTCCACCTCAGATGTAGCAAAGCATTTTTACATTGCCACTTTTAAAAGGCCACTTTCTTATACTGGAGCTCACTTTGCAGTGAGCATTTTGGAACAGCAAAGTGAAAAACTCAAGATTTTTTGTCTTGAGGTTCACCTCTCCTTTTCACCGGTTCTTCTTTACCAGCCAAATTTTGTGTCTTCCACTTGAAAACAAATTTATATCTTGGCTTATAGGATTTTGCAGTTAAGGAAAATAATCTGTTGTAAATATGAATAGTGGAGACAAGAATTCGGTTCACTACTGCTCTACAGCCTGCCTTGCTCTTGCTATGTCTTCGCTGCAAGAAAAAGATATTTAACTGCATCTCTGATTCAGTTGATCTAAAAGGTGCAACTCCACTCTGACTTTGGTAAAATCCTAGTGCAGACAACTCTCAGGTAGTTTTCACTTCATTTTAAATAATATAGGTCAGTGCTGTAACCTCACCTCCCGGGGTTTACTTTGACATAGTTTAGTTTAAGTAAAAAGTGTCAAGTCTTAACTGGGGATCTTTCAGAGGTAGCCATCTTCATTGTAAAGCAAGCTTTTTTCAGTGACAACACTCGTGCTAACACCATGTCTGAAATGCTCTCTGAAGGCTATTTAAATACCATCCCCATTTAAGTAGCTCCTAACAACATAAACATCTCAATTCCTTAAAAGACTTTGTGTAGGTAATACGAACATTTTATTTCTTTCCAAATACATAAGTAGTAAGTGCATTTTATTATGTTGCCTCACCCTTTTCTCAGCTTTGTTGCGTTGTTTCCTCTTAGGTATCACCTGAAGGCCTCAGGTGCTGTAAATGTTGTTCTGGGCTTTTTGTCTTAGTTATGTTTCTATAAAGTACTTTTGCTGCACGCTTGGGGGCTGTAAATAGATAATATTCCCGAGGAATTAGACACAAGCCTGTAGCGAGATAGTTATGCTTGGATGTCTTATTTGTTAGACCACTCAAGGATGGAAGCAGCCTGTCTGACAATTGAAGTGACTTCGGGAACTTTGTTTTAATACCATAACTGTATATCCTTTACTGCTAAGAACCTACTAATTTGGGTGCTTATCCCTTTTTGCAAGGGCAACTTGCAAAAAGGGTTCTGGAGATTTATTAACATTATTTGTGTTTTGATTGTTGGGAAATTCATTAGTTATATGCTTGTGAGAGGAACCCCAGAACATAAGTCAATTTACCTTGATGGACAAAATTGTCTGGTTAATAATTTGAAATTTAATAACCCTGTAAGTTCATCTATGTTTCCCCTCCCAATTGAAAGTATTAAGGAACAAATTCAATGGTTCTAATACCCTTACTATAATCATTATGCCCTGAACATCTCCAGAAGAGGGGTGGGTGTGCATGTGCATGCATGTGTTTTTAATGAGTCGATTTGGTAGACTATGGTATTTTATTTCTCTGTATGACAATAAGGAAAGGAACAGCAGTTGTTTGTTGCATTGCATTATATGGCTTTAAAAAAGCTACATGAAAAAGCTTAATGTTGCCAAGTGAAGCATTCAGAAATTAAGAAATGCAACTCTGACCTCTCTGAAGTGTGTGCATCACATCTGTTTGAGAGATTGGTGTTATTTTTAGTGCACAATGTTTGCGTGCCCAGTGTTCTACTTGGGTACTGCGGTAATTGAGGTAGTGGCTTAGTCCTCTTGCTCATGGTGCTCAGTTAATAGCCACATGCCTGTTGTACCCCATCTTCATTCAGTGTACACTTTCATCCCTGGTGATTGAGGGCCGTCTAGCTGGTGCTTTGTCAAATCACAGTTCAGTGATTATGATCTTGTATGCTTTTATGGTGCATAAAATAAAAAAGGGGGGGAAAAAAGAAGGAAAGTACATCATTCATTTAGCTGTAGGTTTCTATCTAGAATATCCCAGAATCTGATTCCAAACTCTTTTTCTTATAATGTTGGGAGAGCCTCATCTGACTTTTCCAGTTTTTTTCCCCTACCATATAGAACGTGTTCTGATAAGTGACCTATTTGAAGACGATTGGTCTTAATACATGTCATAAAGTATAATCTTGTGCAAATCTCTTTATGCAAACATGATATAAAATTGAGAAGTGGCTCATTTTATTATTAAACGGTAATATTAATATTGTTTTGTTTTCTTTTTTCTCTTTCAGCTGTATGGGGAAACTTTGTCAACATGAGGTAACATATTACTTTTGCATCAGTATCTTTATCTGAAGCAAGGTTACCTTTCCCTTCATCACGCAGCAACAAGAAGAAAACAAAAAGCCTAGAAGCAAAGTTACTGGCATTTCAGCTAGCAAAAATATAGTTGCAGAACACATTCCTGCTTAATTAAAAAAAAAAAAAAAAAAAAAAGAAAGTCTGCAACCTCAAAGAACGTCTTCACTGCAGATTCAACTCAACAGCTTACCTTTTTTTGTCAAAGTCCCCTTTCTCTTTCACACATGCAAACTGATCTGAGTTAAGTGGACTCAGGTTAGAACCTGGGCTCTGCTTTCATTCTACTTTCAACAGTTTTTACCTTTTGCCACCTCCTCTGTGCCTTTCCCCCACTATTCTCCTGATATTCTCCTCAACACCTGATGAGTTATAATTCACTGGGAAAGACTCATAGGACATAGAAAAATATAACATTTAAACCTCAAGTAGATGGATTAAATTGGTTTAAATGTACCTGGAACAAATCAAGTGTTTAGTGGCACTAGTTTCTAGTTCTGTGTGGACAATAAGCATTCTGTGACACAAATCTGGTCAGTGTTCCAGGTATCCCACACTATATTGCTCTTCCTGCAATACACATGCACACATTGTCACTACTGCAGTTGGTTGCTCTTTTTTTCCCCTTTTTCTTGTGACTTTTGATCAATGAGCTCCCTTCCACAGCTTGTTCAATAAAAGCTATCTTTCTAACAATCAGCTGTGTTGTCACTCCCTGACTGCAGCCTCTCCACCTCCAGCCATCATGCCTCCCCACTTTCTCAACCCCTGGAAACGAAAAAGCATAAGTCTGAGTACTCTTTCCCCACCCTCCCTCCAAGTCACATGAGCAGACTACACACTTTGGTCATTTGCAGGTTATTGAAGTTCATTGCAATCATATTTAGGAAACAAGGGAAAGGCCTCCAGCCACAGGTCACCCACTGGGACTTTCAAAGCATGTGTGCAACCTCTCCTTCCCTTGCTGCTTGTCCATTGCAACGCATGTTGAGGTGGTTGCTTACTCCACTTCCTGGCATCAGAGCCATAACACTTCACAGTGATTGGGAACCAGTTTGCAATCAATGACTTTTGGGAATGGTTCGGTTGTTATATCTGTTTGCATCCTGTTCCATAACCCTTTTAAACCAGTTCTCAATCTGTGACATTTTGAACTGGTTCAATCATTTTGTCTTTTCAGGCTTATAGAATGGCTTGATTTAGTGCAAGACAAGAAAAACCTAAATGTCCCCATTATAAGCAGGGACAGGATAATTTGAATAGGTCTTAGCAGTGTTGCTGCTCGCATCTAGGATAAGCTAATCTGGGGAAGATGTAGCCAGAGTAGGGAGGATGTAGCCCAAGTAGGGAGGAAAAACACAACTGGTCATTCCCTTTATTACAGAGGTATGGAAAGGCACTTAGATATATCTGGGAAAGAGTCGGGTCCACTTGAACCATTGTACATGAGAAAGTCTTGCTGCTGCATGTGATTTGGGATTGGGTTCACTATGAGGTAAGGCACTGGGTTCACTATGAGGTAAGGCAGCTCAGTACAGACTCAGTCAAAATTAGTTTCCTTCTTTTCCTGGAGAAGTCCCTTTGGAGTCAAAGGGACAATGAATCTTTAGAAGACAGAGAGCCCTTTGGCATCATTCCCTAGAAGTGAAGCACATAGGTCCAGCCTAGGCACGTCTACACATGACACTACATTGCTGTAGCATCCACAGGTGTCGACACATGGCCAGCAGTTACTTTGTAGTGGTGTACCATTATAGCGTGCCACTATGCTGAAGTAGCTGCTAAGAAGAACCATGTACCATGCGTGTGGCACAGTATGGGCTGCTACTGTGCTGTGCTTTAGTACTTCCAAAAGTACTTCCAAAAGGAAGTAGCAAAGTATGACTCAGTAACAACCTTGCTATAGGGCAACGTGTAGACACCCTCTGTGTAGCTACATGTATATGTTGGGAGTAAAAATTATGTAAAATGAAACTGCAGTGTGCCAGCACTTGATACCCCCTTCTGGCATGTATACCAACTGCAGGAAGTGCCATTTCTAAGATAGCTTTCAGAAGTTTAAATATTTTGGGAGCTTCTATAATTATTTAGCATAAAGAAAAAGTTTATTTCCTTTAAAGATAATTTTTCAAAACTGTAAATTTTGTTTGCTTGGAGAAAAGCATTTAATAAAATATGTCCTGTGGAGTACAGTGCCACTTGTGTACAATAAACTGATTATTGGAATGATAAGGCTGGCATTTGCTACTATTGCTGCAGTGACTGTTTGGGACATGATGGATTTTGTTTGGAGACCACGCTACTGGCTTTACTGAGACAAAAGTACTGGAGTCATTGGAGGTTTTGTTGCAGACACACTGGCTTAAGATAGTTTTCCAGAGGATTCGTTACCCTGATTTCTAACACCGTGGCATGTGTGTGTCAAGTTAACAAAGGACCCTCTGTTTTCTTAGGTGTAGTGACTGTAGATCCCAAGTAAAGGAGCTCTGTCTTACTTGAAAGAAGTACATTTTGTGTAGGATGCCCATGAAACCTCTAGTATGGAAAAAACTTGCTACTTATAAAGCCTGTTGAATAAGTTCATAATTTTCCTTTCAGAATGCAACTTAAACAAGAATCCATGCATACTTAAGCAAAATCACCTAAGCTAGATATATTATTTTAGCTTATAACTTTATATTTTAAGTTTTTAGAAATGATTTAGTCCAAGGAAGAATTTAACTAATTGTTTTGAGCTGTATATGGGGGAAAGACTAAATATTACCACTAAGCCTTTAAATGAAGTTGGGCTTATAAGGCAACTTGAAGAGACTGCCTCAAATATATAGCCTGGCTTCACCTCACTTAGGCAGACTTAGGTGAAGCAACTGTTTTTGTTTGCTCATCAAGTGACCATTTTAACTAGGCTTCTGCATGCTTTTCTTTCAGTTGAAATTTAGAAATACTCATCTCTGTTGTAAGTACCTTTGCTAAATGGATGGTGTATCTTTTTAAGGAATACATCTCTGCTTAATGAAGAATATGACTGAAAAAAATTAACAAGTTCAGCTTACAGAACATGAGTTAATTTTAATAAACGTAATTGCAGCGTTGCATTTCAGCATCCAGTGAACATCTCCAGTATTTTCTAATAGGGGAGCTGTAGTGCCACTTTTGACTCTGCATCAAAAATGTTAATGCCTATACAAGGCGTACTTTGGAAAAATGACTTTGTTAAAATATCACCTTCCTACTTGATGCCTTTTTGTGTGCTTGTATATTCAGAGTTTGATTTAATTTCTCTAAAGACAAAAATGTGCTTTGATTCCTTCTGACCTCCCAAAGCCGATGCTTTCACCTATAGGTGAAAGTGATTCAGGTGCTATTCTGCTATGTTAAATAAAATTATTTATAGTATTTCTGCTTAAATCTTTGTAAAACCTTGCTGAAAGCACGGCACTTTCTGAGACTGAATTAAAGGTATTGTTAGCCTGCAATATTTTTTATAAAGGTAAGACGATCCCAGCGTACTCTCTTAACCGAGATTGAATTTACACATTTAGAAATAAGGGAAATGTTTTGTTTCCATATTTGAGGAGTTGAGTATCAGTACATATGGATCCTTAGCAGTTATGTTAGTCACTTGTCATGGAAATGCACTACAAAATTACTTCTGTAAAGGGTGACTGATCCAGCATGCATTGCACTGAAGTAAGGTACTATGATAGTGATTTTTGTTAGTCTTACGTGAAGTCAGGGGAATTGATTTTGGTAGGGATTAGATAAAGATCTATTGTTTATTTGCTCTGTTGAGTATTTTTACAGAATCCATTCCAAAATATCTGAAATAAATTTCCCTGTGAATGGTGGGGGAGGGTTTTTTGGAAACATCCAGAATGTACTGGAAGTCTAATCTAATTGCTCTTGCCTTCATGACTTGTTTTTTTCCTCCAATAGGTCTCTTCAAGACAATGGGGACCAGAAAGTTGAAAATAAGATAGAAGAGGTTAGTTTCCTAGGTGTATAATAATCTTCTTTTGCCCTTGTTTTCTTCCCCATTTGTTGTTTTCCCTCTGATCAGAATATTTTACCTTCTTTCCTATTTTCCACTAATATAAGATTCAGCATACTTCTTGCATCTACGTTGTTCTTCATTGTTATGTACCCAACTTCTGGCACTAATCAATAACTTTGTTTTCCCTCAGAAAATCTTAAATCCAGTTCTGTTTGTCATAAGGTCCTGCTGGGAATTAAGCCTTTTTTACTAAATTCAGGATTGCTGTACTAATTACTTTCTCTACCACCTCTGAAAAAAAAACCAAGTAAATTTAATGAGTTTTTACAGTTTTTAACTTTGAACCTATGAACATTGTTTTGTATCTAACCCATAACCATGTTAATGAGTTGTTAGTGGTGAAATATTACCATGATGGACTTCATAGAAAAACCTAATGGTTCTTTATACTAGGCATCCAGTCCAGTAATACTGAAAAAGTAAAATTTAGCTGGCATATATGGAGATCCTTTATACAATGTGGTACCTATTTTGTGTGACCACATTTTGAGGTGAGGGTGTCAGCAGGGTATATTTCTAATTTGTCAGTCTCTCAGGTGGATTTCAAGAGAACTGTATAGCAATTGTCACTTTGAAATGTTGATTTCAGTAGGCTTTGTTTCTCTCTTATGCCTGTTCCGTGTAAGCAACCTCAGTAGGAGTTTTTGGATTTGGAAATGCCTTTTTTAAGACTGATCAGACATAAAATGCTTTGGGTACCCAATATGCAAAAGTTACTGTAGAATCTCTTAGGTAAAGGTTCTCTACATCTTTCCAGAACTAGACATAAGTTGTGGTGGGACTACTTCACAAGTGACTCAAATGGTTTCACTTAAGGTACTAATCAATGTGAGTCAAGTTACTGAACTAGGTTTTTAATGAGCCTAAATTACTGTAGTCTGCTTGTTAACACAAACATGTTTGTTTTAGTCTTTGGACAAAGAACTGTCCAAATCTAACCCATTGTTTGGGTAGCAAAAATTAATTTGTTGAAAATTAATTTGTTGTTAGTAGTCAATACTTTTTGTGCCATCTCTGGAGATCCCTAAAGATATACTATCAGCTTATGTTTGGGTCCAAATTTAAATTTTAAAGCCTGAGGCCAAGAAAAAGACCTGATTTTCTTACACACCATATGCTTGCAAAATAATACGCACACCTTGCTTAGGGAAGGTAGAATGAAGAGGGGAAAAAAAATTTTTTTTTTTAGTGTTCCCTGCTATAACACAAGCTCACCAAAAGCTGCTGCCAGTATGACAGTGGTAGTTTTAAAGCTTGAACTCTGGAGTTGGCAGGAGAGGGCAGAACTGGACTCCGCTTCTCCTGCATGAGCCCAGGAAAACAGCACAGCCTTTGGCTGCCCTTACAGTGTTTTGCATGCCTCCATCCCAGTCCAGAAATAAGTCTTCCAGTTGAAAACGTACAACCCAATTTGGGATGGCTGATTTTTGGGGAAAAGGTATATATGGCATGCAAGTAAATGAGTTCCAAAACTGATTCCCACTATTTGAAACTTCAGTTTAGCATTGCATTATTAATGCACTGCTTGTTCATGCTGAGAGAAATGTAAGAAGTTAAACTAGTTTATATATTAATGCTTCTGTGACTTTTTTGCATTTCTTTTAATAGGATATGGTGATTAAAAAACTAGCTGACAAAATGTATTTATTCATTTCATTTATATGCTGCCTTTCCCAGCAAAGTCTTAGGGTGACCGAGGTGTTTACAAAATAATGTTACATTTTGAACACCTCCGCCCCCCCCAACCATTTATTTAAATCTGGGGAATGGACTGCTTGTAGCTCTTCAGTGTCCTCTGGTAATTTAGTCTTGGTATGATGGCTGTATTTTAGCATGTGCAATTATATTCTGTCCTCATATGTTTCCCCCAAATTACAAATAGGGTATTCCAGCTGCCGTCCTAAACAGTAACAGGTGTTGCTTTCTTCTTTCCTTTGGCTTATCTGAGGCAAATGACTGGAGAAATGAGCGAATGACTGGCTAGTCTGCAGTGCTACAGAGAAGGACCTGGAGGTCGAATACGAGCTGAATCTGAGCATGCTTTTGTTGGGGTGGGGGAAGGCCAACAGTATACTGGATTGTATTAACAGAAGTGTCACTTGCAAAACTAGGAAGTGTTTCTTCTGTTCTGTTGGGCATTACTGAGGTCTCACCTGGAGAGTTTTTGTCTCCATACTTCAAGAAGGCTGTGGAAAGACTGGAGAGTCCAGGTGAGCAACAAAAATGATTAGGGGCCTTGGAATCATGACTTAAGAGAATAGTCTGAAAGAACTAGGGTTATTTAGTCTGGAGAACAGAAGACTGAAGGGGACTTGGTAACAGCTTTCAAATACATCAATGAAGATGGAGATGGGCTTTTCTCTATGGCTGTAGGAGTCAGGGCAAGGAGTAATGGCCTCAAGCTGCAGCAGAGGAAATTTAGGTTGGAAGATTAGGAGGAACTTTCTGACTGAGGATGATCAAGCATTGGAACAGGCTACTAGAGAAGTTATGGAATCTCCATCCCTGGAAATTTTCAAGAGTAGGTTGGGCAGACCCTTGACTGTCTGTCCAACCACGGGTGATCAGGGGTGATCCAGCCTTGATCAGGGGGCTGGACTAGATGACTCTGTGAGATCCCTTCCATCCCTGCTTTCCTGTGATCCTAAACTGTTTCTTTCTGTAATCCTCTATTTCCCTGCATGAAAAAGGTGGCACTAGTACTGATCTCAATTATTACTTCAGAGTGCAACTGTACATGCTTGATGTGTTGTTTACAGTGGTAGACTAAGTGATTTTTCTGTACACATAGTAGGTTTTTTTTATATCAGATTTATTTCTTTCTTGTTTAAAAAAAAAGTGTTGGTATCTCTTGGCTCACAAAGTACTGCATAAAATGTAAGTTGTTCTCTTTAGCTGGACTATTTTGATTGTAGTTATTAAGATGAAATGCATCTTATCCATCCTTATCCCAAAATATTTTTACATGGGTATTTTTTGACCTGTAAATCCCTGTATCTTGGCTTTAAAGAACTAATTTTATTCTTGGTTTAGGCTATTGCACCACTGAGAGAGAAAATCAAAGACCTGGAAAAAAGGTATGTTTGTTCTGCAGTTTGGGGAACTTCATCAATAGAGCCAAATTTCTGGTTTTCCCTGACCAAGCCTCCTGATCTTGAGTTTGACACGTGTGCATTTTGTATATAAGCTCAGCAATGAGATATTTCTCCTTCGTAAATCAGATGTAAGGCTTTTATTTTTTTTTTCCTGGGATTGAAAGGTTTAACAATGCGCAGGATGAGTGACCCCACTGAAATAAATGGAACTACTCGCTCCTTTTTTTTTTAGACTGAAACTCCCATGCAAAAATTTGGTTTTTTGGGTCCCTGTAGGACATGTAAGCAGCACTCTGAATAAGCATAAATGATATGAACTTGGAACATTATTTTAGACCCTCTGTTTGTTTCTGGCAAACAGCTATTATGAAAGGCAGTCTTATGAAGGTTTGTGATCTGCCCTAAACTGACAGTGCTGATAAGCACATTTGAATTCACATGAGATTCTGCCTATCACTGTGCTTCTTCCATGGAATCATGCTTCTCATGGTAGGAAAACATGCACAGTATTCACATGGTTTCAAAGGTGCTGCATGCTTTTCTCTCAGCAGCACATATAATTTTCTATTTTGTGCTTAAAACACAGATGTAATTTTCTACATCTGATTGACTGTTTTCATTTTTTTACTACAAGTGTAATCCTTCCTTACTGAACTCTCCAATAAGTACTAATTTGCTTGATCAGATTGGATGACCTTGGTGCAAACATTCCTTATATGTTGGGTCACCATTAACTATTGTAAACCATGTTGTCATACTTACTAAACTGTAATCATGAACAAATAAAAAAGTAATGATGTGTGTATGAAGTTGTCCTGACTTTTCTCTCTGCCCATTTGATTTTTACCATTTGATAATTTATTTAATCTTTAGCTGTAATGAGTGAGGTTTGTGTGTCCTTGATTTGTGCTGCTCTTAATTCAGACATCACTGTTGTCACTCATGAATGGGATATGGATTATAATAGCTTGATCAACAGTTTGTTTTGGGGCAATTGTCAAATGAAGTTTTAGTTCTCCCTGAATCAGAGCCTGAAGGTTAATATCTTCTCAAGGTGCTAATGCAGGGTGTTTCATTTTGAATAGTGCTTGCAATGTGCCGTTTAATGTAGTAAATTTCAAATGTTAGCAGTATCTCCCTGCCAGTGAGGGGAAAATGCTAAATTTTCTAGTTTTCCCTAGGAGTCTGCTTTTGTGTTGATAATTTCACAAGATAAAAGATGAATTCTTTGGTTTTGTATCTGTGCAGTTATTTATTCATATGCAAAGTGAGTATAAACTGTTATTGCCATTGCCATCAGAGATGTAAATAATTACCAAGGGTAGTTATGAACCTGTAGTTAAAGGACTGAGACTGATGAGTAGTAAGTAGAAGTGCACCGATACATTGGTCCGATATCGGATTGGCACCAGTATAAAGAAAATGGATTGTATTGGAAATCAGCTTGATGTGGCAGATAATTTGGCCAGTAAATGCCCGTGCATGTGTGCAGCCACGGTGCAGCATGTAGGCAGCGAGGAGCACAGCCCAGGAGCTTTCAGAGCTGTGTGTAACTGGTAAGTCTGGTGCGATGGAAGGGGTATGGGGGGTGGGCAGATGAAGGCCTCTGCAGTGAGGGAGAAGTGGGGCAGGGGAAGGTGCGGGACGGAGCTGCAGCATGTCTTGTCTGGGGGGTGGAGGTGGCTCCCACTGCTGCATGCTGCTCATCTAGGAGCCGCTGATCTGGTGGCTCCCGCTGGTCTGGTGACTCCTGCTGCTGCTCCCTCATCCAGGAGGGCACTGGGGGGAGGTGTGCCCCTGGATCTGCTCAGGGTGTGCTGGGGCTGTGCAGGGCTCTTCTTGATCTGCCCCTCCACACCCCTTCCCTCCCCTTCCACCATACCAGACTTACCAGCTGCACACTGCTCTCCAAGCTGCTGGGCTGGTATTGGAAATCAAATCAGTATCGGCCGATACGCCTCCTTAAAAACCTTTTACCGGTATCAGCCCCAAAAATCTCTATCGATGTACCCCTAGTAGTAAGAGGAAGCTGTAGTTAGAAGACTGAGACTGATGTCATGAGTAATAGAAACTTCTTTATACTGTAGTCCATTTGGGTATAAAGGCTTTTCATTGTCCATAGGTTGACAAACCTGAAGGCAGTTCATTCTGCTTCCTTTAGTATTAATCTCCTGGCAAAACATTGTTAAACTGAGGCTTAGTTTAAGGGTATAAATCAGTAAATAATTCAGAAGTAAAAAAGTCACTGGAATGGCGGAGTTGCCCATACCAAGCCTTAAGAATACAGGGAATTTAGAATTAAATGTTAAGAACCACGTAGTTAAAAGCATGAACACTTACAGTTCAATCACCCAAATAGCTTGACCTCTGTTTCTAGTAGTGATGATCTGTGAATAACACAAGACTTGTCATTTTCTTCTCACACTTTTTTTTTTTTTTCCCCTCAGCCCATTCTTCTTGTTACAGTTTGGGGCAAAGAAGTTTGTTTTCTACTGGGGACCCTTGTTAGTATTGAGGTGTATTTGAGTGTGAAGATTTTGTTACCTCTACCCCCTGTATAGAGAACAACAGCATTTTTCCTTAGTCTCATAAGGATCCTAATTGAGGAAGTATTGTGGGTGAAAAGGAGGCAGGCCTATGCCTGGTGCCTTAGAACCAGAACCAGAGTTAATCCAGTGGTCATCTGCAGATGTAAATGTAATCTGTTAGTGTGAACCTTTGGCATATGTGCAGTCTCACTTACTATATACCCGAACAAATTTTTGCCTGCAAGAAAACAAGAGTGGAAGAATAACTATTGAGTTACCACTAAGGTCACAGCAACATTTACTTAAGAACATGAGCTATTGAAGTATTGGCAAGACTAAACTAAGTGACTAATTGTTACTTAGTTGCAAGTCATATGTTGCCATAATAGAACAAGCAAATAGGTGAAAAATAAGTTGTAAGATCTGAAAGCTCCCCCTACCCTAGTGCAAGAAAACCTTTGAGCTTCAGTTTTATATGCTTATGATTTATGGCTGCTTGTGGATGTTAAAAAAATTTAAATGTAAAAAAAGATGCTTTATTTGAAACTCAGCGTGCTCCTGTGACAAGCCCAGCACATACCAAGGAGAGGTATCGCATTAGTTGGACCCAGCTCACCCAACATCTGTATAGACTGTGTGGCAGGGCACTGTTAGTGCCTGCCACTTTAAGGGCCTGAAGCCAGCAGCTGGCAGGTGCCTGATTAGGGCAGCCATTTTGGATCTAGGGCTGCCCATAGAAACAGGGCATTTTGCTGCTGGAAGGCCATGCCACAACATCACCTGGCTCCAGGGCTGCTGGTATCAACCTGGAGGTAAGGGCAAAAGCTGTAGGGGATGGTCAGGAGGCTCCTGGTCCTGGGTACCACCTAAAACTGCACCCTGATGGGAGTGGGTGGCCTGGTGGGGCTGTCAGTGGTGTGGGAGCCCCCAGGAAATGCCAGGCCAGTTACCGCCTGATGGGAGTGAAAGGTGGGTTGGAGTGCCTTAACCCCAGCTCCCACCTTTGGGTGGATCAAGTGACACTGGAGGAATAGGAGGCCAGGCACGGCTACGGCCACCTGAGCCCACCCTAAGAGGGAAGCCCCGTGGCCCTGAGTAGAGGGGGCATTGTGTAAGTTCTCAGAGTAGCACCATGACCTGCTGCTCCACGAAGGTAGTGAGAGTCCCCTGTGAGACCCTGGAGCACCAGTATTATTCATCTCCCCACATCCAGGAAGGGGACCTGGAGAGAGTGTGGGGCAAGTGAGGCCAGAGGTGGAGTGCCCCCTTGACTGGTCCATGCTGGGGCTAGGACCAAGAAGGTCAAAAAGACCAGGTGCCCACCGCAAGGGGCACTCAGAGTTGTGGGCCTGGGGCCCTGCCTGGCCTTGGAGGTGAGGCCAGGGCCTATGTGTGGCCAAAGGTCCTGAGGAGGGACCACACCCAAGAGGGGAGCCAGCTACAGGGAGCTCGGCAGCCTGAAAGAAGGCAGCGTACACTGCCTGAGCGGAGAGATCAAAGAAGGGTCCTGCCAGGTGGATTCTGAAGCTGAGTGTGGGGCTGGTATGATTAATAACATCTGGATGCCATCTGCGAGGCTTGGGCCACGGTGTAGGGGAGGTATGGAGCCATGGACAGCCCCAAACATTGGGGGTACACTAATGGGCAGCCTCCTGCATTATTTAACAACTTTTCATTATTCCAGCAAGGCGTAGAGGGTGAGATAGGCGGGCAGCATGCCCAAAGACAGGTGGGGAGCTAGCTGTGGCTAGCGGGGATCCCTGTGATGCCACAGACTGGATGCTTTAGTGGGGAGTTTTTGGTGCTTTTATCTAATAGCTGATTCACTCAGCTTGAGATAAAAGCACCCAAAAGCCCTGCTGAAGTGCTTGATCTATACAGGTGCTGTGTAGCCAAGTTGAAATAGCGTGCTGCTTCTTCCAGTAAAGTGTGTGGGTTTGTTTTGTTTTGTTTTTTTGAGGGGGGTTAAACATCTGCAAGCAGCCAATAGGATTATTGTACTATTAGAAGTGAGTATCCATGGCTTATTTGTATGTGACTATTTTAAGTTGTTTTGACAGGTTTTTTGAGCTATTTCTGGGGAAAATCTCCTAAACTCTCTTATTAAGTAGCTCTACAGTAAGTTTCTTGGGATGACTAAAATAGAATTTTCCTTGACTTTTTAATATAAACATTTAAAACAAGAAATGGAAAAGAGAAGTGTATGACGTTGGGGGTACTGAATAATTTTTTTAAATTCTTTATTTTTTCTTTACTCCCTTGTTTTTGGGGATTTTTTGTTAGGTCAAAAATGAAGGGAAAAAAATCTAAAAATAATTGCCTCTTAGATTAATGTAATGCATTTTCTCTTATCCCATATATACCTTGTCCTCAAAAATCAGCCCTCCAAAATTGGGCTGTTTGTCTTGGTAGGGAAGCTGGTTTTCTTTGCCAAAATAGAAGAAGCACAAAGACACCATGTTGCAATATGACTGCCAGCTTCTCTGTCAGCAAGCAAGCACTAGGGATGGAGTTCAGTGTTAACCTTTTCACAGCTGCTCTCAGCTCACTGGCTAAGAGAAGCTGACAGCTGTTTCCATTAAAAAGCCAGCTGTAGGCCATGATTCTGGAAATACGCCAGCATGTAAGCACATGCACACATTCTGCCTTCCAGAACAAGGTGTGTGTCTTATCTGCGGGGCATATGGTATGTGAGAAAATACATTGATTTTTAAACCAGTACAGTAGTATCTGTATAAGGTTTTATAAGTAAGTACTAAATCTGCATACTGTACATGCATGGTAATACAAGTGTAATTGAAACTCCTGTAATTTTTAACTTAAATGTAACAAGATTAAAGTTTAAAATAGTTTAGCATGGTTTTATGTAGCTGTAGGAGCATTCAAACATCATAGTTACAATGTAACAGTTGTCTTGTGTAGCAATTGCTCCTCCTTCCTCCCTCTCCAAGACACATACTTAAAGCAGCAAAGAGTTGCATCTGTCCTCAGCCTTTACAACCTGATCTTCTGAGATACTGTAATTGCTGCCATTCCCTTAGCTTTCCATAGATGGAGGCTGTGATGATTTTTGTTTAAGATCAAGCAAGGAGAAAAATATATGATTAACTCCTAAGATAAAATGTACAGGGATATTATTTTTGGGTTTTTTATCACATTCCATTATTTTATTTTATTTGCATTTATTTTTAGTACATTTAGGGCAACTTCTCATGTCTGCTCAGATTCCTATAGATTCCTCTCTAAGAGAGTGGTAGCAATTTGAAAATTTTGTCAGGGTAAATGTATTTAGATTTTACCTTTCAGTGGGTGGTACACTATGCTATAAATGTAGTGGGGTCATTTTTGTGACAATTGCTGATTTATCCTTTGTATTTCTTCTAACAGCAAAAGTGAAACGACTAATTTTTTCTTTGGTTTGAAATGTTCTGTAGTTTCACTCAGAAGTACCCACCGGTGAAATTTCTATCAGAAAAGGACCGTAAGAGAATTCTGGTAAGTTAGTATTTTATCAGGGTTCCTGCTCTTGAAATAAGAAGTGTTGGTATAGAGTTTTATGACTCTTGGATTAGTTAAAAGAAATGACAGAAGTGGTAACAGTTTTGGTGCTATATAGTTCAGTAGGAGCCAGTTTATTCCTTTTTGTCCTGTACTAGTGAAGTGCTCAAACACGGCATGTGGGTAATAGGCTTGGGCTCTCAACAGAAGTTGTCTTTTACCAATGAAGTAGTTGCTGTCATGGTAGTGTCATGGAGCTACACTGGGTCTGATCTGTGTTTACAAAAGGGTACTTGACTACCTGCAGCTGTTGGAAACTTCTTGAGACTGGGAGCCATTTGAAAAAGGGCTGATATTTAGAAAATGCAAATTAATGTCATGACAACATTCGGAGTTCCCTAAGCTGGACTGGTAGCCCTCTTTCCATCCTGTTATATGAAGAAAGGGCATGTATAAAATACAGGTTCCCCATCTTCAGTAATCAGCAATCCTCTCTTGCCTCTACAGGATCCCTAAGTACAGATAATCTTCTTGGGTATGCTAAGGGAAGGAAAGGACATGATTTGTCAGGGAGAACCATGACCAGGGCATGAATGCACTTCATTGAAGGTTCTGCAAAGGTCCCTAATTGCTACTGAAACAGGATTGAAGTTCGCTGTGTCCCCAGATTTTTTTTCTTTTTTGAGGCCACCCTGTGATGCAGATATGAATTTGTTCTGTAGTTTCGAAGGGGTAGAGAGAAATGCAAATTTTGTAGAACGTACAGAAGTTTCTGCTCTTCTGTTTAGTGCTAATACAGATCCATGTCATTAAATGCCATTAAGTTTGACTTGCCTAGTATTCTTTTTGCTCTCATCTCTTCACCATTTA
This sequence comes from Crocodylus porosus, assembly GCF_001723895.1. NCBI lineage: Eukaryota > Metazoa > Chordata > Crocodylia > Crocodylidae > Crocodylus > Crocodylus porosus. Next base: position 89,765,849 of record NW_017728906.1, on the reverse strand, counting down.
GAAAATTGAGTGGCGTGAAAACAAGCAGCCTGCTTTATCTCTTAAAATTAAATTTCCAGAGCCTAGATAATGGCATTTATATATTATGAACACAACTTTCTGGAACCTTCTATCAGTTTTATGCAAACATTCACAAAAGGAATAAAGAAAAGCTAAGCTAAGAGAATGTGGCTTGCAGTATTTTCTGCTATTTTCAATATAGCTATAACAGAAACACACAATGCAATAAGTTTAAAGGTAACCATTTATAGGTCTTCTGCTTCTTCTGTTGTAGAAGTTGAGAAGTGGGTACTGAATTAAAGTGCAACGACAGCCTTTTTGGCTTTCTTTAGTTTGAGTGCTTGGTTTTAAATGTAGAATTTTTTTAATGCGACTGAAAGATATATAGCAGGCTTATTAACAAGGTAACAAATTCTTTAAATAGCTGTGTTGAGAGAGCTAAAAACTGTTTTGCTTCAATTCTGGGTACAAGTGGGCAGAAGAATGCCTGTCACACATACAGACAGGTAAATAGTTTTTCAGCCTGTGTAGCGAGAGAGGGTGATTTTAAAGCTAGAGCTAAGTCAGGGAAATAATCCTGGTCATTCATATCTTTTTCTGGAGGGAGCCTCATGACCTCAGTTCAGTTTCTGTGCCAAGCTCAGGTTGATGGTTTCACTGTGCTGGGACCTAAAGGAAGAAGTATCATGTTAGAGATCCTGAACTAATCTTTGAATTCGGTGAGATGCAAGTTTAGAAAGCAGCACAAAGAAATTACACGTTCAGTGATCTCATACCATGCAGAAGAGCTTCTTCATCTTTTTTGCCTGTACTCTGAAATCTCTAGTTCCTAGTTTGCTTCCAGGTGCAGTTCTAGATGGCGTTTAACTCATAAGAACCTTTAAGGTAATCAGTAGCCTAACCTATATAGACAACTGTTCTAATCATATGGTTGTCCAGTTGTTGAGATCATTCATCCTGACACTTCCTGTACTTGTACATTTTTAGGACTAGACAATTTGCAGTTCAGGGCCCCTCAATTAAAGTTTATTCCTGACTACCTTTGTCTAAAAGAGTCCAAGTCTATTGAACTCATGCCATGCTTCAAGGCCTGACTGTTTACTCATGCTGTCTTTAAGTAGATGAATAGGCAGTGAGCATTTTTTTTTTTTTTTTTTTTTTTTTTTTAGTAATTGGAATTTTTATTAACTTTATAAATGATAATGTCAACTTGGGATTATTATTGTCTGTACTTTGCCCAAATTGATTGTGGTGCACCTATACAATATATGAAACTTCATTATACTTTACATTTGGGATAGTACATGCCCTGGATCTGACTAAAAGTATCAGATAGGCCTGGCAAATATGCAGATCTTCAAGTGCTTCAGATAGAGGGAAATTGCTTTACTGAGTATTTTTAGTGCACTTTAAATGACATCAGCATTTATTAATCATTTTAGTGTCAAAATGGTTAAGTGCACCATTTCGAGAAAGTACTGTTTATATTTTAAAATTATATTTTTTCAAGTGCCAGGTTACAGCTGACAAACGAAAATTGTTGATCTAAAATATTTGGGTCTTAATAGATCATTGTTATTTGTAAGCAGTTGTATTTTAAAATGAAGTGCACCAACCCTGTTTTTAAGAATGATTGCAGAAAGTATATATAGAGTGTTTTGGTACCGTAGTCATCTTTCTCTTTTGATGTAGCCTGAAGTGGGTGAAAAAAGATTGAATGAGTGCAACAGTTGTTTACTTTTCTGGGGAAATTCAGCTCCTTTTCCAAATCACTTTTCATCTAATATTTACGGACCCCTACATCATAAATCTGTGTTTTTGCTTTATTAAAATTCTATAGCCATTTTTAAATATGACTACATTTTTAAAAAATTGTGCACTATTTCACTTTTCAAAAATGTAAAAAAACCATCCCTCAGACATGGACTCTGCAACGCGCTCTTTTTGGAAGAACTGATTTTCTAGATTTTATCGTACCAGCTCCCCTCCCAACCTTCTTTCCCCCTCCCCCGCAAGAAATTGCAAGCCCAGAAATATGTAGAATCCTCGAGCAGAAGTTGGAACTAGGTTGCCTCTTTACCTTTAGTCAGAGCATAGAACAGAGTCTTTCCCACAAATGTCTTTTGTCCTGGACAACAAAGAAAAATAAGGCGAACTCACAGAATGTAGTTTAACTAGACTGCAACTCTTTATAAGTAATACATTTTGGGACCTGTTGTATTAATAACTTCAATGCGGGACATCCTTTCTTTCTAATCCATGTCACTTGTTGAAGAACTACCTTCAGTCCCCAGTTTTAGTAAGCCTTAGTCTCAGCTTTGTTGATGAGATTATGCAACCCATCAGTCATGAGAGTTAGGGCATAGGAAAGAAGATTCTGTCCCGGCTGTGGCATAGGAACCTCATCTTCATTTCTTACATTCTTTAAGAGGTGTATTATTCTTAATCAGTATCCAGTGCTGGTGTATCAAGGAGCATGCAATACATATTTGAGTCTGTGAGGCACCAGGTATAAAAATAAAGTCTAATATCTCACTAAACATTCACTCTCTTAATTCTTCATGTTTCACTGCTGGAGTACTTAAGATGCTATTGTTGCCATACCAGCAGGTGTAAATTGCTAACGTAAAATGAAAGCAATGGGCAAATGAGAGGGGAGTTTTCATACCTTTTATAAAAGCACCGTGAACAATTATCTCCCCCTCCTGCCTCCCCCCACCCCAACCACCTTTTTGGGTCACCCCTCAGATAAATAATTTTTTATTGGTCTTTGTTACTTTCCTGATTTAAAAAAAAAAAGTTCTTACAAAGTTGATTTTGTTTGTTCAATGTCTCCAGAAAATGCTTTGTTTTTTATTGATCACAAGTGAGGGAATTTCTCTGATTAACTGAATCAGAATTATACAGTCTAACCCATACTGTACTAGTTAGATTATTATCTCATGGCCACAGCAAAACTTTTTACTCTTTTAATTTATCTGGTAAGGTTGATTAATTACTGAAGTGCACTGATGATACAGTAACTTCATGATTGGATCACCTTGTGCAGTCTGTGCAGTCACATAGTTGTATGTTGCATATGTGATATTCTATTGGATATGGACCTTTTCTTTTTTTCTGGATAACTACCTTTGACAGGGGCTATTGCTCTTCCCTTATGTAGTCTTAGAGACTGCTTGTGAAGTATAGTAGACAAGAAAGCTGTGTCTCTGTAGACATGTCCCAAAGCTTGTTGTTTGGATTGCCTTTTTTTTTTGGTGATTGCACTTTTCCTGACTTCAATGATTTACTGCACTTTAAGATTGACCAGCAAAAAGCAAAACAAACTTTGCCATTTTAATGTCATTATAAGGGAAGAGTATGAATTATTTCTCATATTGTTTGGTGTTTTTGATTTTTGTGTGTGTTTAGAATAAAATGTCAGTATCTCTCTATTCTGAAACTCTGTAGATGACAGTGGGATGAGTATGAAAGGCTGAGAGTTCAGCAATAAAGTAGGGAAGGGATTGAGGGAAGTTCAGAGCAGCTTTCATTTGTAATGCATTTATTTGGTACAAAAAAGCATGTAGTCAAAAATAGTAAACATTTCCTCTCATTTGGTTTTAAGAGAAGATAGCACTTACAAGACTTGGTTGAGATATCTGAGATGTCGTCTTTCAAAACCAAAACTAGACTTTGATATTCCTGATTTTAGAAAGATTTAAAAAGGGGAGGAGGCAACCTTAACATTTCCTCTACATCTTTCTTGTGCTGAGGATGAATCCTTTTTGTCCATCTCCTGCATACTTCTCTTTCATGCACACAACACACATACACTCACCTCCCCCAAGACTTTGCAGTGCAGAAAGGGGATGAGTCCAATTTTAAGATGAAACAAAATCCTCTGATAACCTCCAAAATTATCTATATTAATCTTTTTCCTGCCAGTAGTTAGATTTGTAAACCCTCAGTGATTAAATGAACTAGATGGAGCCTATCATGAACATTTATATTGCCTAAATAAAAATACATTAAAAATAGAAATGGAGTTGTCTCTCTGTGGTAAGCAAAGATCTGAAAGCTGCTGTTCTTCTGTCTTGTTTGTGGACTTTGTCTGGTGTCTCTGTAAAAAGAAAAAAAAATTTATACCAACTGTCCTAACGCAGATAACTGGAGGAGCAGGGTTTGTGGGTTCTCATCTTACTGACAAACTAATGATGGATGGCCATGAGGTTACAGTTGTGGACAACTTCTTTACGGGCAGGAAAAGAAATGTGGAACACTGGATCGGCCATGAGAACTTTGAACTGATTAATCATGATGTCGTAGAGCCCCTGTACATTGAAGGTAAGTAACATACTCGAATCTGGTATTCCTTGGTATCTTCAATTAATTGTATTCACCCTGCGTAGGTGTGCTTGGGTACCAGTTAGATTTACATATAGGTATGCAGATGGGTCTGTTCTGGTACCTGTTCTGTGGTCTTTCTCATCAATATTTCCTTTTTTAACGTAGTGCCCTATGAATACCTTCAACTTACAAAGAGGTTTGGTGTTTGGACTATGAGAAGAACTTCTCATTTAGATTAGGTGAGAGAGGGATCCCAAAACTAATTTTGTGTTGTAACATGAATTCACATTATGGCACATTATGATTTCCTCTGGATTAAACAGCATGTGGTGCATTGATAAGAGAGGGGTTTTTTTATTCATAGTTGAACTTTGTCCATTCTTTTTTAATTTGAAACTTTGCAGATATGCAGTGACTATGTATTTAAAAGATAAATGAAGCTGAGGCCTCATTTGCTATTCTCTTGCTGATATCTGACAGATGGAAAGGTTCAGAGAAATCTATTGTAAATATATCCCCCTAGCACTCTTTGTGAAGGGGTTTTGACAATATCAAAGCATGTAGTACCAAAATAGTTTTGTAGGCACATGGTCTTTCTGTGTTCTACCAATGTATCTGTTCAATTATTGTATATTATTTTGCTTCAGCTTCTACTGACAGAATATTGGGACAAGGATGTTATTAGCATGCTTTATTTTTGCTGCAGATACTGTTAGCTTACATCTTAGCCAGTGTAGTCTGTCAGCTTTCCTAATTTCCCTCAGCATTATTTCATTCTGATTAATTATACTTGAGCTATTTTTCAGAGACTATCAGTCTTTTAATACTGTGGCCAAATTTTGAAACCTTTAATTTAGAGGAATACCAAAAGGCTTCTGCTGCCTTTCCTTTGCTGCACACAAGAAATCAACCAGCAGTTTTTTTGTACTAACTGTACATTTTAATACAGTGTTTGGCGAGCAGTTAACTAGAATTTTCTATATATTCCAGCCCTGTTAATGAAGATGACAAGTAAAGCAAAATATTCCAAAAAGAAAATCCCTGCTTTAATTTTATATTATTTATACTCCACCTAAATCATGCTAAAGAGAATACATAAAAAAAGAGAGAGAAGGACCTGTATGCGGGCTTGTAGAGCTTGCAGTCTGAAGCTAGAGACAGAAGTTACATATAAACCGGTTTAAGTGATCATAAACTGGTTTAAACCTGTAACAGAACAAAATTTCAGTGCACATAAACCAATTTCAAAATGACTGAAACTGGTTTAAGATAAACCTGGTTGAATGTAGAATCAGTCAGACTTAACTGCTTAACTGCTTGAGGTTCGACCAGTTTATGGAACTTCTGTCCTTGACCTCTTCCTAGTTTAAGTTAAACCAGAGTCCCCCAGTATCCCAGCATGCTCTGCAGCCCTGGGCTGAGCTGGGCTATGCTGTGCTGTCTGTTTCAGAGAGCAGGGCTGGCTCTGCCCATCCACTCTCTACCCCGAGGAGTGGCTGGGGCGTGGCCAGATGCTGGCTCAGCATGGCCTCCTGAGGCGAAGGGGGCTCAGCCAGGATCTGCCTGGCCAGGGCAGAGCATCCCCTGTCAGGGTCTTCCTCTGTCCTCGCTTGCTGCTTCAAGGGTGGGGGCGTGGCCAGATGCATGCTGTCATGGCCCCTAAGGCAGAGGCAGGGAGGGGGGTTTATTTCCCCCTTCCCTCCCCTCTCCCTCCAGGACCCCAGCCAGGGCACAGCAGCACCTGTCTGGGTCCCTCCCTCTTGCTACTCGAGGGGTGGGGACTGTGGCCACCCCAAAATTCAGCTTAGCCCTCGTAGCCACCCATCCAACCCTGCCACCGCTGCTTGCCCTGCACGGGCTGCAACAGCTCTTCCTGTCCTGCTCCTGCCTGCAGCACAGCCCCTCCACTGGGAAGAGGCTTGTGCTTCCCAGGACACCAGAACAGGAGCTGGTCCCTCCTCCCTCGCTCTAGCACCCCCCAGCTTCTGGCCTGAGCCACTGCAGGCATCTGCCTGCATTTCTGGAATCCCTATTCACTTGCTTGCCAGTTCAATTTGCATAGGTTAGATTAACCTGCAAAGATTGAATCAATTTAGGCTTGGGCTTTTTCAATGTCTTTCTTAGCCTGAATGTAAAAGTGATGCAGTAAATAGAAGGAATAAACTAGATGGAGGATGAGGTAAGGAAAGACATTTAATTACAATAGATTCACTTTTGGTTTTGGGATATTGCATCTTTCAGTGGTTCCATTTGCAGTCCTGAGGTGTTGGGTTTTGTTTTTTGTGTTGTGTGTTCTTTTGGGGGTTTTTCCCCCTAGGTTATCACCTATGACCTAGATAGGGCTTTGAGCAGGAGTTTGAATGAGGCTGAACACCCAGAGATGAAAGGTTTGGGAGGACATTTCAAGCACTAACAGTTGCCTTCTCTGAGCAAGATGGTTTAATCCTTTTCTGTGGTGCCTAGCACTTATTCATTAATGAAAGCTAACTTCTGATCCACAAAGAAGAGGAAGTTCTTGATTGGCCTTTTCTTGGGTTTTAAATTTAGTCTGCATGAGCTCTCCACATATGATTTAAATGAGTTTAGGTGAGTTTGAGTTTTGCAGCAGTTTCTTCCACAAGGCCACATTGAAATCCACCTCTTTGATTCCTGATGGAGACCTGACTGAGACCTTATGAGATGAAATGACACCCAGCTTCTTGGGAATGCTTCTGATTTTAATTGACCAAGATACTAGCAGATCCCCTAAAAAAAAGATTTTACTCTCTGCTCTGTGACACTGTTGGTGTAATGGATCACTGTGTGTAGTAGTAAAGGACTTACCAAAATATAAGGCATTCATTTTAAAACCATCTGTAATGGAAACAAAGATCAGTGACTTCTTCTATTAACAAAGAGACAGACTGGGATATTGAAAAATAACAGAACTGTCCACAGAGTGTTGTCTAGGAATTCACAAAGATAGTACAAAAATGGGAGTTTGAAACTGATGTTGTATACTTGTTTTACATATATATGCATGTGTTTAAGAAATGGACAGATTTCGTCCATGTGGGGGTTTTTTGTTTTGTTTTGTTAGTAATCTAATAGTAAAAGTTTTCTAGTGTTTTTTTAATTAAAAAAAAGAACAAAAATAACACACAAGCACTTTTGGCAGCAACAGTCTCAATGGAATGAACATCTCTGGAGTGTTAGTTGTTAGTCGTTGAAGAAAATAGCATGTCGGTGCCTTGCAGTTTTTCAGCCCCAAAGGTAAGATGAAATAATAGCTGCTTAGGATCCTTTTGCCCCCATGTTTGTTTTTTTTTGTTTGTTTGTTTGTTTTTTTTAAATTTTAAGTTATAAAAATCCATAAGGATAGCAAAAGACCCCAGGATACAATCTGAGAAGGTGTTTTCAGTTATAATCATGGATCCTAGTGGTCTTTGATTGAAAAAATTCCCAATTTTCGATGAAAAAAGTAACCCCAAATCCATATTTTTCCATGATTAAAATGAAACATTACTCACAGAGAGGCAGAGGGAGAGATGTTTCATTTTAATCATGGAAAAATGTGAATTTGAAGTGAAATACTACTACTATATTGATATCTATAATAAATAATGGAAAATGTGAATTTGGGGTTACTTTTTTTCACCAAAAATTGGAGATATTTTTTTAAATCGGAGAAAACTAGGATCCCTGCTTATAATGATGCGTCTGGGTTGAACCAAATGAGATGCAGTAAAGTGTAATACCACACACCTGATTAATTTTTTCGTATTCTTTTGATTATCATACTGTCTCTGCTTTACAGTTCATATTCATTAGAAGTGGCTTTATTGATTCCCATATAAGAAACGCTTTACCTTGCTTTTTGTAAAGCAAGTTCACACTGAGAAATTTTAGGAGTTTAACACTGAAACATAATTCAAGTGGAATTTTGTGGAAAAACCATGACTCAGTTGCAGCCAAATGTTAAATTTCTGGGGAGAGTCAAGAGATGATTGCAATGCTGGGGTTCTTTAAAAGCAGTTAGTATCCCTCTATCTCCAGGGTTGCAGCTTGCAGACCATCAGTCCTGTTGTGTGCATGCTTGGAGGTGCAGACTTCTCTGAGTCAGTTCTCACAGTGAGAATGCAGTGTCTTATGCTACTGGCAAATTTGAGGGGTGTTGTGAAGGGCTGGATAGCAGTCGTCCCCCTCCTCTGGAAGCAAGCTATGGAAAGCTTCAAAACTGACCATAGTGGGATGAAGTGTGCATATTCTCCCCATCTTTATTTTAGGCTTAGTAAAAGCAGCCTGTGTAACCGGTTTAGATGTGGATATGGATGACAAAAAAGTGACAGTGAATACAAATCCTAAAAGTTGATCATTATGGTGGTTGTTACAACTGTGAGAACATCTACAGTTCTAAAGCAAAACAAACGGTGGGAGTCTACTACAGCCCTCCCAAACAGGGAGAAGAGCTTGACCAGGAATTCTTGGGTCAGCTCACAGAGGTAGTGAAGGCTAAGGATGTGGTAGTCATGGGGGACCTGAACTTCC
>NW_017728906.1:89744565-89756893 GCF_001723895.1 Crocodylus porosus | reverse complement strand
GGGTCGTTTGACCCCAGTATTCTTTCCTGCCATGGCAGGGGGTCGGACTAGATGATCTGCTCAGGTCCCTTCTGACCCTAGAAACTATGAAGCTGCATTATAATGGTGCTCTGTGCTTTCTATGCACACAGTATGATGTACCTAGTAATAGCACATTTTTGCATATTTGAGCATTTTAAAGGACCCAGCAAACATTAAGCTCTGTCTTTCAGCAGAAATCTTGTGGGCAAAATAAACCCCATACTACATGGGGAATTGAATTGAATCAGCAGTCCTTTACTGCCTGTGAAACATTATCCTTCTGTCGGAGGAAAGGGAGTAAGTGTGGAAGGCAGCCACCACCGTCATCTTAGCTTTGTTGTTTTGCATTATAGGAACATTTAATACAGGGAACCCCCCACTTATCGCTGTTTTACTTGGCACTATTTTGCTATAATGCTCATTTTAAATTGATACCTTATTTCACTATAATGTTTGCGGTTGCTAGCTTGGGTCTTTAAAAACAATTGCAGTCGCCATCTTGGGTCATCAAATACTTTTGGTTTCATTAAATACTCGTTTCACTTAACGCTTGGTTTTTCAGGAACCAATTAAGAGCACTGAGCGGGGGGTTGTAGTTTGCTCCCTGTTCATCAGAAAGTGCTAAAGATAGGTTGCAGTCTTCAGTTCTTTATAAATGATGAGTCAGTTAATCTGATTTTATGCCCATAACCACAAGTACATGATATGGTTTGAACACTTAATCATCACACCAAGCACACAGAAAAACTGTTGAAAAGGAGGCTCTTAATAGAAAAAAACAGTCACTGTGTTACTCCAGAACGTTCTTAGAAATAAACTTCAGTTAGAAAATTCTCCCCCTTCAGTCTTGATTAGATTGCTCCACTGAATCTCCAGTGAATCATGGGAGCAATTGCACATTTGGAATTTTTCTAACCTCTTACATCCCTTCACTGAAAAATTGGGCACTTCTGATAAACACCAGAGGGGAGACATTGTCTCTTGGAGTCTGACTATTGGGTTTTGACTGATTTAAATGGGGATCTTTGTGGAGTGTAATGAAAAAGCATTACAGTGCAGCTCTCAGAGATGAGGTTACTTCACACTGCAGTAGAAGTGTTTGCCTGCACTATGCACCATGTCATTTGATGCAACTGCTGGCAGTGAGTTTTTGCCAGGCACAAACTCCTCTTTGAAATGAATTGAAACCTAGATGGCACTAGTTGATTAATCAGTTACTCCCCCTTTCCCTTTTGGCTCCCCTTCCCTCCTGAATTTTTGGATTTTGATGGAAGTGGCATGTTTAGTTAACCCAGCTATTTTTTTTTCTTGATTTGATCATTGTAACAGCTCCTGGCAGGGTGATTATTAATTTCCCCAACTGTTACCAGTGCTATATATAAACAGATAACTTTTGACTTCATTTAAAGGGAGGCAATCAAGTTAAAACTTCCAGATAGCAGATAAAAGTCTAGATGATAGAAAGGTGAAGGGAATCACTGTAGCACTAAGAGCTTGAAAGCTGATTGGGGGGAAGTTGGGTTCATAGTTTCAGCTGAGAGAAATGCCAAGACTATTCTACATCTTTAGCAACAAATAAATTGGGTTTGTCAATCTGGGTTCTAGTTATCTAAATTGCTAATAGCCTATGAACATAAATTTATGTACAACTTAAATTAAGGTACTGACTTCACTGTGACTTATACAGAGCCTTAACTGAGCTTGTGCTCAAGTGCTTGGCATCCCTATTGACTGAGACTTTTGAATAAAGATTTTAATTCTTTTAAGCTGGTGTTTTCAGTAATCGTGGGTCACCTGCTCTTTGGAGATGAGCCGTTTTCACTTTAGTTTGAGCTGAGAAATAAATTAGTTGTACGTATTGTTCCTTTTCTGTCACTTAGTACAGTTTGTACTATAAAGAACTAGCATAATACTGAGATTTCAAAACCTTTGTTAAAGGATCTGGAATTTCACAGGCCGTTTTGCTGTGAATAGGGTTATTAATGTTGTTAAAGATACAGTAGGGTTATTAATGATTTTGATATTGTATCCTTGTTCTCTTCTCTTCCTTTTGATTCCCCCCTGCCAAATATTTAATTTTCATTTGACTTAATATTTGGTAATTGATGAAGATGGGGTAGTTTTGATCAAGGCAGAGGTGCAGTTTACAGAGAATAGAGAAGTAACTCAGACTCCTGTCTTCACATGAGTTGTCGTAAAGAACAGGGTTGTACCTGTTGTCAAAAAGTCTGGGTTTAATTTGAAATGGATCATAGCATTCAGGTACAGAGTGTTGATGCCTATCCTGCAGATAGGAGCCAAATGGGAGCAGTGAGCTGCAGTGTAATGACACGCTTAGGATAAGGAAACATGAGCACCAGCACAGACGCACTTATTGCCAAGGGATTTGAGGGAAAAAGTAGGTTAAATATTAGGCATGCTGTCAAAGTTGGAAAAGTCTTTTAAGCTTTGTTATCAGAGCATGTGTTTATCTTAAGTGAACGTAAGGTTTCAATATGAAAGAAATACTTATGCATTGGAGGCTTTTCATCCAGTTTAAAAGCTTAGGTCACTTAAAGGATTATTGAAAAGTAGTAAATACATCCCACAGGGGTAAATCAAGTAACTTATGCACTCTTTTGCACTTCATTGTCAAAAAGCAAAATGACAAAAGAGAGTTCAACAGAAAATTGCATGCTTGGTTTGTCAGGAGAAACTTTCATGCTCAGTGAGTCTGTGGGACTGTTTTTTCTTTAATAGGAACAGAGAATTCAGACATTTTTGACACGCTGTCTGATTGATTTAAATTAGTTAACAGATGCTAGCCCCATGGTTCATAAGCATGTCTTGCATCTGCTGTGCAACAGCAGAAGTAAATTAGTTATGCTGTCTAAGCAGGTATATACACTTAAATGAGAAATGTTTTGTCCATAAAAGTAGCTATAAGATGCCTAGGTGGACACTAGAATTGCTGGACTTGAATGGACAGTTGGAAACACTTCCTGTGATTTGGACTTTCCTTATAAAAGTTGCAGAGAAATAGAAAAGGGTTATGAATCTCATCTTCTCTCTGTGCATCCCTTTTTAAAGGTAATGAATTGTGAATAGGCCTGTGCCTTGTCTTTATTCTGCGGTGTATGAGGAATACATAGACATATGGCTCATCAATATTTTAAATCCTGATCCTGATATAGGTTTGGAAAAAAATTCAGGGATCATCAAGTGCATTCCCTATTTTTACTTTTTATTTTTGCTGAGGCATTCACTATGTGAATAGGGAAACTAATTTATGCCATTGATCTGGTGGAAGTAAAACCTACTGTGGGACCAGGGAGAGAGAAGAGGAAAAGAAAAGAGGGGTGAGATTTATTCACTCTCCATCTACTTTCTCTTTGTTTTGTGGTGTTATCTTTTTTTGCTGCCATTTAACATAAGTATGCAATTAAACAGTCTGTATAAAAGTCCTACTGTTAATCCAGTAATACCTGAGGTTGCACTAAGGCTAAGACTAAGCACTATACAGTGTTCAGTTCTCTGGCAAAGTGGGGACCAAACTTGATCCTTGTCCTAAGGTTTAAAGGTTTTTAAACTTTTATTTTTTTAATCCAGCTTTCTTTGGACATTATAAAGAAGTGAAGGGTTTGCTCATGTGGCTGACCTATTTTCTTATTATCTTAAATTTGCCTTGTGTTTGGACATAATCTACATACACACTCAGCTGAGTTCTTGTGATTTAGTTTTTTGACATCCTCTTGGGCAGCTTCTTCCTTAAACAAAAAAAGGCTATAGGATACTCTGAACTGATTATGATGGTCAGTGCTAGAAGACCATCTTTCTATCGTGCTTAGCACTGTAATAAAGGACACAAAATGTAAAAACAGGTGAACCGGCTCTGTGGAATCTTTGGCTTGTGATTTTACAGCTGTTTTCAGCTAAGGCATCTTTGTACATTCTTTGTTTTATTGCTAACAAACCACTTTTAGTCATCTTCAACCTTCATATTCCTGTTTCATGTGATTTAAACCTGTTACATTAGGCAGCCTCCAGTTTTGAGACCCTCCAAAGTTTCTTTCTTCCATTTCTGTAGAAAGAACACTCTTTACTAAACAAACTGGTAAAATTGCTCCCTTGAATGGTCTTGTATTTTCATGGCTGTGCTGCATTGGACAATTAGTGAAAGGTTCTTTTCTGTTCTGTAAATTTGTACTTTTATTTCATTTTCTTTCCTGAGCTGGCTATTTTATTACAGGCTCTGAAATAATACCGTCTTTGTAGAACAGTAGTACTCAACCTTTTGGCCCAATGAGCAAAGTGAGTGCATGGGGCTGGTCCATGGGTTAGATCAGACCCTGTGCCTCAGGATTGGGCCGACACACCTGGATCTAGACCATGGTGTTCTTGCCTGACCCCACATGATGAGATTGGGGCCCTGGGACCCTGTGCTACCTCTGCCCAGACAACATGCCAGGTTTGGGCTCTGGGGCCCCATGCTGTCTCCATTTAACCCAGTTCTCTACGATTGTACCCTATGCACCAGGTCTAACACACAGAGCCATGGCCCATGGGGCTTTCCATGGACCCACAGGGAGACCCACCTTCACTGAAAAAGATAGTGCTTGTTTGGAAAATGAATTATTGGTCACCAGCAGATGTACTTGTCTGATGACAAATGTGTTAACCCCAGCTTGCACATAGCTAGATACTTAATTCTTTGTTTTGCTTAACCAGGTGGACCAAATGAGAAAGTGAGCCAGGGTAGAAGTAGTATGTATATGATTTCCCCCACTCGATCACCACGGTGCATTAGATCCTAGTCTGGAACTAAAAATAAACACCTACCCCCTGCAGTCTGCTGTACAAGAGTGCATACTCTGGAGAGGGAAAAATGAAGAGTTAAGACTTCAGGCTGTGTATTGAATGATTGTAGGTCTATTAATTTCAGATTCAGTAGGTTTTGTCTTGTTAAACAGCTACAATAATGTTAATTTACAAAAGTGGTTGTGTGGTCTTAAATGTATGTACATTGGAGACAAAATATGTTCTGAAAAGGAGGTTACTATGCTCTGTGTCACTGTGGCTAGGTTGTTACTAGTACTGTAACTGGGTTGTTTAATGCAGGTGTCTACTTTGGAGATGGCCTGCATCAGTTACTAACCTTCAGATTACGTGGTGCTAGGCATTATATAATTAAAAATAATTATGACTTATGAAGGATGGTACTGTTCCATGTGCGCTCCCAGAGAACAATAGGGAAGGTAGTACTTGATACTGCTGGAATAAAGGCACAACCTAGCCTCTGTATCTTGAGTTTTCCCCAAGTACTAGTATTATTGGTACTAGAATATAAGCACACTGTTCGTTACTATTACTGTTACTGTTTTGCTATCAAATCTGCACAGTTTCCAAGTCAGGGCCCAACATTTTTTCTAGGTATTGTAACTAAGGATTCCTGGTATCTGAAAACTGAGCTGTTGTTTCTCTGTAGTACATCATCAGAAATGCATCCTGAAAGCATCTTAAAGCTGAGGGTAGAAGGGACTGAATAAAATACAGCTTGCTCTTCTGCTGTTGAATTGAAGTCTCCACATTGGTGGTAGCAGTAAAATGTTTTAATCCTAAAATGTTAGGGTAACTTCAGTTTCCTCCATGGAGATAAAGAGAGCAATTTGCAATTCTGTAGCATTCCAGAATGCATCACTCCAAACCACCCCCACCCCCCAGCAGGAGAGAACTCAGGTTTCCTGGCTCCCAGACACATTCTTGCTTGCCATCCCTCTAGGGCTGTGCAGGCAAGAAATGATTTAACCCTTAGTGCAGGGGTGGGCAATTATTTTGGCTAGAGAACTGCTTAACTTGTTATGGTGAGCTGTCAAGGGCTGCAAAGGTAGCCCTGCTCTCTGGTCACCATCTTAGAACCGGAAGTTTGTCCATTCCTTCCCCCCTTGCCCCCAGAAGTATTCCTTTTGGCTAGAGGTTTGCCATCTTGGAACTGGAAAAAAACCCCAACAAATTATATTCTAAAAATCAAACAACATGCATTAATTTGATTTAAAAAAATATTTGTTTCCTGATTTATGTTTGTGTAGTGTACATAGAGGTTATTGCACAACAGCTTAAAATGACATCTGTCTTCTGTATATTGTGGGGGGGAGGTGGAGGGTATGGGTGGTTGGATGCATAAGGCTAAGGTGATCCAAACCCTTTTCTGACTGTCCCCCAGCTGTGACTTGCCACTAGAGGGCTGTAAGCCAGGGCAGGCTTCTATCCCTGCTCTAGGTGTGGGGGTGTGAAAGATGAGTTGGGTGGGGGTGGGGTGGGAGCATGAAGCTAGGAGGTGGAGAGTTAATGGGATGGGGGTGGATAATGAAATGAGAGGTGGAAAGGAAATGGGGGTGAAATGAAATCAGCCAGCTACTGGCTCAAAGTAGAACTCTCTCAGAGAGAATTTAAAAAGAAAGAGGACGTAAATTAAAGAAGGTCTCATGTTGTAGTAATTTGGAATTGAGGTGCAGGGGGTGCTCATTCTAGAATGGCTGGGAGGTGGGAGAAATGAGGGGAGGTGATTTTTGGGGAAGCTACTGCCCCTGCCCTCGGACAGAAGCCCCAGCTCATGGATCTGGACCTCTGCCTTGTTTTGCCTCTCCCCCCGACCACTCCTGGATCTGTCTGTGCCCTCTGACTTGGCTAGCTGGCATGTATTGTCCATGCTGCTTTCATTGGGTTGCACCCCTAGGAGTGGGAAGGCCGTACCCTCCAGGGACAGAAGGGAGAGTTGGCTTGGTGCCAGAACTTCCCACTTGGCAGTAGAGTTCCGGGTGTAGAAAGTTTGTCCACAAAGAACAGGAAGGTAAAGGAGACACTGCATCCTGGGATGTTAGAGATCTGGACTTGGATGGCTTAACTGTGGGGAGCAGCCATACACTTATGGAACATGAGCTGGGTAATACAGATCAGAAAGAAACTTGCCCTAGAGTGGTATAACTTCAAGCTGCGTAAAGTGTGCTTAAGACTAGTTTCAGGTGTTAATCTGCAGACATTCCAGGGGTTAAGAGCTCTAGGAGCTGCCCAAAATTAATGTGTAACAGGGCCCTAAGTGTAACCTGCAACTTCAGCTAGAAATCTAGTTGTGAGGTTTTCATTGTAATGTCTGGTTTCTGTAGCTGTAATGATTCTTCATTTAGTTTACTGTAGTAGGAAATTACTATATAACTGTTTTTTTTCCTGTCTCATAGTGGACCAGATCTATCATCTAGCATCTCCTGCTTCTCCTCCAAATTACATGTATAATCCTATAAAGACATTAAAGACCAATACTATTGGGACACTAAACATGTTGGGTAAGTTAAAATATTTTCTTTTTTTCTAATTAAATTCTTTTTTTACTTGGAATACTCAGAACAATTAGCAACTCTTGGGCTTAAAATTGGGACCCCCACCCCCTTTGCCAGGGTACTTAGATGTCCAAATAACGTATGTTCATAATTGTCCTGTTAGCCAATTATAAAAAAAAAAATAGTGGGACTCTTCACATCTGGGCCTTATCCATTTGCAGTAGAGTGAATCCCACCTGTTGTACATCTTAAGACTGAGTTTATTAACACAGTTTGCAAACAAGATGTCAAGAAAGTTAAAGATACTATTTCTAATAAAATTTTAAAATATCAGTATTTTAAATTAATATAACCTACAACTATCTCAGTCATGCTTTTAAAATAAAATCCTTTGACCCTAAAAACAATTTATTTTCATTCTTTTATTTTGTTTTTCACTTTCTCTTGTTGAATGAGATACTTGAATACCTAAAGAGATGGAGGGAAGAAATGAATAAGTCAAATAACAGCATTTTGTAAAATGGCACTTTCAGTAAATTTTCCTTCCATTCTAGGATTTTTTCTGAGTGCCACTCCAATCTCCTACTCCTGCCCAATCTGCTGCTTTGATTTGTTTCCAGTCCTGTACACTCTTCCCAATATGCTGCTCTGCTTTCTGCTTCTTGCTTCATCTTTCACTGTGCTACATGTCCCTTCTCTGATCTGTTTGCCACATGCAGAGGCTTCCCAGTCTACTTCTGGTATGCAAGTTGTAGATTGATCACCCCTGCTGTAGAGCATTTCTGTGTTACAAATAACAAATTATTCCATTTCAGTAGCATGAAAGTTAGCTCAGGAGAATTAATGTTGGTTCTATAAAATCTAAAAAGGAAGATTGAGTGCCGCCTATTTTAACTGCCTCATAGTATACTTTAAGAAAACATGCAATTCCCATGCTGCTGCTAAAGTCTGATACAGTTCTGGGCCAGGCTTTAATGTTTGGCAGTTTTGGTTCTGGTTCACATGATGAGGGTATGCAGGAAGGAAAGGTGATGTGAAGTCACCTTTGGGAGCTTCTATTTTTCTTGCTGTTGATCATGTTGTGATTGATATTGACTGCAAGTAGTCCTGAGGATTCATTAGAAAGTAAAGGAGAAACTGGTCAGGCTGGGATCTGACCGACTTTGTCCAACGATGAAATGTTTCACTGAACATAATTCAAGGATGAAGGTAATTTTAGAAACTACTTCAATAGTTCTTCATCATAATGCCATATACCTGCATGGGCAAGATATTCCTATCACTTGTTAAGTCAGCTTGAGGGCTGCTGTGGCAGGGGATGTTTTAAAGGCTTCCTTAAACACTGAGAAGGATTTGTTGTACTGCTCTTGTATTTAGAAGGAGTTACGAAGTTCTAGCCAACTTTAAGTGGAGAAAATAACTTTTTCCTTTCATCTTCTGAACCACATACACTATGTTGCCTTCCTATTTTTGCATAGTATCTACGTCTAGCTTTGGTGGATCACAAGATAATCGGGTATTAAAACAGTCACTCCTTCTCGAGTTCAGCGGTGTGTTCTGGGCCCTGATCCAGGACTTAATACAGCCAGCCCAGAATCTTGGTTCAGCCTAATTTTGAATCTGTAAAATAAATGTTCTGAGATCTGAGTAGCAGCAGAAAAACTTGGTCACAGTCCTTCCAGATTGGAGTCAGTAATTGTAATCTTGGAATAAGAAAGGCTAGGCCTAAAAGAAAATGATTAGGAGAGCCCTGAATATGTAGACAATGCATGACCTAGATTGAGCACTAAACAGAAGTAGAAGTCTCTTGAGTTTGCTGATATTCACATCTTCTTTTCTAAATGTTTAGGCTTAGCAAAACGTGTCGGAGCACGGCTTCTACTGGCGTCCACCTCTGAAGTATACGGAGGTAAGATGAGTATAACCAACCTTGGGGGACTTGTTGCTTATGATAGAGGGCAAACAATTTGTTGCTAGGATTTATGCCATTCTTAGCTTGGATTTCCTTGCTAGTTTTTAATTTGTAGTGTTTAAAATAAAGACATTAACACTTACTTCCAAGCCCTTTTGTACTGCCGAACTAGCATAAAATGATCTAAGTGTAAATTCAGAATTGTTCCATAACTGGTGTGTGTAGCTGACGAGTAAAATAAATTATTAATAGTACTTTCTTAATAAAAGGATGAATGTTTCAAAATAATAGCTTTCTCATTGCAATCCAGAGGCTAGAGTGCTTCAAAAATAAAAAAACTCTTGTTCCCCTTTCTTAGCACAGCCTCGTCCTACCTACCCCCACTTTGTCTTTTGTATTCAGATCACTCTTATTTGATAGCCTATTCTTGGCATGTCTTTTGATAGAATCTGATGAAGTTAGTTCTTGCTCACAAAATCTTATGCTTCTCTGACTCAGTGAATCTAAAAGGGGCATCTCTATCCTGCCTTTTGCCTAAAAATGTCTTGATATTGTTGCATGCTTAGCTCATCTGGTGGTAGCTAGATTCAGACCTTGCTGTAGACGATTAGCTAGTAGCCAAAGGCACTTTGAGTCCTAAGCAAGGTTAGTCAGCACGTAACTATGCTGTGCTGCTAATAGTTAAGCACTCTGATCTTTCCTTTTTTCCTTATCAACCTGAGCACTATGTAAACCAGTGCCTATTGTATTTCCTCATGTATAACACCTCTGGTCAAAATCGGCCCCCCAAAATTGTTGTGCATGTAGTAAATGGGAAGCTGATTTATTCTGCCTCAAGTTAGAATCACCCTTGTTTGAGTCCTGCTTCACGGTGCAACAGTTGATGGAGTAAATTGGCTTACTGGCTCATTTTTCACTCTAAAGGTATTAACAGTTGCCTTTCCTTTCTTATGGTCTTGATGTTCCATTAATCAGGCTAACCATTCTAAGGGCAATTCTGATTTTTGCTTGCTGGTCCTGTTCTCTGTAGCATAGGCTCTTCAGTACAGTCTCTTTAGCTCTTAGAATCATAGACGCCACTTTTTAAGTTAACAGGGTTGTATATACTCTGTTGCAGAAGATGAAATATTGCTGCAGGAAAACTGATTCCAGAGCAGCATCTCTTCCCAGTCAACCTGACTGCAGTGGACTGGGGGCAGGAGGGAGGGGACTTAAGGAAATGTAGCTTGTCAGACTTAATATAGATAAATTCAGTCAGGCAGGAGGGTCTGCCCATATCAGTTACTCTCTGAATAAACTGTAAGTGGTGAGTTGTTTTAAGTTTTCGGCAGCTCTTATGATGTCTATCTGTTTTTTCATAAAGGAGCTTAAACTGTGCCCTGCAAAGGACTTTGGCAGAGTTGCTGCTGTCTGAGTGCTGAAGTGTCTGCACAAACTGAAGGAGCATTGCAGCTTGTTGCCTTCTGATTATTTGTATTGACTTATGATTAACTAAACATCAGGCTTTATAGTTGCAATAGGTATAGAACTGCCTTGGCAACTTGAAAAAGGAAAGAAGGCATTGCATACTAATTTCAGTTTTAAAAATCTCACTGAGGATTGTCCAGCCCTGAGGAAGGGCATTTAGTACCCAAAAGCTTTTCTAACATCTCCCAACTATACAGGGAGTGGCAGGTGCTACACAGGTGGGGTGGGGCATGGGCCAGAGCCATGAGGAGCTTGTCTGGGGGGGTGGTGCCAGCTCCTGTCACTGCATGCTGCTGCTAAAGGGCAAGGGTGGGTTGCTGCTGCAGGCTGGGGCCAGGGTAGTGCCGGGCTGTTCCCAGCAGGGGTTTGGCTGGGCTGTGCTCTGGGTGGACAGTGCTGGCATTGGGAGGGAGGTTATAAGGGGGAAGCAGCCACCCCAAAATTTGCCATAGCCTGCTCCGAGTGCTGCCAACTGCTCTGAATGCTACTCATCCGAGCCTCCCACCAGGAAGAGCTCAGCACTGCCTTGGCCCCAGCCCAAAGCAGCAACCTGCCCTCACCCCACATGTAGATTGGGGGCATGCATGCACAGGGCTTTTATCAGAGGCATTATCTGCCATAAAAAAAACTGATTGCCAGTAATATTAATTTTCCTTATATCAGTGCTGATACAATATGGGACCAATGTATCAGTGCACCTCTACTTTCTGGGACGTATAGGTAACAGCCAACAGGTTATTGAAGGGACTGGGGAAGGCAGGCTGACCAAACAGAAAAGTCAAGTCACATTTAACATTCAAAATGAATTATACACAGTATAATAATGATTTTGAAAAAAATGACTCCAGAAAGCATTTGTTTCTTGCTGCAAAGATAGTCAGAGTAACAGCGGGGGCAAAAACATTTCTGAACGCAGCACAAAGCAAAGGGCACCAAACCTATGGCTCATGGATTCCCATAATCCAACCCCTAGTGCTGCCCCTTTTGCTGCACCAGACCATACATACAGTGCCCAAAACGTGTACTGCCTGCAGGGCTTGCTCGAGCCAGGTCCTTCCTGGGCTGCATTTTCTGTGGCACTCGCTTGGCACATTGTCCTGGGCCAGCCCAGGTGACTGCCACCTGTGCTGGATCAGATCTGTAGGATCCATGGGCCTCATCGGGCCCATGCACCTTCCATGTGCCATTCATCTGTTCCACAGGGCCAAATGAGATTTGACACTCCTGGTTTAGATATTAATAGTGACCCGTTGTAAATTTATTTTGAAGTTAAAAATCATCTGAAACTTTCTTGTCCTTTATCTCCTCCCCCCACCTTATATCAAGTAACATGTAGGAGATTCTGCCGTTGCCTTAAAATACCCTTTTACTGATTAGGGTATGATAGCTGTCTCCCTACAGATAACTAAGATGACTGTTTATATTTGTTTGAGTCTTTCTTGAGGTGATGGGAAGGCAAGAATGACTGTCCAACAACATCAGGAAAGTCTCTTCATTATTAAAGCCACCATTGGATAGCACTTGAGAGAGCTGTTAATAGGGGTCTGTTTAACTCGTGGCATGAAGGGCCTATTTAATGGGCATTTCCTGGTGGCCCCGTCCCTTGCTGTTGATTGGA
>NW_017728906.1:89739002-89744220 GCF_001723895.1 Crocodylus porosus | reverse complement strand
CTGAATTGGTTGGAACTATAAGGCATCGTTTTGCCAAGTTGTAAAGATGTGGAAACCAATCAGAAGTAGAATCCCACAACACAGTTGTATTCAAAGGCATTTTGATTTGGGTCAAAAATGTGAACGGTGCTAAAAAAGTAGGCAGCCAGTTTTTAAATCCAGGTGGTAGTGACTGATCATACTTGTAAGTACTGATTTAACTTTGCACCTATTGCCTGGAACAGTTCTTGTCTGTGCTAGTTTTCAGTTCAACAGTCTGAAAGTTGTTGCAATGCCATGTCTTTGACCCAGTTTATCAAAGTGGGGATCTAAATGCAACGATGCCAGCTTGTTGTGTGCTTGGTGAATCAAAACCTGATGCCTTTTAAACCACAGTAGAAGCTCGATGAACCGAATCATATTTTCAGCCACAAATTGAGCTTGATCTTCAGTGTCACCTGTTTTAAGAGATCGTGTAGTTTTAAGAACGTACTGTGCGCCCAGTGCGATTTTCAAGCTCATCACACACAAATTGCTAGTAGTACTTAATATTCTTTGCATGGTAACAAACTGCAAATTCCACCTTGTAAGCACTGGTTCTGGTGGAAGTGACCATTGCATTTAGATCCCCTCTTTGGAGATGGACTCCCTGTATCAAAGCTTATGGCCTGGACAATGTTTGAAGGCTTTTTTAAAAGAGAAAATCGGTCTAATTATCAGGAAATTGTGCGCCATATATCACTTACTAAAAAAAAGAATGTGTGCATTGTAGGTAATATGAACTGTATTGGTCATCTTTCCCTGGAGCACATCAGAGAAAGCGTTGCACATATACATTGCATTATCAGACAGAAGTGCTGAGATCTTGCTATTTTCTGAGCTGTAGTTTACAACAAACAGTCTTCACTACAGCTTGTGTTACACTTGAAAAATTTACAGGTGTGAGTTGAACTGGCTGTTTGAAAAATAGGCGGGTTGTGGTCATCTTGTATCTTGTGCATCTGTTGCTTCGTCTGCTACAATCAAAATTGATTTTTTTTTTCTTCCAATGCAGATTTT
Source organism: Crocodylus porosus (assembly GCF_001723895.1). Classification (NCBI taxonomy): domain Eukaryota; kingdom Metazoa; phylum Chordata; order Crocodylia; family Crocodylidae; genus Crocodylus; species Crocodylus porosus. Next base: position 89,743,182 of record NW_017728906.1, on the reverse strand, counting down.
GTAAAGCAGTTACTCCTGGTAGATAATCCTGGCAAAGTTTGCTTTGCACATGGGAAACTGCCAGTATTTTGTGCATGTTTGTTGAAGTACTTCCTTAGTTTCAGGTTATCAATTTTTTTCCAAGGGTATATTGGCAGTAGTGGTTGCTCCACCATCTTGAATGTAGCTTTTCTTCTTGTTAAACTGTTTCAGTAGTTCTTCTAACCATCAGGGACAGTTATTTGTATTTTCTTCTGACTTTCAGCTTCTGCAGAAGCCTTTCACTTTATAAGCAATTCAGACTCTAAGTGGCAATCAATGCTGCTTTTCCTCAATACATCTGGAGTCATGTTGCAAGATGAACAAAACAATTTTGCACCATCTGCATGGAAGGTTCCTACAGGGGACTGCCTTACAGAATCTTGAGCTGTGAAATGTATTTAGCTTTGTTTTATTTCTTTTCACCCATCTTCAGATTGCAACATCGCATTTAACTATTTTCACTGCACTGATTGGTGCCTTCACTTAGTCTATGTCACTAGCAGACAGTAACTCTCACTCACATAATCCATGGCTGCAGTGATTGTCTCACTGTTTTTTGTATTTCAGTAAGCATTGGGACATTCTAAAACAGCGTGTTATATGAATAATATGTGGCGGAGCAGGTTGATTTTGTGGCACATCATAGCCAATGCAGTATTTCCTGGTGATCGCAGACCATGATGGTTTTTGTGGTGTCTGGGAAAACCACAAAATTGCAAATTAAGTAGAAAAGTCTCAATTGAAAGAGATACTTAAATCGGGCCTTTCTCTCTTCCCAAGAGAAGTCAGACCAGTTAGGTCACTGTGTTATAGATGAGGCTGAAGCCAGATCAGAGCTTGTAAAAAAATTTTAGCAGGGCATAATCTGAAGTAATTTCAGGTAAAGCATCTTACTCTTTCTTCCCTTTCTTCAGCAGCCTCTGCCTTATCTAGATCCTTCTAATACAATTGATGGTGAAAAAATCCCACCTGTCTGCCATTTGCTGATCTCGCATACTGGGATGAGGAAAAAACAGGGACTTGTCTCTGCATTCACTAAATCAGTTGCCATGTTATGCCCGGATCTCCACTAAATCCCCTCTTTTTCCTTACTTATCTTTTTTTCTCATCTCCTTTTTTAAAAGCCAAGGTGTCTTAGCTCATTTTTGATCAAATAGAAATTGGCATTGCACTTTTACATAACCTTTAATCTCTTTATTGAATTAGCTTACATCAGAATCTTATGTGCCAAGAGTTGTTCCATTTTTTTTTGTCTTGAAGGTCCTTTTCCAGACAAATATTTAAGTTTCAGCTTGACAGAGCAATAGCTCTTATTATGCAGGAGCATGTCAAGAGACAAAGCAAACATGAGAGCCACTACTCCTTGTTTAATTACCTTTCATCGCACAATTGTGGATCTTACGGATTTTATATTTTCCTTAATCCTTATCCCTTTTTTGACTGTGCTGAGTGCTTCTCTGGTAAACGATGTTGAAATTCCATGTAAAAAATAGAAGCCATGTTTGGAGGAAAAACTATATAAAAGCAAATCATACATCAAAAGAACTGCTACCAAAAAAGGAATTATTCACCTTTCATATTAATTGCAAAGAGGAAGCCATTCAAGTTTTTGTTTTTCTCCCTAGATCCTGAAGTTCACCCCCAGAATGAAGATTATTGGGGTCATGTGAACCCCATAGGACCGAGAGCCTGCTATGATGAAGGAAAGAGGGTTGCAGAAACTATGTGCTATGCCTACATGAAGCAGGTATTACTGGTTATCAGATTTCATGTGTTTGCTTTATTTCCTGACTACAAAAGCACAAAAAACTGGAGAGTACTCATTTGGTGGCAGAAGGGTAAAAAAATTTGAGTAGGGGACTTCTTGCTATAATTGCAAAATCTGTGCTTTCTTAAATGTAGTTTTATTACTTCCATCTGCTCTGGTGTTTCTAATGAACAGTGCTCTCTAAGAAAGGACATTTTACTTTTTTTATTAGACATTTTTTGTTAGACTCACTGAGCCCTTTGATATCACAAATAATTTCTAGGCAGTGATTAAATTGAAGTAACCTTGCTAATTTAAGTCCTAAATCATCATGTGCTTAAGTGCTGAGCTGAATCTGGCCCTTACAGAGTAGCATGGAGCAGGTAGATGAATATTTTAAATCTAAATATAGGTAAAAATGAAGTCATAACACTCTAATAAAGGCAAATGACTTCAATTTTTTTTAAAGCCTTGAACATATTGCAGCTGAAATAACAGTCCTCCTATTTAACACTTGTTTCAGACAGGTTAGTTCAGTGATTCTCAACCTTTTTAGACTTAAGGCACCACTCAAAAAATGCTTTCTCTTGTTTTCTGACTAAAAAAAGAGCAGTTTTGTTGTGGAAAAAAAATCAGAGAAGCCATAGCAAGCCAGAAATGTTCTTGACACTGTATTCCTGTTTGAAATCTCTGGGTTTATGTTGCAAGTCATCATGTAGGTTTTTGCGTACCTGAATGTGCTCATATTGAGCAATGCCCTTAAAAGGATTTCAGGGCACTCCATGATGACTGTGGCACCCTGAGAGAGAATCACTGGGTTAGTAACTTAGCACTAGGATAATATAACTTTTAAAATGTATTTATAACATGACATATCAACTTTACTTTTTTTTAAAAATGGAAAAATAGGGTAGTTCAAGGTGAGCTTCTTTTCCTAATCATTGTTAACTTGGACTTGCATGAATAAAGCTGACAGATATGAGGTAATTTAAAATGTCAATGTATGGTGTGTAACAAATTGGGTAGAATGTCTTTCAGTTTTGTACTAAGGCAATTAATCCAAGTTTAATTTTAATTCTAGTGTTTCTGTACAAAATTCCATATCCTTTAAAATAAACAAAATACTCATTAAAAGAAACCCAACATAATCTGAATTAAACCTGAAAAAAAAAAAAAAAAGTAACATAATATTCTTGACATTCTATTTTGTCTGAACATATAGATGTCATTGCCCACTCCTCTTATGGACCAGAAAAGAAAATAAATTTCAAGATTTGTATCTGCTTTGCTCTTTTTTTCCTTGTAAGCTATAAAATGCAGATGGTGCTAACAGTTATGGTGATATGTTCTGTAATTGAATTCAGTACAGTAGCCATTCATATAAGGATTTGTGGAAATTAGCTTTATGAGCAGTTCTTGCATTGTGATGTGCCGAATCCTGTGCAGTATTGCTGTACTGTAGCATTGCTGTTTTACAGCCCAATTGGCAAATCATTGCTGCTTATGGACTCTAGGTGCAATGAGATCTATATGTGCACTGTATTTTGGTTGTGAAGGTTTGTAGGACTGAACCAGTCTACCATGCACTAAATGAAAGTTGGTGGTATAAATAAGCCATCTGTCCTTGGGGCAGCTAAGTTAGATTCTTCCTGTGGAGGTCAGTGAAGATTCAAGGGATTCTGCTTAGCCTGGTCCCATGAGGCCATTGATGCTGAAGCCCCTTTACGCTGGTTCTTTCATAGGATTGTCCCTCTGTGGATGTTCTGCTACCTCTTGGAGGGAAAAAAAGGTAATTTTTTTTGGTAGCAGTTAGATCTGGCATCTTCAGTGAAAGAGATTGTCTGTAAGGAGATTGCATAGTAGAGAGTATAAACAGACATAGTATTTCTCCCTGAAATCCTGCAGAGTTCATAATTTCACTTTAAATACCTGTGAAATCTGCAAATAAAATGTGCTAGCAATTTTTCCCAGGATAATGCTGTGTCTTTAAGTTGACAGCAGCTTGTTCATGTTAATTACTCGTCTTTCCAGGGGTAAACTTATCAAGCTGCATGCTTTCCCTGGCCACCAGCATGCTGTCCCTGCCACTCCCTGGCAGAAGTGCAGCTTGCAGTGGCTAGGTGTGTAGCCCTCTTTTCTCCCAAGTTTTGACTCGATCAGAATCATGTCAAGTGAATTATTTGTTTACAGCCAGAGTGACTTAGCCATGAGGTGCTTACTAGGGCTGTGCGAAGCTTCGGTTGCTGGAAGATTCACTGGAGATTCAGCCCAATTCGGTGGCCAAATCTTTGACTCTGAATCTAATCAAATCGGGAGTCCAATAAAAGTCCAAATCTGTTTGAAGCATCCAAATAGATTCAGAGGAGATTCGGGCAGTCTCTGCTCATCACCACAGGGACCTGGACCTGGGCT
>NW_017728906.1:89723760-89738822 GCF_001723895.1 Crocodylus porosus | reverse complement strand
AGTTCCCCCTGACCTCCGCCCGCTTTCCCAGCCCTGTCAATGGCTGTCCCGCCCAGCCCTAGTGTCCCGGTACTTTAAAAAAGCCCTGCACTCACTGGCTGCTGCAGCAGTCATCAGGGCCTCTGGGAGCTTGTGGCAGAGCACCCCTACCCCCATGCAGCGCGGGGCAGTGGGGTTGCCCCCATCACCTGGCAGGAGCTGGTCAGTGCGGGGCTTTGTTTTTCGTTTTTTAAGTGCCAGGATGCTGGGGCTGGGCGGGGCAGCCATTGATGGGGCTGGGAGGACGGGCAGAGGATGGGGCCTTTTTGATTTGGAGATTTGGCTAATTTGGCAGTGACCAAATCTCCAAATTGGATTGGGCCAAATCGATTCGAATCACTGTCCCTGGAATCGTCTGAATCCAAAGTGAACGCTAGCTGCTTTGCACAGGCCTACTGCTTACCTGGTGGCATGTGGGTATGAGGTTTCGGGTGTTACATGTTGAACTGGAAAACTTCCAGAGTGCTGATACTTTTGCCTTTCAAAATATTCTTTATTTCATTTTAAGTCATCAAGGTGTGCTGTTGAAAAATCTAACAGATTTCCATTTGATAAATTTGAAGGGGTTCACTCACTTCACAGGATAGAGATTACTGCATCAAAATACTCCTGAAGCTCAAGAAAGAATTGCTTTATTGGTAAAGAGGAGATACAAAACTAACAGTGACCTCACTAGTGTTAAGGAAGAATAACTTCCTAAATGCTTGGAAGGTAAAGGTAGGCAGAGGAGCTGATCTATTGAATTAATTTATACAAAAACATGAGGTCATTGTTGAGGTGTTGTGTTAGGCTGTGAGTTTGAAGTTGGAATGCATATTATTGTGGGATGATCCTGCTTTGAGCAGGGGTTTGGACTGGATGATGTCCTGAGGTCCTTTCCAACCCTAATTTTCTCTGATTCTCATGGGAGAAGAAATAACCTCTCCAGTGTTTTTTTTTTCTTTGTATGTACAGTACATTATAATGCCGTGCTCACTTTGGTATTTAGCAAGTCAGTAGTTACATTTTTTTAATTTTATTTTTTTTAATTTTATGATGGTAACTAAATAACTGTTTGAGACTTACTTTAAACACATTCTAACCACTAAATTTAGTTTGAACACTGTTTAGGATTTGATACTACCCCTGAGTATGAATCAAACATGTTCACTTTACTCCAGTGAGGAGTGTAACTGAACTATGTTAAATGTTGTGACTAAAAAAATCTATACGGTATTGTGGATAGAGTTGAATTTCTCCATTTTTCTTACAATTTAAATTTCCCCCCTCGTTACCACTGCTGACCTGTTTTAGACCTGCAAGTATGCAGATTACTTCTCTTCCCCTCCCCCCCACCTTGCCTTTTTGAAACCATACTTTTCATAGGAAGTACCTCTTCTGTTTTTTTTGGTAGTCTTCAATTGGAATAATACTTGTTGGGTGTCTATATTAAGCAACAGTGATAATAAAGGGTCTTCTGGTCTTTGTTCTATAATAGCTTCCAAATTGCTTTTGGGTACCTTCTTTGTCTACTAATTAAAAATCTACTCTATATGCTTAAATCCCAACAAAGAAGAAGGATTTGAGTATAATGATAATTATACAAAAATATGGAATATTTAAGTTTTGTTTAAATATGGTTTGTGATCCTTCCCAGATTCCTTGTTGGTTAGGTTTTATCAATCCTACTCAATGTACAGAAAGCTGAACAGTGACTGGTAGAAGGATAAACACAACTGAATGGAAAAATTAAGTTGTATAACTGCAAAACAGTAAAGAACATGCTTTTAATATGGATAAGCAAACACTTGACTACATGTTGAATACATAAATACATTGTAAATATAACTCTTTAGTGGTGGATTGCCTGTTGGTTTTTTCTGCATTATTACTTGTTTCTCTAATTCTTGTTAATTCACAAATTGAGTTGGTTTCAGTAATTGTAAAAATCCTAGATGTAAAATATAGGGATGATGAAAATTGTTGGTTAAATTACTAAAAGAATGACATTATAATTGGTAACTCTCAATACAGTTACTAAGTAATTACGAAGAGAAGATGCATCCTTGCATTATGAGGTTTCTTAGAGTTTTATTCTAGTCTAGTTTTTAAACATCAGTTGAGGCAACTTCAACTGCTTTTCCTGGAAGACCAGTTCAGTCTAGATACTGCTGTTAGATTCCTCTCCCTGCCCCCCCCCCCCCAGCGTACTGTATAAAAAATATATTGTCTCAATCCTTTCACTTGTATTCCATGGTATTATCTTCCGCAGATCCTCTGCCAGACTGTGCACAGCAAGATAGAGAATTTATACGCATTGGAAAATGATGCTATAAAAGTGGTTGTATTAAGTACTACTACTTGTGTTCCTTATGTACGTTAGGGAAACAAGTCATCATGCCAGAAGGTGCATTTTTATACCGCAGTTCCAGAAAATAATTATTGCTAGTTTTTTATTGAGCCAAACAAATTAAACAAATACAGAGAACTGTCGGAACAACCAAGAAGACCATTTTTAAACGGCATCAGTTACAGAAATGAGCTTCATTTCCTCTGATTCAGCAGAAATGTCTTTTCCTTAAAGCAGTCAGACAGCTCTAAGTATGGGCCTTGGTACAAGGCAGGGATAGATGTAATTCGGTGACAAACTTTTGTGAATGTGGCCCTGAAATTGTACTGCTGCAATTGTACTGCTGTGTCCTAGGAAGATTAGATGCACTAAATCTTAAGGTGCAGAGGTTGCCTAATGTGTTGTCTTCCTCGCTGTTTATTTGGTTTTTATTGAATGTTGCTTATGTGAACCTCAGGAAAAATTAATTTTGGTTTCTTTGGCCATGGTGGCTCCCTTTCCCTAAAAAGCCCCAAAACCATGTGTTGAACTGCTTGCCCTTATGTTGCACTGAAAAAAGGTGCTGCTGCCACCCAGTGCAGTTCAACAGAAAATACCAGGCAAAGCTTGTTTGCATTTGTTTTTAAATTAATTTTTGTTGGCTGAGCATTGAACATGGTAGTTGAGCGGTCCACGAGCAGGTTGCTAGACTTTGAAAGAAGAAACCACCCTATGGCTACGCACTGTGGTCTTGGGCCCCAAACCCCACACACTGCCTGACTTGGCAGCAGCCCCAGCCCCAGCTATGTCACCTACGGGTCTTCCCTCTCCTGCCACCTCCCCCCCTTTTTCCTCCCAAAATCTGACAGCCCCAGGCCAAATGATAAGTGGTTAGCTAAATTAATCGGGGAGGCTGCCCAGACCTTCCATTTAACCATTCATGCCCCTAATTTGCAGACCCCTAAAAATTGTGAATGGATATGATGGATGGACCCTTTTGGAAATTTCAAATGGAGGTGCAGACCCCTTTGAATTGTAAGTGCAAGTATTCACATACTTTTTGATTGACCATAGTTGTCTTTCGCAGACCCCTTAAGCTTAGTGTGTGACGCCCCCTCCCCCCTAGGGTCCTTGGACTCCAGGTTTAAAACCACTGCCATAACCAGTAAGTTGAGGCTCTGTGTTTTCATATATTCAGGATTGGATTTTGTATTTATAAGATCCCGCCATATTTAAAAAAAGACTGTCTGCCAATAATTTCAGTGTGATTACAAATCAAAATTATAAAGGTGTAATTTTAAATGGTCCATTTCAAACACTAGCAGTTATTTTCCTAGTAATCAGGATGTGTTTTTCTGACAGATTGCAGAATTTCAGATACTGAGAGGCGATGTTGAACAAGGGATGTTTAAGCAAGGGATACAGGCAGCAGTTTTAATAATTTTATCTGAAAGAGGCTGATTAGCCCCATTATGTTCACTCTGATAGCCATGCCAGGTATCTGAGCTTTCTAGCAGATTATTTCCCCTTTTTGTTCTAAAAATTCTGATGTCAATGACTCTCCTAATTGCTTGGGTCACTGTGCTTGGCTCTCCATTTCCTCATTTTATGCATGCAGTTATTCTTTTTCCTGGCTTAAACTTTTTGCTTGCTGTGCTGGTGATTCATAGTAGATGATTAGCAACATGGTTCAAAATTCACAAAGCATGGAAGCTTAAAAGTATTAATTAGTTAGAAGCAATCACCTGTTGTTCTGTTTCTCAATTACAGTGTTAGTACTTGAAGCTATTTCACTTTTAAAAACCATCCCTGGGAACCTTTTCATGTCCAAGTTATTTTTGCACTGAATTGTTTTCCAACATGTGTAGACCAAGGAGTTGTCTTTTCATAAAATTGGTTGAATTGAAAATACAACTTATTTCTTCAAAACATGCATATACACCCTAATACACAATAATATCCTATTATGCCTTCCTGTAGCAATTACAGGAGCAAAGATTTTCAAAAGTGGGTGCCAGTGATACATTACTAAAGTAGTGGCCTGATTTTATGTAAGTTATGAGTACTGAGTCCTCATTAACTTCCCTGAGAGCTCTAGGATATCAGTGCTTTGGAAAAATATCAGGACTGGACTGAAAAGCACTAACCTTTGCATGCTTAAATCAATGCCATGATTTTCAAAAAAAACCCACTCTCAGTTGAGTTGGTTAGTACTGTTGGATACTGTCATACAAGTTATTTCTGAATAAAATAAATGTATACCAGCAGAAGCTCTTTTATGCTACTATAACATAACAGTCCATGGTTCTTGCTAGCATAGAAATGTCACCAAAATTACATCTCTAACCAATAGTATTAAACGGGTAGGAGTATAATATAGACTGATTATATACGCGCTAGTATAGACTTGAGTGTGAAAAATTCCACTTTCTATACTACTCCCAAAAGTCGGTCCTGCAGTCTGTTTGTTTAGCCTTTGATTTGATATCTATGTAAAACAAGAACAGATACGAACTTGAAAATCATTTGTAAATACCCAGAGCTTTTAGAGGAGTTGAAAAATAAATCTAAGGTCATAAAGATTATTAGAAAATTAGGATTTTTTTTTAGCAGGCAAAAGCAACATCTCAGATACATCACATGTAAAACTGAAGGATTAAAACAAGCTTTCTGCTTTCTGCAGTTAAGGAATGTGGCTCACCAAGCATGGAGCCATAGCTATTGTGAAAAAAGATGCAGAGAATTTATAGTGTTTACACTCCAATTTGAAGTTAGGGGCAATTAATGGCTTCTACCATTGTTAACTTTATTCTTCACTTTCAGTTGTTTATCCTTGGCTGCCCCTTACATCAACATGCTTTCCTTTTAAATTACTTTTGAACAATTAATTTGTTTCTGACTTGTTGCCCATCTCTTTCATCTCTTCCTTTGTTCATGCCACCAGCTTGGCTTGTTGGACTTTTCGTTCTTCTTTGGGCAGACCCACTCTATCTGTAAGCAGAAGCTGATATACCTTCCCTCACTCCCTCCTCCAGGTTCCAGAAAACATGCCCAGGCCATTGCCCTGATTAAAGGTGGAAATATATTCCGAGGGACAGGGATCAGAGGGGTATAGGTAATGCAACCTAGGATTGTAGGTGTAGAAATTAATGATGGGGTATGAGCTGCTGTAACAACCATCAAATATGTGTATCAGTATACAAAGCTGAGAGGAATTCTTTGTGAAATTTGGAAGCGGTCACCAAGAAAAGTGGGTTCAAAACAAGAGGGGAAATGAGTACTGCACTTCTGGGAAAAAATTCCTGGCAGTGTGATCTCTCCATTTTGGAATAGTTTACAATGAAAATTTTAGAAGTCTGGCTTTCACAGAACATCTGAAAACCAGGCTGCAAAAAACAGTGGAAAATAAACATCAGGAATAATACTCCACTGCGGGAGAGGGCGATTCCTGTTGTCCCCCCCCAGATTCACAGAGGACCTAGGGACAGTTATGTAGCCTGAAAAATCTCTGCTAAGTTTTCCTGCTCCCATGGTATATCTTGAATATTGATGTAGGAGGGGAGGGGGGCACGCACACGCATAAGTCTACCTATCTCTCTCAGTAAGACCCCTGCCAGTTTCCAACACGCACTGGAAAACAGCTGTCTGCAGACTCAGTATGTGTAGTACAAAGAGGTTTTCTGTTTTGGGGCCAACACAATTAAACCAATGACTATTTTGCCTTAAGGTAACCACTTTTCTAAATGCCTTATTTTCATTTGATATTAAATCTATACTGTTGGGAAATCCTTGTGGAATAAAGTCAGTCCTTGGAGGACCTGGTGTCCTTTTAGGACAGCAAGGAAGGGGGGAAACGAAGAAGAGCAACCCAAGTGAACTGTTTCAAAGCGCAGTGCATCCAAAAACATGGCATGAATTGTGTAATGTCCTGCCAGAAGCATGAACACATAATGCACCTTGTAACAAAGCTCTTTAAATAACTTCAGATTAGGAACACTTTCTTGATTGTACTCTCTTTGCATGGGTGGGAAATGTGATGGTGCGTAACATAACGTGTTTGTTACCAATTATGGATAAAAGAAAGAAAGAAAAGAGAAGAAAAAAATGCCAGGAGAGTGCACTGTGATGTTCGTACTGGAGTGGACTGGCTCTGTGACCTTGAGCAAGTGACTAATGCTTTTTCTGTGTTCATATAAAAGTTGTTGATACTGTAATAGTTCACCATGTGATTGCAACTGTGAACAAGACCTTGCTGTTTGCTATCTTAAGTCTTACTTTTAGCTTCTGAAATGCTGAACCCTGCTTCTTTCTCTTACACCAGTAATTTTCTATATTCACCTGCACCACTTGGTGACATCTTCCCTCTCACAGCAATGGGTAGGTTTTGTTTGTTTTTTTTTATGTAATCAAGCATTTAGCCATTCTCTAGTTAAGGGGTGGCTAATCTGCGGCATGCATGGCCCAAGCAGGCACTTTGTGTGACATGTGGCAGATCTGTCAGGGAGCATGGAGAACAGGAGACGGGGCAAGCAAGAGAGGGCAGGAGAAGTGGATTGGAGTGGTACTTGGGGAAGAAGCAAGGCTCTCCTGCCTTGTGGCATACCTGCCAAAAAGATTGCCCCCCACTGTGCTAATTCTTACTCGCATAGCTGTGAAATGATGATGCCAGCCTTCATAAAGCTGATATTCAGATATGTTTGTTTATAAATTACTTTGAGATCTGGATAGATCAAAAATTAAGCTTCTTTGAAGCAAACCTGTTTCCAGGAAAATGGTAACCTCGTGATCTCCCTTGAATGAGGAGCACATGAGCTCAAGCTGCAGTCTTCTGAAGTGAAGCTGAATGTGTTTGTAGAGAAGAGAGTATCCTCTTATGAAGAAAATCCACAAGCTTATTTCCTACCATATTTTTCAAGTCTCACTTTTACAAGGAATGTCAACCAGCTATAGTAAAGATAGTGGGTAGGCTGTTCAAAAATACTGCTCCCTGTATTCATTGAAAATCATTTTTTAAAGAGATTACATGATTCTTTTGCAATGCAGAGAGGCTGTGGCTATGACTTTAGCCACTTGGGAATCAGCAGCAAATACATCACTTCCAGAGGTGAAGCTTTCTAGATGCATCAGAAGTCAAACCGGTGTTTTTGACTCAGCATGGCTGTATGTTCTGTTTACATTCAGTCATGCTGAGGATGACTGTAAAAAGACTCAGCATGACTGAGGAACTTTTCACTGCAGGCTGAGGATTTGGCTCTAAGAATTTAACTGAAGCAAAGCTTGTTCACAGTGGTGGGGGGGGTTAAAAAATCTGTAGATGGACTGTCTCAGTGCTGCTGTTTTGCAGAATCAAGATCACTATTGGCTCTGCTTTTTGAAATTCAGTTTGCTGTGCTGATTACTTCAAGATTTAACATAGTTCTTACAAAGCCTTACTGAGAATAATGAGAATTTTTCTCAGATTAAAAGCTTCAATAAGCATTAAAGTGCTTAAACAGCCTATAAATAACAGATTTTTTTTTGAGCAGGATGCTAGCCAATGATCTACATACAGTGCATCAGTAATGCTAATGACTCACAGTTATGAAGGCTTAGACCCAAGGAAGAGCAGTTGATGCTTGAAACCTTGTCCGGCAACTCTTCAGTTGGTCCAAATAACTGATATCACCAAAAAATCTTCACCAAAAAACCCTTCTTAAAAAGGTCCTGCTTTTTGCTTAGCCATTAGCTACTCTGTAGGCCGGGGAAAACCTCACATAGTTGTACCCACTTTGCAATGTATGGATATGCTTCTAACTGGAAAGTTGTGATATTAAAAGAATCTGGCGGGTGTGTCTGTTGGAAGACCCTATTAAACTGAAAAATGTGACATCAGTTCTCCATAGAAGGAAAAGTGGTAAAGAAAGCATCAGATGTTCCAACAGTGGTGCATAATTGTAATAAATAATTGGAATAAACTGTTTTGTAATATGCATTTTCTATTAGAGCCAGAGAGTTGAAGGGGGGGTAGGTGTGTCTTAAGGTAAGGAAGCAGCAGGTGTTTAAAAAACTATTAGAAATTCTTGTACTGAAGGAAATCTTTAGGAGGGAAGTTAATCTGGATGTCTCCATTATAGGCAACAGGGAGGAATCTTCATAATATGGACATGCTGTTTTGTTTGCTTACAGGAAGGAGTTGAAGTGCGAGTTGCCAGAATATTCAATACCTTTGGTCCTCGGATGCATATGAATGATGGCAGAGTTGTCAGTAACTTTATCCTACAGGCTCTTCAGGGAGAACCTCTAACAGTAAGTCATTACCACTTGGTCCTGGTTTTGAAATTCCCCCACTTAATCTTGGTCAAATAGCTTGTTTGGAGAGGTGCATAGTGGGTACGTAGCCTGTGACGCTTTGGAGAGTCTGGACTTTCAAAAAGTGCTGAGTCCTCTCCCCCTAAACATTAAACCTCAATATCTTCAGTTCCAGTATCTCAACCACTGATAATATTGGCCTTTATTCTTACAGTCTTAGAGGTGTGAATGATGCAATACTAATGAATATGAAGAATTGTACCCCAACTTCCTTTTGTGATTTGTGAGCAGGTTTCTTAAAGCTAGATCCATGAAAAAGTTATCCCATTGATTCCCCTAAAAATGAAAAGTTTTATATTGAGCTCAGGTGCTGAATGCTTAAATACTTCTTTGTAGATCTGAGTCTTCACTTCTCTGTGACTCAGTTTCCCCTGTCTCGTGGAGATAATAGCACTTATCATTTTAGAGGGAGTTTCAAGGAAAAAATACCTTCATGTCTGAGGCTTTGAGTAGAGGTGCACCGATGCATTGCTCCTCCTTGCAATGTGCAGCACTGGCCAGAGCTGTACCCCACCGGGCACAAGCGCCCTGAGAACCCTGCCTGCTGCTGCTGCCACTGCCACAGTCTGCCAGTGTTGTGCACCATGTAGTACTATAACATTGTTCCCTCTGTTGGGGCTTCAGTCTCCTCGGCCTCCGTCTCTTTACTACAGCTAGGCCTTCTAGCTTGTACCCACTGTATTGGACCTGGCTTTGAGGCACTAGCTGTTGCTTGTCTTTTCTGGTTGCTTGGCCCTTGTCTGCTAGACCTCTGTGTCTCCGGCCCTCTGGCACCGGGCCCTTGGCCTCTGTCTCACTGCTGCCTTGCACTCTGCCCACTCCAGGCTCAATAATTGCTTGAGCCTACCCCTGGCAGGGCTCACAGCTACTGCATGCCTCTCAAGTATTAATGGGACCTCTGTAACTGCCCGACAGCCCTATCCCAAACCTCCAGTATAAACACAGGGCCTCAGGCTATAACATAAATCTCAACTGTGAAGGTAGCCCTCTGGCCCTTTAAGAGAGCAAACTTCCTTCACCCTTGGGCCAGCCTACCTCCCAGCCTGGCTCCTTGTGAGCTTCCCAAGTCCAAGTGCTCCTGGAGGCAGCAGAGCAATCAGACCTGTGTCCCTGGGCGGCTCTCCTGGGCAGGAGCTCCTTCCCCTGCAGCAGTAAGGGAGAGGCTCCTTGAGTCAGCCCCAGCCTTGGGTTTATAAGTTCCTAGGGCCCTGCCTGCCTCCTATCAGCTAACCACCTGCAGGTACCTGCTAATTGGTCCATTAACCTATTGCCCTGGTGACCTGCAACTGCTGCACTCTGCCTTGCCTGCAGGGCTCCCTGGCTAGGCTGCTGCTTCTCTTAAAGGAACGGAGATCCGCCAGGCTCTCTCACTTTTTTTTTCATACCACTGTGTTGTTTGGCTGTGGCTGTCGGGGCTCAGTCGCAGTTAATTGCATGATGTTCAACATAAGTATAATTTATCTTGTTCTGTGCTTACTACAGATTCTTGGTCAGTATCCCATTGGTTATCTTTTCCCCTCCCAAACTCAGAGCAAGTCTGTAGGGCAGTCCAGCCCTTGAAAAGGAAATACATCACTGTATCGAAACCCATCATATCCCCCTGGATCTGTTCCCTGGAATCTCTAACCTTCTGTCAGCTTACCTTCTCTCAGGGATCCTGCTGCTCACTTTCTTATCGACGCACTAACAGCTGCATGGATTAACTTTAGAACAAAGGGAATGTTGGGAAAAAATCCTGTTTGAGAATAATTGGCCACTTATAATTGGTCTTTTTTTTTGTTTTTAACTTTGCATGTTACTGTTTTGTTGAGAGCAGAATGGTTTGTTTCACAGGGAAACTTTTAGGAAAGACTTCCAATAAGAACAGTTTTGATGCGTTGCATTCACTTCTAACAGCAGGAAAATCCCCCAAGGTTTTCCTAGAACAAGGGTGGGCAATTACTTCAACTGGAGGGCTGCTTAACAAGTTTTGGGGAGCTGTCAACAGCCACAAGGGTAGCTGCTCCCTGTCTTCTCATCACTATTTTGGGACCAGAAGTCCCTCCTCTTACCCCCAGAAGTACTCCTTTTGGGAATGGGTTTGCTATCTTGGAACCAGAATAAAACCAAATTATATACTAAAAATCAAACATCTACAATAACATATTTGAATTTTATTTCAAAAAATATTTTTGTCCCGATTTGTGTACGTGTCTTGTGCATAGAAGTGATTGCATAATAGCTCAAAACAAGTCTTTGTGTATGGTGGGTGGGTGTGGGGGGATGTTTGGATGTGAGGGTTGGGGGTGTGGATGGGTGGATATGAGGGGTTTGTACGGGGTATGTTTGGGGATAAATGGGTTGGTGGGGAGGGTTGTGGAGTATGGGTGCATGCCCCCATTGCGCACAGTCTCTGTCACCAGCGGCAACAACAGGTGGATCCCCTTGGTGGTGCATGGTCCTGGCGAGCCCCACGACTGCACGTGACTGGGCTGCTGACTCCATCAGATGGGGCTTACATGCTCGAGTCCTGCGGGGTAAAGCCAGTGGTAGAGATCGTGGGGCTTGGCCAGGGCAGCAGGGAGAGGGGCAGAGCCAGCCCAGCTCCATAGCATGGAGCTCCCTACTGTTGCCCATGACTTGTGTGTAGTAGTGAGCAGGGCCGGGCTGCAGGCTCCATCATGCAGCGCTCTTCCCAGACATGTGGCTCAGGCAGACAATCCGGGAACTGCACATGAGTACTGCATAATGGAGCCAGGTGAGCCCCGCACCCCCATTGGCCCAGGCTCCACCTGCCTGCCACCCCACCCTGGGTCTCCACTGGTCTAGCCTCAAGGCACTGGTGCAGGCTCCACGTTTCCACCAAGCTGCTACTTTGCTCCCGCCTGCCGCTGCTGCCACTCCCCCCCACAAGCCCTCCAGTGGCCACCACTTTGCCTGCACACCACCGCTGCTGCTCTTTTGTGGCCACTCCCAGTGTTTTGGAAGGGCCTTCTTTCTCCTATCTCTTACCTTTTCTCAAAAGCTTCTGAGAGTTAGCTAGCACTTGCTGCATAGACAGAAAGATGCTGAAAAAAAAAGAAACAGAAGAGTTCTGTTTTCAGTCTGAGACTTTTTGGTTGTATTAGATTAGACAAAATAGGGAGAGGATTTCACACCACTTGCTGCATTTGTTCTGTGTATGGTGTGATACAGAGGGAATGAAGGTATCTATATAGTAGAATTTTTTTTATAGAACAGTGTGGTTCTCAGCCTTGATAGATTCAAGGCATGCCTGGGACTTGCAGTTCTTAGTTGTCACCAACTTTTTAACTACAGAAAAATAATAGACCAATTCTTTTGTTGCAAAGAACTCAAAAACATTTTGACCTGTTGTGGGCTTTTTTAACACTATGAATTCCTATTTGGAATCTCTGAGTTTATCTTATGAATCATGTGTGCACAACTAATAGTGCTAGCAGCATGCCATGGCACTCTAGTTGATCACCGGTTGAGAGCTGCAGGAGTCGGGTATTGCTGTGGGGTCTTTATGCCTCTTTTCTTGTTACTGATATTGTCATTCAAGGAGCTCAAATGCAATGGTATTTTGGCATAAAGACATTGCAAGATTGTACTGAACTGCTCAATTATTCAGAATTGCCTTTACTTTGTTTAATAGCTTTGAAAGTGAAGTCACCAAGGAGGTAGGATATTCCCTGAAGGCTTTTATAAATGACATTTGTATGCAGTAGTTAGTTAACTTTATAAATGGTACACATTCATCGTGAGTATATCAGAGAATCAACAAAAGAAGCTTGAAGTTAGTGAGAGGACTTGTCTGGAAATTTTGTTTCATAACTACCATACTCTCTTGATTGTCTGAGCAGGCTTAGATGATACAATCATCTTAAAAAATTCCTTCATAGAATCTGATGAAGTAAGCCACTGCTTACAAAGGCTAGTACAACTCTAATTTAGTTAATCTGTAAGTTAACTGCCTGACATCAGACAAACACTGCTATTAACTGTCAAAACTCCAACAGCGAGTTATACTAGAGCTTCTGTTCTGGCAGTACCAGCTGCAACTCTGGGACATTTCTGAGCAAATCTAGTGTGGACAGAAACAAAGGCAAGAATGACTCCCTTTTAATCTCACAAAATTGGGATGACTAATTGGGTCACTAAAGAGGAGGGCCATGGTGATGACTGACTATTTAGTCTCTAGTTTGCTGGGTAAGTGGTATAGAGACTGAATGAGCTGTGTTGGGGATATAGAGGGGGGGAAGTCTCTCCATTGGAATCAACAGGAAGACATGTTTTAGAAGATGTCAGTAGTTTAGTCGAACGTCATTCTTCATGGCACAAATTTCGAGGGGGTGCGTAGGTAGCTTTTAGTTTGGGGGAAGTACAAACATGATGCATCTCCAACTATCTGTTCATTTCTTCAGTATAGTTCCACTTGGCATCAGTAGAATTGGTCAGTGGAGGTTGGCTCTATCTTGCTGAAGTCCTAGTTCCTGCATGTCAAGAAATTCCCTGACTGCTGCTGCTGTTCATTTTTGTCATTGAAATTCTTCCCATGAAGATTTTCCTTCAACATAGGGAATGGGTAGAAGTCGGGGGGAACCAAATCTAGTGAATAGGCTGAATGGTAAAGTGATCGTTTTTTATGTCTGTGCTCACTGAAACCCGGGATGTGTGTAGTGATGAATTTTCCTAGAGAAGCAATGTTCACAGCACTCATTCTTGATGGTTTCTTGGAAAAGCAACAGTTCACTAACCCAGTACACCTATTGATGGTTTGACCAGTTGAGTGATACTCAGTCCTGTTTACCCCCTTAGGCCAGGTACAGACATTACATTTTACCAGCGTAAGTGATCAGAAACCAATCTGTACCCATAACAGAACAGAAGTTTGGCACGCTGACTGATTTAAAAATGGTGGAATACAGTCTGAGATTTATGCCCCCCCAATGCTCGCTTGCACTCGCTCTCTCTCTCGCTCTCCACTCCACCCCCAAAAGACGAGCGTGTGTTCTGTTTGCTACCAATCTAAATTCTGCCATTTACAACAAACTGCACAACTTAGATCGATTCTCCCTTGGGCTTTTTGAATGTCTGTACCTAGCCTTAATGTCCCATAAAAATGGTCTCTGAGACATTTACCAACTGATGCTATCTTCTTAAATGTTGGGAAGGTCAGAGACTGTGTGCGTTTCCACCGCATGCTGTGTTTCTTGACCTCAGGATCAGGGATCAAAGTGGCAAACTTGTGTCCCATCCTGAGTCACAATCCTGTTCCTGAAGTTTTCTGGGTTTGCTTCCAACTTCCCCTCCCCTGGAATTTCTTGGCAATGCCAGATTACACTCACCCTTGAACAGCACCCAGCATTTTGAGCACCCTTTTTGTACCTTTCCTCTGACCAAGTTTTCATGAAGGAAGGTCCTGGCCCAGTGCTGATGTCCACTGTCACAGCCTTGTAACTGACTCTGGATCTTGTGTCTTTTATCACATTTTTATGGACTGTATCAACGTGTTCTGGTGTGGTGGCTTCTGTGGGGCATCCTAAATTTAGCTCATCCTCAGTGCTAATTCTCCCTTACTTACTGAAATCCAGCTCTCATATTTTTACTGTGGCATGTGATCGGGCACACTGTCACCCCATCAGCTACAAGATTCTGAGTCTGGGCTGTGCTTCACATGGGTATGAGACACAGCTGGGACCCAGAGCCCAATCAGCTGATGGGTCTTTGGGTCCCAGCTGCACATGGGTCCCGGC
The DNA here is from genome assembly GCF_001723895.1 of Crocodylus porosus. Classification (NCBI taxonomy): domain Eukaryota; kingdom Metazoa; phylum Chordata; order Crocodylia; family Crocodylidae; genus Crocodylus; species Crocodylus porosus. Next base: position 89,724,389 of record NW_017728906.1, on the reverse strand, counting down.
TGAGCCTCAGAGTCCCATGTGAGTCCAGGGATTTTGCACACCCCCAAGCCTTGGGAATTGCAGTAGGGGCAATTCTCAGGGCTTGCAACCCCTGTGACTGGGAGCCCTGTCATCTGTCAGGGCTCTCAACCACAGGGGATACCCTGCTACATGGTCATAAAAAATTAGGGTTGGAAGGGACCTCAGGAGGTCATTTAGTCCAACCTCCTCTGCTCAAAGCAGGACCATCCCCAGCTAGATCATCCCAAAAAAGGCTTTGTCTAGACAAATCATAAAAAAACTCCAAGGATGGAGATTATGGGCATGCAAAACAGGCCATGTTTGATTCAGATTCGACCCGAATCGAGGACAGTGATTTGATTAGTTGATTCAGATTACTGTCCTGACTCGATTCAGCTGACTCTGGAGATTTGATGCTGTTTCTCCGAATCAGCAATTCAGCCATAGACACAGCTTTTAAATGTTTTTTCTACACGCCTCAAAGTACCTGGTGCAGCTCATGAACGCTGCGATGGTGGGGCAGATGGAGTGTGCGACAGGAGCACGGGGGTGGGGGCCGCATGCTCAGCAACGAATCCGGAAGTGGACCAAAATTATTTCTGGTCCACTTCTGGGTCTGCTGCTGAGCT
>NW_017728906.1:89702467-89723445 GCF_001723895.1 Crocodylus porosus | reverse complement strand
GTCGAGTCTTTTCCAAATCGATTCAGAGGGTTCCAATTTCAATTCAGAGAGATTAAAGGGTCTGCTGATTTTGATTCAGATTTCATGATTCAGCCACCGAATTGGGCCATATCTCCGCGGAAATGAATCAGCTACCAAAGCTTCACACAGCCCTAATGGAGATTCCACAGCCTTTCTGGGTAACCTATTCCAGTGTTTTGCTATCCTCCTAGTGAGAAAATTCTTCCTAATATCTAACCGAAACTTCCTTTGCAGCAGCTTGAGACCATTACTCCTTGTTCTGTTATCTGCCACCACTGAGAACAGTCTAGTTCCAACCTCTTGAACCTCACTTCAGGTAGCTGCTATTAAATCCCCTCAGTCTTCTCTTCTCTAGACAAAATAAGCCCAGTTCCCTCAGCCTCTCCTCCCCTCACTATTTTTGTTGCCCTCCACTAGACTCTCCAATTTGTCCACATCCTTTCTTTAGTGGGGGGCCCAAAACTGAACACATTACTCCAGATGCATTCTCACCAGTGCTAAATAGAGGGAAATAATCACTTCCTTTGTCGTGCTGGCAACACGCCTAACAATGCAGTCCAATATGCCATTAGCCTTCTTGGCAACAAGGGCATGCTGCTGGCTCATATTCAGTTTATTGTCCACTGTAACCCCCAGGTCCTTTTCTGCAGAGCTGTTGCTTAACCAGTCAGCCTTCAGCCTGTACTGTTCATGAAATTGTTCTGTACTAAGTGCAGGACTTAGCACTTGTCCTTGTTGAACCTCTAGGAGATTCCTTTTGGCTCAATCCTCCAATTTGTCTAGGTCATTCTGAATCTTAGCCCTATCCTCCAATGCATCTACTATTCCCCCTAGCTTGGTGTCATCTGCAAACTTTCTGAGGGTGCACTCTATGCCATCTTCCAGGTTGTTGAAGATGTTGAACAAAACCAGCCCCATGACCAACCCCTGGGGCACTCCACTTGATACCTGCTCTTAACTAGACAGCAAGTCATTGATTACTACCCTCTGAACATGATGTTCCAGCCAGTTTCCTATCCACCTTACAGTCCATTCATCCAGACCATACTTCCTTAGCTTGCCTGTGAGAATGTTGTGAGAGACCGTATCAAAAGCCCTGCTAAAGTTAAAGTTCACATCCACTGCTCTCCCTGCATCCGAAGAGTCGGTCACCTCATGATAGAAGGTAATCAGGTTGGTCAGGCAAGACTTGCACTTGGTGAATCCATGCTGACTGTTCATTTTTAAGCACCTTCTTCTCCAAGTGCTTAGAAATAGATTCCTTGAAGATCTGCTCCATGATTTTTCCAGGGATTAAAGGGAGGCCGACTGGTCTGTAGTTCCTTGGATTCTCCTTTTTCCCTTTCTTAGACATGTGTACTACGTTTGCCCTTTTCCAGTTGTCCTGGACCTCTCCTAATCATCATGAGTTTTCAAAGAATATGGCCAGCAGCTCTGCAGTCGCACCAGCCAATTTCCTCAGTACCCTCAGGTGCCACCCATCTAGCCCCATGGACTTGTATATGTCCAGCTTTTCTAAATAGTCCCCAAGCTGTTCTTTCACCATTGTTGGCTGCTCATCTCCTCCCTAGCCAACTGCAAAGTTAGTACACATGTTTTAGGTCTAACTTTATAGCTAGCTGGAGGTTTTATTATCCTGTGATAGCAACTTTGCACTTGTAGCTGGTCTCTAGGTAATTGTGCAATTAACCAGTTAATTGCACAATACCTGGGAAGTGTAGAAGGAGCCTTAATTTTTTTATTCTTTGCTCCCATGCTTTTTCTTCCAGGTAGGTATTATGTATACATCAAATTTAGCCAAGACACGACATAATGACTTTGTGTATTACTGTAGTATTATTAAATGTGCCACAGTGAATTGATAATACCAGTGTTTACAAAATGTGTTCCATTAAGGATTTTAGTAGCTAGACAAATCCACCCGCAGCTTTGAAACACTGCAGACTCAACGCATAAGTGGAGCTATCAAATACATCTTGTATGAAGAGTTATTGCTAGATGGAAGACAGAACTGTGAGAGAGTATTTCCATATGGTGTTAAATGAATCACTTAGATAAAGACTTAAATATTTTTCTTATTTGTTCCCACTTAGTGCACTTCTTTTCCAAAATAAAGGGGGTCTTATTTGTTCTCTAAATCATCATTAGCTATCCCTCACTACAAGGATGATGTCTACCAAGGCAGGGGATTACGAGCGAATTTTAAGGTGGCTTGGGAGTCCAGTCCATGCTCTGCTAAGGTTTTTTCCACACATAGGACCAGGGATGCCTTGAGTGCGGCACAACTGTTGGCCGGGATGTTATGTGCTTTCCTTCCTCCTGTGCCATTTGTTGGCTTCCTGAGCAAGACAGTTCGCTTTGAAATGGGTTGTAGCTTATGTATGGAGCAATACCATTGAGACTTGTTACCAACCAGCACTTCCCAATTTGTGGGGTTGATGCCACCTTTCTTAAGGTGTGCTTTCAGGGTATCCTTGTAGTGTTTTCTCTGTCCTCCGTGGGTCCTCGTACCATGACTAAGTTGAGAGAAGAGGACTTGCTTTGGGAGATGAATCCTATGTTTGATTTCTAGATCAAGACTGACTGGGAAAAATGACTGCCAAGGTATGGGAAATGCTTGATGTTTTTCAGGGGTTCTCCATCAATAGTAATTTCTGGGGGGAGGGGGCAGGTTGCGCTGGGGCAGGCTGATGAACACCTTTGTCTTCCTAATGCTAAGGAAGAGTCTCAGGGTACGGTGGGCACCTGAAAATAGATCAAAGGTGGACTGCAAATCAGTCTCAGTGTGCATGAGGAGTACACAGTCGTCAGTGTACTGAAGGTCAGTGATTCCAGTCTTGGTAGCTTTTGTTTTGCTGTGAAGTCACTGCAGATTGAAAAGCTGACCATCCATTCAATACTCAACCCCAGTTCCGGGATCAAGGCTGTCACAGATGAGAATCAAAATTACCACAAGATAGATGGAAAACAGGGTTGGGGCGATGGCGCGTGGCACCAGTACGAATGGTAAATGGGTCCATCTCTGACCCATTGAAAGGACTGTGGCAGTCATCCCATCATGGAGTAGCCTGAGGATACTGAACTTCAGTCGACAACAAAACCTAGCCAGCACCTTCCATAAAGCTTCACTATTGATGGAATCAAAGGCCTTGGTTAGGTCAATAAATGCCATAAACAGCTCCTGGTGTTGCTCTCTACACTTCTCCTGGATCTGTCTTGCAACAAAAATCATGTTGGTGGTGCCCCGAGGTGGTCTAAAGCCACACTGGGATTCTTGAAGATATCTTTGGCAAGAGGATGGATGGAGGTGATTCAGAAGGATGCAAGTAGAAATCTTTCCAGCAACGGAGAAGAGGGACAATACTCAGTAGTTCCCACACACTGTCTTCTCCCCTTCCTTGAATATAGTCACAAAGTCGTAATTTTGTAAGTCAGGTGGAGCTTCCTTGTTAACCCATATTTTGATGAAAAGGTGGTGAAGTTTTTGTGCTAGTGTTGTGCTTTGAAGACCTCTGCAGAGATGCCATCTGTGCCTGGCACGTTATTGTTTTTGGTCTGAATTATGGCACACCAGACTTCCTTGAAGGATGGGGGATCGGCAAGACGTCCTATTACTGGGTGTTGATGAATGGATTCAGTGGTGGCTGAGACCTCAGATTCACAGTTGAGTAAATCATATGTAACAGAATGTTTCACAAACCTGGCACTGGTCATGCTTTTAACTACATGATTGTAAACCCTTGCTAGATGCATTTATCATTATTCTTTGACTGCGTCACCTGTTCTCTAGCAATATCTCTTCCAAGAGCTCTTGACCCACCAACATACTAAAGACTGTAAAGCAGCTAACGTTTTTAAAGGCAAGTTGCTATAGTATTGTTTTATGTGATTAAGACCTTTCTTATGTGTGGGAAGTAACTAGCTTAAAAAGAAAGCCCAGGGGTCAGGAAGGCTATTTATGCGTATTGGAGTGCTGTGGAAGACGAGTGTAGGGGAGCAAGGCACTAGATCTCTGACATCATTGCTGGTTGGGAACAGGGCCATATAGTGCAGCTGTGTAGGTGGGCAGCTCTGTTCCTGGCACATGGCTGGCAGACAACTGTAGCAGTGGTTATTCCCACCACCTCTCCTCCCACCCTCCTAGTGCCTTAGGCTGCTGCCCTGGCCGCCCACCCTCACTTACACAACTGGTGCAGTGAGACGTGGGTGTGTAGGCAGGAGGACGCACAACTCTGTAGGATTTAGAAGCTTCTTCACAAGAGTCTTAAGCTTGATGTGGTGATGAACTGGGGAGTGCAGTAAGTGTGTGGACTGGGACAGTTAGGTGATGTGATCAGGCAGAGAAGATGACTTAAACAGCTGCAATGTGTATGAAGTGAAGAGGGGCTACAGTGGTGGGTGATTGAAGGTCCTGACAGAAAGAAGGGTGATAGTCGAGACAAGCGAAAAATATCTGGATGAGTTTACTTTGTAGATTGCAAGAAAGGGTTTGGTCTCAGAAGTATATAAGACTTGGCAAGATTTGCATTTTTCCCTGGAACTAACGCACGGGTGTGGGGGGAACACAGGTTTTGGAGGTGGTGCACAGGGCTGGAGACGAAATGGTAGCACTGTGGGGCAGTGGGTGGCAGCAACGGGCAGTTTGTGTGTGTGTGTGTGTGTAAAACCAAAGTAGGTATTTTGATTATTTTTATATAAAAATATCTACTTTGGTTAGTTTGAAAGGTACAAATCTACCACCTTCTAAGGTGGGCTTCTGCAACTTGGTGTCATTGCTGGGGGAAGGGTGGGGGAGAGGAAGAGGAGGAGATGACCCTTCTGTAAGATGAGCTGCCACTAGGAAATGCTAGTCTTGGTCCTGTGTCCCGTGTTTGGGCCTCCAGTGGGCATGGCTGTCTACTGAAGATGCACCCTCTTTTTTCATGTTCCTATAACTTTTGTGTTTTTCAGGTCTATGGCCCTGGAACTCAGACTAGAGCATTTCAGTATGTCAGGTAAGGCTCATTTCCACCATCTAACATTTACTTGAATAGCCCAACATTCTTAAGGCTCGATCTGCTCTATGTAACATAAAGCAAAATGGGAAAGGTATGCCTGGTTAACTTATTTTTTTTATGTTGAAAATAAAGCATTCCAAAATATAAACTATACTTTTTAAAAGGAAGACGGTTGTATCACATAAATAGTCTGTAGTCATTTTTGTTCCTCCTTACTAGAAAAGGGCATGTTCTGTTTCACTTCTCAGGATTGTTGCAGCTTTAGTGGCTTGACTTGTTCTTGCATCCTAATGCACTGCTGCCACCTAGTGTCCATTGGTAGCATGTTATCAGACCACTGTCAGATCTAGGTTGAGGCTTTGTGTGCATTTAGTTTTTTGCCACAGATGTTCTTACCCCACTGGAGCAGTGCATCAGGTTGTCTTCAGGGGAAACAGCACCTTGCGAGTTTGTGAATATGTATACCCTGGGGAGTGAGGGTTTGCATTGACTAAAAACCCTATATGCAAGATCAGAATATGTTAGTTATCAGACTTCTTTCTTGGGAGAGAGATTAGAGCAATGACATTCTGAAGTTTTTATTCCCGATTTCCATGTTAAGTGCAACTAGAACAAGTAGAGCTTCAATTCACACATGGTTCTATTTTAAACCTTGCTTCAGACATCAGTTCTAAGAACTCAGGAGTTCTTAATTGCATGACACAGTGAATAGATGTTCCAATGGGTTTTTTTTAATTAAAAAAAAATGCTGATTCTTTTATTACTTGTTTGGATAACAACATGGTAGCATTTTTCTCATTTGTTCACACAACTTTGTGGTAGCAATAGCACATAATAGAATTCCCTTGGGCGTTTGGGGTTCCTTCTAGCATTTTTTGGATTATTTAGTGACTCAGGCATCAGGAGTGCACAGATTTATGCATGTAAAACACATACATAACTATATACATGTACATTATTTTCAGTACTGATAGCTGTCCCATTTTTTTCAATGAGGACTGTTTTTGCTTCAAGGTAAGCATGTGTAGAAGGCTTTCAAGGACTGAAGAAATTTCTAATAACATCCAGAATATGGAACACTGAATCTCTTTTCCACCTAATATCACTCTACATGTTTTCAAATTCTGCCAGTTGTCTGGAATGGCTTAAACAGGGGTGTTCCTGCCCTGAGAAGGGATTTTGACTAGATGATCCTTGAATAGGGTCCTGGACAGTGAAGCCTTGTGCCCTGACTACGCAGAAGGGAGACGAGCATTTCCGTGGCACAGAATTGTTGTCTCATAAGAGCATAAGCAGTACCATACTATGTCAGACCAGTGATTCACCCAGGCCACTATCTTGTGTCTGCAGTAGCAGATGCTTTAGTGGGAGAATACATGAACAGGGTATAGCTAAACTAATCCATCTCTTGTCATACCTTCCCTGACATCTGGCATCATTGGTTTAGGATGTCAGAATTAATCCCCAACTTTTCTGTTTAAATAGCTATTAATGGATCTGTCCTCCATGGATTTGTCTCACTTTAAGAAACCATTCTGATAGAAATGTGCCTACTGCTCCATGGAGCAGTGTATTGCAGTGCATCTGACGTAATGGCTCCTAAAGGAGTATGAAGCTTGGAGGACAGGGGAAATAATAAAATACTAATTTTTTCAGTACTTCAGAATTCCTTGGGGGGTTTTGTCTCCCTTCCACATGACAGTAGAGGAACATGCTGTCTGTATCTCCCTGAAATATGTGCTTTTGCTGTAGCTATTTATCCTTCTAAAACTAACATTCAGCTCAGTAAATGTCAAGCACCAGGGTACTTGCTAAATGTAGAAATTAGCCAGCCATTGAGTTTCTAGTTGATATGTACTGTGGACTTCCAACTGTAATACATGTAACAGGTAAACCTCTTGGGCCCCAGGAGCCCCTTAGGGTCACTGATGTCTGTTTATCCAAAGAGTTCTAGAAACGAACTCCAGTTGTTCACACTTCACAGCCAGAGACCACTTTATGAAAACAAAACCTAAAGCACTCTACATCAGTAATATTCAACCTTTTGGCCCTTCAGGCCAGATAAAGAGTGCAGGTGGGGCCAGGCCACAGGTCAAACTGGATCCTGTGCCCCAGGATTAGACTCGCATACCCAGATCTGGATCATGCTTCCCCTGCCTGACCTGGTGTGCTGGCATTGAGGCCCCAGGTCCCTTGGCCACCTCCACCCAGTCCTATATGTGTAGATCAAGCCTTCAGGAACCCATACTGCCCCAGCCCAGCCCCCCCAGTACAAGGATTAGGGCCCCAGACCCCATGCCTGGCCCCCCATGCAGAGGTTGGGACCCTAGGCCTTGTGCTATCTCTACCTGGCCCTGCATGCTGCAATCAGGGCCCTATGCTACCTTTGCCAGGCTCTGTGCAGTAGGATCAGGGCAGCAGGGTGCCATACTGCTTCCACACAGCCCTGCATGCAGCGATCAGGCTCTAGGGCCCTACCACCTCTGTCCAGCCTCTCTTGTGAGGATTGGGCTCCCGGGCTCATGCTACTTCCATTGGACCTTGCACTCCAGGATGAGGCTCTTGGGCCCTGCACCTCCCTGTGTGCCAGATGGCTGTGGCTCTGTATGCTACCATGGGGAACCCCATGGGCCAAATGACAAGTTACCGGGTCCAGATCTAGCCTGTGGGCTAGGGGTTGAGAACGCTTACTCTGTGGCATGCCACAGGTTAAAAGGATGGGAGACAGACATCACCAGTGTCTTTCCCACTGCAGTCAGAGAACTAATTTGATTAACATGCTCTATATTGATTTCTTCATTTGTTGTCCAACTGAGCTGTTTCAGTGAGATTGTGAAGGGGCTGTGCATCTCTTTTTGGAATAAAAATTGTCTCTGTTCCTAGAAAAATGAATATGTATTCCATCTGCTCTTTCCCTTTTTTGCAGTGATCTTGTGAATGGGTTGGTGGCCTTAATGAACAGCAATGTCAGCAGTCCTGTCAACTTGGTGAGTATACAGTTCTGTCATTCAATTACATTTACTCTGCAGTAGTCTACCTTTCTTCCTTTTTCTTCCCTGTCATCAAAGTTGTTTTTTACAAGAATTAAATGTAATTAAGAGTATTTTGTCATGCACAAACAGTAGATTCAGCTTTACAAATAAGAGATTTTGCATGGTATTCTTCAGGCCCCTGTATCCCAGATCTTAACACTGATTTGAATGATAGAATCTTGCCATATATATTGAATTTCAAAGTATTTAACTTTTTGTTCAATAGACTAACTCTTAGAAGAGGAAGGCAGAGTAAACAGAATACTGAAATGCTCTAGTTTCAATGCATAGAAAACGCTTCTCGTTGGATTTGGTCTGAGGGGGTTGGGATTGGGTAGAAGTCTTATACTGTTTTTGTAAAACAGTATTAGACTTTTATACTGTTGCATAAAAACAAGCTTGCTGTGTCCCATTTGTTTGTACCCATTTGCTTGGAGAGTAAAAGTAGGAGGAGGACATTTAAAATCTTTCATTTTTCTTGTGGGCCCACTCACCAGTTAGTTACTCAGCACTGCAAGACATTTGTTTGCTAGTTTAGTCTCATGTTTGCAAATTGTTTTAAATATTTGGAAAGAGATTTATCTGTTTCTTTACAAATGTTTCTCAACCACTCTGCAAGTTTTGTCTCAGTCTGTTGTGTTACATCTGTACCTCAATAAATGTACAACCTGGGGTTGATATACAAGACCTGGAGAGGTGAAAAATTGAGTTATGAAGAACTGGTGCCTTTGAACCCTCTTGAAAAGAAAGCAGGAGGGGAAAACAGGCTTCTGTTGATGCGCTGATAGTGGGAATTAATAGATATTTAGAAGACAATGAGATTTGCTGTAAACAGTGGGCTATTAAATGGGTATATGCAAAAATAAAGCATTTATTACGGTTGCATACTGAGTGCTTTGGCTTGGGGGCAGGATTGAAGGAGTTAAAGTTAAAATGTTGGGTTCCAAATACTGAGTATAATTTAGAAACAGTCTTAATATATCTTTAGCCCCGATTCAGCAAACCCTCAAGTTGCTGACCATTGAAATTAGGGGTCTTAAGGACATAAAGCACATACTTAAGTGCTTTGCTGAAGTCTGTTGCCTTGATATTGCACTGAGCTACATGGAGGCTGATTAATTAACTAGTTTTTTTATGGTCCCATTCCAAGGGACTGCATCCTTGATTTCGATGAAGCATTAAGTATAGGGGCCTGCCTGTGCATGTCTACTGCAAGATCAACACCTTTTGATTCTTTAATATATAGTTGTTAACTTGATACAACTTTCATCTGTGGACCAGTAATATAAAAAAGTAAAGAAAAAACAAAGTCTTTCACCTGTTTTGAGTAAATAGATGTTTTAGTTTGGTTTCTGCCTACAGTTTGTATGCTAAACTTTCCCGTTCAGCAAGATGTTGTATTTTTCAGACTACTGTTCCTGTTGACTCTATTAGGAGCCAGGGTTAAGCTAATGATAAATGGTTTTTTTTTAAATCCCATCCTAGATGAGCATTTTTTTGTTTGTTTATAAAGACGTTGCATATTTGTATTTTGTTTTAAAAAGGTCTGGAGAATCAGATAATTATACAATTGTATTTATAAATTGTGAATGCAAATGGTGTGTAGGGAAAGTTTTCTAATATCAGACAGTTTTGGTGGTGGTAAGTGGCTATTTCAAAATGGAATTGATATATGTAGTGTCCTTTCATTTAGGTCTTTCATTTACGTGATTATAATCCTGTTAGCTTTGTTTGGTCTGGCACAAATGAGCATTTTAAGATGCTTTTTAATTACTCCTTTAACCATTATCTTGTTTCATTCCTAGGGGAACCCAGAAGAACACACTATCCTAGAATTTGCCCAGTTAATTAAAAAACTTGTTGGTGAGTATGATAAGTGATTCTTGAGTGAAGGTCACCAGTTTTCTTATCAGTTGATAATTACTTGATTAGAGTATGTGTAATAAGGCTAATTGAATTCGTTTCTTTGGATTTCTTAACAGCAGTTTTATCAAGGACATGCAATTGTCTATGTTTGCTGTAATTAAATATTAGTCAGGTAAAAGATTCTGAATTTGGTTCAGGTTTCAATTATACTTCACTCAGTATTTCCTTTACTGAATGAATAACTTATTTTTTATGTGGCAGCGTATCACATTCCAGTAATCTGCGTATGCAGGCTGATGGATGCAAATGAAGAGTCTGTTCTATTTTTCCTTGCTGTATCCCATATTTAGTTCAAAGGAGAAGAGGCCGGGTACTTTTCTTTGGTAGTGCACCCCCCGCTCCAAAAATGCCCCCCATTCTCTGTATGTCTGGTAAAGGTTATATAGAGACTAGAAAGTCAACACCTAAAGAGGGAATTACCAGCTAGTCCTGAATACTGTAATCTATTTGGTCAGACCCCCAGCCCAGGTAAACTGTGTTTTACTGTACATGAGATTTGTCTTTTAAGAAAGAAAAAGCATAAGATGATTGCAGGCAGCAGGAAGGATACATACTATGACTTGTGGTTTAAATTCAGTGTAGGAATCACGCACAAACTTCCTGCCACATTAATGTATTTATTCAGAAAAGTTTACAGGAAAAAGAATGTAGGTCAGTAAAGTACATTATCAGGTGAAATGCTTCATGGGTTTTAGCTATGGTCCTTCCTGGCATTTTTCTCCATGTACACTTTTCCCACCAGTCTCAAAGGCCTCATCTTGTAGCACTCTCTTTTTTTTTTTTTCTCCTTTCATTTCTCCAACCTACCCACTGAGGGCTTGATGCAATTCGCTCCAAAGCCAGTCCTGACGGACTTGGTCAGAGAGGATGCTGGAGAATGTATGGCAAGCTGTGCCTCTCTTTCCTGTTCCTGCTGTTGAATGTGCTGTTTTTACAGACTTATCAAATCCTATGAGACTGGAGAAGAAAGGACTTGACCTAAGTCTTGAATGTGGTTTCCTTGTGTCAAGAAAAATGCAGTGTCACTAAGCTAAATAAACTATATGGTATCCTCCTCAGTTTTCAAACCCTTGATTATCTAAATAGAAGCATTGTTTTATTAACTTGAAGATGTTGGAATTGTGTAATATGCATCTCTTTTAAAGCTTTCTGCTCTTAAGTTTGATATAGTAACTTTTAACTGTTGGTATTATGTAACCATTTTAAGTTTTATTATATTTAATATCTGTACTATTCAACTTGGTATGGTCTAACATTATATTTCCTGTGTAAGCATGAATAATTTCACACACGATGCCACAGTTTCACTTACTGGATCAATTTAAATGATCCGAATGGTTTTTTGGTAGGTGCTTTCCAAAGGAGTTTGGATAACCAAGGATATACTGTATCTCTATTTGCCAGGCTTCACTGCTTGCTAACTCAAATATGCTCCCTTGTACCTTAATATAGTGTGGGATGTTTTGGACTTGCCTAAAGCATATAGTCATCTAAACAATCTGTCATAATTGTTTACTCCTCACATAAAAGCAAGGCTTGAGGCACTTGGGGGAAAAACTGGGAATAACCTAAATAGGCTTTAGAGGGACCTCTTCACAACTGGAAAATGTATCAACTGAATCTATGGTAAACACTGAGGATTTTATTTGACAGGCAGTGGAAGTGAAATCCAGTTTCTCTCAGAAGCACAAGATGACCCTCAAAAAAGAAAGCCAGACATCAGGAAAGCCAAATTATTGCTTGGCTGGGAACCTGTGGTATGTAAATTGGATCTACTATGGCATTATATATAAAAATATGGAAAATGTTTTTTATGGTGGTTGTCTGTTTTTATAAAAGTAGATGTCCTGGAGTTGTTACATTTATTTTAAAGAAAAGCATTCCATGTGCAAGCATCATAAGGTATTATGTCTGTTATTGAAACCCTTACTTTTTTCGGAAGTACTGGGTAACATATATGGTCAGTGATCTGCAGAAGCTGAAAATAGATTATTGCTATGCTTCTATCACAATTGTACCATCCTGCCTTAAAATCTCCACATCCATGAAATACATGAAAGGTACTTAAGTAGCAGCAACAACAACAACTACCCTTCATATGATTAATAAGAGTTATTGGCAAGGGGATAGTCCAGCATAAGCCTGTCAGTACCTACAAAATATGAGGTATGTCATACATATGTCTGATGAATTTATTCATGTAATCATCCTCCCTATTCAGTGTGGCAGTCCAATTTTGAAAAAAAATAGTTTATTTTTCATGTGGATTTTTTTAATGCAAACTAAAATGGAACGTCTTCATATTCTGATGTTTGAGATCCTTTTAAAGACGGTTGCAACATCTTTTGAATCAATGAGCTTAGTCAAGTCGATTGTGAGGGGTAACAGAAAAACTAATAAAAACCTCCATAGCTGGATAAAAGTGTAGTGGACTTCTAGGGCATGTCCAAATAAGCACAGATGTGCAGTATGTGGTGCTGTAAACACATTTGCAGCACCACTTACTGCACAGTCTGGTGTTCTCTGCACTGCAAGGGCACGCTACCATGCTGCTCTAGTTTGTTTTTTTCCCCCCAGGGTTTTTTTTTTTTCTTTTTACTTCTGGATATCCAGGGGTCAGAAAAACTATGGAAAAAACCTGAAACAGTGCATGCTCAGGCAGCATGTGTTGCTAAAAAGCAGAGCCATGCTGCAGCTACCAGCCAGACTCCCCCAGACAGGATCACTGTAGCTTCAGCTCCAGAAGGCCTCCAGGACCCCAGGTAAGGCAGCTGGGGCCAGTACAGTGCTCCTCTACACCACCCGGGGCAACTTGCTGCACACCAGATTGCACGTGGCATGGGCATCCTCCAGAAACGAGAAGCGGTGGTGCAAGGTGCACTGCCACTACTTATCCCTGGGGAACCAAACATCCATTCACATCTGGACATGCCCCTAGTGTCTTTCTACGCTTGAAGTTTAACTGGTTTTAAGGTACTATCTAAGTTTTAACAAACACTCTTATGAGATCCTTATTTCTGTTTAGTCATAGAAGCATAGGGTTGAAAGAGCCTTCAAGGAGTACCCAATCCAGTCCCCTTGACAGAATCGGTATAGGCTCCCCTTACGCTATTGCACATAAATGTCTGTCTTTTCTAAAAAACTTCTAGCAAAGACTATTCCACAACTGCCCTTGGCAGTTTCTTCTATTTTTCCTACTGTTCTGACTGTAAGAATTTTTTTGTCCCTCTGAGTATAAAGCCATGGTTTTGTGCCCTGTCCCTTGTGGCGGGAGAGAACAGTTCTCCTTCGTGGCAACCTTTCAAATATTTGAAAACTGCTTTCAAATTTCACTCCCATTTCATTTCCACCAATCACATTTTCACATACCTAGTTCTCTCAGCCTTTCCACCATATGGCTTGCATTCCAACCCTTTCATCATCTCTTTCACTCAGCTCTGAATCCTCCCAAGTTTCTCCACGTCTTTCTTGAATTCTGGTGCCCAGAACTGCTTTCTGTTCTAGCTTAGGCCTAATAAGTGAAGTGTTTCTGTCGCTTCCTGTTTCTATCTTACAGCCCAAAACTGCATTTGATTTTTGGAGATTGCATCATTTTGCTATCTCATGTTGAGTCTGTGATCCACTACAACTCCCAGATCCTTCTCATAATAACAACGGCTTAGGTAGTTGTTTCCTGTTCTGTATTGGTGCATTTAGTTTCTATTCCCTAATGAAATTCAATACAGTTCTTTTTTTTTCTTACCTAGTCTATCAAGTCTCTAATAATCTGTCAGGATTCTTTCGGATTCTGAGCCTGGTCTCCCAAGTGTTTGTAAACTCTCCCAGTTTTTGTCATCTGCAGACTTGATCAGAAAGTTCTCTGTTCCCTAGGTCCAAATAATTAATAGCTTCACCTGTTTCCAAAGCCAATTTAAGCATCTCTGTGTAGAACTATTTAGAAATGTCTCCTTGCATAAACAGCCCCTAAAGGTAGAATTTCTCAAAGCCCTCAGGGTTGGTTTGAGGCATTTTGCCACTCACTTCACTGAGAACAGATTTCAGTTTATGACCAAACATGTTTAAAGATCCAGTATAAATTTGCTTTATATTAAAGGATGGTCATACCTAATGGAGAACTAATTATTTATTAATCTGGGAACATAGTTGCATGTACTGCTGTTTGGGGATTGGAAGCACCTAGGATTTGTTGTGGGTAGCAGTTAGATGTGCTCAGTACACCAGAGCTGTCAAAAATAGTAAATAAGCACTCATACTGCATTAAGCAGGCGGGGAAAACTAAATAAAATATTTATAATACCATTATGTATGTTTTCGCTGAGTGCCCCTGTCCACGTACACTCTTAACAAAAGCCCAACTCTTCCTCCTTCCTAAAAACAGCTCTTCAAAGAGAGAGAATATTCTTTCTCCTGTCTCTTTGTTTTAGCTATCTGCTTACAGAGCCACTTAAGTGACCAGGGCAACTAACTATTCTTTATTCAGTCACTACAGAACTTAGTAGCTGTTTTTCCAGCATCCAGTGCTGGTTCCTGGGAAATCAATTTGAAAACAAATTCTAGTATAGATGCACCAGTAGTGGCCAAAGACTAATCCAGTCCTTCAGAGCACTGCTTCTCACCAGCGACTGCTAAGCCCTGTTAGTTAGCCACTGTCTGCTTGATATGAGCATGAAGGTTTACAGTTTTTGTGGGATCTATGAAGAACTGAGAAGTTCAGTGTCTGGGATCACTGATTTTTTTTCTGCTGATATTGCCATTATTTTTCTTTATTAATTTATATATGATGTTGCTTTTTTATTGTTTCTCTATATATTATGTATAAAATATGTCATTAGAAGAAGCTATGTTTAAAAAAAAAAACTATTGGAGATACTATAAAAACAAAAAACTGAAATCCTTTCCTTACAGACCAGCTCTTGACTTCAGCTGCTATCAGAGAAAAAGATCTCTGGCAGTAGCTAAAGTCAAGAATTAGATTCTAAGGAAAGGGTTTCAGATTTTTTTATGGTCAGATTTGTTTTTTTGCTTTATTTTGTTTTCCCTTGCCCCAAATACTAAGCTGAGGCTCTTGTACCCATTGTATGCAATACAAAGCCTGACAGCATTTAAACTCTAGGACAGGGGTTGGCAACCCTCAGCACACATGCTAGAGCATGGCACGTGAGGTTGTTTTGCTCAGTACGCCACAGCTGGTCCAAGCTCTGGGCTGCTGCCACACAGAGGCTGGGTTGCTTGCAGGGAGGCTGCAAGCCCTGCTGTGAGCAGCCTGGTCTCCATGGGAGGCAGCAACTGCCCAGAGTCCGAGCTGGATATATAAACGGCTGCACCGGGCTCCATGGCAGCGGCTGCATGCACACCGCAGGGCACACTGCTGGGATGGGGCCCTCCCTCTGCCATCTGCCCAGAGGCGCACGTGCACCTGCTGCCAGCAACAAGGATCGGGCCTCTCGCAGCTCCCCTGCCATCTGCCTCTGGCTCACCAAGTCTAGATGTGGGTCAAGGTTGAAGTGTTTTTGGCACTCCAGCCAAAAACATTGCTGACTCCTGCTCTAGGACATAGCTGGCAGTTGGTAAAGCATAATTGCTATTCCATCTCAGGTGGTAATGTGAGCAAGAGGAGAGAACTGGACTTAAAAAGCTTGTGTAATTTACTGTCATGTCCCTGCATCCATACACTGAAGTGCTTAAAACCAGAAAAAGAATAGGAAAAAATGGTGTTCATACACCTGCACAAATAACTAGGATTAAACAAAGTTTTCAAAAAGAAGTGAGGCAGTCAGTTCCTCATAACATATGCAGTTAAGTGCCAGTTTGCCTAGTGGTGGTTTATGTTCCCAATTCTATATCTTAGTGCAACAATTTTTAAATGAAATGTTAAACCTAGGTGAGCCTCACCCTTTACAGAGCATGCCAAGAGGATGATCTTTTAATATAATTTAAAACAACCCAAAGGCATTTTTTTCATTTCCTTCTTACAGATGTATACCGAAACAATATATTGGTTTGTTTTTGCCCCCAGAAGTAAGCTGTGTTGCTGTTTAGAATAAAATGGGGTATTTCTAGCTTAGTATATGAAACCTAGATACAATAGGTAGATGCATTAGAAATGCTTAGGCAGGCTGTAACCAGTGTGTGGTGCTGTTAATGTTTTATATGGATAAAGATTTAAAGGACTTTAAAGCAATGTGTGTGTAGCTGGAACTTGGCCATAACGACAGACGCTGTGATGACAGTAGCTAAGTCCTGTAGGTTGATGAGACACTCACACTCTCTCTCTTTGAAACAGGTCCCATTGGAAGAAGGCTTGAATAAAGCAATTCATTACTTCCGTAAGGAACTTGAATACCAGGCAAACAATCAGTATATCCCTAAGCCTAAGCCTGCAAGGATAAAAAAGGGAAGAACAAGACATAACTGAAAACTGTTACAGAGGACAGGAGACACTCTAATTTGCATTTAACAAGATGTAATTTTTTTTTACATAAGAGAGACTTTGAAACAAGTATCAAGAACA
Organism: Crocodylus porosus; assembly: GCF_001723895.1. Classification (NCBI taxonomy): domain Eukaryota; kingdom Metazoa; phylum Chordata; order Crocodylia; family Crocodylidae; genus Crocodylus; species Crocodylus porosus. Next base: position 89,706,958 of record NW_017728906.1, on the reverse strand, counting down.
AACTGGAATTTCATTCTGAAGCTTGCTTTAAAGAAGTGGATGTGCCTAAAAAAACAAACAAAACAAAACCCTTCAAATCTTGCCTTGCACTTTTTAAATCTGTCTTTTTATGTAAAATAGAGTAGAGACATCTTCGAGTATCTTCAAGTTTTATATCTTGCTGTGAGATCATTTGTTGTGACTGTCTTTGACAGTTTTATTTACTGGTTTCTTTGTGAAGCTGAAGATGAACATAAATGGGATGGGAAATGCCAATTTATTTATAAAAATGGGTACTATAAATCAGACGTTATACTATGCATCAGAGAAAACTTAGCAGTATTGTCAGGTGAGTGAAACACTGGCATTTAGTATATAGAGGTATAAAAGAATTCTGTATGAAAGCTTTACATATTCTTTAAATCAGAGTTTTTTCAAAGGTTTAGTTTTAGTTGCACACTTGAATTTGAAATATTTTCATTAATTATCATGAATAAGGATATTTTAAATCACTACTGTGTTGTGCGTACTCTGGGAAAAAAGTTAATGTATTATTGGTTACCAGTGGTTGAATATGCTATTTTAATAAAATGTTGAAACTTCTGCTAATGGGTTCCCCTTTTCAGTTAAACATTCAAACAAGAGAAAAATTTTGTCCATATCAAATGTTTGGGTTTTTTAACAGTTCACAGTTATGAGAACAGATGATGCTGTTGGAAGGCAGTGACTTAATTTTTTTTTCAATATCTAATTATTTTCTTGTCTCTTAACTGATCATTGGAAAGGTCTCTGAAATGTTTTTGTTAAAATGATCGTAGGTTAGTCAGATTTATAGTTAAGACTATGTAATTGTGTAATCCAGGTCTACATTGTTATGATGCAAAAGTTTAAAATACTGTAATTTCAGTGTCCTCAGAGAAAAGGGGAAAGTGGGGTGGTGTGGGGAGAGTAGGAAAGGGGAATGGAGGAATTCATACTTAAAAGCTTTTACTGAATCAGCAGGAAGTACACACTGTTCATGTCACAGTAGCCAAGATCTAGTTGGCTCCCTGTGTTATTGGCAAACTGATGAGCCCGTATTTTTAATGTTATTTAGGCATTACTTGGTGCACCCACACAAGACCTTTACTGCATGGTAGACTAATTAGCTCATCTACTTAGGCTGGAATAAACTAATGAACTCTTAAACAGGATAGTACTTGTAAATGCAAGTACTATCCTGCTGCAGAGTTTTTTACTCTGCAGCAGTGCACGTGTAGATAGTGAATGGGGCACAAGGGTGCTTCAGTGCAGGGGCTACCTGCCTGCCAGCTAGCCCTGCACTGAAGCACCCTCATGCCCTAGCCAGCTGCTCCGCAGCATGTTAATTCGAGGGGAGCAACCCTGGGCTGGCAGGCTGATAGACTGCTTCATCTGGGCTTAACATACTGCAGTCCCAGGCCCACATGCGGACATAGCACACAGGAGCAATAAACTCTGGAGTTGATTTATGCATGTTGATTGCATATGTAGATACTGTTCAAAATGGAAAGGTCTCAGTTACATTTTCAGAAGGGATTTAGGTACTACTTAGTCAATGCGATTTACACTATCACTTTTGAAAATGGGATTCGGCCATCTAAATCACTTGGACTTTGCAGCACTGAAAGTAGCAAAACCTTTTAAAATCTGGGCTGCAGGAGTGTGCTTTCTTTCTGGACTGTAGAACAAAAAACATCTTTTTGGATGTTGTAACATAGAGAAGAAGGAGTAATAATAAATGTCCATTTTCATGAAAGCCCACAGGAAGATCTGAATGATATGATACTGATAAATTCAGAAAGGTTTTTCAGATTGTATCAAAATGGTTAAGTATAGAGAGTCAAAAATACCAAGGCTGAACCAATTCAAACTTTGCAGGTTAATCTAAGCTATGTAGATTGAACCCATAGGCAAGTGAACAGATATTCCCTTTTGATACTGGAAACGCAGCCAAGTGCCTGCGCTGGCCCAGGCCAAAAGCCAGTGGGCGAGGCGTGGTAGAGCATGCCTCCCTGCTCTGCTGGAGCAAACAGCTTGGGCCAAAACTAGCCCACCCACCCTGCAAACAGGCAGGTTTCTGGGAGATTGCGAGTTAACTTGAATCTGGAGGAGATCTGGGACAAGTTCAGTAACCCAGTTGGACTAGCTGACATCCAGAAGTCACTTCCAACTCTAATTTTCTATGAATTTTCTTTGATTCTGTGATACTACATCCATCCAGGTTTATTTTAAATCCGTTTTGGCCATATTGAAAGCAGTTTATGTGCGCTGAATTTCTTTTGTGTTACAGAACTGAACTGGTTTCTGATCACTTAAGTTTTATGTATCATTTCTGTCCTTGGTCCATACATTCCTTCCTCACTAGTAAGGAGAATTACAGACTTTAATAACCCACTTCTCAGTGTGTGGGATGGCCCTTTTCAGTGACTAATCCGCAGAGGACATTGGCATATTGCAGCTTTCATTTTGTACCCTTGAACTCAAGCTTATAGTAATACTTGCTTTCATGTCTGAAGGTCCCTGGTTCAATCCCTAGAGTCTGCCAAGATTCATCCTTCACACAGCTGTTAGAAGGGGCTTTGTCTAACTGGGTCTTAAAAACCTCCAAGGATGGAGATTCTACAACCTCTCTGGGTAACCTGTTCCTGTGTCCTACTACCCTCCTTGTGAGAAACTTCTTCCTAATACCTATCCTAAGCTTCCCTTGCTGGAACTTGAGACCATTGCTCCTTTTTTATCATCTGACACCATTGAAAACCGTCTAGTTCCATATTCTTCAGAACCAACCATTAGGTAGTTGAGGCTGAAATCCCCTCTGTCTTCTCTTCTCCAGATTAAAAAAACCCAGTTCCCTCAGCCGCTTCTCAGAAGTTGTGTGCCCCAGTCCCCTGACCATTTTCAGTGCCCTCCGATGGACTCTCTCCAATTTGTCCACATTGTTTCTGGAGTGGAAGGCCCAAAACAGGACAGAGTACTCCAGATGTGGCCTCACCAGTGCTAAACAGAGTGGAATAATCACTTCCCTTGATCTGCTGGCAACACTCTTACCAACGTAGCCCAGTATGCTGTTAGCTGCCTTGGCAACTAGGGCATACTGTTGGTTCCTATTCAGCTTACCCCCCCAGGGCCCTTTCTGCAGAGCTGCTGTTTCACCAGTCAGCCCCCAGCCTGTATTAGTGCATGGGATTGTTCCATCCTAAGTGCAGGACTTCGCACTTCCCCTTATTGAAACTCCAATTTCTTGAAGACTTTCTAAACCCTAGACCTACACTCCAGCATATCTTCTACTCCCCACAGCTTGGTGTCATCTGCAAGCTTGCTGAGGGTGCACTTCATCCGATTTTCCAGGTCATTGATGAAAATATTAAACAAAACCAGCCCCAGAACCGACCCCGGAACACTCTACTTGATACTAGCTGCCAGCTAGACTTTGAGCCACTGACACTGAAGCCAATGATCCAGACAGTTTTCTATCTATCTTACAGACCATTCATCCCACCTGTACTTCCTTAGCTTGATTGTGATTGTATTGTGGGAGACTGTATCAAAAGCCTTGCTAAATTCAAGTTATGTCACATCCATCCACTGCTCTACTTGCATCCACAGAACTAGTCATCTCATCATAGAAGGCAATCAGGTTGGTCAGCCGTCCTTGGTGAATCCATGCTGACTGTTTTTAATCATCTTTCTTCCAAGTGCTTAGAAATGGATTCCTTGAGGACCTGCTCCATGATTTTTCCAGGGACTAAGGTGAGGGTGACCAGCCTGTAGTTCCCCAGATCCTCCTCCTTTCCTTTATTAAAGATGGGCACTATATTGGCCCTTTCCCAGTCATCCAGGACCTCTCCCAATCACCTTGAGTTTCCAGAGATAGTGGTCAGTGGCTCTGCAGTCACATTGGCCAACTCCTTCAGCACCCTTGGGTACACTGTGTCCAGCCCCATAGACTTGTACACATCCAGCCTTTTTTAAATAGCCTCTAACCTGTCTTTTCACCACTGTTGGCTGCTCATCTCCTCCCCAAACTGTGCTGCAAGTAGTCTGGGGGCTACCCTTGCCTGTGTTGAAAAGGTCATTGTGTACTTCAGCCTTTTTGGTGTCATCTGTCACTAGGTTGCCTTCCCCGTTTGGTAAGAGACCCACATTTTCCCTGATCTTCCTCTTGGTGATGACACATTTGTAGAAACTCTTCTTTGTTACCTTTCACATCCTCTGCTAGCTGCATCTCCAATTACGCTTCAGTCTTCCTTGATTTTTCATCCCTGCATGCTTAAAGAATACTCCTCCCTAGTTGTTTGTCCAAGTTTTCACTTCTTGTTAACTTCTTTTTTTTATTTTGGCTTTATCAAGGAACTGTTTAGTGAACTAAGCTGGCCTTCTGCCATAATTATTAATCTTCCTGTGCATCAAGATGGTTTGTTCCTGTGTTCTTTAAAATACAGCCAGCTCTCCTGGACTCCCTTCCCCTCATTTTTGCCCCCCTGCCTGCCC